>NC_139217.1:60947762-61547762 GCF_055691185.1 Crinia signifera | reverse complement strand
CGGCGCCATCTTCACTAAAGCTTTGGAGTGAGGGCGGACCTCTAGCTGTCTGTCTGCAAGTGGCGTGGGGCGGATGCTGGCTTGGAGTGCTGTCCTGTGCTGTACAGGGTGCTGCTCTCCCACTGTGCTGGCCTGTGCTGTGTGTAAAGGGGGTGTTGCGCTATGCTTTATAGGATGCTACCGTCCTCCTAAGCTGTAAAGAGACGCTGCCCAGTGTGCTGTAAAAATAATCCATGTCAACCTAATGCACGTCCATCTAATATGGGTCGACCCAATGACCCATACCCCACAAATCCCTAAGGAGAGTCCAAGTGTGTCGGCAGTTGCGATATCTAGGCCTGACCTTCCCAACACTTTTTCATATCGACATTTTGACCCTGTTGACCTATTGCATGTCGACCTTTTGACCCTGTCGATATATTGCATGTTGACCTTTTGGGGTAGACCTATTAACTATCTAGACACTGGTGATCTATCAATCGGAACCATTCTCCTGTTTTCTGGGTGCGGGGCTTGCCCCCTTTAATAGAGGAGACTCTCAGCAGCTGTTTTCTGGGTGCGGGGCTTGCCCCCATTAATAAATTAGACTCTCAGCAGCTCTTTTCTGGGGGCAGGGCTTGTCCCCATTAATAGAGTAGACTCTCAGCAGCTCTTTTCTGGGGGCGGGGCTTGCCCCCATTAATAGAGTAGACTCAGCAGCTGTTTTCAGGGGGCGGGGCTTGTCCCCGTTAATAGAGTAGACTCTCGGCAGCTCTTTTCTGGGGGCGGGGCTTGCCCCCATTATTAGAGGAGACTCTCAGCAGCTGTTTACTGAGGGCGGGGCTTGCCCCCATTAATAGAGGAGACTCTCAGCAGCTGTTTTCTGGGGGTGGGGCTTGCCCCCGTTAAGCCCCACTTCCATTCCAGTAAATGCCGCAAATCACGGCTCTTAGGGGAGGGAGGTAGTACTAAATGATGCGATTTGTGTCATTATAGCCCCGCCCCCTCCCCGAAGAGCCGTGAATGCCAGCATTTGACTGGCAGAGGGAGGAGATGCAGGGGCACCGCTAATTGCGGGAGCCTTGCCCACCCTTCCGGGAGGCCAGGAGGCGGTACCTGATTTTCGGGACCCTCCCGGCCATTCTGGGAGGGTAGGTAAATATGATCTGGATAAAGAAATAGCAATAAATGGACAATGAAAATAAAACAGAAATCCTTTAATGACATTGCTTCTGTACTGTAATGAACATCGGTCTAATCTGTTCAGTATAGATAACTTATGCTGTTCATGACACCACTGTCTGCTTATAAACCTGTGAGCCTCTTCTCCCTTTGTGACTCCAAACAAGTCATTTATCTCTGGTGATGACATAACCTGGCAATCTACGCTGTGACCAGATGTACCGTATCCTCCCAACTTTCTATTTCTGACTATGTTTTTCAACCCCACCCTACACCCACTCGCTTTATTTCTATGAATCCCTGTTACTATTTTAAAATGTATGGTTCTATTGCTAAATTTCTCCTGTGTACTTTAAAAACACGTTACAGTAAATCTGTTTTGCCTTAAAAATAAGAGTCAGACAGCCAAAGGAATTTACTGTTCGACTTCACAGGGAAAAAAACTTATTTGCCCCATCTGTGACCTCACTGAAGAATTTAGTCCATTTATTTGGAAGAAAATACTATATATTCTATATAAAAAAAACTTTACAAGATTGGAACATGTGGACGGGTAAGGTAATGCACATACTGTATATAAACCTAGTTTTTAGGATTCCCAAAAGATTTCATTCTGGGTCAGAGTTCATCCTATCACGAAATTCAAGTATAATAATGTGTTTGTATTGTAGAACACTAGACGTATGGGCACATATTGGTACTCACAGCATAACTGGTGGAATCTTGTTGAACAACATACGTAAGTTGTATTTATGGAAATACAACTGAAAACCTGGAAGATAAGTTTTGTTATTAAATTTAAAAAAAAAAAAATATTTTTTTTATTTACCCAGATATTTTCTTATGGAACTTTCCTCCCTCTATCCCAGAATGGTGTGAGGCAGTAAAGGTTTTACCATGATTGACCAGCTATATCAGTGGTCAGGAAACAGGGGTAAATTACCCCCAATGGGGTAAAAATTAAATTCCTGGGGGTAATGGACGGTTGCGCTGCCGAGACACAGCCAGGCATGCAAAGGGCCGTAACTAGGGGGGCCACCGGTTGTAACGCATACCCGGAGCCGCCAGGTGTCTCCTCACCCGTTTTTTAAAACCAAGGGGCTTCTTTTTATTGTATGGGCCAACGTCACATCTCTTTCTGGGCGCTGCGCGCGAAGGAGTTCGGAGGATGTGGACTGTGGACACTGCCTGACCTGAGTGCCGCTCGGCTGCTGCCCCCTGTAGATGGGCCGACGCATCTTATATATAATGAGGAGTTTGTACCCTGTTTCCCTGATAATAAGACCTACCCCAATAATAAGCCCTACCCTTATTTCTGGACCACGGTCCAAAATAAGCCCTACCCCGAAAATAAGCATAGCTTAATCCCCATTTTGCCCAGTCCCTGTGCTAAACTCCCAGCTCCGCTTAAATGCATGAAATGGATGCTGCTGCTACGGTAGCAGCCCTGGTACCGCTGAAGCCTCTGCTGCGTATCTAAATATATTTTGGGGTAAAAGGCAAAAAAGTTCCCTGAGCTATATCAAGATGGGATTTTTAAATCTTTTACCCAGCTAATAGAGTTTAGGTTTTTGCAACTCCGTCACGCGCTGACTACCCAGTTTGTCGGGAATCAGGGCTGAAAGTGGTCCTGGAGAGGTAGTGGAACTCAATTATTTATTTTACATAGAACTTACTTGACACCAATTAGGTTGATGAGGATTGGTGGGAGCGCATTTGATGTTTGCCCCAAGTGTAGGTCAGTTTCTGATACTTTTTGGCATTTACTATGGGAATGTATGAAGGTGCAATCCTTTTGGGGTCAGGTTCATTGGGGCAGATGTATTAAGCCTGGTGAAGAGATAAACTGGAGATAAAGTGGAAGGAGATAACGCACCAGCCAATCAGATCCCAACTGTCATAATTCAAACACAGCTGATTGGCTGGTCCGTTAACTCTTCCAAGTTATCTCCACTTTATCTCCAGTTTATCTCTTCTCCAGGCTTAATACATCTGCCCCATTGTGTGCTCTCTGGCACTGGTATTCCAGTTCTTACTTTTCGGTTTTGTTGTCTTGGGTTTATAGATGAGGATGCCTAAGATAAATAAGCTATAAATCTATGTACGTTGACCAAGGTCTGCATAGAAAGACTTTGGGGGAGATTCTCTAAGCTAAAAGTGCGGTAAAAACCCTGTTATCGGGGTTTTAACGCATTTTGGGATGCACTAAGCATGCCCCCCTCCGCAGTAGGGCTATGGGCTTCTAACGCGACCCCCGCAGCCCCGCACCGACCCACCGCTACCCCGCACGGACCCCCGCCGCCCCGCGTCGCCCCCTCACCTGTGTCCGGGCAGCACAGAGCTGTGCTGCCCGGACCTGTGACCTCCTCCGCCCTGCACTGATCCTCTTCCGGGTGCAGGGAGGAGGAGAGCCAGCCCCCCTGCAGCAGCAGCAGCCACCAGCCAGGTAAGGGAGGGAGGGGGAGCCGCCGGGTCCCGAATGGACCCGCTGACTCACCGCAAAGGACAGCTCTCAAGAGCTGTCCTTTGCCATAATTATCGCATATGTTAGTGCATATGCGATAATTAGGAATGCGATGGGCGGCGATAGGGGGCGGAGCTGGGGTGCAGATGTTAGAACATCCCCCCCCTTTGGATGGCCATAGCTGGTCCTGATTTCAAGCTTGGTTATCTCTGGTTAATGTCACAGATGTGGTATAACACACCGACAGTCGGGGTCTTACAGTCATTAGACCGACGTCGGAATCTTGACTGCACACGAAGCGCAACGAAGTCCCTTGCGGGCTCGCTGCGCTCGTCACGCTGCTGGCACAGTGGCTCGCTGCGCTCACCACCTATTTTATTCTCCCTCTATGTGGATTCCGACATCGGGGTAATGACTGTCAGAATCCCGACTGTCGGTGAGTTGTCCGGCACCCAATGTCACGGGGCAACATGGGCGCTATATATGTTACAATGCTTGTAAAGCAGAATTTAGATATGAAAATATATGACCCAGGTGGCTCTCCTCGAAGTAAGCTCCTCCTCATTTACATCCTCATTAAAATGCTTCCATTAAATCTTTGCTGAACAGCTATTGCTCCTGTTCCGCATACATGCCTGTAGTATGTTGGTTTCGCTCCGGAGATGTCTACTTTGGTAAATGCCCTGTGTCCTTGTCCTTTCCACCTGTAGAATTATATTTATTGTTTGACTTCTGGTATTATATTTGTATACTGTAATGGTATATTTTTTATGTGTATGTGCAGCTGCCTAGTATGTGTTCATGTTTTTCTTTTATTTATTAGTTGTTTTTGTATTTGTTTGTTATCGGTATAATAATAAAAAATGACACAATTAAAAAAATAAATGTGTTTTTTACATACAGTATCCCACAGATATTCTACATCACTTCACAGAGAGTATTTGAGTCATTCACATCATTCCCTGATCCAGCGGAGCTTACAATCTAGGTTCCCTGTCACAGGTACACACAATACACATTTGTTTTGTCCGAAGCCAATAAACCTACCAGTGGGATTGGTATGTAATCCCGGCGGTCGGAATCCCAGCGGTCAAAATCCTGACGCCGGAATCCTGACAAGGGGGGGATGTGGAACACACACAGCGAGAATAAACACTAATATATTCTCCCTCTATGGGTGTCGTGGACAAAGTGCCAGGATTTCGGCGGTCGGGATTCCGGCGATGGGATTTTGACTGCTGGAATTGGGGCGCCGGGATTGTGACTGCATCCCCTACCAGTATGTGTTTGGAGTATGGAAGGAAACCAGAAACGTTAGTAAGTATGTGTTTCAGTCATTATAGATCCCATACTGGGGTTCCATATGTTCTTTTATGCAGAAAACAATGTATACAATTGTTTGGTTAAAAGCCCTCATTTGATAATTATCTATTTAAAATATTATTATTTGGTTCCACAGTTGCCTGTAATCATTGATTGCAGGTAATTGCTTCATCTGGGGCTATCCAATTAGCCTTGATGTGCCAGTATTTTTGCACTAAAGTATTTTTTTAAGGGAGATCTAAATGGGTGCCCCGCCTTTCAACAGCTCCTAAACCTAGATCTCAGCCCCCCATATAATTATTTCAGTGTCCTGTCCTCTGATGCAAATATCTTTATTTACCAAGTATGGGGGACAAGAAACCATTTTCCAGGAGACCTGCACATGTGCAGTGGAGTCTGATCGCTCTACTGCTCAGACTCCACTCTGCTGCAATGCGGAAATTGCCAGAAAAATGACATATTCTGGGCACGCACAGTACGGTCTAGCGCTCTAGCGCTCAGACTCTACTGCATTCCCCTAATCCTGGCAAACAGAAAGGGGCCTGAATGGAGGAGGCGCAACATGGGCCTTCTCCTCTCTAAAAAGCCCCAGATTGCTAATTTGAGAAGTAGCAGTTGACTGGAGGCATTAAAAACACCCTGTACAATTTTGCAAAAGAATTGCAAAACCGCTAAGGGTTAGGCTCCGTGGAAGCCTTGTGATGCCATATAAATAAATGATAATAATCATTATATATATTTTGCACTAAAGCAAAAAGGCTGGAAAAAACCCTTTATGAACTAAAACCCACACGCCATGCAGGGGGGGTTTCTGAGTACCCAGAAACCCCCCCTGACAGACCAAATTTTCATGGAGCTGGTCCGTAGATTGAGAGCTCTGCTTATCAGAGTTCTCTGTGATTTGCAGTGGCGGAGGCTGCAGTCATTAGAAACCCATAACCTCAATGCACCCTGCTCTTTTACATTTTCTCCTGTGCGCACACTGCGGGTTCCTGCAGTGCAGTTCACTGCAGTAACCCGTGCAGTACAACAGAAGACAGCAGGTGCCACCGCCGTCCCCGCCCCCCGCGCAGGACCACTGAGCAGACGACCAGTGGCACTATGGAGCCAGGAGCAGGCAGAGCAGGCAGAGCAGTGTCCCATTGGCAGAAGCAGGGAGATGGTAGCAGGGTGCCAGTGGTAAGGAGCCCTTTCTTACAAACTGAGGCCCACTCCGAAGTAGTGGCTGATTGAAGTCACCATTCGGGGAAGGTGGTGTAAGTGTGAATGCGGCAGGGGGATTTGTAATTGTGTATGGAGCCGCACTGGGGTTATGTTGTATTGCTGCGGAGGGGTGGTGGTGCAGGGCCTTCTTAACATTTGTTGTGGCCCCTGGGCAAAATAATTCAGTTGGTCCCCTATCAACTCGCCTCCGGGCTTGTAGCGCTATTTGCCGGGCAGCAGGTAGGAAGCGCTGGAAACCATCTGGCCGGATGCTACAGGGTCTATCTGGCCAGACGCTGCAGGGTCCAGGCAACGGCGGCTGGGAGGTTGCAGTGATATTTGCTGGGCAGTGGGAAGCCCAATAGGAAAAACGGCACTGGGGTGGTGGTGTTGTTAATGCAAGAGCTGCCCTTTGTGATAACAATTGCATATGTTAGTGCATATGTCAATATTATCTGCAAATAAAATAAAACATAAGAAATTACCTTAAAAGTCCCACCCCAATGTTTTATTCTGCAAGATACCAAACACAACTGGTATAAAATTACAGAAAAGAAAAAGTCTAAAAACAATGTCTAGGATGAAAAACATAAATAATAATAAAATAAATGCAAGCAACCACATATGGTTCCAGCATATAAACTTCCTACAAATTATGGACGATCCATCAAAAACTGGGAAAGAGCACCCCAATGTGAAATGCTGTGCCATACTGCAGACTTGCTGCATTACTCTACACATTACAAACCCCACTCCTGTGCAGAAATCACTAGAACACAGTGCAGGAAAAGGCAGTGCAAATATCGGAGAACAAAACCATTCAAAAACAACCGCAAACAAAGATAACATCAAAATGTCAATTCTTAAAAAGCCTAAAATCAGCGAAATGTGAATGGGGGGTTTCATGATGCGACATTTATAATATATAGCATTCAACAATAAATGAGTCAATTAAATTATTAACGCTTTTAATCCTGGATTAAAAGTGGTATTCATTCTCTTATACCTCTATATTTCCATTTTCAAGGAGGCACTATTTAGAGTTTGTATATTATTTATTATCAGTTTCTTATATAGCGCACACATATTCTGCAGCACTTTACAGAGAATAGGTGAACATTCACATCAGTCCCTGCTCCAGTAGAGTTTACAAACTATATCACTACAACATGTACATGCGCACACAGACATTCTAAGGTGAATTTTTTTGTTGGAAGCAAATTAACCTAGTTGTATATTTTTGTATTTCGGGAGGAAACCGGAGTACCCGGAGTAAACCTAAGGAAACACGGGGAGAAAATACAAACTCTACACAGTAGGAATCGAACCCATGACCTCAGCACTGTGAGGCAGTAATGCTAACCATTATACCGTCCGTGATGCCCTATATTTTCACCGTGCTTGTGTGGGTTTCCTCCAGGTGCTCCGGTTTCCTCCCACAATACAAAAATATACTGGTAGGTTAATTGGCTCCCAACAAAATTAACTCTAAATGAATGTGTGTGTGTGTGTACATGTGGTAGGGAATATGGACTGTAAGCTCCACTGGGGCAGGTACTGATGTGAGAGTTCAAATATTCTCTGTAAAGCGCTGCGGAATATGTGTGCGCTACATAACGTAAGGATAGTCTTAAATCTTCCAAATTTCAAATAAAATAGGCAGAATTGTACTATTTTGTTAAACATCATGTAATAATGTTTTGCTTAGCACATTTCCATGAGCACAGGTCAACATAACTGAGGACAAAGGGGTACATTTACAACATTTACTAAGATGGGAGTTCTATTGAAGATGGAGGGTGAAATTTAATAGGATGAGAGATTTGGAAAGTGAGAGATTTGGGAAGAATTCTCCAGGCTTTTTTTAAAGCGGCAATCATTTACACTGCAAAATCAAACTGGTTTTGCAGTGTAAATGATTGCCGCTTTAAAAAAAACCTGGAGCTTTCTACAAAATCTCTCACTTTTTGAAACTTTCATCCTATTACATTTCACCCGGAATGTTGCCTATAGCAACCAATCAGATTCTGGGCCAGATGCACTAAGCTTCAAAAGTGATAAAATGGAGAGTGATAAACAGCCAGCCAATCAGCTCCTTCCTGCCATGTCACAGACTGTGTATGAAAAATGTCAGACATTCTATTATCTTCTGGAAGGTGCTAAACGAATAAAAAAGTAGAATTTGATTGGTTGCTATGGGCAACATCTCTTCAATAAAACTCCCATCTTAGTAAATATACCCCGAAAACAAACGGGAAATACTCAAATACTTCTTTGAGACAAAGTTACTGGAATAACTTAACTGAAGCAAGTCCTTACATAAATAATTTGGGGCGATTACTATAGGGGATGAAAGAGGCTTGTGGATGATGATGATGGATGAAAAAGAAGGTTGAGCTGATATCCGGATGAAGAATGTTTATGGTGGCGAGATAATTGGATCCAACATTGATGTCACGGAGAAGACTGTAAAGGACTAGAGCGGGAAGGTCGTTGGGAACCCAAATGACAGGACCGCAGAGAGCGGACCGGGTTGGGCTGTGAGCCTGCAGGGGATGAGAGTCCTGATCAAGGCTTAAAGTTGTTGTGCCCGGGTATTTGCTCGCTACCTCCCTTAAAGGGATAATGGTCCCACAAGGAAGGTGTGTGGCCACACAATAATAACTCCAATTAAAATGACAACACACAGTAACACAATCATATACACATTACACCGCATGTAGTGCCCTGGGTTCATATTCAATCACACAGTAGTGCCCTTTATACACATAATGTCAACAGTTGTGCTGCTTATACACATCTGTCTCTGTCACTCCAGCAGCTCACTGTCCATGTCCCTCAGCAGCTCCATGCCCTGCGTCCTTCCAGCAGCTTCCCCACCTCTGAGACCCCCCAGCCCCCTCTCACTCAGTCTTCAGTAAGCACAGAGCTTGCTCCTCTTAGTGGCGCTTCTTCACTTCAGCGGCGGTGATGGCATGACATCACATACACCGTGCCAGAAGAAGCCGCTAGGACAGGCTTTTCTGTTGAAAATACTGTTCAGGGCTGTGGTAGAGGTGGAACTCAGTTCCCCCTACCATAAGAGGTGGTAGAACTCAGTTCCCCCTCACTTTAACCCCTTGTCCTGATGGAGACGATAGGCAGGTAGGGCAGAGAGTAGCAACAGGCACTAGAAAAGTCAGAGGTCTTCCCAAAGAACTGCACGGCTCAAAAGACTCTTTGTACTGACCCAGATCAGCCTAGGCAGATCACCTAAGTACCCTAAGGGCAACTGCCATTGGCTGACTAGGCAGAGAGGCATGGAAAACTCAAAACCGCCTAGTGCTGTCAATCCCTCTTCTGCTGGCCTCGGCATCCCCTGCTGCCGTACAGACCCGCTGACCCCGTCGACCCCCGCCTGTTGCTGGGAACCCGTGGAACACATGACAGCCGGCGGCGGGCACAGACAGGTGAGCAGCTTGCCCGCCGTGGCCCACCGCGGCTGCATGTGACAGATACATAAAAAAAACAACTACTGTGGAGTTGCAGAATGCTCTATCTGAGTGATGTATTTGTGGAGTGATATGTAGGAGAAAGAAAGTCAGAACAAATGTGCCCATTGAAATAAATTAGGGAACAAGGGAGTGTGAAAAAAAATGGTCGATTCCAGGAAAGTGTAAAATGATGGAATGTAGAATGAGGAGGGGGCCTAACTGTATTATTATGCAACCAATGGCCTTATCTGTACTTAGCAAGGCCACATGTATTATTACACCTCTGGTTTAATCATTAACTTATAGCAGGAAAATGGCACAACATAAGGATGTAAAACAGAATACATTAAGGTAGGCATGAGGAACCTTTGGCCCTCCAGCTGTTGTTGAACTGCACATCCCAGCATGACCTGCAACAGATTTAGCATGGCCAAATAGCAAAACTGTAGCAGGCATGCTGGGATGTGTAGTTCAACAACAGCTGGAGAGCCAAAGGTTCCCCATGCCTGCATTAAGGCAATGAAATTTGTTCACTGATTCAGTGGCGTAGCAACACCACCACAGTCCAATCGGTGGCACATGATCTATTTAAATCATACTTGCTTACTTTGATTTTCCCCTTTGAGGAGACTCATGCTAGAGGTCCTACTGGACCTCTAGCATCTGTTAGGTAAGTGCAGTAAGTATAGCGTTACCCGGAAGTGCCAGATTCCAGGAAAGCTGGCATGCTTGCTAGCATGAAACCCCTAGCAACGAGCATGAAACCCCTGGCAACAAGCAAGAAACCCCTGGCAACATGCAAGAAACCCAGGGCAATGGTCAGGTAAAAAATTATATTTAAAGTATGTGTGTGTGTGTGCAGGGGGTGAAAAATGTATAGTTCCGCCATCTGATGTCTGCAGAATCACAGTGTATGGGTGCCATTGCAGGCTGAGTGCACTACCAGTAAGTGTAACTGGACACATTGGGATAATGGACACTGGCAGTGAGGGGGTTAATAGGCCAGTGACAGGAGTATGTCAGTCTGTCAGCGATGTACAGTATAGTATGAAGACTTGCAGTGCCGGCGTACAGAGCACCTCCCTTCCTTCCCTTTCAGACCTGGGTGTTACTGCATCTTGTTTTTGTTGCTTTTTTTTTTTTAAGGTGGAGTGATTCTGGGCAGCTGTGCCAGATGCACACCTCTCCCTCCCAGAAACCCCAAAACAAGAATGTGGTCCCTCCCATGCCTCCTCATTGCTGTGGTTACCTTGTCTCTGTCTCCATCAGACTGCTGAGGCAGGGTGAGAGGTACTGGAACCAGGCTCTGTCTTCTGAAATATCAAAGAGACATGTCAAAGGTAGTGACCACAGTTCTGCTTACACATCACCGGGCAGATTCCCATTTACATGTGGAATATTCACCTGGACTAATAAGTTATTCCATTTGTTTGTTTAGCGATAGTTATACAATTTGGAGTGCATCAGTGATCACCATATAATATAATACAGAGGAATGCGACAGACATTTAATACAGAGCACATCACTCGCCACCGTTTAATACAAGAGGTGTGACTGTCATATAATAATCAGTAGTCGCCATATAATACACAGAAAGGGGGCCCACTGTCTAATACTGTGCGCCCCAGTGACTGGCATATTGCCATTTTTAATTTTTTGGTGAAAGCCACAAATGATAAGCAGATTTAACAAATGCAGATAGAAATTTTTTCCCATAAAATACCCCATAGAAATTGATTGGTTGCTATAGGCGATACTTGTACATTGTAGAAGGTTTGATACAGCTGCCTCTGTCTATTAGGCAAGCTATCAACCCTCCAGCTCACACCACATTGTGCGGTGAGGAGCCAGTTAGCACATACTGTATGAATACATGCAGGGATGTATGTAACACAGGGACGTGCAGTCAGGGGTGGCAGTGCTTCCCCTGTCATTCTGTTTAAAATAATACCAAAAATATACAGATGACACTTATTATGTGTCATAAGTATTTTCTTTGTATTATTTTTGCAGTTTGCAGTATTTAAAATAGTTTGGGAGGCACTGATAAGCGTGCCTCCCACTAACAACTGCATGCGGATGAAGCGGGGGAGGGGGTTGGGGCAGTGGGCTAAAAAAAAACATTAAAAATAATATGAAAAGCGGCACTTCTAGAAGTGCCTAATTGACAGGGGCTGATGTGATTGGAAAGCAGATCCAGCTGCTGTCCAATCACGGCAGCCCCTGTCATTAATTCTTTTGGCAATGCCGCTGTGGCTAACACCTCCCCTCCTCCCCCTGTGACGTGTCCCCCGGCTCCTCTGTCACCTCCTGCTGGTTCAGGTTCCCTGTCCCCGTGTGCCAGCTCCTCTCTCCCCTGCCTGGTAAGTGTACGGACGGAGGGAGGAGGGGCAGGCGGTTGTTGGCGGTGGCTGTTGGGAGGGGGGTGTCGGTGGTGGCCAGGAGCGGAGGGGCGTGGCGCAGTGGTGGCTTTGATGGTGCCTCTCTGTTCACAGCCACCACCCCACGTCACTGATTTAAGATAGGCTGGCTGCAGGTCCCCAGAGATTGGCAGTGCTGTGCGCCCCTGCAGCACCTCGGACTCCGCTTTTGACACACCTCTCCTAACCCCGCCCCTGGCTCCCATTGGCTATTAATTACAGGCATCTGGCGACGAAGAAAAAGAGTGGAGCCGAATGCAGCGTCCCAGGTTCAGCGGTGGATGCAAGACATGCAACACTTCCAATCCCCGCCAGCACATATGTTAAGGGGTGTACACACGGTGCAATTTACTTTCTATTCAATCCCAATCGAATCGGGCTCAAAACACACGGCACACATTAGATTTCGACTATATAGTACAGATCTGTACTATATAGTCTTGCCTGCACAGTCTATTTTTCTATTCAATGTTGATGCTGCGTGGCCGCGCATCGAGATCAAATTGAATAGAAAAATAGATTAAATCGAACGGTGTGTTATATATACCTCGGAATGTATGCTCATATGTGCTAACGGCCACGGCACAATATTGCACTCTCTGGGCAGGATGTGCTAAAAAGGAAATGTGGCCAAAATATCCCAAACTACAGATCTTTGCAATTTTAATTGCATTTCTCGGAACATGCCAGATTTATGAATGTCAGTACCATATATACTCGAGTATAAGCCTACTTTTTTAGAACATTTTTTATGCTGAAAAAGCCTCCCTCGGCTCGAGTGATGGTCTCACTTGAGTCAATAAGTTTTCCCAGTTTTTTTTGTTGTAAAATTAGGTGCCTCGGCTTATATTCGGGTCGACTTATACTCGAGTATATACGGGTATATACCCTCCTGCCCTCTGTGAGACAGCCTGGCTCACCCCTAGCTTTAAATTCTACATTTGCCCCTGATGAGAGAGAGAGAGAGAGAGAGAGAGAGAGAGAGAGAGAGAGAGGGCGCAATATGGGATATAGAGGCAGATGTGTTAAGCCTGGGGAAGAGATAAACTGTAGCTAAGTTGGAGATAAAGTGAAAGGAGATAAAGCACCAGCCAATTTAACTACAAAGTGTCATTTTAAAACACAGCTGATTGGCTGGTGCTTTTTCTCCTTTCACTTTATCTTCACTTTATCTCCAGTTTATCTCTTCCCCAGGCTTAATACATCTGCCCCATAGATAGAATGACAGAGAGGGAGGGAGAGAGAGCATTACTAGATAGAAAGAGATAGATAGATCAATAAGATAGATAGATAGATAGATAGATAGATAGATAGATAGATAGATAGATAGATAGATAGATAGATAGATAGATAGATAGATAGATTGATTAGACAGACAGACAGACAGATCAATACATGAAAAATAGATTAGATAGATAGATAGATAGATAGATAGATAGATAGATAGATAGATAGATAGATAGATAGATAGATAGATTAGATAGATATGAGTGGTTTCTAGGTCGGTTATTTGTAGAATAAACAGTGGGAAATTGTCTCTCAGTGAATAGACATAAGTAGGATATGACATGTGACTGTAATGTTAGTGTGTAGGTTGCAGATAGCCCTGCTCCTGTATCTCTGCTGCCAGAGGAAGTGTGTGTCATGTATGTATCCCAGGACGGAGCATGTGAGCAGAGGTGGCAGGAGCACAGCACAAACAGTGCCAAGAACACAAGTTACTTTACAAACGTAAAACCATTGTCTGTCTGTAGTTACCGTGTATAGGACTTTTCCACATAGACGAGTATTGAAAACAAATTACTTGGCCTAGTGATGTCATATACGCTATTTCTATGACATCATGAGATGAAGTTACAGTACTGCCATATAATAAGCTGTAAACATATATTGCTGTATACATTGAAGTACTGGGGATCCTCTATTGCCTGCACATGCAGCATAATAATAAAGTCATAAGTTAGAATAGGTGGAGCAGGTAAGCTGCTGTGGGACTACAAATTCCAGCAAGCATACATTGCACATACAGTGAGGCTGAGACAGGGATATGAGTGTGAGGGAGTCATAGCTGCCTGTGTGACAGGAGGGGGAGGAGGAGGACGACGACTCTGTAAATATATATTTATGAAAGTGTAAATGTTGACTGGTCCAAGCCTCCACCCGAATGCAGCCTCCACCCAATGGGCCGGCCCTGCCCTGCCCCACCCTGCCTGCCCTGTGCCTGCCCTGTGCCGCTGCTGCTGCTGCTGCTGCTGCATCCCTCCCTCCTGCATTCCCATCCCCAGCCCAGAGGCTGCTGCAGCTACACACCGGCAGCGCACTGCTCATGCGAGGCACAGCTGCGAGCGCCCGGACTACCAGCCTCCTCCTCACTGGCACCAGCACCGGGGGCACTCACCACCGGGGCCCCTCCCGCCTGCTCTCACAGTAAGTGGGCTATTACTGTACATCTAGTAACTCCGGTGCAAACCGCACTTTAATCCGCACAGCCATCAAACCCGCACTTTCACTCATATCACTGCAACTTTGTGCCCGCAATGTCACCCGCACAGCAACATCACAGGTGCAAAGCGCTGTTCTTATGGCTGTGAAAACTTTGGGGAGCTGCTGGATGAAGGAGACACCGGTTCCCTGGCAGGGATAAGGAGCTGGCACTGATCAGCTGGCTGTGGGGGGCAGGATGCCCGGGACACACTACACTCGCTGTCAGAAGGTGCCCAGATCGCTCTGCTGGCTGCCACACATGGGTCTCTGTGCCCGCCGGGAGGGAGGGGAGGGTGTTCTGCTGGAACATAAGGGTTGATTGATCGGGGCTTTACCTTGGCACTAATGTATATGGAAATGTCACCAATAGTGCCAGCTATGTACCCCGAATTCATGTACTGCCTTAACCAATAACCAATCATCATAGGTGGCTGTCATGTATGCCCCCCCCCCCCCCCACACACACATATATATATATATATATATATATATATATATATATATATATATGTGCACTGTATAGCTGCATTACCTTTATATGTATGGATTTTATTAATGACTAGCAACTGGAATTCAGCACAGCTACTTCCTGCCTTCTTATTGTATATTGTAGTCTAATATTATATTTAGTGACTGTATGTATGATATAATGTTTGGTGGTCTTTCTAGCTTTTTTGTAACATGTCACTGATTGTATATGATTGCTAGGCGTTAGCACCCCAGTTCTTGACTCCTGCCTTACTACTTACAGTACCTGTACCTATTTGGAGATTAACAGATTATAATCTTTTACCTCTGGGAAATATCCAGGACACGTTTTAGGTGATTTCGCTGTTTTACACATGGTTTGGATTCTTGTGTATTTTTTTCTTTGCTGCTTGTTAACGCTACTCCTGAACAATGATATTCCACAATCGCTGTTTTATAAATAGCTACTTTACATATTGCACAAGGACATTCCATGTGTTTACACCTACGGATCTATAACTGGAAAAAAAACAAAACATTCAGTCACAGAAAAGGTGTTGATATCAGCAAGCTCTAACCATGCGTGTGTATTTATGTATGAATATGTGTGTGTGTGTGTGTGTGTGTGTGTGTGTGTGTGTGTGTGTGATTGTGTGTGTGTGTGTGTTTTTGTGGCATGAAATATTGGTTTTATTTTTTTATGTCATTTAAAGCGTTCCTGATTGTTGAAGGAATAGAAGGCTGCTGCTTGTTTCCTTCTGTGGTGTTCTAAGATTTATCTCTCTACTTTTAGTTCTTGGTGAGACTCAGCTGGATGACAGCGCTGCCCCCTGACGCAGCTAATGCTGCCCATTCTGGGGCTAATAGTAGTTGAGCCCTGGGTGTGCTCAATACTAATCCCTTAGCCATCCGACAACCCTGGAGGTGTCTCTGTGATGTTGTAATGACTATATAAAGAAGACTTTGCCCTCAGCCTGCCCTTCACTCTTTCATACCCAGGACAGTGGTGAGAACAGATGTTGCCACAATTCTGCCCCTAGTGCGTCTGACCGGTATACACCGCACAAAACCAGCATACTGTACCAATAAATACTCAGCTATAATGGGTAAATGGTGAATTTCATTTTTCCTTAATAAAAAATTAGCAAATTCATTTTTAGGGCATAGAAAATCAAAAACATTGAGCCCTCGATTCTGCCCGTGTAGCTGGTACCACACAGTTATTTACTTCCCAGTGTTTCATGGTTCAGTTACCCTCCGTGTCCTGCAGTTACCCAATGTTTACTCAGCCAAGAGCAAATCATTGCTCTGCAACCAGGGAACATAGTCCAGATCAACGCGAATTAATGTTTTTGTGTTTCCTTCCCAGCACCTGGGCTTGTTCATGTGTGATCAGCAGGCAAGGCCACACAGTGCTGCCCATCAGCTAACTGGCTGTGGCCACTTACAACATCCGTTATAGCATACATCCCTGCATTAATTACTGTTGTCTCTTCTAAGGCTTGACAAGTCCCTATCACTATAGTGACTGGAAATGAGTCCTGGCTGCTGGAGAAAGTTCTCTGTCACCAGAGGTGGGATTTAGATGACAGGCACCTCGCCACTCTTCCATGAGCATCAAGCATTTAGATTATACTGAAAGTGCGTTCACTGCTACAGCTACTTCAGTGGCAAGGGGCACTTAGGCAGGACTCTCGGGTAACATTATAACCTATAGGAAGAATTTGCAGGTCTGGCCATGATTGTACTAATGTCCACTAGGTTCCCATTCTCCTAATTCCCTGAGGTACACTTTTTGGGGGGGGTTCTTTTTTTTTTTTTTGTGGTGTGTATTTTCTTCTGCTGTGGACGTGTGTTCAGATTTGTTCATTGCACTTTTGTGTTTTGGGGGACACAGATTGGTACAGTATATGTGTTTATTGCAGTGTTTGTAATAAGCTCTTTTGGGACTCAGTGCCGGATGTATCAAGCTTCAAAAAGTGATAAAATGGAGAGTGATAAACAACCAACCAATCAGCTCCTGCCTGAAATTTTTCAAACACACTCTGTGATATGGCAGACAGGAGCTGATTGGCTGGCGGTTTATCACTCTCCATTTGATCACTTTGTGAAGCTTGGTACATCTGACCCAGAGCCTGGTCTGGAGGTACAGACCTGTATAGTTGGTGTTGTGAGGGACATGTGATTATTTTAGGGGGGTACACACAGTGTACATGTTCTCAAATTGATTGTGACGTCAATCTACTTGATGTATCGCCAAAACTGTCTCTTAGTAACTTACAAATCATTGTGTCCTAATACTATATATATATAAAATATACATCAAAGCTATTCTAAATCATGTTTGTTGGTGTATACATACTGCGTTATGGCCTCTATCGTATAACTATCATTATATATATATATATATATATATATATATATATATATATATATATATATATATATATAATTATTTATTTTTTCAAAAATATTTAGCTATGTCTGGATTAGGTGTATAACATGGAAGGAATTATGTCACGTTGAAAAATGTATGTGGATGAGGCTTTTTTTTTTTTATAACCCGCCTATTTGTTTCATGTGTTGGCGTGATCTAGTCGTTAGTCACATTGTATGTTTGTCTATACAATTTCATGCAGAAATAGCACAAACACCTTTGGTGTATTTGTAAATGGGGCTGGTCCTGCCTATAAAGCTGTTGTTTTTATTCACACCCCTAGAACAAACACCTCCACCCGCTCCTGCTGTATAGAGTATCTGCAGCTGCTCATGAATATTGGTCAGCGGGAGCTGACTAGAGCCTATCTCTCTGTACTTTCTCTGCTCTGCAGCCAGAGTTGTTTCCTTTCCTTTGTTTCAAGGCTGGAGTTTGCGTCATACATTCCAAGTGGCATATGTGTGCTCTTTTCCTGTTTTAGGCTGCGTTCAGATCATGGGTCCTGACCAAACCCCTGTCACTGCCCTAGCAACTCCCAGACCCCACCTAGGGTGTGAACACCCCTGATCACGGATGCTTAACCCTTTGTCCTTAACCAATGAGAACCTGTCACAATAGGGAGGTACCCTAAATATCCTGTACTGCTGAAATACATCTTCATAATTTGAGATTAAATCTGAAATTTGTTTATTTATTTTTAACCAATTTGCAGCAAGTTTGCATGTGCGATGTCCATTGTATACTTCCCAATACTTTATAATAGCTTCTATGAACATTTTGCTGCACAGATAAAATCTAGATCAGCGGTTCTCAAACTGTGGGTCCTCACCCCAAAGTGGGTCCCGACCTTCTCAGCATGGGGTCGCAACTCCCTGTTGCTGACCATCAGGCTGATGACTTTTCTAATCTCAGTCAGTGATTCAAGGAGTCTGAAAACTCATTGTCTGTAATTTTAGACTCCTTCCATCATTTGGTGCCTCCACAATGCTGCCATGTATGTGCTGCCTGCTGACTGCACGTGTGATGTGAGGGCCTTCTGCAGTAACTTGATGGGGTCCTGTCATTATTTTTATTGTCTGATGGGGTCCCACAGCAAAATAGTTTGAGGAACCCTGATCTAGATGATAAGAAGAGCATCTAATGTGCTGTTTGTCAACAGTAAAACCATTGGGATAAACATTTATGAAACAAGGATTTGCTCTTCTTGCTTCACACTGATGCTTCAAACCGCTGGTCTAGATTTTGTCCGAAGTCCGTGTCCATTGGAACAGTTGAGAGTGATGAATTAGTGGTCCATTTATCAATAATAGGTGTAATCTGTATCACCACTTATCACCACAACATAGATGCTAGTGCACCGAGATTTCCCGTTTCCCAAACCTCTTCAAAAAAACCTTGTTCATTTGAAAAGATACATTCTAGTCTACTTCATTGGGAGGCTATGGCGGTGGAAGTAAGCAGTGGTAATTCGATGAGCGTCAGAGAAATACACGTTAGGTAGAGCTTCTGGGCTGGTCGCAAGATCTACAGTAGGTGCACCCGATGTTGCACTTGGCATGCTAGAAGTTGCTTAACGTTGCTGTTCCTAGGCCTTTGTGCACAAAATGATTTATTATTTATTTACCGTTTCTTAAATAGCGCAGCAGATTCCGTTGCGCTTTACAATAGTAGACGGTGATAAAACAAAATAGGGGCCTTGGCTGGAAGTTATTGACTATCTCCCCCCCCCCACATGGGCTACATTTCCACAGAAGTTTTAACTAGCCATCTCAGACTGGCAGAGAAATACCCAGATACTCGTTATCAGTTAGAGTGTTTATCATTTACCACTACCGATCGATTACAACACTCCCTTCACCAGTCTCTGCCAAAACATTTGATACTTCAATACTTCAGCCAAAGACTGGATTATTATCTGCGGCTCTATATAAACGTCATGCCTTTTTCTTTAATATCACAAACTCCGTATAAGAAAACTTTGATTGCGGTTCGACCGCTTATAATCTCTGTAAACCCCGACATCAAAGAATACACATGCGCATGTACTGTGGAATTGGTTTAGACATCTGATTTTTATTTTGAAATAATGTTTGCTTGGCATGAAATGTATTGATAAAAAGTTAATCTGTCTTTTCTGTTAGCCATTGTAGTGCAGGGTGTGATATGCTTATGCTGAGGTAGGCTTGCTATAAAATCCCTTTATTCCAGAACACCTATGATTTACACAGGTTCTGCGGCTGATTAAAACCTGGTGCAGGCTTGAATTTAGCCAGCCACAGAACCTGTGTAAATCATAGGTGTCCCAGATTAAAGGGATATTATGGCAACACATACAGTATGCAGAGGGAATGCATGAAGTAACGGAAAGTAACTAGTGATCGTTGTGCTCTGTTTTAATATTTTGCTTGTGTCGACCTTTGGTCTATGTTGACCTTCACCGATCCTACGAGCAAGCTGAATTTGTGACCGTTTTTCAGGTTTGCCTGCAGAACAGCTTTTTGGCCTGTATGGGTCTCCATCCAAACGCTGTCCTAAAAATGTTGGAGGAACTTTATTCATTGGCGAGTTTGCACTTTTTAACAGATCTGTAGCTGAATAGGTTAATATTGAGCAATGCTTATTACACCAATATTTCAGTCATTTCCAAAAATATCACCTTGGAGATGGCCCTTTCCCTGTCTACATCCTCCCATTGTATAAAGCAAGGTCCTACCAGTTAACTACAACCCGGGACCTGTGCCAATCGCCTTTATTACAGTTTGTCTCTCCCTGCACTGACCTGTGTGTCAGCAATACCCCTTTCACAACCTACTTCGGGCCAGGTCAACCCAGGTCATGATTCAGTGTAAAAGGGTCTCCGTAAAAAAACCTAGATCGAGTGAATGGAACGACTCTGGTTACGGGAGAGTGTTGACTGGTAAGCCGGGTCATCCGACCTGCATCCCATTAACACTGTATGGAGAGCTGGCTCAATGTTGCGTTCCCAGATTGTCACCTCCAAGCACCGGCAGAGGAGAAACCCCGCAATAACCCAGTATGAAAGGCTATGTATGAAGTCAACACATCTGTCTGAGTCGTCCTAAAAACTGCTTATTGCATTTCCAAATGAGCTTCATCATGAAGATACAACAACATCAGCAAAGATCATAGCAAATAATAGAAGTGAGTATTCAATTATTATTGAAGATGAGCAATCAGGGAAGAAGACTGTGACCCCCCCCCCCCCCCCCCTCATGGCCTGGCCGACACCACCTACAAATGGCCACAGCCTGCCGGATACTGCAACTGTAATCACAGGACTCATTCTGCACATGCAGATCATCCCCCATTGAATTAGTATGTAAACCATTGGCTGCATCAATTATAATCTGAATCAGGGCACTAAATCCTATTAAAAATCTTTGGAACCACTTGAAAACTGCTGCCTGCTCTATCCTGATTGGTTCCCTTCTGCTGCCAAGTTTCACAAGCAGGGATGTGTTCATTAATGGTTTCCTGGTGGAATTCATTGATGGTGCACTAGTCAGTGGCCATCCATTGGGGAATAATGGGTGTGATTACCAGCAAGTTGTTAGACAGTCATTAGGTCGACTTGCATTTAGGTCGACATGTGTCTAGGTCGACATGCAGGAAGGTCAACATGACATGTCGACAGGGTCATACGGTAAACAGGGTCATTAGGTCGACATGGGTTAGGTCGACATTCAAAGGGTCGACATGGTTTTTTTTTACTGTTTTTCAGTTTTACTGTGACCCCCAGACCTGAAAGGGTTAAACCCGACGCTTCTCCAAGATGTAACCCTGCAGCACTGTGGGAGAGGAAAGAGGAAAAGGTAACTGTAACTGAGCAGGAAGGGAACAATCCTGCCTGGATTCCTCAGGAAGTGTCTCACACTCCCTGCTGCTCAGGCTCCACACTTGTTTTCCTAACCAGGGCGAGGCTCCTCCAGAGCTGCCCCTTCTCCCCCCTCCCCACTGGAGTAGACTGTGATGCTGAGGGGTGGACATGGGGAAGTGTGTCGGTGTGAGAAAAGGGGAAGAGTATAGATGTAAGAAAGCTGACTCTTGCTGTATGTCATGCCTCCAGCAGCGGTATAAATGTGTTCTCTGGCAGATGAGGCAAACTCCACTCACGTCAAAATATTTTAACTTTTTGCTATTTTGCAATTTTATTCTAAATAGGCCTTCGCTTTAAATCTGGAAGATGCTTACAAAGGGGAATCTAAGCCCAGGGAGAAAGAGGATCCTTATCTTGAAGAGAGTTACTAAAATTAAATGTCCCCTTTGCTTTATTGAGCGGAATATTTAGAATAGAGGAATAATCGCACCTAAAGATAATACAATGACTGGGATTTATCAAACGGAAAGGAAATCTCCTGAAATCCTTTATCCATCTGCCAAAGCTGTATGTAAGATTTAGCTCACGCCAAGTGATTTCACATAAAGATTTCCCTACAATGGCCCGTGTTCGAATGCTGCCGGCAAAGGGGTTAAACAACGGGGATCACCCAAAACAAGTGACCCTCGCCGTTTACCCCCGCACCGGCCGCTCACCCTATTCTACGTTCCGGTGGAATCCTCGTTGTCAGAGGACGGCGAGGATTCCCCAAACGGCTAGGCTCGCGGCTAATGCAGGGAGCCCGCCGCATTTAGCCGCGAGTCTCACTGTTTTAGCGACCATACACGCCGTTTCCCTGTTACTGAAGAAACCTAGCGAGGGGGAAACGGTGTGTGCAGGGGGTCAGTTGAATACTGACCGTGCGAGCTGTGACAGTCAGCAGTCAGAACTGCTGACTGTCACAGCTCGCAAAAAGCATTGCATATACCCCTTTGTGTATGATGCATCTGCACCTTTTCCGTCTCACCGTCTGTGTTTTAAGCTGCGCGCATTTTACGTTCTGTGAGACCTCATCTGTATCAGATCGTGATAAATCTTGCACCTGGTCAGGATAGATAAATGCACTTTTCACCATTGCAAGAGCAGATTGTATCTCAATGAGTCCCGCTTAAACTTGTATTTGCAGATCTGAGTGCACTGAGTTTGCACATTAACATTAGTGTTCTTGCACCATATTCCAATTTTGCACCCTAACTCGGCCAACAGTCATCACTTAAAGTGGGACCAACGTGTTTAAAATCGCACTGACCAGATAAGAGCTGGATTCACACTGCATCGCACTAACATTGCTCGTACTCACAGCACTGTGAGTACGAACAATGTTAGTTAATAGAATAAAATAGATCAAATCAAACAGATTCATTAGTATATTAATGTGCTTGTGTTGGTGCATGATAGTGGGATGCAGTTTAAATCCCGGCGGTCGGGATCCCGGCGTTCAGAATCCCGACCGCCGAAATCCCGACAGTTTCTCCCTCCGTGGGTGTCCACGACACCCCTGGAGGGAGAATAAATTAGCGTGCCGAGCGTAGCGAGGCACCGGGCCCGCTGCATGGTGAGCGCAGCGAGCCCGCAAGGGGGGGGCGATCCACGTCCCCCCCTTGTCGGGATTTCGGCGGTCGGGATTCCGGCGTCGGGATTTTGAACGCCGGGATCCCGACCGCCGGGATTTCATACTGAATCCATGATAGTGAACCATATAAAGCCGGCATGTCCAAACTATGGCCCTCCAGCTGTTGTGAAACTACAATTCCCATCATGAGTGATCAAGGACGCTATCAGTGCTGCGAAGGCCATGGGGAGACGGAGGCCACTGAGGACGTCTGTGGCCCTCCCTCCCGACAGCCGGGGAACATCTGTATTTTCTGGGACACTCCCCCCAACAGGCTGCCCGCTGTCAATCAAACAGTGCACGGCCTGCGAGCACAGGCGTTCGGAGCCTGTGCAAGCACAGAGGGCTCCCGCATGGGCACAGCTGGCACAGCAGACCATGTGCATGTGCGGTCTTCCGATTATCAGCTGGGCTGCGGATCCAAAAGGGTCTGAACCGGCCACTGAATCAGGCCCATTGAGCGCACACACTGAGCGATGTAGGCGATATGTCGGACCGATCCGCCCAATCAGACAGCATATCGGTCAGTCTGTATGCAGCTTTCAAATTTTGGCTTTAATGTGTGACTGCTGCTCCTGCAAATATATCTGGAATGGACACACCTGCTATTGCACATGTCATTTCCTTTTAACTGTGCTTTGTACTTTGCGGGAGAATTCTCTAATCACAGGTAGTTTCATGCTGGATTTTTTTTTTCAAAGATAAAAAAGAATTGTGTAATGTTTTGTGTGTGTGTGTCTGTGTGTGTGTGTGGTGATGGGTGTTAAATATTAACCAGTTCTACAGAAGCATCAGGTCATGCTGGCTAACTGATAGTGGATGAGAGAACCTTCACTTGCTGCGCTGGCTTCTTCATTTGTTCTTTTTTTTTGCATTCCTAATAAAATCTAATGCACCTCTACTCAGTTTATAGACAAGTTGTGTGGACGTGGGGGAGGGAGCTGCACAATATAGAATCTTCTGAAACTAAAAACTTTTCTTTCTCCCGTCTGGTATACATTACAGTTCCTATGGCATTGGAAACACGCTTGGCCTACAGTCCTACATTAGGTGCAGAGTTTATGTAATAACAAATGCTCAATGGCATTGTGCAGTAGGGAGACACTGCTGGCAGGGTTGCACTGTGGTTAGCGTAGCCACTGTGGTTGGCGTATCCTTCTTGAGGGTCATGAGTTGGCATCTGTCCCAGGGTACTCTCAATGTCAGCCTTCTATGTTCTTCCTTGTTCATGAGGAACTGATGGGACCCTGGTCTGTCTGAGGGACTGATGGGACCCTGGTGTGTCTGAGGAATTGATGGGACCCTGGTGTGTCTGAGGGACTGATGGGACCCTGGTATGAGGGACTGATGGGACCCTGCTGTGAGGACTGATGGGACCCTGCTGTGAGGACTGATGGGACCCTGGTGTGAGGAACTGATGGGACCCTGGTGTGAGGGACTGATGGGACCCTGGTGTGTCTGAGGGACTGATGGGACCCTGGTGTGTCTGAGGGACTGATGGGACCCTGGTGTGAGGAACTGATGGGACCCTGGTGTGAGGGACTGATGGGACCCTGGTCTGTCTGAGGGACTGATGGGACCCTGATGTGCCTGAGGGACTGATGGGACCCTGGTGTGTCTGAGGGACTGATGGGACCCTGGTCTGTCTGAGGGACTGATGGGACCCTGGTGTGTCTGAGTGACTGATGGGACCCTGGTGTGCCTGAGTGACTGATGAGACTCTGGTGTGCCTGAGGGAATGATGAGACCCTGGTGTGTCTGAGGGACTGATGGGACCCTGGTGTGTCTGAGGGACTGATGGGACCCTGGTGTGTCTGAGGGACTGATGGGACCCTGGTGTGTCTGAGGGACTGATGGGACCCTGGTGTGTCTGAGGGACTGATGGGACCCTGGTGTGCCTGAGGGACTGATGGGACCCTGGTGTGTCTGAGGGACTGATGGGACCCTGGTGTGTCAGAGGAACTGATGGGACCCCGGTGTGTCTGAGGGACTGATGGGACCCCGGTGTGTCTGAGGGACTGATGGGACCCTGGTGTGTCTGAGGGACTGATGGGACCCCGGTGTGTCTGAGGGACTGATGGGACCCTGGTGTGTCTGAGGGACTGATGGGACCCTGGTGTGCCTGAGGGACTGATGGGACCCTGGTGTGTATGAGGGACTGATGGGACACTGGTGTGTCTGAGGGACTGATGGGACCCTGGTGTGTCTGAGGGACTGATGGGACCCTGGTGTGTCTGAGGGACTGATGGGAACCTGGTGTGCCTGAGGGACTGATGGGACCCTGGTGTGTCTGAGGGACTGATGGGACCCCGGTGTGCCTGAGGGACTGATGGGACCCCGGTATGCCTAAGGGACTGATGGGAACCCAGTGTACCCGAGGGACTCATGGAAGTTCTATTTAAGCAGGGACTGATTTTTGTTTGTATATAATGGAAAGAGTAACAATATTATGATTATCGTACAACAGATTACACATAAGCTTTTAATGAGCAAATACATCGGATACAGTTGGCTGTAGTGGTTGGGTTAGGTAGAGACTGAATTTATCAGTCTCATAACTTAAAACAACCTTTGAAACGCGCTGATAACATTGATGTTAAGCAGGGGAGCGTTCTGCAATAACCATAGCTGGATAGACCTGCACTGCTCTCCGTGCCAGGGTGGCTGCTATGCTGAATAGTGTGATTGTACTCTCATGTCTGAGAAATACATTGTTCACATTTCACTTGTATTAGTTATTACGAATGATCAAGTGTTGTTATATAATTTTATACAGCAATTTAACAAACGCAGTATTGTTCTGCTGGAGACCGCGGATTATAGTTAATTTTACCTTCATCATAGAAGCTTTAAGCCAAGTACATCTAATCTGTGTGGGTCCATGGCCTGTCTTTAATTTGGGTTGCATTCAACGGCATGGAGAAAGCACATCTGGATCAGGACACTGGTGGTCTGCTCTATTCAGTCCGGATAGGATGGACTGAGTTCTCCTGCATGATGTGACACAAGCGATCCATCAGATTTCTGGCTGTTTGTCATATCAGGGGTCCTGGTAGAGGGACCCCTGTTTATTACATGTCATCAAGGCTTGGCATAGGAATATTTTATCTGTATACATGCTGAAAAAAAGTTACTGTTGCCATAGCAATCAATCAGATTCTGTCGTTTTCTAGGATGCAACATACCCTCCAACATGACCCATTCCATTAGGTACAGTGGCAGTTACAGATGTGAGCCTGCAGCACAGTCCAATATTCAAAAAGGGGAGCCACACCAGCTGCCATCCCAAACATCACTGAGAGTTGATGTGACCCCCCCTCTTTGAATATTGGACTGTGCTGTAGGCTCACATCTGTAACTGGCACTGGCAGGGAAGTCCAGGAACAGAGCATTTTGTACCTAATGGGATGGGTCATGTTGGAGGGTATGGATGCAATAGAGCACAGGTTCTCAAAGTTGGTCCTCGGGACCCCGCACAGTGCATGTTTTGCAGGTCTCCTCACAGAATCAAGTGAAATAATTAGCTCCACCTGGGGATCTTTTAAAATGTGTCAGTCAGTAATGAGCGCACCTGTCGGGTGACCTGGAAAATGTGAACTGGGGACCAAGTTTGAGAACCAGTGCAATAGAGAAATGTTAGCTAGAATCTGGTTGCTATGGCAACATCCCCACTTTTCACTCATAGAACCTTTATTAAATCAGATCAGCTACCGCTCCTGCATACACACTATGCAATAATCTGGCCAATCCCACAATTATCGTCTGGTCGGTCCAATAAGATAGTGCTCCACTGAAATAGCAGCATTAAAATTAGTCTATTTCAAAACCAAGCAGGATAACAGCTAGAATTCCGGCATGGTATTAGCGGCAGTTCTTCAGCCGTGGGCCAGATGTTGCGTATGAACAATGTCCGTCTGTACACTTTGTTTTCATTTGTGTTGTTGTTTTGTCATCCATGTGCTGATCCTTTGACATTTTTATCTGCAAAGATAATTTATTCCGGTACAGAAGGATCACAGTGTCACTAATTAGCTGATAGTGATATGATCACAGGCCACTTCATATGCAACAATCTGGTTGTAAAGTACAATGGGGTTTTTTTTTTCTGTCTCATTGTATAGCAGCCCATGTTTGAGTGACATACGATCCAGTACCTGTAATGTAGATTGCCAAATGTATCACACAAACATTCACCTGATAACGATTCAATGTAAAAATCGTCATTGTAGTCATTCAGTGCATCTGTAGCAGGCGTTGTGCAAGCTGTCACTAGGCGCAGTCATGGGTGTGAGCCGGTGCCTGTCTCCTACGAAGGGCTCGCTACTGGAAGATTGATAAAGGCTTGGTATTATTCATGTGTGCTTAACATGGAATTGAACATACAGCAATTGCAATGATTCATCAGAAGTTGAGGAAATTTAGACTTGTTGGAAAGAAAACTTGGAAAGTCGTACATAGATTTTGAAGGTATCTGGGCGTTAGATTGGTCGTGTTTTGGCCAACAATGAATAGGTTGACATCATGGTCAACGGTACAAAAGGTCGACAGATGATAGCTTGACAGATTCAGAAGGTAAGCATGACAATGTTCAACACATGTTTGTGGGGGGTTTCACATGTTTTCCCAACATTTATTTTATTTACTAACCACTTGGACATTTATTGGGAATAGTAACCAGTGGCGAGTGAAGTGGAGGGAGCCACCTTGCCTGGAGCGTACGAGGGTGCACACGCTTGTACTGATGGCGGCCACATAATTATGCAAGAGTTAGCTTACAAATATCACATTGGCCATTTGATTGTTGACCATTGGTACTGTATGTCGACATTTTGACACTCGACCTTGTGTGCCATTTTACCTTAACCACTTTCACCTTTTGTACCTGTCAACTTAAGGTCTGTCAAACTTTTGTGCCTGTTGACCTTAACCACTGCCGAACTTTTGTACCTGTCAAACTAATGTATGTCAAGTGTCGACCTAATGATTTTTGGCCATTATAAAATCTATCCATTAATTCACACAGACAATTAACAAACCTGTACACAAGTCCCACTGCACATGTGCCACTATGGTTACGGTTGATAGATCAAGTGTCTAGATAGGCAGACAGTAGGTCGACACCAATAGGGGACATGGTCAAAAGGTAGACATTTGAAAAGGTCAACATCAGTGTTTTTTTTTATTTTAAACTTTTTTTTAATTTTTAACTTTTTTAAATATTTGAATTCACCTGGACTACAATTGAGAACGGTAAAGTGTGCCAAGCGAAGCACCATGTGAGGGTACATGTTACACTTATTGGGGGTCCATGTTAACAGGTGTTGACATTGACACCAAAAATGTCAATAACTCTCATGTTGACCTTTTCATGTGTCTACCTTTTTTCATGTCGACTTGACCATATTGACCCTTTGACAGGTTGATCTTTTGACCTATACATGTCGACTTGTTGACTGTCTTTTCCGCACCCATCCCACTATGGTCTTAGGACAGAGAGGAATGTAGGCATTTTTACCGATGACATTCTGAATCATGACATAGTGACTATATACCCAAAAATATGCTTTTTCTTTTTGTTTTTTACATTTGTTTCAATCTTTACTCAGTTTTTTTTGTATTTTTTTTATTACTTTTTTCTACTTTTTCAGGACATATAGGACCTTACTCTGCTTGACTCACAAGGCTGCGAGTCCACCACGGCCGCCCACCCCTCCCGCAGTGCTGTGTATAAGCGGCCGGCGAATAGTCAATTCGTCGTGGCTGCTCGCACCAAGCGGCTGCACATGTGCATAAAAGAATTTGCGCATGCGCAGTCGACAATCATCGATCTGCGGTGAGCGACAACAAGAATAACCTCCACAGTGAGATGTGCTTGGGAACATTTTCCAGCACTATCCCTGAAGACAAGAGAGCCTCTTGTCTCTGTAGTTGGTGTAGTTTGCCTTGGAGGAGGGAGCGAGTCTGCATACTTTCTGCAGTGGGATCTGATATCTACTTTGTTCCGCTAACCAGCCTACCCTGTTTCACTTGTCCAAAACGGTAATGCAGAAGCTTGAGACAGGAAACCAGACAGAAGTCTGCTGTGATAAGGGACGGTATTGTCTGAGGGAGGGGCCCATGGCCGCTATTATCCAAGCAACCAGCCCACCCTTTCCCCTGACAGCATGTAGAAGTAGAAGCCACCTTGTACGGCTTTCTTGCGTTAACCAGTTCTGCATTGGAAACTTCAGGTGCCCATATTTGTGGTTGATGTGACATCCGTGAGGTGATCCTCTTACTGGAAGCGGTACATCTGTCAGACCAGACTTAGGTCTACAGTCATTAGGTCGACCCTGGAAGGTCAACTGGCCCCAAGGTCGACAGGGTTAAAGGTCGACATGACTTAAGGTCGACATGGGTCAATGTCGACATGGGTTTAGGTCGACAGTCATTATGTCGACATGAGTTTTTCACTGTTTTTTTTACCCGAATGTCGACATGGACACAGTTGGAGTTGAACCACAGCCCCTCGCATCGCTGGCTTCGCTCACAATGCTTCGGCACACTATTTTATTCTCCCACCACACCCTAGTGGATGGTAGGGCATGAAATACCGCCTGTATTCCACGTCTGATTTATAGGAAAGATATGACATTCTCTCAAAGGATTGCACACTTCGTAAGATTTGCAGATGCATATATGGCAGTTTCCTGCCTTTGTTATTGCTTACTGAACCGTAATCATACAGGTGTGTGCAGATAAAGTAGTAATCAAAGCTGATGAAATCCTGCAGAATATGCCATCCAAGAAAGGGATCAGCAAAGGTGGAAAGTTTTCGTTGGCCTGGATTTGGTTGGTGAGTTTTCAATGGGAGAGGTGTAATTTGCGTGCTTGAATTACTTCAGGGCCAATGGCCATTTTTCCTTCTCTATAATATATACAATTATTGATGTTGTATCAGATGTAGGAAAAGTTCTAAAGCACAGGTTAGTAAACTGTAGAAATTGAATGGGAGCTCCGGGAGACGCCCACTTTTTGGGCTAGTCCCCTGCAGCCCCAGAAGAGTAGGTGATCCTTCAACCTAGTGAAGCAGGTAGGATAATGTAACATTCACCAGGAATTCTGGGAGGGGGGTGGGACTAAATGATGAATTGTGTCATTTGGCTCTGCCCCCTCAGGATGGATCCGCAAATCGTTAGTGTTTCTCTCATTTGGGGTGGGTCCTAGTGACAACTTTCTCCCGGAGAGGACGCTAATGAAGTAGGTGCTGTCTCCTCACAGTGCTGAGGTCTTGGATTTAATTCCCACCAAGGCCTGAGCTGTGTGGAGTTTGTGCTTCTGTTGTTTGTGTGGGTTTCTCCGGTTACTTTATTTCTTCCCACATGCCAAAAACATACTGGTAGGTTGAATGGCTCCTAGCATAAATTATCCAAAGTGTATGTGTGTGTACTTGTGGTAGAGAATATAGATTGTAAGCTCCACTGAGATAGGAAGAGATGTGTTTAAGGTGACCAATCCCAGGATTGGGATAGACGGGATCCCGGGATTTGGACCCCAAAACGCCGGGATTTCAATCGCACATGTAAGTAAATATGCGGGGCGGCCAGGCAGATTTTTTTATTAGGGAAGCCGATCTCGGGAATCCCGGGATTGAGCATTTTTTAATCCCGAATCCCAGGATTGAAAAAAACCCCGGAATAGGTTTCCCTAGATGTGATTGGCCAAATATTCTTAGTAAAGGGCTCTGCAGGATGTTTATGTGCTGTATAAATATCTGGTAGCATAACATATGCAGGGTCCTCCTCTCATCAGTTCAATTCTGATTTTGCCATGACAGTCCTAATTTGGGGACTCTGCAATTGGCAGATACGTCCCATGCAGACCAGGCAGTGGTAAAGAGGTGTCCTGTGTTATTGGTAGCCTCCCATAGGGAATTATGGGTCATCCTGGTGCTTAGTACTAAGCCTCTTTCATTATTCAGGGAAGCCCCTTCCTGACCCTTTCCATTCAAATGGTGAGAGATATAGGCAATGAAATAATACATTGGTCTGTGTGTGACCTGGTCACCGAGAGATTTACTGCATTTATTAAGCAAAAAAACATACTCAATCTTTCAAATATGTCCTCTTTTGGAGCTATTTAACAAGGGGGTGCCTTTGTACGCTTACATACCTTTCTATGGGGACTAACAACACTTACCAAGCTCCTAAAATCTCAGGTTTTCAGAGCTTGGTGCCCTGATGCATTTTAGCCTGTAGATTACATTTCTGATGGAGGGATCTTTCAGCTGTCTCTCCTGGGACTTGGCTATACAGTACAAAGCCCAATGGTACCTCTTGTGTGCATTTAAAGAAGCTGGCTCCAAAACGGAAAGTAAAGTGATAGTGTAATGGTGTGTACACATGGGCCCATCCAGTGGCTGCAGATATCAATTTGATTTGGGGGGTCGCCAGGGTGATGGCTTCAGCTGGCAGGGGGGGGGGGGGGGGGGGAGAATAGGGGCCATGCTGTATTGAGCATCATAGCCCTAATTTTGAGCTAGTAGAAATACTGCTGCACAGTCTATTTCTACTTTCGATTCCGATGTCACTTGTCTGTAGTGACATTGGGGCAAATGTATTAAAACTGGCAGGGTGATAGCACACCAGCCAATCAATTCCTAACTGTCATTTTTCAAACACAGCTGATTGTCTGCTGGGTTATCACCTTCCCCTGTATCACTGCTTTTTTATCACTTTATCACTTTACCAGGCTTAAGGCTATCGCAGCGTGCAATGCAATGCGTTATCGGCTGGATCACATCGCAACGCATGCGTTTTGCATGCAATTTACGCGCGATGCGATCCGCGGGCAGTACAAAAAGTATGTGTAACACTTACTTTTTGTACTGTGCGATGCGATGCCCGCGGGAGCGTGCATTGCATCGCGCGCTGCTGTCGCAGCGTGTATGGGGGCCTTAAATACATCTGCCTCAGTTTTAGTCATATGGCCATGCTCCACATTCCCAGTAGTAACAGCCTCTACTAAGCTCGCCATGCTGTGGGCTTGGTGTCTCTCTTCGCTTGCCACAGGTTCTGTTCTTCCTCTGTAGGGGTCGTGGATCAGTCGGGATTCTGATGTCGGATTACTGACCATCGGAATCCCAATTGTCGGGCAGTCATCCGGCACCTGACTCCAGCTCTTGCTCCAATATTCTGCAGAGTGGGAGATTGTGGATTGCATTTGGAAACCCCCCTCTTCCCCTAGAAATCCTACATTTGCCAATGACAGTATCTTCTCAGTAAGGCTGCGCCAGAGCATATACTCATACACCTGTATGTCTAGGAGCATAGGAGCTATACGCTGTAATGCAATATTCAGTGGTAAAGTGTAAACACATGAGAAGTAGGGATTTTTCGTCTCTGTACCACACAGTGGTAATGAAATGACTGGAGCTTTCTATCTTTATGTGAAACAGGTTACCGAGCTGCTCTCATCGTCTGATGCACTTATTTAGCTACAGTTCAAAGCTCGCGGATCTTTTATCGTTTCTGTCTTGCTGTTATAAAAGGGGGTGTTAACTTTTTCGGATTACCTTTTGACTATTTCACAAAGCACCACCTAATAGCAATATGTATTTAGCAGCAAAAGGGCACCTGGGCTGTACTAATGTTTGCACTGTCCATTCTATGCATGATGTTCTAGAGCAGAGTCCCAAACAAAATACGGTCACTAGGTTTTTAAGCATTAGGTCGACATTGTCAATAGGTTGACACAAGCATTAGGTCGACATGGGGTTTTTCGCGTTATTTTTGGAACCGACGTGCCGACAGACGGTATTTCATGCCCTACCATCCACTAGGGTGTGGTAGGAGAATAAAATAGTGTTCCGAGCGTAGCAAGGCACCGTGCCCGAAGCATGGCGACCGCAGTGAACCAATGTGAGAGGACGCGGTGCTACATTTCAGTGTTCATGTTAACTGTGTCGACATTCGGGGCAAAAAAATATGAAAAACCCCATGTCGACATAAAGCTTATGTCAACATAATGACCCTGTCGCCCTAAGCCATGTCGACCTTCAGTCATGTTGACCTTCCTGCATGTTGACGTTCAGTCATGTCGACCTTCATGCATGTCGACCTAGTGGTGTCGACCTCATTTATTTATTTATTTATGCTTGTAGATCTAATTGCTGTCTATCCAATGATCCCATTCTGTACTAAACTTGGTCCTCCAAGTACACCCAACAGAGCATGTTTTCCAGGTCCGCCAGCAGGTGCACAGGTGAAGTCATTACTCCCTGACACATACTAAGAGATCTACAGGTGGAGCTAATTATTGTGAGGAGACCTGGAAAACATGCACTGTTGGGGTCACTGAGGACCGAGTTTGAGAATCACTGTTCTAGAGCAGTGATAGACAACAGACTACACTTCAGGGAGCTCCTGGTTTGCCTTGTATCCTTTACACTGCATGCACAATGGGTCTGATGCACACACCAAAGGATCTGCTGCTCTATACGCAAAGTATTGATAGCCGGTACTTGTGCAATAGTTGACCTTTGATGAAGTTTAAACTTTTAAAGCCCTGTAACATTTCTGTAGGGATTACAGTGACATTTGTATGATAACTGCGGTGATCGCCCTGTTCTATGCCACTATGTTCTGTTCCGATTTCTCTCTGAAACAATGAACAATCTGCACAGACGGTAAATGTAAGAGATTGAGTAATGAAGTGTCTACAAAGCATTGCATGTGTGGCTGCCTAGGATAAGCATCAGGATTGCAAAACACAGCAGAGGCGTCTGGTGGGAGGTGCGCACAGCTTTCCATTGGGGATCTTTTTAGCTAAATACATTGTTATTTATAACTGTTATTTACTGTTGTGTTCTGCAACTTTTGGCCAGAAAGGATTTTCTTCAATCGGACTTCTTCAAGGTTTACACAACACATGTTGGAGGGGAATTCCATATGGTTTTTATATATAGTATAGCATTACCGTGTCCTGCAAGGCAGGCAGGGCTGGTGAGTCCGGCAACTCATCTTCAGTGTTAACATCCGCAAGAATTGCAAGGGGACTAAGTAAAAACCGGATGCCGGACCGGACATCAAACTCTGCATTCCGGAGCTTGTAGTGTCTGGTCCGGGGGGTGTCCTGTATGGGGGTGGGCTGTGATAGCTTTCACCAGGAACATGGTAATGGGAGATTACAGCTTCCCCATGTGGTCCGTACCTTTCCAGGTTCTGCTACATGGCCGGACCATACAGGAAGGCTTTATTCTCCCCCTCCTCCTCTACCTGGTGACAACTCGGAGCTGCTGGCCGTGCCCCCATGTGAGGCTAAATGGGGGTGTGGTCTTGTGGGAGTGACATTATTTGTAGGCCATGCCCCCAAATTTCGGGCTCACGTCTATGCCGTTCTCAAGGGTCCTGCCGAGGGACATTGTAAAGTAGGGAGGTATGGCTTGATACATCATCCTTAGGAGGCATGTAATAAAAGAATAATGCGAGCAAGATCCTATTTTTGGGATTTGGATGCATTTCCCATATGGGGTGCTGGACAGGGTCCCGACAGTCGGGATCCCAACAGGCATTACCCGACGTCGGGATCCCGACTGTCATAACACCGACAGCCGGGTTCCCGACAGCCACCTGCTATTTTTCCTCGTGGGGGTCCACGACCCCCATAGAGGGAGAATAGAATACGCGAGCCACCGTGTCCACAGCGTGGCGAGAGCAGCGAGCCCGCAAGGGGCTTAGTTGCGCTCACCATGCTGTCTGGGTCCGGCCAGTCGGGATCCCGACGTCAGGCTAATGACTGTCGGGATCCCGACTGTCGGACCACTGTACCACACCCCCCATATGTACTAAGCCCCGTACGCTAGGGCTTTGCTGCAGAGGGTAACGCCTGGCCACCTTTTCGCATCCATGCAATAGATAGATTCAGTCGGATCCCCCCACAGCTGCTGACTCCCGGGGCTTAGAAGGCAGAAGTGCAGCCATCGCAAAGGGCAACTCTTAGTGAACTGCATGAAAGACATGAATGTGGTTTAGTTTGGGAGGCAGAAGTAGTGGGCAACAATGGAAAAAGCATTTCTTTAGGAGTTCTTCACTATTTCTGTTTAGCTGATAAGCTGCATCACCACGACACCATGTACACTTTGGGGAGAGCTGTCAAATCTAGGGGAGAGATAAAGTGGAGACCAACCAATCAGCTTGTAACTGACATTATTTTGGTACATCCTGCACAGTTATAAGTCGATCGGTTAGCATGGGAAACTTCACTTTATCGGTTTCCAATATTTGAGATTGAGACATCTCCCCCCCGATAAAGTAGCAACTAACTTTCAGTCATCATACACGCTGTGTTTGTTAGTTTGGCAGTTAGAATCGGACTGGTTGGCACTCCCCACTTTATCTCTCTACAAAGTTTGCTACATCTCCCCCTTTGGATTTTGTTTACAGCATTTTTCAGTTGTAAAACTACAAGTACCAGCAAGCCTGTCGCTGGCTGGGAATACAAGGAATTGTGCTTTCACAACAGATGGAGAGCCCCAGGTTGTCTACCTTGCGTTTCACATCGGCATAGTAAAAGTGTTATGAAACTCATTGTGGTTGATTTCAAAAATAAAAAATGTGTCTAATGCTGATTTTATATTAAATGTATATCCGTCGCAATGACACAAATAAGAAGCAGCTGTCAGTGAGCCATTGTTATTTAGCCTTATTGGTGCTTGCTCAGCAAATAGGTATACACCTTGAGGTTGCTAGCTGCTGAGAGGGGAGCGCCGGGTTTAATGCACAAGTGATGAGAGGTGTAATATACAGTAACCCACAGGATGGTTGGTGTGATATAAGAGACTGTAATGCACAATGTGCAGGATTCTGCCTGGCATCTTTGGAAAGTGAAGTTTCCGTGTTGTGCTGCTGCTTGCCCAGCTCTCCCCTGACAGTACCAGTGGGTGTGAAGTTAATCTATATCTGTGTGTCCTGTTTACTCTGGAAGGTACAGTACATACAAAGATCTGCTGACAGACTGCTCGCTTGTGTGTTCCATCACCATGTACGGCATTATGGAATCCTGTGGACACATACCTTCCAACATGGCCCTCTCCAGGAGGGACACAATGCTCTGTTTCTGGACTTCCCTCTTAATTTATGATTGCCATCACCTGTGGGGAAACACCTTTCTTATCCATTTACCTGTTTAAAACAGGTGACAGCAATCATACATGAAGAGGGAAGTCCAGAAACAGAGCAAAGTGTCCCTCCTGGAGAGGGTAATGTTGGGAGGTATGAAACATGAAGACGCACAGGTTTGTGGGAGTCTAATGGCACGTCACTTTTGATGAGCCCTGCACTAACCTTCATTGCCCACAGTGTTCGGCAGCAACATGTGTATTGCCTGACGGGTATGCCTGCAGGTAATGCAGAAAGCCAGGTATCGGGCCCACTCACACGGGCGCATCACGATAAGGGTGGCAGGTGCCGTGGGGGAAGGGCGGTCTACTTTTTTAGGGCCTCTTGTGACATTTTATTTCTGCAAATGTGTCTGTAGATCACTTTTTATTTCAACTTTCATTTTTCACCTAAAAAAAAAAATTGGTTTAAAAAAAACAGCCAACTTGTAGTCTATCAGGAACATTATGAGATTCCTTATACCTTACGTGGCCGCTGTTGTAGCTGATCAGTGGCACACAATCAGCAGTAGAGCCAAAGCCCCTAACTGACCAACAAGCAGTCCAGATCAGTGAGTGTGATACGAATAATGGCATTGACTTAGTGACTGGGGTCACAGGATGTATAATAGTGTAACACAACCAAAGTCTTATATTTTTAACACTATTTGTATTGTGGCAAAAACCTTCCAGCCTCCGCAAGTCTCTGAGAAAGGCTCCTAACTGCGGACTAGGACAATCAGCTTTGAAAAGTCATTTTACAGTGTTTGAAAAATGCCAGGAGCTGATTGGTTGGTACTTTATTTCTCTTCTAAATTAATTAACACCTATTCCCAGGACTAAGTAAAAACCGGACCCGGACAAGACCCAGGAGCGCTGGGGAGTGTCCCATCCGGGGGCTGTCTTCACCAGGGACATGGGGAAGGGGAGACTACAGCCTCCCTGTGAGGTCCGGACAGTTCTGTTTTTTTGCTACATGGCCAGACCTTACAGGGAGGCTTTATTCTCTGCCTCCTCCTATCCCTGGTGACAGCTGTCACAGTCAGCCCCCCCAGACAGGACAACCCCTGGACCGGACTACAAGCTCCGAAATGCAGAGTTTGATGTCCGGTCCGGCATTCCGGGGTGTTGTCCGGGTCCGGTTTTTACCCATACCCCAAACTTTCAACTTGTTAACCCGCAAGTAAACCCTGCAGGGAGCCTGCTGGAGACTAGAATGGGCGAGAGCACAGTAGAGCGTTCTCGGTTGCATTATAGGACCCCATACACCATCAACATTCTCAAACCTTTTACTAAAGTGTTAAGCTTGGCTCGTTTTTGTGCTGAGTTCAGAGTCAGCCTTTACACCCTCCAGCACCCGTGGTGCCTGCAGAGCTTTTGTAATGATTTACAGGCCTTGCTCTGAGGTGGTTAAACCCCAATATGTCTAGAGCACATCATAGGAAGTGCAGTGGAAAGGTCAGTGCATGGATTGTGTTGGTTTTCTCCCCCTTCTTCCTTTCTCATTGTTGATCTCCAAGGTCTGCGCTCTGAACCAGACAGTCCCACAGCCCCCGCACACCAACATCTGGCGACCCCAGCCCCCCAGCAGCAGTGTTCAGCCTGTATGGTGGAGGAAGAAAGTAAATTGCATGAATGAAGGATATTTTCAATGTCCTGTACAGAAGGGGCTGATTACAAACACAGATGTGTTATTAGATTTTATGTACAGGACTCTTAATTGCTCATGTTCGCCGGCGCTGTTTAGCTCTCGTGATGAACAGCCTGAGAGAGAACGTATCCGATGTCTGAGCAGAGTTGGTATGTGCTGTAGGTTCTTAACATGTTCATTCTGTGCCGGGAATGCCCCTTTCTTTAGTCAATGCTTTTATGGATGTGTGGGAGCTGTCCTCGGTTATAGAGTTTATTCTAGCACCCTGCACATTTCAAAACACGTGCAGTTCCTGTTTCCTGCCTGGGGTGGCGCTGTCTGCTTTGGTGCTCCTAGTACTGTCTGATCTGTATTGAGATACAGGCCCCAATGTGACAGACACCACAGCAGACAGCACCACCCCAGACAAGAAAGAGGAACTGCACATGTTTTGAATGGAGCAGGGTACTAAATGAACACTATGTAATAATGTCCCAGCATGCCCTGTAAGGCACCACTTACCTTAATGCTTTGCCGATACCCTGTACAGATGCCAGTATACTAAGTTACTCCCATACATTTGTACCGGAGCTATACACTTGGTTACCTCTTCTGGAAAACTTTGTATTGGTCATCCGTAGTCCCCAGATTTGTAGGCTCTAATAAACTAAAAATCTGTTGTTTTTTTTACCAATCTATGTTTTAAGATTTTATAGGTTTTTAAAATGTCATTTTAGGAAATGATTTTTTTTTTATAGAAATAAAACAAAACCTTGCAACATATCATTATGTTTGAAACCCTCTGTCCATATTACATATGTGTCCTGCTACCGCCTTGCGCACATATAGTGAGAGCGCTATACCACGGGAGGCTGCAATACGTTCGCAGCCGCGGCTTTCCCATAGAAATGAATGTACCGCAGATGCATGCGTGCGTTCTCACCTGCGAATCTCGGGATCCACCGCGTACACTACGCAGCGAGACGGTACGCAGGACACATCTGGATATATGAAGCGAAGATTAGGTCAATCAAAATGTCGAGATGAGTTTTTCACTTTATTTTTTTAAGCCGACATGTGACCCATATCTGCTAGATCATAGGGACATACGTATCAAAGCTTGGAGACAAATGAAGTACCTAATCAGTTTCTAACTGTTAGTTTGCAGGCTGTGTTTGAAAAATTACAGTTAGGAGCTATTTGGTTGATCCTTTATCTCTATACTACTCTCTCCAAGCTTTAATACATATGCCTCTTAAGGTCCATACACACTGGGCGACTATGCCTAGTGTGTATGAACAGCAGTGATGACAGTCATCGCTGCGGCGCCGACGGAGGGGGGGGTGGCGTTGTATAACGGAGCGCTATGCAAAGCCGTCCTGAAAGCCCCTCATCTGCTGGTATAACCAGCAGATGAACGGCTTTCCCCGCGATGTTGTGGACTGGGCGGCTTTGAGCTGAAAGCCACTCAAAACCTGCTGTTTTGAGTGACTTTCAGCTCAAAGTCGCCCAGTGTGTATGGGCCTTTAGTCATAATAAACATTTGACAATATCTTGGCCATCCTTCCTTTGGGCTGAATGGCCAGATCATACAGAAAGGCCCCACCATTGCCATTGCTAACGTCAGAACGGGGCTGCATACAGTCAAATACAGCGGTCGTACAACCCCATTACTGTCCCTTCTGACCTATATCTGAAAAATAACATTTGTATGTTTTTTATGATCTGAGGTCTTTTGGGGCCCATACCTACTGCTAAAGGGAGACAGTCGGGTCTAAAAAGGTCAGATTGCTTATGGAAATCACAGCTTCTTCTGACACCTTAAGGCCTACCTAGTCAACCTGCGGGTTTCCACTTGTGATATGCTGTCATGTCATCTTAACGATGGTACTCTCAGCTATAGGAATATATATATAAACTGCTGATCTAGTGCCATTTACGCACGCAGTTACCCACTTCTCCTTTAAATCCTGTCTATTTTCGCCATAGTTATTACTGGCTGGAAATGCCGCCTGCGTGTAATGTTTTAAGACTGTAGAGTTGTTGTTTTTTTGTGTGTGAAGCAAGGTCTTTAAAACAACACCCTTGTGCTGCGAGCCATGAAAGGGCATCCAGGGATCCATGAATTAAAACACGCTGTGATGTCATATGACCTTTCACCATCTCACTTATCAACAGTAGCAGGAACGGTTAGCCAGAGAAATCACAGCCCAGCCTCCATGCTGCTGCTGCACAGGGGGGAAGTAGATGGTGTAAAAAGATTTATTGAAGACAGCAAGTAACCGAACCCTATCACTGCAACACCAAGGACCGCTTGATCCCAGGAATGCAGCAGCGGAGGAGACATTTATGCAAATCTGTTTAAAGGTCACCTGGATTACTGAAGGAAATCATGATCATTGGCCTTTTATCAGCCTTTTGTGCTTATATAGCCCCCACCTTGGGTACTAGCTGCTCCTGTTCTCTCTTAAATATCCAGAACGTTTCTCTTTAAATTTGGAATTCCCAGACGATTACGCATAAGGCTGCCTCACACTTTTTGCACTCACAGTGTGCACTGTGCTCCTGCCTGTACCATAAACCGCAATGGCAGTACGGATCATTGATCAAAGCGATAGAATTTTAGCTGGTTTTTCTTTTTTTATTCTATTTAAGAATGTTTATTCTGCAGTCCAAACAATGTGCATCAGAGATCTGTTCTACCAACTGGCTTCTGTGATGTGACCACGCTTTAGATCTGGATTACATGACGCACACACGCCTGGAGCTGACAGACCCTGCTCGTTAGTGTCAGTCTGACACTCAACTATTTCATTAATATATAGAGACAGCTACTATCCGCCTCCATCAGGGCTGCATCAGTCTCTCTGTCTCACTCGTTTGTTTATTTTGTGAGCTGGAGGCCTATTTTATTATGTCTAGGTCCCCACTCACCTTTTTTTATGAGTTCTCCCTATAACATGTATGTTATCCGGGCCTTCATAACATATCGGCATTACGGGCAGCTGCCTAGGGGCCCGCGATTCCAGGGGCCTCCAAACAGGGGCAGGGTACATTAACCGTTTGATTGCCAAGTGAATTTGTCAAAATAGGTGTGAAAATTGGCAAGCAAACAATTCTGTTTATCATAATGCCCTGTAATGGTTTCCTTTATGTAGGAAATATAATCTTTTTTTTTTTTTTTTTACACTGCATTTTTTTTTTTTAGTTCATATAACAAATGTGAGCGACGCTGGCATTTTTAGCAGATATTTTGCACATCTCTCACAGATGTTGGAATTCCAAGGGTTAACTGTGGATTGAAATGCTGTCAAATGGAGCTGGGTGTTTTATGTAATCTCGTGTTCTGGTTTTATATAGAAATAAGTCAGAAATCAGCAATTTTTCTTACTTCAGCATCTGTAGATTATTGGGCAAGAGGAGAAGTACTTAATACTCAGCGGAAGCGCGAGAAGGCAACTAAACAAAAGCTCTCCTTTGGATGACCCCAGTCCGCAAGTTCGTCTTAATTAGCTAAGAGGAAATATCAATTCTAGGCCAGATCAGAAAGCAAAACTAGGTAAATTTTATTTCCTCAGACATGACGCAAATGGCTTATTCTGAGGACAACAAGTGTTGCAGGGAGGAGAAACAGCTTTGTCCTCGCTACAACACCATGGCGGCTGCAGGACCGGACTTTGCGTAGCCTGAACTGCCAGCGAGCCTATAGCATCCCAGCTTTTTCTTTGCTTGGAGTGCCTGTCTCGTCATTTGTGTTCTTGGAATACACCTGTTAAAATGCAACGAAAGATTATAGTCTGGAATCTTCTGAAAAACTTTACCCTCGCGTCTAAGTACAGTAATGAATAACTATTTATTTAAGTACTACTTGTGGTCTTAATTTTACACACATTGATTTCAATAGATCAAACTTTAACGTCGGTTTTTGATTTGTATTGTTTTTTTTGTTTTGTTTTGTTTGGCAAACAAGTGTTCTCTGTACATCAATGGGCTGCCACCTACAGGCCATTTGTAGGTATGATAATCAGTTCTGAAATACATTTATTCAACTTTTATGGGCCTATTTTTTTAATGGGGATATTAGTTCGACATAAAGTCAAAAGTCATTAGGTCAACATGCTGAAAGGTCGACATGGGACAAGGTTGACAGGTCATCAGGTTGACACAAGCATTAGGTCGACACGGTCTAGGTCAACAGTCAAAAGGTCGACATGGGGTTTTTCACAGTTTTTTGACCCGACGTGTGCCGATAGGCGGTATTTCATGCCCTACCATCCACTAGGGCATGGTGGGAGAATAAAATAGCCGAGCCCGAAGCACGGCGAGCAAAGCGAGGGGGACGTGGTGAACTTTATCCTGTGTCCATGTCGACTGTGTCAACATTCGGGTTAAAAACAAGTGAAAAACCCCATGTCGACCTTTTGACTGTCGACCTAGCCCATGTCGACCTATTGCTTGTGTCGCCCCAATGAACTGTTGACCTAGACCCATGTCAACATTTCAGCATGTCAACCTAGTGGTGTCGGCCTAATGACTGTCGACCAATTAACCCTTCCCCTTTTAATGTTACTACCCCAATAAACATGTTATTTGCCCAAAGTTGAATGCTGGACATACAAGAGATATCTCCGGCATACTGTTGTCTCCTTTTTTGTTTTTAGTTAGTGCCCATATTACCAAGCACCAATCAGCATAGCTTGGTGTTACCTCTGTAGCCTATAGGTGACAGGGTCACCAGCAAGGAATCTTTGGCCATGTTTCCCAATGGCCATGCCTGCCCTGCACACATATTTCCTTACCTACTGCCAAAAATAAAGCGATTAAGGAACTTCTAGGGGGATAGTGATTGCCTGGACAGACTTGTCAATTTAATTTTAGACACCTTAGTTCATGGATTATTAATGTGTTTATCAGAAGTTGATTAACTGGTTCCTAAAACAGGACATTACCAGCAGATCACCCAGATAATCCTATAGTGTATTTAGCAAAAATATTCATCGGTCAGACATACCGTATTATCCAGCATGTCAGCCGGATGGGCCTGATTCAGACCCATTGTTGAATGACCGCGTATCCGCCTGGATCGTAGTGGACGAGCCATCCGTGTGAACGTAGCCAGCGGTGGATTGTCATCGCTGTCCATTCACAACTTGATTGATAGTCGGCCTGTGTTTGTGGACAGCACTAAAAAGCACAGGTGGCACCCGGCCGTTGGAAGGGAGAGATGCTAACGTCCCGATCTCCCACACAGCCGTACAGAAGTTACCAATCACAAACTGTTTAGACGTGCTATATACTACAATGTTTTATTTCAGTTTAGTGTTAGTGTACTTTAAGACCATTGTTTTGTTAAACCCTCTTGTTTTGGGAGCATGGATGGCTTACTGCTCTGTCTGGGAAACAGTAGACTCATTGCTACCAACAAGTCCTTCACTCCCTGGGTGTATGCCATCTTCACTCACCGGACTTGACGTGTCTGTGGCACTCAGGCGCAGGGAGGGACAGCTCACAGCCTTTATCTGCTGAAGTGAACAGTGACATGGTGGAGTAATAATGTCAGTGATGTCACCGTGTACAGAACCCAGTGTCCTCATCTGCTGGAATATTGCATGTCGCACTGCCAATTCTTTTTGCTGGAACAATTTTTCCACTCAGTTGCAAACGTGTAAAGACCATTTTCAAATATATTATTAGAAAAAATAATGTCCTCTGTCAGCCTCATGTTTTACTGTTCTTGTTACGGTAGCAATGCTTTACATCAGGGCTGGGGAACCTTTGGCCCTCCAGCTGTTGTTGCACTACACATCCCAGCATGCCCTACAACAGTTCTAGGATTGGCAAATAGCAAAACTGTAGCAAGGCATGCTGGGATGTGTAGTTCAGCAACAGCTGGAGGGCCGAAGGTTCCCCATCCCTGCTTTACATGGTAATTTAAAACTGCTGCCTTATACTGATGAGCCCCAAACAGGGGCCCTTATTCTGGTTGGTGCGGCCGGAGCCGCACACGGTGCTCCGGCCGCACAAACCAATCCCCGCCCACGAGACGGATCGCCACGGCCGTCCGTACACGGACGGCTGGCGATCCGCATAAAAATGGTGGAGGCGTACGCCTCCACCATGGTGGGAGCTGCCCCCTGCATTCGATGGTCGTCGACCATCGAAGGCAGGTCCGCACGCCCCAGCAGCTCCCGCAAGCTGAGACCACACGGACAATCGTCCGTGTGCTAGCTTGTATGGGGGCTGAGAGCTGACATCCGGCGACGTCAGCTTTCCGCCCCCATGAGTTGCGTCACACCCTCATTACCATGCATACGCCCCGCGTTTGCATGGGAACGCCCATGAAACGCGGGGCGTACACATAGGGAAATGAGGGTATGAAGCCCCTCACGCCCCTATACGCCCCCTTTGCGGCGGACGAAATACGTCTGCGGCGAAGGGGGCTGCACATGCGCAGATTGACCTCTGCGCATGTGCAGACTAAAAACATCGGCGGTACGGCCGCACGCGGGCCGTACCGTCCGATTTAGAATAAGGGCCAGGGTGAGAATCTGCCTGTTTGGGGTGTTCTGTCTTAATCACACTAGGCCAGATGTATCAAGCTTCAAAAAGTGATAAAATGGAGAGTTATAAACCGCCAGCCAATCAGCTCCTGCCTGCCATGTTACAGGCTGGGTTTGAAAAATGACAGGTAGGAGCTGATTGGCTGGTTGTTTATCACTCTCCATTTTATCACTTTTTCAAGCTTGATACATCTGGCCCTCAGTGCATAAAGCTTTGATGTGCTACCATGTACACCCAACAGCTGAAAGGCCGCTTATTGCCCACCCCTGGCCCAGGGGGCTCAACATTGGTACAGATGGAGCCACTCTCATCTGAACGTCTCCCGGCACGCCGATATGTGTGTTGTAGCCGCTGGCACGCCCCATTCTCTGCAATCGTGCGAGATGCTCACGCGTCCATGTTCGCCAGCGCGCCAGATACCAGCAGCTGGCGACAACATGGAGAGCGGCACCATCTGTATTTGTTCACTCGTTGCTTAAAACTATCCAGGTACTTGTGTAGTATCACGGCGCCCATCGCATCGCATACCATTTGGCATGCGATGATATGCGATGCGATATCATGCGATGTTAACCAATGTCATACAATTTTAAAATTGTATGACATTATATATGGCATACAATGCCATACAATGCAATGGGATGCGATTTGAACTTGTATAAGCACCCTAATGGGTGCTTACAATGTTAAATGCACCCCCACGCCACCCCCATGCACCCCCCCCCCCCCACTATAAACGTGAACCCGAAGCGTGGCAAGGGCAGCGATCCCGCGAGGGGCGGCAGTACGCGTCCTCCGGCCTTTTCCGCGGGGGGGGGGAGCGTATACCTGTGAAGTTATGCGCGTCCCCACGCGGGGCTCGCTGCGCTCGCCACGCTCCGGGCTCGCTGCGCTCACCACACTTTATAAAATCAACTCCACGCCGACGTGGATAGTGGGGGTATGAAAAGGTTGGAGGACGCGTACCGCCGCCCCTCGCGGGCTCGCGGGCTCGCTGCGCTCGCCACGCTTCGGGTTCACGTTTATAGTGGGGGGTGGTGTGGGGGTGCATTTAACATTGTAAGCACCCATTTGGGTGCTTATACAATTTTAAAAACGTATAGGTGGCTAAAATCGCATTGCATGCCATCGGGTGTATGGCATGCGATGCGATCAAAATATTGCGCGATCAATATCGGGGGCGCCGTGATAATACACAAGTACAACTATCCATAATCTCTTACCGTTTCCATGAGTTTGTACTGCAGAAGGAAAACGTTTGTAATTACTGCATAACATCAGTATTATGAAAGTTTAATTCTTATCCTTCTTATCGTTCCAGACAAGAATACACATTGTGGGATTGATGCAAAGATGTTGATGTTCGATCCAGTTCCTATTAAGCAGGAGGCCATGGAGCCCATGTCATTGGTAAGTACAGCAAGTGGGTCCCTGCTGGGTTTGGGAGATGTTCATTGGTTACACAATAACAGGAAGCAATTGGCTTTTATTAACAATATGAGTAGGGTCTAGCTGCACGCATGCTGCGCTGGCCACAATCCAGAAGTCTGCAGCATCGCAGCTGTTGGTAGACCACTGGTAAATGCAGAATGGATGGTGGATGGACTATTATATGTTACACCAGCTGGATATTGCCAAATAATAGTATAGTGGTGGGATTGGCAGCAGCATTTGCAACCGAGCCTTTGAAACGCAAGGGGGAGTCTGTTGCCACTAACCTCAGGGTCACCCTGAAGCCTGTGGGGGAGATGTATCAAACCTTTTTAATAGGACAAAAGGAAAAGTTGCTCATAACAGCTGCTTGGTCATTGAAGTTTAATGGTTGCTATAGGCAACCTCTTTTCTTGTCCACTTTAAATTTTATACATTTAATACATCTCTCCCTAAAACACAATTGTGCCATACACCTTTACATGTTATTCCTTAGCTATTGGGGATTCATTTCAAAGCTAACATTTTCGGCTTAAAAAGAATAAATCCTTTGTTGTTGGTAGTCGGAAATTACATTATTTGTCAGATTTACAAAGCTTCAGAGAGTGATAAAATGGAAAGAGCTAAAGGACCAGCCAGCTCCCAACTCTTATTATTTATACACAACATGTAACATGGACATACTGCAAGGTCGACATGGGACAAAGTCGACAGGTCATTAGGTCGACACAAGCCTGGCCTGTCAACCTTGTCCCATGTAGACCTAGACCAATGTCGACCTAGTGGTGTCGACCTAATGACTGTTGACCATCGACACAAGCCTGGCCTGTCAACCTTGTCCCATGTTGACCTAGACCCATGTCGACCTAGTGGTGTCGACCTAATGACTGTTGACCATTGTGCTTTAGGTCGACCATATAATCCAGTCCCCATGTAAGATAGCAGTTAGGAGCCGATTGGCTGGTACTTCGGAGTCTGTGTACTATGCCTTGGAGAAAGATAAAGTGGATGAAGATAGTCCTATTGGCTCCCAACTGCCATTTTTCAAACAGTCTGCACATGGCAGTGAGGAGATGATTAGCTAGTTCTGTATCTCCCTCCACTTTGTCACTCTCCGGGGCTGAGTACCTCTCCCTCATACTTGTATATACTAAGTTTGTTAGTTTGTCCGAGATGAAATGTTCCGCGCTTAGTTGCATAAGTAGCAGCGGAGGCAAAACAGTACGAAGCGTTTATTGGAATGCATAAACATACCGGGCTTATATTAATGTGTTATTCCAGAGTGACTCTAGTGATTCTGCAGAAAGAGTCCAATTCCCCTTTGTGCTCGCCGCAGTTCATTACAAACACTTTTTTCTTTCCTGAGCACAATAATATTTTTTCCAGCTTGTGTCTATATTTATATTGCATTATTTTGCAACTGTACCGTGATCTATGTGTTTGGTAGTATCCCCTGACAGCGCTGGTGCCCCAGGAGCAGACTCTGTATAACTAAGCCTCATCACAGGAGCCAGTCTGCTGCTAATTCTTCCCATTCCCTTCCTTTGACTCCTGCCACAGGAGCTGCCAGACCCCGTCTCATATTTTTGGCCAACAGGTTGGATGAAAATGAGCAATTGGTGGAGAGTTTTAGAGCCAGGTTTGCTCCCAGCGCACAAAGCACCTCGTCAGGCTCTCCTCGCTGCCTCTGTGCAGACCTGCGTCTAGCATTGCGGATGTAATTGTCCCCCGGGCAGGATGTGGATGCTTAGACAGCAGTAATTGTTTTTGCAGGGCCCGAGTCACAGGCTATTCCCTGCGGAAAGTTACATGTATGTTTATGAGCGTTATATAGTTCCTTTGATTCTTTATATAGTTTCTATGATGGGATTATTATTATGGTGGCCTTCATGTGCATTATACAATAGACATAGGGGGTTATTCAATCTTCCTGACGGAGGGAAATAGTGGCGGGGCCCAATTCAATGCTGTCTTTCCCGACAGCATTGAACAGGGATCTCGGCAGAACAGGCCCGATGCAGTCGGGCCCATTCTGCCGAGAACGGCCGTGGATTGTCGAGCTCCCGGCCGCAGCTTGACAATCCACGTCCGTATCTTGCGGTCACGCCCCCTTATCGGCATTCGGCAGGCGGGACATTGAATCCCATGTGCCGATTTTCCGGCAAGCCGGTCGAGAAGGGACATGGTAATAGCTGTCGGGCCAGCCCAACAGTCGTGGCCCTGGTTTTGTACAAGAACTTGGAAATAGAACTCAGTTACTCAGAACTCAGTTACGTTTTGTTTGTACTATAAAAGTATAAAAGTCTATTGCATACTTCTGACAAAGTGGTTTCATATTACTGGTTGTGTGGACCCTAAAATTAGTTTAATACCCCACAATTAAGTTATGGTAATGGTATATAATGGTGCATGCTTATATGCAGGGGCACCAGAACATTGTCAGGTTGGGGTGGCCAAGGTACAATTTCATTCTGGCACCTCTGTGAAGGGACAGAGTGGGAGCTATGGGAGAAGAGGGGAGCCCAGTGCAGAATAACTTGTCTCACACTGGGGGTTTGTAGCTAGGTGCAAGGGGAAGGAGAGGGCCCAGCAGGCAGTTGGAGAAGGGCTGTGTGGACTGAGGAAGTGATGTAGCCATTGTGGGATTGTGGGAGGAGACTGGAGTTCCTAGAGTAAACCCATGCAAGCACAGGGAGAATATACAAACTGCACACAGTTAGGGACATGTGGGAATCGAACCCATGACCTCAGTGCTGTGAGGCAGTAATGCTACCCATTACACCATCCGTGCTGCCCCTACATTTACAGTAGTGCCAAGGACGCAGAGAACAGGATTATGGGTAAAAGATCAGTGTACAGTGGTGAGCAGTGCAACCTTACTAGTACCATGATAAATACCATATAAACTGCTAATACAAGGACATTTTGAAGTGTCTTTAATATTTGTGTTAGACCAGTACATGGAAAATAGGATTGAGTCCCACTTTTTCATTGTGATTTGTGTACATTAGTATAACATTTTAAAACCAATGTAGTACCCTAATAGACTACATAGGGAAATGTAATTTAATTTGGAAACAAGGCAAGGCTTTCCATCCAGTATATGATAACTCCATCATTACTGCCTCACAGCACTGAGGTAACGGGATCGATTCCCACCATGGCTCTAACTGTGCAGAGTTTGTATATTCTCCCCGTACTTGCGTGGGTTTCCTCCGGGTACTCCGGTTTCCTCCCACAGCCCAAAAATATACTGGTATGGCTAATTGGCTCCAAACAAATGAACCCTAGAATGTCTGTGTGCGTGTACATGTGGTAGGGAATATAGATTGTAAGCTCCACTGAGGCAGGGACTGATGTGAATGTTCAAATATTCTCTGTAAAGCGCTGCGGAATATGTGTGCGCTATATAAGAAACTGTTAATAAATAATAATAAATTATTCCAAGGAAAGGATCCTGCAACTGTGTGTGTGTGTGTGTGTGGGGGGGGGGGGGGGGGGGTTTGATGCTTTGCTTCTGTGCAGTTGGAAATACTTTTAAAAGAACAATTGGTTTACATCTAAAGTCAAGTGAGCTTATAAAATAAGCCCTTTCCTATAAATTGGCTTTTGGGCCTCCAGCTTAATGTTTGTAAAATAAATCCGGTTGCCATGGAGCTCGATATTTGCGGCATGTGTGGAAATCCTTGAAAATTCTGCTGACTTGGAGCGAAATAGAAATATTCAGCTGAAAGAAAACACTTCTAACTTCCATTGCTAACAAGGACCGGGCCAATTTGGAGCCTTTACCCCAGCTGAGGCCAGGCTGAACTCCCCAAATGGCATCCTTATAAAATACTATGGTTTCTTAAGGCCGATGGGAGTACCCAGCAACTGTTCTACGCTATGAAGTCGAAAAAGCTTCTAAAGTTAGACCCAAACTGTGAAAAACTCAACTAAATGTTAGCTGTCACTAATGTGAAAAACAAATGTCATTGCGCTAAAACAACAATAGAATAATATTAATACATTAGGGGTACATTTAATTGACGCTTATAAAAGCATAATAGATACAGTAAAATGGTACATAATACCCGGTTTTAGCACTAGTGGAATAGGCACAAGACCGTTCCTATGATGCCCTGGTAAAATTAAAGTCCCATAAGAATCCGATACATGCCAGGTGGACCTTGCGTAGTCTCAGGTACCTCTTTATTCTCTTTTCTCAGGCACCTCTGCACATGTTACATCTGCCCCACCTGCAGTGAAGCATGTTTTTTGACCATTTTGAGTACAAATTTGTTCTCCGATCAGGTCTGAAATAGGCCCAAAATGCGGCACCACAGAAGAAAACAAATGACAGGTGCGCTTACCTTACTAAACTACCTCTGAAATTACATTTGTCAGGAAATCGGTTCCGTGCTACCTTCATGAACAGCGTTCGTCTAGGAGAGCGCCTCATTTGGTTTAAGTTTAACAAAAGGGCGAAAAGCCCTATTCCCGGCAAAAATGGGAGTTTATGGTAGAGGCCTCATAAAAATATTCCTGGTCAGGCCGTGCCAGGAAAGGCTTAATCTTAGCACTTCTACAAATGAGTTCCAGGTCGACACTTCTCCTGTAAAGTCCATGATGTCATAATAATGTGAAAGGTGTGTGGATTGAGGCTGGGGACTGGCTTCGGAAATCACGTGCTCCCCATCCTGCTAATTACATTATTAGCCAGACATGCTCTCAGCAACTACAACATATAGGAGCGAGATCGCAGGATTATCTGTCTGAAAGAAATGCAGGCTTCTAAATTGGCACCGAACACTCACCTCGTCCCTTTGCCAAACCCCAGCCGGTTACTTAAAATGACATCACCTTCCTCAGGGCTGCTTAACGGAGCGCTGGGCACCCTCCAGACTTCACTCTGTAGAATAATCACCATCATCTGCCTGTATTAGGTCATCTTGTCTGGCGTTTCAGGGAGTGAATTCTCTATACTTCTATTTCAAAGCTGTTTTCTCGCAGCACCAAAGTTTTTTTTTTCCTGAACATAAAGGTGCTTTTAAATATTCAGACAACAAAAAACTTTAATAGTATAACCAGACGGTGAGCGTCTGTATTCTGCGGGTTTTTGTAAGATGTTGCTGTCGGTTACCGCAAGAACAGGGGAGGCTGAAATGACTCGGCTGACTGTGTGGAAATGATATTGCTCAGCTTCCTGTGCATGTTAAATGAATGGCTTCCAAACTTTATGTATTGCATTTGTAAACACTCTCTGTAAAAGTGGAAATAGATTTAAACGCGATCCCCTCTGACATCAGACGTTAGGAATTCGGGACAACGGATGGACTGTTGATTAATGACTTCATGGTCCCAGAAAACAAAATTCTTATTCCCAGAACTGCTCATTCATCTCTGTATTGGTGTTCTGTGCTCATGTGTGTGAGTGCTTTGATTTATGGTTCTAGTGTCACACTTTTTTTGCTTTTAGTTTAAGTATTTGTTTTAGTTACAACCTGTGTGCGTTGGGCCTTTTGCTTATATACAGTCCACTCTGCCAGTACTTGAAGTGCATTCTTATGCAGGGCTGTCTTAACAGCATTGTATGCCCTGGGCAAAGCAATGCACTGGCACACCTACCCATTCATGGATACAATTAAAAAACAACAGTCCTGCACCATATCTCCATATGCTTGCATACAGTGAATAGCTATCAGCACTCTGATTGGTGGAAAGCTCCGTCAATCCACCAATGAGCATGCTCACAGCCATTCACGACCTGGCTGTAGTCTTGGAGGGAATGCTACCTGGCCACTCTGTTTGTGTGATCACCACCCACTATTTCTCGGAGGCCCCTAGAATTGTGAGGCCCTGGGCAGCTGGCCACTGTGCCTAATTGTTTCACTGGCCCTGGTCTTTTGTGCCTTGTACAAAATTGCTCACGAAACTGTTTTTTTTTTTTATATTGTGTACATGAAATAAATAGGTGGATAGGTGGGGGGTTTTGTCATTCTTCTTGCCACATCCCTCTGTACACTTAATTAACGTCGGGGGCTGTTTTCCGAACATGTACAAACACAGGCTTGTGTACTTTACTTTTTGCTACTTTGTCCCACAGAACACAATGTCACAGCTGGTTCACTGCAAGGTTGACGCTCTTAACAAACCTATTGCCAAAGCTTTCAGGAGGTGTGGGGTCAGCACTGTTGTTTAAAGACCTATTCCAATACCTCCTGAAACACTTCTTCCAAATTTATTTGGCATGGAAATTCAAATTCCTTTGGATCAGCTAGATTTTATAGCCCTTTTTAAGCAAGCGCTGCAAGTTTTCGTTTGTGAAGTCATCATTTTTTCCTTCTGACAAAGTTTTTAAAGCCCCCTTCAGTGGTGCCATATTATAGATACACCAGACAGAAGTCCAGTGGGTCATGAATGTCCTGTATTATTCCAGCAGATCACGGTGGGAGGGGACCGGTTTGTTTGTTTTTGTTGTGTTGTTTTTATACCTATAAAGAAATGTCACCATGAAAAGTGAGATTTTCTAATAATATAGTGGATATTTCTACGGCAATAGACTAATTACATTATTACAGGATGAAATCTACTCCTATAAAGGCTTGTGCCAAGAACCACACTATGGATTTGGCAGGCTTTTGGCTGTACAGAACATATTCTTCTGTGTGGGTTTTAATTTTTTTTTTTTTTTTTTGTTTTTTTTTTATTCTGAATAGACGGCTGCCTGGCCAAGTGCAGAACATTCACTTTGTCTACCATCTGTTTCCCCTATCACCCCTGCATTACGTCCTTAGCTCTGTAGAACGAAAACCACACTAATCATCCCAGCGTTTTGGATTAGAAGAGCGGGGGCAGGAGGAAAGTGGATAGGCTTACGCCGCAGTTTTACGGCTGCGCTGGATACATGTCGCCAAAAGACAAGTAGCATTTGATGATTAGATTATCCTGAATCACTGCCCGAGTCCGGCCTTTGAGCCTGATTACTGGAAGAAGTCTCTCCACCCTTTGGGTTGGTAAAAGGAGAGGAGAGAAAAGAAATTGGCACAGAAAATAGTGAACTTTAAACCTCTAGGAAACCAAAGGTGTTGTTTTAGCTCAACATACTAAGCAGGCTAAAGCTTTACGATAGATCTAGTCAGCTTCCACTTGGCTTACAGAAGTGGAAGAAAAGTCTCCACTCTGGCATAACTCCCAACAGTCTTAAAAAAAAACCACATATGGGACAAAGTGAGCCAGTGGCGTACGTTCATCCCAGTTGCCCGGAGGCAAGATAAATATTGGTGCCGCCAAATAGCTCAATCAGTAAGGTGTCTGTCTCCAGTAAGACAGGCCATGGGTTCTAATACAGGGTGTGACACTTGCAAAAATGATGGTAGGAAAGGGAGTCAGCCACGGAAGCGATATCAACGGCTTTCAATTACAGTAACTGATTCAAACTGGCAGGGGAGAGAGGTGCCCCCTTGGGAGCAGGAGTCCAGCAGCAGATGACTCCATGTTCATCCATGATCCTACTCCTCCAACTTACTGAGGGAGTGGGGCCTTCAGGCTCTTGGTGTTTCCCCTCTCAGGTATTTCCCCTTTGCACCTGCGGGCTAGTCCAACTCTGATGTAGGACTTGGTTCAACGGTCATGATTTTGTCCATTGTCATTCTGGTTTATCACCACTGCAGATCTTGATGTCTATGAGCATTCCTTGAACTGAGTACTGATACACAGCGGTTGCCAAGATGTTGAGCAGTAGATTAAAGTACTAGCTTTGCTGTATACTGTACAGCAAAGTCAATATTTCCTGTATTTGCAGGAATATTATGCCACCCTAAATATGGCTGCTTCTTCAGAGTTCTGGAGACAGGTCATCCATAAATGGTTCAAAGAATGGTTTATAGTAATTTTGAACTAGCAGCGATAGATCATGGAGAATGCACGCGGGAAAGCCTAAGCTTGCTTCCTGCGTCTGCTGGAATCTCATAACCTAAATAATTATTATTTCAGTTTACATATTACCTACTAAGGTGTTTTTTTTTTCTTTCCTCTGTAGACCTATCAATCCAGTTACATAGAGCCACTGAAGACAAACAATACATACAGTGTAATTTATCCGACACCGGGCATGCTGCACAGTAAACTCTACCACAGCCCTGAAGGATTATCTGGATTGCAAATGGAACCGGTTGATCTCACTACAAACAAAAGAAACTCTCCTCCCTCCACTGGAAGCTCCCCGTCTCCTGTGAAATACCAGTCTCCGAATAGAAGGAGTTCTCCGCTTGTATTTATGCACTCGTCTAGCCCTCCTTTGAAAAAGTTATCCCCATCACCGCCTGCTGTACCAAACTTTACAATGCCATTTTCTCTCAACCCCATGTTATCTGCGTTTCCAAGGCATGGCTACAGGAACCCAGGACTCCTACCCCTCCTACAGCCGGTGGTTGTACAGCCGGTTCCTTTCATGTACACCCACCACCTCCAGCAGCCAATCATGGTATCGACTGTACTAGCTGAGGAGCTAGACAACCAAAGCAGCAAACACAGTAAGTATAGTAACAGTGTAAGGATAATTGTGGGTGTGTATAAATATATTTACATGTAAATAATGTGTTATACATAAGCATACCTGCCAGGCTCCATACCTGCCAGCATTCCTGAGCACAAGTTGGGCTACTTCTCCGGTTTGACTAAACCACACCCGCTCCACCCATAGTAACCCATTTGGTAAAATTCCCAACTGGAAAATCAGGAAACATTGGGCCACTGGCTGGTCTGTCAAAATCCCAACGCCGGAATCCCGACCGCCGGAATCCCGACAAGAGGGGGGATGGGGATCGCGCACCCCCCCCCCTGGCGGGCTCTCTGCGCTCAACGCGCTACGCTCGGCACACTAATTTATTCTCCCGCTATGGATGTCATGTACACCCACAGAGGGACAAAGTGCCAGGATTTTGACCGCCGGGATTCCGACCGCCGAGAAACTGACCGCATCCCATCCAGACCACACCAATTCCATGAAAGTGTACAGGAGACCACACCGCTTTATTACAAAATAAGTCTGGACTGTTGGCAGGTATGTATATATGGCCTGTTGTCCTCCATAATTCTTATAGATGTTCAATGTAACATGGGTGTAAGACAATGAGTAGGGCCCACTTTCCTGCAGCTATGAGTCAGTTAGGGTTCTGTTGGCTCAAGGGGGCAAAACACTCTGGGCCAGATGTACTAAGCTTCAAAAGTGATAAAATGGAGAGTGATAAACAGCCAGCCAATCCGCTCCTGCCTGTCAATTTTCAAACACAGTCTGTGACATGGCAGGTAGGAGCTGATTGGCTGGCTGTTTATCACTCTCCATTTGATCACTTTATGATGCTTAGTGCATCTGGCCCATTATTGGCTGTAGCCTGTATTGCACTAGGGGCCCTACGCCTGATAAATATCATTACAAAGTGACCGAACCTTTGATTGTCATTATTAAGAAATAATTACTTGAATAGTTACTTGAGCAAAGGACCTTCAGTGGCTTTACAAAGACTTTTTTAACAAACACCAAAACTTTGGGTCCACACTGTTTGTCCCGCTTATTACCAGTTACAGTATGTCTGCTCCTTTATGCAGAAGGCCAATTAAGCTAAATCCCCCTACATCAGCCAGCAATGTATTATTGTAGACTATACATACGGACATACATTCACCCACTTTTATATTTAATATTGACTGCAGTGGAGGAGAATGGAACCATCGAACAGTCAAAAGAGTGGGAAAGTTTCCTATAGCAACCAGTTTGTACCTATCATTGATGAGTGCTACCAAAAAGCTGATTGATGGAACTTCTCCACTGGTCCAGTTCTCCACTCTTTTCACTGCTTGGTATATTAACCCTTATATCCCCAAACGGATTCCTTGGGTTCAGTGGAAACCTGAGATATGCCAAGTTGTCATCCTTTGCCCCACACCACCACCACTACCAGGTGCAGACAATTGGGAACACAAAACAAAATCATTCCCTAATCCTGGTTCTCCATCCTAAACCCTCTCCTCTGTGTACACACAGGTGCATGTGGATAGGCAAACCGTGATGCAGGTCACGTGACTATCTATTTTACCCATCGTTCCATTTGCCCTGGTACTTTAAGGAAGTGCAGCTAATTGGAAGTGGGCGTGTTCCGCTGCACAAATTGCACATAAGGGTTAAATAGAACAAATTGTTCCTTTCATATAGACACAGGGATGATGGGGAAGATGTACTAAGCCGTGGAGAGAGATAAAGTACCAGCTAATCAGCTCCTACTTGTCACATTACAGACTGTGAGGCAGATGTATTAAGCCTGGTGAAGAGATAAAGTGGAAGGAGATAATGCACCAGCCAATCAAATCCCAACTGTCATTTTTCAAACACAGCTGGTGTGTTATCACCTTCCACTTTATCTCCACTTTATCTCTTCACCAGGCTTAATACATATGCCCCATGCTTGAAAAATGACAGTTAGGGTCTGCTCTGTTGGTACTTTATCTCTCCCCAATTTATCACCTTCTAAGGGTTTATACCTCTGCCCCGATAGCTGTACAGAAGGTGACCTTAATATAAAATCTTCTTTTATATGTATATCATTTATTAATGATATTAGTGTGATAGAGGAAATTACCATATGATGTATTTAAATAAGGGCTACACAGTGAAATGATATGAGTGTCCTTTCTTCTATAGTGCCCATGGCCGTGTCTGACTGTTATGAAAAATCTCCTCTAATAAAAAGCATAAAGGTTGAGCCCGGTTTGGAGCAGCCAATGACCGACGTCTATCCAGAACAAATGTCGCCTGGTATCGGCACCCCTCCGAAGGTGGTGTTCCATGAGTAAGTTACACAGCCTTACAGCAGAAGCGCGCCTGGCCGTTCTCATGTACTTTCAGTAGTTTACAATATTTTGCATGATAAGTGGATGTGACTCAGCAGCCGTATTAATCCCACATCCCCTGTAATCTGTACTCTGGTAATTCTGCGAACGCATAGTTTATTAGCATGCTCGGCAAACTTGTTCCTCAGCATTGCGGAGTGACAGGTTTACTTTACACTTCTGTGCCTGGTGATTTATTGTTCTTAGAATAAAAGAGAGGTGATAACTGAAACACCCTAGAACAATTGAAACATTCTGGTTTGTAACTGATGAAAGTTTAGCATTTTTATACTTATGTACGGCTGTTGCAACTTTATTTCACTCCCCCATTGTATTTGAAGGTCTGTCCACAATATGATATCTGGGTGTGGAAGCTATGCATGTGGGTGGATAACCAGTAATTGATGAGGTAGAAACATGACTGATATCCAGGAAACCCATGTGATATAACATTTTATCACACCTATTATAGTCACATATTGGAAACATAGACCAGTTGGGGAGCTTGTATTATTATCTATTATTTATATAGCGCCTCTAAAAGGTTATTTACATAATGGGCGGGGTTTGTATTCAGCGGCCATTTTATTCAGTGCATTTCTGTTCTTGTGGCCTGATTCAGAACTGCATATATTCCACCCTGCGCAGCCCCAACTGGGCAAAATCCCATCCATGTGCATGGCTAAGATTTCATTTGCAGCATTGTACGTAGGGAGAAATCCGTTCACCTGCGCTAACAATGTATAAATTACCGCCATAACAAAATATACATGGGGGAGCAGTGGCGGCGGTAACGTATACATTGCTGGGGTGTTCGACACCCCCTTGCAAGCTTTAAATTTATGGCCTATTTCACACCCCCCCAAAAAAAAGAATAATGCGGGACACGTAATACCACCCTAATTCAAAATATACTCCACAGTGCAAAACAACCCAACAGCAAAAATGTAGGGCATGGCTTTGTGAGACAAGGGATTATGCACACCGTAATGCCGATTACACATTATGCCACACACCATAATGCCCATTACACATATGCCACACACAGTAATGCCCATTACATATAATGCCACATAAGTGCTGCTTACCTACATGCTCATTGCTAGGGGTAACATGCATGGTGACAAGGGTAACATGCTTGGTGCAAGCGGATGGATGGGCCTGCTGTGAGTCAGCCGGGTATACCACCGCTCTGCTCGGCTGTCTCCTTTAGCAATGCAGGACAGACAGTGAGGCAAGGTAAGCATACGGAGGCAGAACCGTTCCTCCTCCAAAATGACCTGACGGAACGCAGTTCTGCCCCGTTCCGACTAACTTTAACCCCCGGTGGACAGTGGTGCCAATATTATATACATTGCTGGCCTGTGCCATCAATGTATATATTACTGGCTAATAAATCATCAATGTTGGGTAGCGGTGCCTAATATATACATTGCTGACATGTGCCAGCAATGTATATATTATTACTGGCCAATATATAAATATTCATTGGTGGGTAGTGGTGCCAGTAATATATACATTGCTGGCCTGTATAATCGCAATTATATCATCGCAGTTGCTTATGGCAAAAGGTTGCAACGACAGCATAAAGTACACCCACATCTGAATTAGGCCTACCTGCGGTGTGGCAATGTGTTTTCAATGTGAAGAGCCAATTCTAAAAACTTCCCTTGGGTGGGGTCCATGGGCTGATCTGTACCTTTTTAGAAACTGACGTCAGACAAAGAGCAGGGACCGCACCCTCTTATTGGCACAGAACAACAGGAAATTCTTAATTGCTCTGTAAAGGAGTGACTGACAATAACAAATATTTCTGATGAGGCAGAAGGATTTTAAAGCTACAATATTTTTTAAAAGTTTTTTTTTTTTTCTCTCTGTTCAGAGAGAGGGAAAAAAAGCTGTTTCACATTACTGGTGGAGGAAGCGGAGCGTGTAAACAAACGCACGGAGAGCAAACTGGAACGTAATCTCGGTTTTGCAATCCTGAACATGTTTGCGTGGGAAAGGAGAGCACGGTCTTGTTAATTATTAAAAATAATAAACTCATCCCTAAAGTCACCAGTTCCTTTTTCCATTTCCAGAGTGCTTATTTCCTCTCCAAATCCAGCAGCATAGATCCGAATACACTCAGGGTTCCATGAGGACCAAGTAAGGAATGTGTAGATAGGGATTTACGTCATAAAGTACTTTTCAGTCTTTTTAGGGATGATTGCTGCTTTATTTGGGTTCAACAGAGATATCTGTGACCATCCCTGTTTTTATTTTCAAAATACATTTGTGTATCGAAGCTTGGAGAGAGAGATAAAGTACAAATCAACCAGCTTCTAACTGCCGTTTTACCGACTGTTTGAAAAATGACAGGAGCTGATTGCTTGGTAGGTTATCTCTCTCAATTGTACCTCTCTCCAAGTTTTTCTGCATCTCCCACCCATGCGGACTGCGGAAATGCAAAAATGAGCAAGCTTGTCCCCCAATACCAGTGTTACCTATATACGATGATAGTCATTGTGGGCTATAGGCTCTATCTTCATGTTTTGTACTGCGAGGGGTCAGTCATATCTTATGGCTGTGGTACGCGGTAATGAGAAATGACAACTATTGTGGGGGATAATAAGCCTCAGAAATAGAACGCGATTATGTGGCATTATTTTCAGGAATACGTATATGCCGTTTACAGTGTTAACATGTTAAATAATGCCGTTCCTTCTGGCATGTTTCCAAACCAACTGCATACTGTATCTTCTATGTGGATAGTTTCCACATAATGTCAATTATGTTGAAAGATAAGTAATGTGAAACTTCTCTCTTTTTGCACAGACATCACCCATCCGTTATAGTGCACTCAGGGAAGAGGCCGCTACCGGTGGAATCTCCGGAGACCCAGCGGAAGAGACGAATACATAGATGTGATTATGACGGATGCAATAAAGTTTACACCAAAAGCTCCCACTTAAAGGCACACAGGAGGACACACACAGGTTGGTACATTACAGCCGTCTAAAGTTATGTACACTCTGGGGGATGTGCCTCCTGCATTTTCTGGGCGTTCCCTAGAAACCGCAGGTGTTCCCCGCCCCTCCTTATCCCCACGGCCTTCATTTTATGAGGAATGATTTTCCCCCTGTGTGCACGGCTGCGTGCACGCCTGCAGGTGCGGGGAGGTGTGCGTTTGGCGGGGTGAGGTATAAAGTGCTCACTGGGCTCCCATATCTTACTTTATAAGAGATAAATTATCCTTTATACTCTGTTTGTAAGATGGACACATTGCTGGTTGGGTACATGGCCAAAAAAGGTTTTTACTGTATATGTGCATATTTACAGTGCCTTGTTGGTTGGGGATTTTATTGGTTTTTATTTATTTTTTCTAGTTTTTGTCCACCTTTGTTGTTGTTTTGTCACGGTATCCAGCCTTATGGATAATATTGCCCCGAGTATACCAGGAATGTTTCTTGGGGCATTGGTCCTCCATCCAACAAGTTCTGCTTTACAGTTTCAAAAATGTAATAGAATGGTAAATATTAGACTAACCCATCCAAATCTTTAAACCTCTAGTTGCTTTATATAAAACTATTTAACATAGTCAGTCAGTGCCCTATAGAACTCACTACAGAAGAAAGACAAGTAGTTACTGCCATGAAAGCTAAGAGCTTGGATAATAATGATTCTGTATACAACTCGTTCCTCGCACGCAGTGCTTGTTGATTTTTAAAGTGATTACTATACAGTTATTTTTTTGTATTGTTTTCTTGTTGTTGTATTGTTCAAGTGGTATGGGATTGTTGTTGCTTGCCCTTAAAGGACTGTTCCAAGTACTTATTTGATCTTCCTGTTCTCTTCTGCAGGGGAAAAGCCTTATCAGTGTACTTGGGACGGCTGCACGTGGAAGTTCGCCCGCTCTGACGAGCTTACTCGGCATTTCCGTAAACACACTGGAATCAAACCATTTCAGTGCCCAGACTGTGACCGTAGCTTCTCCCGCTCCGACCACCTCGCTCTCCACAGAAAGAGACACATGCTTGTCTGAAAATTATTTTTTTCTTAAAAATTTTTTTTCAACCTCTTAAACTTCTTTTTTATATATACTCTGGATTCAGCTGGCCTGAATCTCATGTAAACAATTCCATAGGGTCAGTAAGTGATGTTCTCTCAACCTCATTGTACTTGCCACGGGTCAGACCTAAGAATGTGAACTTTTTTTTGTTTGTTTGTATGTTTTTAATACAGAGGCTAAAGCAGTAACCTCCTGCCCTTGATTACACCTCAGGAAATAGACAAATGGACAATGTACTGCTTCACGTGTACTTGCAAGCCATATATCTATATCAAATAACTTATACATGTATTTAATTATAAAAAAATGCCTAGTCTGCTTCATCTTGCCACATTCCTCACACTTGTTAGTGCAAAATAAATTAATTTTTTTTCTTTAAAAAAAAAAAAAATTTTAACTTTTTTTTTTATTGTCCACAATTTAAAGAAATACATTTCCTAAAAGCAGCTAATGAAACGCTGTAGGGTTCCTTATCCGCCGTTTATGTTTTTGCCACTTTAACACAAAGCAAGAAACGTACTTTATGTAAGGAGGAAACCAATACAACGGAAGACAGAACACAAGCACCAAATTAATGTCATTTTACTCAGAATTTTTTTTTTTTGCCATTTTTCACCGGGTTTTGGACGTCTCTGTCATGGATTTATGGTCTGTGCCTTAATCAAAAATTAATTTGATGATCCACTTATTTTCTAAATATCCCATGTATCCAAAATATGTATCTACCTATTCAAATGTACAATTTGTCTATGCTATGTATTATGATGTGCAATGTACTTGAATAATATTAAAAAATATATATTTTTAAAAAATACTTGCCCAGAGAAATGGACTTTGGGGTCTGATAAAAGGTATAAACAGCTACATCATATATATCTGTATGGATATCTTCCTAGTATAAAAATCAAATTTCGTATTTAATACAATAAGATCATCATATCGTCCAACTTGGGTGTAATATTATTGAAAATCTGGTACATTATTCCAGACCTGTATTAGCTGAATTATATTAGATGGATCGTTCTTCTAATTGAGCATTTTCATAAAGACTGATAAAAAAAACTATATTCGGTGTGTGTCACTGAGTGTGTACCCCAATGCTGTTACCAGTGTGTGTCACTGAGTGCGTATCCCTATGCTGTGTTACAGGTGTGTGTCACTGAGTGCGTATCCCTATGCTGTGTTACAGGTGTGTGTCACTGAGCTTGTACTCCAATGCTGTGTTACCGGTGTGTGTCACTGAGTGTGTACCCCAATGCTGTTACCAGTGTGTGTCACTGAGTGCGTATCCCTATGCTGTGTTACAGGTGTGTGTCACTGAGTGCGTATCCCTATGCTGTGTTACAGGTGTGTGTCACTGAGCTTGTACTCCAATGCTGTGTTACCGGTGTGTGTCACTGAGTGTGTACCCCAATGCTGTTACCAGTGTGTGTCACTGAGTGCGTATCCCTATGCTGTGTTACAGGTGTTTGTCACTGAGTGCGTATCCCTATGCTGTGTTACAGGTGTGTGTCACTGAGCTTGTACTCCAATGCTGTGTTACCGGTGTGTGTCACTGAGTGCGTATCCCTATGCTGTGTTACAGGTGTGTGTCACTGAGCTTGTACTCCAATGCTGTGTTACCGGTGTGTGTCGCTGAGTGCGTATCCCTATGCTGTGTTACAGGTGTGTGTCACTGAGCTTGTACCACAAAGCTGTGTTACCGGTGTGTGTCACTGAGTGTGTACCCCTATGCTGTGTTACAGGTGTGTGTCACTGAGTGTGTATGCCTATGCTGTGTTACAGGTGTGCGTCACTCAGTGTGTACCCCTATGCTGTGTTACAGGTGTGTGTCACTCAGTGTGTACCCCTATGCTGTGTTACAGGTGTGTGTCACTCAGTGTGTACCCCTATGCTGTGTTACAGGTGTGTGTCACTCTGTGTGTACCCCTATGGTGTGTTACAGGTGTGTGTCACTGAGTGTGTACCCCTATACTTTGTTACAGGTGTGAGACACTGAGTATGTACCCCTATGCTGTGTTACAGGTGTGTGTCACTGAGTGTGTACCCCTATGCTGTGTTACAGGTGTGTGTCACTGAGTGTGTACCCCTATGCTGTATTGCAGGTGTGTGTCACTGAGTGTGTGAGCCTATGTTGTATTGTAGGTGTGTGTGACTGAGCATTTATGCCTATGCCGTATTGCAGGTGTGTGCCACTGAGCGGGTGAGCCTACAGTAAGTTGTATTGTAGGTGTTTGTCACTGAGTGTGCACCCCTATGCTGTGTTACCGGTGTGTGTACCACTATGCAGTGTTACAGGTGTGTGTCACTCAGTGTGTACCCCTCAGCTGTGTTACAGGTGTGTGTCACTGAGTGTATGAGCTTATGCTGTGTTACAGGTGTGTGTCACTGAGTGTATGAGCCTATGTCGTGTTACAGGGTTGTGTCAATGAGTGTATGAGCTTATGCTGTGTTATAGGTGTGTGTCACTGAGTGTATGAGCCTATGCCGTGTTACAGGTGTGTGTCACTGAGTGTATGAGCTTATGCTGTGTTACAGGTGTGTGTCACTGAGTGTGTGAGCCTATGCTATGTTACAGGTGTGTGTCACTGAGTGTATGAGCCTATGCCGTGTTACAGGGTTGTGTCACTGAGTGTATGAGCTTATGCTGTGTTACAGGTGTGTGTCACTGAGTGTATGAGCCTATGCCATGTTACAGGTGTGTGTCACTGAGTGTATGAGCTTATGCTGTGTTACAGGTGTGTGTCACTGAGTGTGTGAGCCTATGCTGTGTTACAGGTGTGTGTCACTGAGTGTATGAGCCTATGCTGTGTTACAGGTGTGTGTCAACTTGAGTGTAATATTATTAAAAATCTGGTACATTATTCCAGACCTGTGCCAAGAATATGCCGCTGCCACCGTATTAGCTGAATTATATTAGATGGATCATTCTTCTAATTGAGCATTTTCATAAAGACTGATAAAAAAAAAAACTATATTCGGTGTGTGTCACTGAGCTTGTACTCCAATGCTGTGTTACCGGTGTGTGTCACTGAGTGCATATCCCTATGCTGTGTTACAGGTGTGTGTCACTGAGCTTGTACTCCAATGCTGTGTTACCGGTGTGTGTCACTGAGTGCGTATCCCTATGCTGTGTTACAGGTGTGTGTCACTGAGCTTGTACTCCAATGCTGTGTTACCGGTGTGTGTCACTGAGTGCGTATCCCTATGCTGTGTTACAGGTGTGTGTCACTGAGCTTGTACCACAAAGCTGTGTTACCGGTGTGTGTCACTGAGTGTGTACCCCTATGCTGTGTTACAGGTGTGTGTCACTGAGTGTGTATGCCTATGCTGTGTTACAGGTGTGCGTCACTCACTGTGTACCCCTATGCTGTTACAGGTGTGTGTCACTAAGTGTGTACCCCTATGCTGTGTTACAGGTGTGTCACTGAGTGTGTATGCCTATGCTGTGTTACAGGTGTGTGTCACTCAGTGTGTACCCCTATGCTGTTACAGGTGTGTGTCACTCAGTGTGTACCCCTATGCTGTGTTACAGGTGTGTGTCACTCAGTGTGTACCCCTATGGTGTGTTACAGGTGTGAGTCACTGAGTGTGTACCCCTATGCTTTGTTACAGGTGTGAGACACTGAGTGTGTACCCCTATGCTGTGTTACAGTTGGGTGTCACTGAATGTGTACCCCTATGCTGTTACAGGTGTGAGTCACTGAGTGTGTACCCCTATGCTGTGTTACAGGTGTGTGTCACTGAGTGTGTGAGCCTATGTTGTATTGTAGGTGTGTGTGACTGAGCATTTATGCCTATGCCGTATTGCAGGTGTGTGCCACTGAGCGGGTGAGCCTACAGTAAGTTGTATTGTAGGTGTTTGTCACTGAGTGTGTACCCCTATGCTGTGTTACCGGTGTGTGTACCACTATGCTGTGTTACAGGTGTGTGTCACTGAGTGTATGAGCTTATGCTGTGTTACAGGTGTGTGTCACTGAGTGTGTGAGCCTATGCTGTGTTACAGGTGTGTGTCACTAAGTGTATGAGCCTATGCTGTGTTACAGGTGTGTGTCACTGAGTGCGTGATCCTATGCTGTGTTACAGGTGTGTGTCACTGAGTGTATGAGCTTATGCTGTGTTACAGGTGTGTGTCACTGAGCATGTGATCCTATGCTGTGTTACAGGTGTGTGTCAATGAGTGTATCAGCCTATGCTGTGTTACAGGTGTGTGTCACTGAGTGTATGAACCTATGCTGTGTTACAGGTGTGTGTCACTGAGCATGTGATCCTATGCTGTGTTACAGGTGTGTGTCACTGAGCATGTGATCCTATGCTGTGTTACAGGTGTGTGTCACTGAGCATGTGATCATATGCTGTGTTACAGGTGTGTGTCACTGAGCATGTGATCCTATGCTGTGTTACAGGTGTGTGTCACTGAGTCTGTGAGCCTATGCTGTGTTACAGGTGTGTGTCACTGAGTGTATGAACCTATTTTTATTTAGTTTCTTAGAGCAGCATATTCCATTGTGCTTTATAATTGGAGTCAACAGTGATAGTGTAATTACACACAGACGCAGAGGTAGGAAGGCCCTGCTCACAAGTTTACGAGTGTGTGAACCTATGTTGTATTGCAGATCTTAAAGTTTGTTTGAAACAACATGTAAAAAACTGATCATTTAGAATAAATCACTGGGGGGGAGGGTAGATGTATGAAGCAGTGAGAAGGGAAGAGAAGTGATAAAGTGCCTGGTACTTTATCACCAGCCAATCAGCTCCTGCCAAATTATCACTTCACCCTTATCACTGCTTCATACATCTTCCCCTGTATGTTATGAACAATTAAGAAAAAAACTTTTTGTAAATTTTTTGTGAACAAGCAGAACTAATATCACAACATTTTCTATTTTCACACTTTTAGTAGTTACTGTGCACAGCTGACCCAGTTCACCCAGTACACTCATTGGGGTAAATTTACTTAAGGCCCATAAACAGTGTGCGATGCACGATGCCGCCGTTATCACCACCTACAGTGTGACACGCTTGGAATGAGGAGAGACAACTATGAATGGAGCTGGAGACACAACATATTACCAGTCACTGTAGAAATCTTTAAACAGGCCGCTGCTGTCTTTTCCCATTTATTTGCACTGAACCGCCTTTCTATTCAAGTCTGGAGAGTTTTGCTTTCACACTGCGTGGGCCCTAGTCTTGTGGTTATCCCTCAGCTGTGTTATTAGACATTATGCTTACCACTGGGAACAAGGCAGGCCAATTGCTCTCCATGTTTAGTGGTAGCTGCCAAAACCCAGGAGGCTGCAGGTTAACCAAAGGAAATATATAGGGGCCCATTTATCATTCAATATTTGTGGCTAACCGGGTTTGCCGCAAATATTAAGTATCACCCGAATGTATGTAGGATGGACTGGAGCAGGAATCTCTGGTCCCCGCTGTGATCCCTCCTGCACCGCCGCCGGCCACATCCCCCATAGGTTGCTATGGGCGATGCGCAACTGCTCAATGTATCAACATCAAGAAAGCAGCGCTGCACATCCCTGGGCTACCGCCATTCTGAGATGAGGAGGGGTGTTATCACTGCTAGGGGTGGTTTGACCTTCTATGTTCCAGACCTTCTGGGTTTAGTGGGGCACTGGTAGAAGTGCAGGTGGCAATGATAGTGGAAGTACTGGGGGAATAGCTAGTAACAGTGCTGGGGGTGCAGCTAGTAGCAGTCCTGGGGGAGTAGCTAGTAGCAGTGCTGGGGCGTGACTACTGGACCCTCTGTATTCAGGGTGGTCTTGGTGTGGCTGGTGGTCAAGCAAAGTGCTAGGGGAGGAGGGCGTTGGTGGGCTGTGAAGCATGTGGTGGATAATATAGATTATGGGGATAATGCTTATGCCCACGAGCAAATGTCCGTTCCAAGAAGTCCAATAGTCTGTCCTGCATGTCCTTTATTTTCGCCAAAAAAAACTGCTGCAGCTGATGCTCATTGTGTAAACAGTTCTCCATCCACGCATCCTCCTTGGTCTGCATTTCCCACAGGTGTTCTACAACTACTATGGATGAGAAAGCTCTTGCTAGCGCGGGACAGTTTGGTCTTTTCTTTCTTGGCGGCACGTTATAAACTGCAAGTGGGAGAAACAGAAAACACTATTATTAAAAATCATAGATAAAAATAGCAGGGGTGTTTGCATACAGTACATGTGCTTGTGGCCCTCTCCCACCTGCACTCTAGCAGCACTCTGCAACATATACCGTTTGGATTTGTGGAAAAAATGTTTGTTGGTATTTAGAATTTAATTTCTTACTATTTGTCCGCAGCTGTGGAGTTTCCTTTTGGGGCGCCTGCTCCATGGTTGCCTCAGCCTCCTCCTCCACCATGGGCTGTGCGTTGGTTTACTCATTGCTGTGTTGCCAAATGCACTGCAGCACAATTCGTAATGGGCCCACTCAATGCATGCGACATCACTCTTCTTATTGGCCGTGGACCCAGTTTAACTGTTTTTTTAAGGCCTTTTTATTTGTTCATCACTTGCTGATGAGTGTGGTGTATCCCCCAGGACACCAGCATCTGGGAGATATTTTGGTATACAACGCATCTTTTTATATGGTGCTTGATTTCCTGCCCTGCCCCAAATAGCAGAAGCTCCTTTATTTCAGAATCAGTCCAATTGGTGGTAGCACTGGCCATGCTGCTCTTGTGCTGCAGGGTGTGGGGCTACAGTCTGTGCCACTGCTGGATAAAGTGCAGCTGCAGCCAAACAGCAGTGTGGGCTGGAGCAGCCTCTGGTTTTGTAAGCAGAGTAGCAGGTGTCCGCTGGAGCAGCCAGTGGTGCTGCATGGAGAAAGCAATAGGAAAGCACTGAGTGATGACATCACTCGCCAGCGCCCCAGAAGCTCCCATCAGCACTGTTTTACAAATCCAAGATTAAATTTCCCAAGTCGGAAGCATTCCCAATACCCTTTGGAACCGGCAGCATCCGGTATCCAACCAAATTACCTGGGTTGGTTTGCCAGGTGACCCTAACGGGGATTTAAGGTTGCAAGGACGCGTTTCCACTTCTAAAATAACCCGGGTCGATGCGCATCCCCACGCAAAATTATTTTTGCTAGTGGAAAAGGGGTTTACATGAGAATGCACAACAATACCAGCTGCAGACAAAATGGCAGCGCACTGTTGATAACAAATTGTAAATCACAGCTCCATATGAAACTGGAATATAAACAAATGTTATTTACCCATTTTCGCAAAAGAGATGGGGTTAGCAATTGCATACCCTCCAACATGACCCATTCCATTAGGTACAAAATGCTCTGTTCCTGGACTTCCCTGCCAGTGGCAGTTACAGAGCTTGGACTCTAGCACAGTCCAGTATTCAAAGAGGGGCGTCACATCAACTGCCAGTAAGTCCAGGACAGTGATGTTTGGAGTGGCATTAGGTGTGGCTCCCCTTTTTGAATATTGGACTGTGCTGCAGCCTGACAGCTGCAACTAACACTGGCAGGGAAGTCCAGAAACAGAGCATTTTGTAACTAATGGAATGGGTCATGTTGGAGGGTATGCAATTGTTACCCTTTATTTATATGGCGCTACAAGGGATCTGCAGCACCCAATTACATACAAGCAAAACAGGAAGTAGTGACTTACAGGTGAAGACAATAAAGGACAGCAGACAACACTGAAATAAGTATCGGGATGGTAGAAAAAGGAGGATTTGGTGCCATCAAATATGGTTTAAGTAAGGGAAGATAAAGCACATGAGGGAAGAGGGCCCTGCTCGTGAAAGCTTACATTCTAAAGCAATAGACCTTTATCATGGGTATGAAGAGTTTGTACATGTTTCTTGGTTCAAGTTCCTCAAATATTTTTGTTCATATTGAACTATTTATGTAAAATGATAGAAATATGTGCAAGCAGAATGGGTACATTAAGAGGTGCATCCCCATGTACAAAGGGCTCGTACTGACAGAGAACAGATATACCCTTTTACAAACACAATCAATGACAGCATTTACATTCTCACACAATTGAAGTGAGAGAAAGCAGACAGTGTGGAGGGGCAGGGAGAGGGGACATTGCAGGCATCTGGATAACTATCTGCTACAGAGTCCTGACATGTTTAAATTGGTATAAGATTGCTAAACATCCATGTAGGATTGGAGAATGGGTGTGAAGTTCTTAATGTTGTGATGTGTGTCACACAGGGCAGGGGTGAATCGAATATGAATCTAATGAAGCAAAAGCTCCAGGACCCTTAATCCTGGCTGGGGGAGGGCCTGAAGCAACTTTTTTTTTAATGAGTGAATCTTTCAACAAATCAATGGAGCTTTTTAAGTGTATGATAGTTAAAAAAAGGTCATTTTAGTGACAGAACCATAACTTGTCTCACTTGTGCATTTTTACCTCTTGTTTTTATGTACTAACATAGGGCCTTATTCTAGTTCACTCTTTCTGACAAAATCCTTCTTAGATGGACAAAACCATGCAGGTGGGGCAGATGTAACTTGTGCAGAGAGAATTAGATTTGGGTGAGTTATTTTGTTTCTGTGCAGGGTAAATACTGGCTTCTTTATTTCTACACTGCAATATAGATCTCACTTTGAAGTAAAACCCCACCCAAATCGAATTCTCTCTGCACAAGTTACATCTGCCCCCCTGCAGTGCACATGGTTTTGTCCATCTAAGAAGGATTTTGTCAGAAAGAGTGAACTCGAATATGGCCCATAGTAACATAGTAATTAAGGCTGGAAAAATACATTAGTCCATCGAGTTCAACCTATCTAACTTGTAACTACTAACTTGAGTAAGTCATATCTATAGGATTCCTTTAGTGGCCAAAAATGCATCCAGTTTTGATTTAAATTCATTAACAGTAGTTGCTGTAACCACCCCCACCGGCAAGAATCCTCTGCTTAATTCAGTACAGAATTTATTTTTCCTTGAGCCTCAGTACATGCCCGCGTGTCCTAAGTATAGGCCTGTTAGTGACCAATCATCTCCCAGTTCCATAGGATTCCCAATCCTGTATTTGTACATACTAATCATATCACCTCTCAACCTCCGTTTCTCCAGTGAAAACATATTCAGCCTGGATAACCTATCTTTGTATTCTATTGATTCGAGACCTTTTACTAGCTTAGTCGCCCTTCTCTGTACCTTTTCCAATTCATTTATGTCATTTAAGGTGCGGTGCCCAGAACTGAACACAATATTCCAAGTGTGGCCTCACCAATGCCTTGTAAAGAGGCACTATCACATTGGCATCTGGGGTCCGGTTTGCTTTTGGTTATACTGTATGGTTATAGCCCATCACCAATATCACCATGACAGCCTGGCTTTTAGTATAGCATAGCTGTGATTACAGCTTGTATGTGCATCGCTTTAAGGACCGCTGGAGCAGCTGGGAGTTGTTCTCTAGCTCTGTGATGTACACTCTGTACCAGGCAGAAGGAAAGGACAGGCTACATAGGGAACAGAATCTGGGCCACCAGGCAGAAGGTTGGTCCAGGCGGTATACAGAACAGAATCTGGGTCAGCAGGCAGAAGTTGGTCCAGGCGGTATACAGAACAGAATCTGGGTCAGCAGGCAGAAGTTGGTCCAGGCGGTATACAGAACAGAATCTGGGCCACCAGGCAGAAGGTTGGTCCAGGCGGTATACAGAACAGAATCTGGGTCAGCAGGCAGAAGTTGGTCCAGGCGGTATACAGAACAAAATCTGGGTCACCAGGCAGAAGGTTGGTCCAGGTGGTATACAGAACAGAATCTGGGTCAGCAGGCAGAAGGTTGGTCCAGGCAGTATACAGAACAGAATCTGGGTCAGCAGGCAGAAGTTGGTCCAGGCGGTATACAGAACAGAATCTGGGTCAGCAGGCAGAAGTTGGTCCAGGCGGTATACAGAACAGAATCTGGGTCACCAGGCAGAAGGTTGGTCCAGGTGAATACAGAACAGAGGTGGTTATTCGGAGCTGATAGCTGTATCAAACCACTGTGCATGCATTCTGGGAATGTCAGAAAAACACAAGAAATAAGTTTTCAAGGAGGGTGTTTGGCGTCAACTCCATCCCCGATTACCCTGTCTCTGTCACAGAGTTGTGGAAGGGTCAGAGTCAGTGATCAGCGATGTTTTTGGAAGCCATTCGCAGACTTGCACCGGCTGGGATTTCTCTCTGTTTGGGCGACTACTATCTGATCGCAGGGTTCTATAAATTCGCCCAGCAGAGATCAGCTCTGAATCAGGCCCGAAGTCTGGGCCAGAAGTCAGTCCAGGATGTTAAAGTGGGAGAGCACTACTGAGCAAGCCTGTGGGAGATAGTTGTTTCCCTACTAATTGCTGGTATCCACAATGCTAGATTCTGGTACAGCTTGCATCGTGCGCTGCTACCCACATACAGTTACCAGCTGCTGACCTGTATGGCCTATGCTGATGGTCAGTGTGTGCGTAGCTGTGAGTACAGCTGCACAATTCACATTGCTGCAGAATAAACCATCCCACTGGTTCAGTACTGAGCTGTTCATACCACTGCCGTTTGCACACACAGACCCAGGGCTGGCAACAAAAATCTTGGGGCCCGGTACACTGATATCTCTGGGGGCCCCCAACCACGCACACTGAATTTTATTACATTGCATATTTAATTTTTTTTTCTTATTACATACCTTCTAAGCCGGCAGTGGAGGGACACTCAGAAGCGCGCCGTGGTCTAAAGAAAGGGGGCACGTGGCCTAAAGAAAGGGGGCGTGGCTTATACTCACAGCTCTCCACGAGGCCACTGTGGGGGCATGCCCAGCAGCTCAGTGAGCTGCAGGCTATGCCCCAGCCCCTCTGCCTGCAAGAATAGACGCTGTGCGCTGTGTGCCTGACTTAGACAGTGCCAATGTTGACTAAGGTGACATTTGGGACAAAAAAACGTGAAAAACTCATGTCCACCTTTTGTCTGTCACCCTTCCCATTGTCGACCTAATGCTTGTGTCGACCTTCTGACCCTGTCAACCTTAGCCATATCGACCTGTTTCAGGTGTCGACCTAAGCCCTGTCAACCTTTAGCCGTCGACCTAATGCATGTTGACCTCAATGCAGTCTACCCTATGAACCATGCCCGTCCACAGGGGCCGATGCCAGCAGTGAATTGGTAGGGCTCCAGCTATACTAGGTGACAATGAGCAGTGGGTCTGGATCTGACTCAGAAGAGCCATCTGCAGAATGCAGGATCAGTGTTCTCAGGTGGATCCCGCCTCACGGTCCAGCAGCAGGTGCACCATTGCTTGCTGCATCTCCGGCTGGTTGGTACCGGGCAGGAGTCATCCTGTCCCCTATTGCAGGTGATAGCAGGGCTTCTGGCATAGAGCTAATTACAGTACACAGCAGCAGTGGGTGCACCGCAGAGCTCCATTTGGAGAGCAGCAACCACACGTGGCTCCTCTGTGAACAACACAGGTGCTGCTGTGTCTGCAGGTGCCCCTTCAGCGCCCATGAGCCCTGAGGAAGGAAACTCCATTACCTCTGGAAGTTACACCACTCTCTCTACGGTTCTTGTGTAGTTTCACGGCGCCAGCATGGCTACTTCCGGGTTGGGTACGCAGCTCATGGGCGCCGGAACGGGGGGGGGGGCGAGGGGGCAGCTTGCCCCCCCCAAAATTACTGAGGCGCTAAAGTACCGTGGGCCCGTCTGTGTCTTGATGTATGTGTGAGGTCTTTTCTACACTCACATATCCTGCAGTGCTATGCGCGCTGGCGCCGCTGTGCCGGGTCTCTCCATCCGTCCTCCCTGTCAGACTCAGTCCCCTCCCTGCCGGCCGCCCTGCCCAGCGGTGTTTGATTGACACTTACAGTGTCCGACGCCGTGGCCGCCCGCCCCCTGCTGCTTCAGCGACGAGCGTCGCATGGGCATGGCATCCAGCATCCAGGTCCCCAGCGCGCTCCAACCCCATCCTGCTGCGGCCAGCGTGTCTGCCCTGCTGTGTATGGGAGGGATCCAGGCAGCAAAACAAAAAAAGTAAGTTGAGGAGATCTCTAAACTTGCTCACAATTTGAGTTAATGTACATTGGGGATGTATTAAGTTATGGGGAGTGTGTGAACAATTGATGTTCTGGGCATATGAGTGGTGTGGGGACATGTTCTGGGCAAATGAGGGTTATAGGGACATGTGCTGAACATATGAGGGATGTGGGGACATGTGCTGGACATATGAGGGATGTAGGGGCATGTGCTGGGCATATGAGGGATGTGGGGGCATGTGCTGGACATATGAGGGATGTGGGGGCATGTGCTGGACATATGAGGGTTATAGGGACATGTGCTGGACATATGAGGGTTATAGGGACATGTGCTGGACAAATGAGTGGTGTGGGGACATGTGCTGGACATATGAGGGATGTGGGGACATGTGCTGGACATATGAGGGATGTGGGGACATGTGCTGGACAAATGTTATTTTGTTACTAATAAAACTATAGTGTTTTTCTGTTACTCTATTACTATTGATGAAAACATATAGCAATTTAGGGGGCGCCAAAATGAGATTATATCTTGCCCCCCCCCCAACCTAAAAACGTTCCAGTGCCACTGGGTACGCTCGCCAAACTATCTAAAATAAAGTAACTTAACTCCATGCCAACGTGGATAGTTCATACCCCCACTATCCACGTTGGCATGGAGTTGATTTCAGATAGCGTGGTGAGCATAGCGAAACACCGAGCCCCCAGCGTGGGCGAGCGAAGCGAGCCCCGCAAGGGGACTCAAACGCACAGTGCCATGCTGGCGCCTTGAAACTACACAAGTACCCTCTCTACTTCTAACATCATATAGCATCAGATATTGGGGGTTATTCTGGTTTATTCGCAAGGCTGTGAATTTGTGAGTACACCAAACCTCACCTTGCGAATGGTGGCCTGGCCACCACCCATTCGTAGCGTATGTACGCACGCACTGGCTGCTAATGGTTGTTTGACACAAACATCCATTCACAGCCTGCAGGGGAACACCGACACCATTGAATGATGTGGAAGGCAGACGCACATCTACGGCTGCTTAGAGCAATTCGATGATGTCAGCTGCTCGCCCCTGGCTCCCACATCAACAACAATGTTGGGTTTGCCATGGATGCATGCACCCAGCGCATGCATACAGTATGTGCAGAAATGCGCATTTCAAAAAAATTGCGATCATGCATTCACTGCAATGCAGCTGAGGGCTAGCATTACTGGGCAGTGCCAAGACAGAAACATGGCGCACACAGCAAGGTTCCTGGAATCAGGGAAAGATGACACATGTTAACAAATCAGTATACATGAGGACGTCAGAACAATTAGAATTTACAATAAAATTATAGTCCTGTGTACACTTGATGTAATGAAGTTGTAGGTGAAGCCACAGCATGAATATTACCAGAAAAGTGTCATTTCTATGTATTCATTGATTACAGTATATTCTGTGTGCTGTCGCTAGGCGGTTCCCCTATTTCCCCAGATATATTCCTGTAAACTCAGTGCTGTTATTCCGTAGTATGCCACCCAACCTGGTGTATAAACTGGCACAGTCCTGGTAGAGGTACACAATCTCACAGTTTCCGATGGGTGCCAATAAAAACTGTGCGAAGAAAATTGTGGAGCTCTCATTATAGTCGGTAAAGAAACCTAATTTCTGCTGAACTCAAAGTGTCTCTTTACATTAGAAATGTCAATTGCTGCCTGACATGGTAAATACGGTCCAACATACTGTAGTATTGACCTTGGCAAGCTGGTGAGGTTTCTTAGACATCTGTAGACGATTTGTAAAGTCTTCCCTCAAAGGAGCTAAGGATTGTAGAAATGTTTTACATGTTTCCAAATAGGGGCGGGATTCTCTAAAAACTCCCGCAGCACATCACCGGCACTCGCAGTGTTAATAATCGCATATGCAGTAACATATGCGATTATTAAAGCAAAAGCGATAGCCGGCGATGTGCGGGAGGCTGCCCGGACACAGGTGAGGGAGGGCAGCGCAAATCGGTAGGCTTCCATTCGGGTTACGCCATATAGAACTGGCATAACCCCCCACAGCGAAGCCCCAGCGGTGGGGCTTTGCTGCATATGAAAATGCGGTAAAAACCATGTAAACATGGTTTTTACGGCATTTTTAGTTTAGAGAATCCCGCCCTAGGAATGGTCTTCTGTGTCTTCCACGATATCTACTTGTACAAGTATTTAGCTAAAGTAATCTTGGGGCAGATGTACTAAGCCCCCCCTTTGCGCTTCAGAAATAACGTCCCGCTTCTCCTGCATAACGAGGAGAAGCGGGCACTCGTCTTGATCCAGTCCATGATAGTTCTGATAAGCGAATGCACTTCATGTATGGGCGAGAACTTAAACCAAAGCCAGTTGGATACAGTGAGGTGCAGGTTAGATACAGTGTGGGTCAGAAACAGTGTGCAATGAAGACAGTGCAGGTCGGATACAGCGTGGGTAGTGTACAGTGTGGGACAGATACACAGTGGGTTCAACACAGTTCCACCCCGTTACCCCTCACTTTAACCCCTGGGTCTGACACTGGTAGCAAGGATTGCCCTATCAGGAATGTAAAAATGCTCCTTCACTGGCGGAAATCCAGAACTGCACCATCAAAGCCCAAGTCCACTCTCCTCGAGCTTCACGTGTACTTACTTTGTTTTTGCTTTGGGTGGAAACAATACTTCAAATGTGTTTTTGAGATAACAATCTGGATTAAAAAAAAAACTGAAATATTTCAGAGCTAGAGCACCATAACAGGGAAATGACTGGCAGTATGGGAACAGTATCCCTTTTTTTAATGTTGTCCCTCAAGGACAACGTTGTACGATTGACATCTGAACTTTTCAACACAGTCTATGTCACTTCAATTCTGTGAACGTCAGAAACAGGTCATCTTGTCTTATTTAATAGCCGGTCTGCATGCAAACCCTGAGGAGCCAGGAGGGAAGGAGGCAGAGAACCAGAGAATAACCTATGACACATCCGATTTGTTGTGAGAGAAGACAAATATGTGAAAAACAGACAGATGACAGACAGGACAGCTGACACTACAAAGCGTAACTACGCAATAATGACATATCACATACGTTGTTTTATGTCCTAGTGCCTGGCCATTCGCTGGAGTCCTATGGCATTATCTTGAAATCTTCCAAGTTAAAAACAGGAAATGGAGCAGGAAGCTGTTTTTTCGGTTACATCTTCATATTCCGAGGGGTTAAGACTTTAACATTCTTTTGGAAAGTGCTAGAAATAATCCTCAAGTGACCTGTATCATGCAATGATTCCCATCCAGAGCAACAGAGCGGATATATCCAAGAAGCTGACACACACACACACACAGCACCGCACCAGCAATATGACAGAATGAAAACAGACAACATATGTGCTAACGTTGCATGCAAGGTAGTGATTTGTAGTTCCAGGGCTCTTGTATATTTTGTTAAAAGGGGTGACAAATGCTCTTACAGGGGATTCACATTTGTGTTCTGCATAAGGCTGTGTATACACAGCTGTTATCATATCTGTCTCCCATCCATTCCAGTTTTTGACACAGACGTGGAGAAGAGGCAGCTAGTCCGATAGTCTCTGAGGAGGGAAGGCCTGACAGGGGAAACAAGGACATTACGCAGGTGGGTGCCAGAACATGGACTTGGAACAAGACAGCGTTTTCTTCTTTACACCAAACCCTTCTCCATCTTCTGCTTCTGTCAGAGAACATGTGTATTCTGAACTTCCATCTCATTGGGGAGCGCAATGATTGTTCTATAACCTCCTTTTAGCTGTCAGATACAGAGATGATTATAAAAAGCACTATAGCTGCCCAAGACAAAGGCGTCTTATATAAAATACTTTCATGATGGTTTGTAGTATAGATGGGCTGTCCACCTGGCAAATGCAGGATTTGCCGATGACCAGATAGACCATTCCGGTTGTGCGAATGCTCGGAGCTTTGTTTGGCCAGCATGCTAAGGAGGGTATTCAATCGGGATGCGGTCATTTGGTCTACAGCATTTTGGTCGACAGTCATTAGGTCGACACCATTAGGTCGACATGGGAAAATGTCGACATGGGTCAAGGTCGACGTGGGAAAAGGTTGACATGATTATAGGTCGAAAGGTCATTAGTTCGGCAGGTCGTTAGTTCGACAGGTCATTTGTCTAGGTCGACAATCAAAAGGTCGACATGGAGTTTTCCCCTGTTTTTTTGAGCCAACATGTGCTGACAGGCGGTATTTCATGCCCTATCATCCACTAGGGCGTGGTGGGAGAATAAAATAGTGTGCCGAGCGACGCATTGCGAGCGCAGCGAGCGCTGCAAGGGGATGTCGTGCACTTTAAACTGTGTCTATGTCGACTGTGTTGACATTCAGGTAAAAAAAAACAGTGAAAAACCCAATGTCGACCTAGACAATGTCGAACTAATGACCTGTCGAACTAACAACCTTTTGACCTTTTCCCATGTTGACCTTTTCCCACGTCGACCTTTTCCCATGTTGACCTTTTCCCATGTCGACCTAATGGTGTCGACCTAATGACTGTCGACCATAATGCTGTAGACGAAATACTCCCAAACCATTCAATCTCCCGCAGCCATCTCCCGATGGGGCAGATGGCTGCGGGGCCCTATTCAATGCTGTCTGACAGCTTTGAACAGGGGATCTCGGCAGAACAAGCCCAACTGACGAACTCCTGGCTGCAGTTCGCTGATTCCCAGCTGCTTCTCGCGGCCACGCCCCCTTCCCGTCCCACTGCAGGTGGGACATTGAATCCTGCCTTCAAATTCTTGGTCGAGCAGACCAAGAACGGGACAGGGTCACGGCTGTCGGACCAGCCCGACAGCAGTGACCCAAGACTAAATACCCCCTTTAGATGGGGTTTGCCATAAGGCCATTGCCCCATGACTTGTGGCGTGACCCCCATGATATGTGACAAGGCCCTGATTTCCATGTGCAACAGACATACTGGGGCAAAGGTAGGGCCCCTGGATCCAAGGGGGCCCACACTGCACACCCTGATAGGGGCCCACAAACACAGGACACAGAATCAGTCTTACAGCACACACACCCCCCCCCCCCCCTGTATTGATCATTTTCATTTTACATTATAATAGGAATTACTTAAAAGCTAAATTATACAATTTTATCATTAGATTCCTTTTTTTTTAGAAAATTATCTTAGTAAAAATATAAAATTGGTAAATACAGTATGCCTGTTACTAAAGAATTTGTAAATCCAAACTAAGGGGGTATTCAATCTGGGGGTCACGGCGGTCGAGCTTGATCGACCGCCGTCACCCTGTCCCATTCTCGGTCAGTTCGACCGAGAACATGTAGGCGGGATTCAATGTCATGTCTGCAGTGGGACAAGAAGGGGGCGTGCCGCGAGTTGCGGCCAGGAAGAGGCGAGCTACAGCCAGCAGCTCGTCACTTCCCGGCCGAGCTCCCCTGTTCAATGCTGTCGTGGAGAACAGCATTGAATAGGGCCTGGCGGCCATCTCCCCCTCAGGAGATGGTCGTCGGTGATTGAATACCCCCTTAGGGAGTTATTCAAACCTGATCACTGCTGTGTGAATTTGCAGAACCCTGCGCTCAGATAGTCGCACCCCAGACAGAGTGAAACCCCGCCCCTGTGCAACTCTGCAAATGACTTGCACAAATATCGCCGATCGCTGGCCAGCTGCAAATCCATACACATCTCACTCACCATCTAATGATTTTCCCAGTCTGCGCACGTGTGTACCTCTTCCGCAACTCTGTGACAGAGACAAGATGACCGCGGCCGGAGCTGATGTCACACACCCTCCCTGAATATACCACGGCAGGCCTGCGTTTTCCCTGACACTCACAGTCACAGTGACTTCCTGTCTGCGATCAGCTCTGAATAAGCCCCTTAAATAAGATCCTGCCATTCAGCACCCTGAGGGTCGATAAGGAGCGAGAAGCAGAGAGGCCTGAAGCTGGGAGTCTGCTCTGATTAATCTCTGCTGGAGGTTTGGAATGTGTACTTAAAGTCAATGCTTCGTGTGACAGCGGACTCTGATACCATCCCGCTGGAACCACAGCTATTTGCCGGGCTGTTGGACCCTCTGTGAGTATACATATAAGTGTCCATGTTTGCTAAGGATAAATGTTTAGAGCCAAGGGGCATAGGTCTATTTTGTTTCTTAAGTTAAAGGCAAACCAAAGCATGACCCAGCTCCATTAATCAGGAATTCTTGGCTAAACTTGTGGCTTGGAGGAATAGAAAACTCAATGTTTGCTTAAACAGCGTCTTGCCTCTTTTCCCGAGCGACCATCTCAGTGCCACGTAAATTCACAACCCCGTACATTGTATGTGTTAGTACAGCCAGGCTGTGTGGCCAACAATCTGCTGCCATTAACCCGTGCAGTGCCGCACACCTTGGAGTCTCCAGATGTTGAGGGCCAGATGCACTAAGCTTCAAAATGGAGACTGATAAACAGCCAGCCTATCAGCTCCTACCTGACATTATTCAAACACACTCTGTGACACGGCAGTTAGGAGCTGATTGGCTGGCTGTTTATCACTCTCCATTTTATCACTTTTGAAGCTTAGCGCATCTGGCCCTTAGGGTGATGTGTTATTCTCTTGTTTTCTTAAAAGAATAATTCCATAAAAATTTAGTTCTGGGCAGAAAATCATAAGAGCATTCTGGTTCCAACATAGTTTAGGAATTCTGACAGACTGATGGGTCTTCCACTGCTACACCTACACCGGCAGCATGCTACACCCACACCGGCAGCATGTTACACATACAGGGTCTGATTCCGATCTGAATGCTGGGCTGCGAATCTTCGGAGCTCAGCAATCATGTAAATGTTGCCATTCCAGAGTTTTCCCCCGTCCCTGTCCACGGCTGGTAATACATTCGCAGTAATTCACTCGGGGGGAAAACCATTTGCAATTACTCACCATCTAAATGGTTTCCCTCCCCCCCCCCCCAATTGCTATGGGGAGACTGAGGCCACTGATGATGTCACTGGCCGTCCTTTCCAATGGCGGGGCGCGGCCTGCCTTTTTCCGGGGCACTCACAGAAAATGATAGCATGCTGCCCATAATCGGTCGCCAGCTGTCAATCACCTTGCAAAAATCATTGCTGGCCAGAGATCAAGTCTGAATCAGGCCCACAGCATACCTCCCAACTGTCCCTCTTGGATTTCGGGGATGTTCCCGCGTCCCGCAGTGGGGGGGGGCAGTTGGGAGTCCCCCCATCCTGAATAGAATAGACACTGTGAGCATTCAGGGCTGCTGAGGAATGGAAAACGGGGGCGTGGCCTTGGGAAGTGTCATCCAGTGAGACCACTCCCCCTTTTGAGGCCACACCCCTTTTTTGGGCCAATGCGTGCACACAGCACCGCCGGGCAACTGTCCCGTTTCTCAGAGGACACAAGTTGAGAGGTATGCCCACAGTACTGTACAAATGTTTTAGGCAGGTATGGAAAGGAAAAATTGCTGCAAAGTAAATATGGTATCAAAAATAGAAGTGATATGTGTTATATTGCAGGCCTTTTGCCTAGATGTTCAGCGGTATATCAACCATACCTTGAAGATAACTTTTACCATAACCCCCTCCTGGGCATTGTGGAATATCCATGAGCTAGACACACACACGCCCCTTAAACGAGGCGCTAAGGGTCTCCTGGCCAAAATTGCAGCGGACACCAAAAAAAAACATTTTTTCCCAATGGATACACTCTAATCCCATTTCTTTACAATTTATACTCCCGAGATTAAAATTTATTTTCCAGATGGATTGGATCAAGTGCCTGCTAGATACAGAAACCAAGGCGTCAAAATTCTTTGACACTTGGCGACTATACATACTTTCTCTCACGACACAGGAAAAAGACCGTATTAGACAAGCGGTTACGCTTACAACATGGTATAACTTGGCCACTCTGGAGAGGGGAAACCCTCCTTTCTAAACCATTGCCAGACACACCCCCTTTCTTATTCACTCATCTTCCAGAAAAGGCAATATGTTTTATGCATGTACCCAGAATAAAGACGTAAATGTGTCCACTGTCGAGATATTGTGATGTGCCATTCTATCTTTTTCGTTGTATCACCTTGTGATGTTTTCGATGTACCATATGTCAATCTTTTATTTAAATATAAATATAAAAAAAAAATAGAAGTGATAATAGATTTATCAAATAACAAAATGCAAAAAGAATCAACAGAAAATAAATCTAAAATCAATATTTGGTGTGACCGCCCTTTGCCTTCAAAACAGCATCAGTTCTAGGTACTGTACCCTTGCACAAGGTTTTTGAAGGAACTAGGCAGGGAGGTTGTTCCGAACATTTTGGAGAACTAACCACAGATATTCTGCGGATGTAGCCTAATCCTTGTTTCTCTTTTTAATCCCAGATAGAGGGGGTTATTCAGACCTGAGTGTAATTTCACAGCACAGATGATTGATCGATCCACTGTGCATGCATACGGATCATAGCACGTATGCATCAGGCCATTCAGCGAAAAAATCAAGTGTCGTTTCTGATTGCTAGCCGTACGTAAGTAGATTGACAGGAAGATGGTGTTTGGGGGTGGTAGTCAGATGTATTCTGGGAGTGTCAGGGAAAACACAGGCCTACATGTGACATCAGCTACAGCCTTGATCTCCCTGTTTCTTACACACAGGCCAAGTAGGTCCTGGGTTACGCAAAGGCTGCTCACACTGGAAAAATCATTTGAAGGTCGAGTTGTGAATGGCTTGTGCAAGTTATGCCGATCGGCGATTAGTTGGAAATCCATTCGCAACTCACTCCCCATCGCCCTTGCAACTCGATGATGTTAAAATCAGGGCTCTGTGGAGGCCAAGTCATCCCAGGACACCTTGTTTTTATTTATACTGAAGATATTTCTATTAAATCAGAATCAGCTTTATTGGCCAGGTATACAGTACTTGCGTATACTAGGAATTTGTTTTCGGTTTGCTGTGCAGCAGCCAGGTGGGTAACAAGTAAACAGCATACAGTATACACAATAAACAATATAAACAGGTGGGGGAACATGTACAGTCATATAGAAAGTTATTCCGAGGGGACACCATGTTAGATTATGTGCAAAGGGTTATGGCGCGACTAGACAGTGAGGTGTTCATGTTAACAGGTGAACCACTTGAGGAAAGAAACTTTTTAGGCTTCTGGTGGACCTGGTGGGAATAGCCCTGTAGCGTCTGCCTGATGGCAACAGGTTAAACAAGCAATGGTCAGGATGTAGTTGGTCCTTGACTATCTTCGTTGCCCGCTTTTTTGCTCTGGACAGGTACAGTTCCTGGACAGAGGGAAGGTCTGTTTTCCGATTATCTTCTCCGCAGTTCTGACTATCTTTTGAAGTCTGCATTTGTCTCTCTCGCTGGCGGAGCCATACCAGACCAGTATTAAGGAGCACAGTACAGACTCCACAATTGCGGAGTAGAAGAGGAGCAGAAGATTCTGTGGGATGTTGAACTTCCTCAGTTGCCTAAGGAAGAATAGCCTCTGCTGGGCTTTTCCAACAATAGTATCACTGTTGGGCCCCCATTTAAGGTCCTAGGAGATTGTGGTTCCTAGGAACTTGAAGGAGTCCATTAGCGACACCACACTGTTGGTAGCGGAGTAACACCAACAGCCTTCCTCCTAAAGCCCACTACCATCTCAATGGTTTTGAGTGGGTTGAGCTCTAGATGGTTGCTGCTGCACCACCGGGCCAATCGGTCCACTTCTTGTCTGTAGGCTGATTTGTCCCCAAGGCCAATGACGGTAGTGTCATCAGCAAATTTGATCATCTTTACTGATTGCGCCTCTGAGGATGGACCGCACTTGGGAGGTGAATTCCCCTGCTTTCACAACTTGTTTTCTATAAGTCAGAAAGTCCACAATCCAAGAACACGTAGCTTCAGGGACTCCTAGGCGGAGTAGTTTGGGGTAGAGGATGTTGGGGATGATTGTGTTGAAAGCCGAGCTGAAGTCGACAAACAGGACCCTTGCACAGGTACCAGGCATATCCAGGTGCTGCAGAATGTAGTGCAGGCCCAGGTTGACTGCGTCCTCAACGACAGGAGGGGGTCTAGCTGGTGGCCAGTCACAGCTTTCAGGTGGTTCAGTACCAGGCGCTCAAATGTTTTCATGATCACAGACGTCAGGGCTATCAGCCGGTAGTCATTCAGATTTGCAATAGTTGATTTCTTGGGGACCAGAACAATAGTGGAGCTTTAGAGGCAGGAGTAAACCTTGTGTAACTCCAGTGATTTGTTGAAGATCCTGGTGAATATGGGGGCAAGTTGACCCGCGCATACTCTCTGGGCAGATGATGACACCCCATCAGGACCTAGTGCTTTCCTTGGTTTAGCCCTCTTGAACATCTCCACCTCTACTTGGGTGACCTGGAGTGACTGGAGTTGGCTGTCGACATTTGGGGCAGCACAGAAGGTATGGTTTGGTTCACAGTGGACTACTTTTTCAAACCTGCAATAGAAGTTGTTCAGCTCATCAGCTAGGTCTTGGTACATGGCAGTGAGTTTGGGTGTTTTCTTGTAGCTGGTTATAGATTGCATTCCTTTCCACACAGATACAGGGTCATTAGTGGACAGGTCATTTGTCAGCTTGTCAGAGAACTGCATTTTTGCTAGCCTGATTTCTTTTGTTAGGGAGTTCCTGGCTCAGTTGTATTGTGCTCTGTCACTGCTGCTGTAGGCCTCCTCTTTGGCTCGGTGGAGTTGTTTGAGCTGGGTGTTGAACCAGGGCTTGTTGTTGTTGAAGATGCAGTAGGTCTTCGTGGGTATACACATGTCCTCAAAGTAGCTTATGTAGGGTGTGACGGTGTCAGTCAGGTCATTCAGGTCAAATGCCGAGGCTTCAAAGACTCCCAATCCGTGCAGTCGAGGCAGGACTGGAGTTTCAGCTTAGCCTCGTTAGTCCATTTCTTAACTGTCTTGACGACAGGCTTAGCTGATTGGGGTCATTGTCCTGCTGCAGAATACATTTTAAGCCAATCAAAGGCCTCCCTGATGGTATTGCATAATGGCTAAGTACCTACCTGCATTTCTCAGCATTGTGGACACTATTCATCCTGACCAAATCCCCAATTCCATTTGCTGAAATGCGGCCCCAAAACTTCCAAGAAACCTTCATGCTTCATTGTTGCCTCATTATTGTACTGATCTCCAACCTTCAGCAAACCAACGACCTTCTGTTACCATAAAATTCCGTAGTTCACATTTTACCTGATCAGACCAGAGCAGCTGCTGCCATTTTTCTGCACCAGTTTCTATTGTGTCTCACTCAGTTGGGTCGATTGTTTCCACGTCGAAGGTATTACACTCATCTAATCTGAATAGTAGAGGGGTGTACCTGGGTCCCACAAGTTTCTGCTCGTTCTGCGTTGATGGCACTGCTGGACATTTTCTAAATTTGAAGAGAATCAGGTCCGGTTCAGACACATTCACAGGCCTGCCTATTATCGAAAGACACGGCATGCACATGGTACACAGTGCACATGCACGGGATCCCCCTGTGGACAAAGTCAGCGATGGCTAGTCATCGCTTTCTGTTTTCCAAGTGGAATAACAGATGGCTGGCACATCAGTGTTTTCTGGGAGTGCCCTGGTAAAATGCAGGCAGCACCCAACCATTTTGAGGGAGGGCCAGTGATGTCATCAGAGGCCTCTATCTCCCCACGGTCGTAACGGCACAGAGTAAATCTAGACTTACTCAGTGACTTACTCAGCGGCTGCATACGGGGGTATAATCCATTTGATGGTGAGTCTATCTGATTGGATTTACCACTGTTTGCACAGTTGCGTACCCATTCGCAGCCATCCACAGGTATGGGGAGATACTCTATCAGGGTGGCATTTACATGATTTCTTGAAACGCCAGTGTGCTTTGAAATCTTTGCCTGAGAGAGACCTTGCCGATGCAGTATAACTTGTGTCTTGTTGCTGTTCTCAGTCTTGCATTGGTGGAGCTGACCATCTTCCATATGTGCTGATTCTGGAGGGGCAGTATGGGATCGCAAAGGGCAGCTTTTCAAAGCAGCCAGCGGGGGGGGGGGGATTGGATAGGGGGCTACCCTTCATCTGGAAGAACTTCTATAGGGTATTGACAGCTTTTGCAGGTGATACCCCCCACAGCAGCAACCCAGCGTGCAGGTTATGCTGCATACAAAAACATAGGTCAGACTTGCAGCAACAAAAAGACATGCAATGAGCAGGGGCGGATTTAGGGGTCTGGCCGCCCATAGGCACAAACATTTTTGCCGCCCCCCTATTAGACATGAGGGGGGCTGGGGGAGAGAAAGATTGGGGGGGGGGGGAATAGAGGAAAATAGAGGAGACAGGAGGGGAGGAGAAAGAGTTAGAGAAAGGTGGGGCAGGTGGAGAGAGAATAGAAGAGAGGAGAGAGACCGATATGTGGAGAGAGAAAAACAGAGAATAGAGAGGGGGCTAGGGAAGACAGAGAGGAGGAGGGAGAGAGAGTGCAGGGGTATAAAAGGCTTCAGACAACACCTTATTCCTCTTAATGTCCACCACTTCCCACCCACTGCCAGTACAGGCTGCACTGTGCCTCCCCCTGCTTCCCCACTGTGGCACTGAGTACCTGAAAGCCATGGCAGCAGGTATCTCTTGACTAACATAGGGTCCGCTGGGTCCTCATTGGCAAGCTCAGCCTCAGTCTCTCACCAGTGCGGTAAGGAGCGTGGGACGGAGGTAGCGCAACTCGACTGCCGCTGACTGGCTCTGGTAGCTCCCCCTCACCAACACTGGTGATGGGAGCATGTAGCGGTGGCAGCAGGAGCTTGACCGCAACAGCTCTGCTGGAGGGGAGGATCGCGGGACTGAGGAGGCGCCACTGAAGGGGATAGAACTGCAGCAGGGTGAGCGTGGGACTGCACTGGAGGGAAGGCTGGACTCCATATAGTGGCAGAGCTGAGGGTCTTTCTCTCACCAGCCCCTGGCGAGGGGAACATGAGATGGTGGGAGGGACTGTTAGCCCGCAGCACTATATTTAAAATAAAAATTTCAAATGGTGCAGACTGCAGAGGATTGTAACTGGCAGTGGCTTGACAGCTGCCGCCCCTAAAAGGGTGCCGCCCCTAGGCACGTGCCTCACGGTCCTAGTGGCAAATCTGGCCCTAGCAATGAGCATATTCATTGCTCACAAGAAATGCAGCTCTTCTGACCCTAATTCCCTGAACTGGCATTTCTTCAGGTCATACAATCTTTATGTCCCCGAATGTGGTCTGTGCTTGGCAGATCAATCATGGCTGGGATCTAATTTGCAATAACAGAAATAGTATCCTAGTATATCTCGTGAGGTTTGGTTTATTGGGTCGGCAGTGTCAAATGTTTGGGACATAAAAAGGTTAAGAGGTAGCGATTTTTAGGTTGGTCAAAACCTCAGGACTCCCAGCACACATTACTGTTTTCAGTCATAGAACATGTGAGTGGCAGACTATAAAAGAGTTAAAAAAATTAAAAACTCTAGAAAAACTTATATTACAAAGAAGGATAGGGATGCACAGTCTCACTGGTATCCCATAATTATTTATTACCAGTTATTTATATAATGCACATTTACTATGTATAGCTTTACAGAGAGCTTACAATCTATATTCCCTTACACATGTGCTTGGAAATTAATGAACCTACTTTTTTGATTGTGGGAGGAAACCGGAGTACCCAGAGGAAACCCACGCAGGCACATGGAGAATATGGAACCCATGACCTCAGTGCTGGGAGGCAGTAAATGCTAACCATTACACCGTCCATACTGCCCTATCAATCACAAAAGAAGCAGACACTGCGGGTGAGATTTAATAGGATGAGAGATTCAAAAAGTGAGAGATTTGGTAAGAAATCTCCAGTTTTTTTAAAGCGGCAATCATTTACACTGCAAAACCAGTTTGATTCTCACCCAGTATTTCTACACAAGGATAAGTTGGGTCAATGTCTGAAAATAAATACAAATATATACAATTATATATTTAATTAAATGCCTAATAAAGGACTGGCCACCACTGTATCCTGGACTTCTGCCAATGTTTACACTGACACATACAGATAGCGCAGGCCTTATGCTTGCTGGCGAATCGCCAGCAGCATGCTGCTGGCGATCCGCCAGCAACACGGCGCGCCATCTGACTTAGACGCGCGTGCGTCCCCCACGCACGCGCGTCTCAGTATCCGGGCGGCCGGCCGGCGAGGCGGACGCAATACTGTCCGCCTCCCGCTCGAGGGGGGCTGGGGGGACCCGAGGAGGCTGTGGAGGGCAGCACCGTCGGAAGGGGACGCGCGCGCACCTCGTGCGCGCGCGTCCCCTTCCGACACACAGATGGCGCGGGAGCAGGGAATGGCGATGGCGACGCCATCGCCATCCCCTGCAAAGATGAGCCCGGCCCCATCTGTATGTACAGTTACACAACACATATATGCATAGACACATTATATACACAGACATGTATATACAGGATTCTTAACACTAACATTTACTAACGCTTTCCTTTTCTCAATGGTGTGCTACCCTGGGATTTCTGGCTTATGCTGATTTTTTGGGGTGCTGCATACCGCACCTAGATATAGCAATAGAGATCCCAAATACTCAGAGAAGCCTTGATGATGACTTGGAGCTTATTCATATATTTGCCAATATATGTAACCAAGATATCTGAATTCTATTATCATTTAGTATTTAATCTGGTTACAATATATTTCTCTTATTCAGTATAACACCGCCCTTTCATGCACCTGAGTCAGTGTCAAACACAGGATTTTTAGAGGGGGGTTTCCAAACGTAATCCAAAATCTCCCACTCTGCAGCGCAATGGAGTAAGTATGGGAGTCTGGGGGAGCAGTAACAGCCCTGAAAATTGGTCTTTTTATATACTGGATACTGTATGGAATACCGTATTAATATTTAACAGTATATATGTTCTACAGTATAGGCTGTTTCAAACATTTAAATAAGATAAGTGGTCAGGAAAAGGTTAAACATATCATAATAAATAAATACACAAACATAATAGAACCAGTGCTGCACTTTCTAAGCTCACAATCTCCCACTTCATGGTAAGGCTCCTGTCTCTTCCTCTTGGCAGCTGCTCTCTGGTCCATTGCGATGTTTGAGGGCTCAGATCCACACATACAGTAAATGTGGTAGAAGAAGCTGGTACACTGGGCATGTGTAGCAGCTCTGCTCTGTCCCTTACACTGCATGATGTGGTGGCAGCTCTATTGATCATATTATATACCAGTGCTATTGTTGTCATAATTTAAGGCACATGCCAAGAGGAGGGGGGTTTCTGGGCAACCATAACAACCCCCCCCCCCCCCTCCTGCGTTTGCATGTGAGTGATATCACTTAGCTAACTGAGTATATAGCCATAACCAGTATATATGATTATATACAGGTACACAAGTAGAACCACGTATGCACAGACACACATACAAAGAGAAGATGCATTTAACATATGGAGAACCAGATGCCTGTGGTCAAAGTCCTGGCGTCAGACCCACAGCTGACGACCACAACACCAGCATTAGAATTCCACCATCACTGGCGATGCTGATGCTTGAATCTCAACAGTCAGCATCCCATTCCCAATTGTAAGTATGCCGGGTCTGTTAGTATTAGCCTGCACAGGGGGATAGGTTTAGGCACTATGAGAGGTTAGGGATAGGCTGCAGCATACCTCCCAACATGAACCTCTCCAGGAGGGACACAATGCTCTGCTCCTGGACTTCCCTCTTACTGTATCCATCACCTGTGTTGAACAGGTTAATTAATAAGAAGGGTGTTTCACCACAGGCAGAGGCGTACCTAGATATTCGTAGGCCCCATAGCAAAACTTTGTAAGGGCCCCCTATTTAGCATCTGATGGTGATAAATGTACTGTGTATGTAAAATATATTAGTTAGACGGCAAAGATGGGCCCCCTTCAGCTCTGGGCCCCATAGCAGCTGCACCCTTTGCACCTATGGTAGTTACGCCCTTGACCACAGGTGATGGTAATCATAAATTAAGAGAAAAGTCCAGGAACAGAGCATTGTGTCCCTTCTGGAGAGGGTTATGTTGCGAGGAATGCTGCAGGGAGCGAGGGTTAGGTCAGGGTTAGAGGTTGGTGGGTATTCTAACCTGGGCCCTGTCAATTTTCTGATCATGGGGATGCTGCTGTTGGGCTTCTGACTGCTGGCATCCCAAACCCTGGTCTTGCGTATTCCATACAGAAGACATATATATACATATATACATAGTAACATTCAGTATATACATAGGCACAAACTGGGGCGATACATTTTTGCATACCACGCTTTTTCCCACAAAGCCATTTACTTTCTTAAAACACATTACCCTCATAACATGCTTTTTCCCACAATACCCTTCATCCCAGTAACACTATTTAATTCCCGCAATATGCTTTTACCCACTAAACCTTTTATTGCCAAAAAACTCTTTATCCCCACAACATGCTTTTTCCCTATAACACGCTTTTTTCCTACATCTCCAGCTATCCCCATGAAACACACATCGCTCTGCCTGAAACCACCTGGGCATGTCTGCGTTTTTCCTGACACACCCCAGATATGGACGGTTACAACCTGCAATACCCACAGAGGCATAACTCTGGGAGGCAATGGGGCACCTCTCCTCCCCTACAAATTTAAATCAGTTCGTTGAAAGCTTTCAATATCGCTTCTGTGTCTGACTTCCCCTCCTAGTAGGACCATAGACATCACACTCTCTTTATTTTAAACATAATATACATAACATCTCATATATTTGGCTACATCTGTCACTCAAAGTGTGTCTGAAGCTGTAACGCTGGGTGGAGCCTCTGACTCACATGACTGACTCACATGACAGAGAACCAGCCCAGTGAGCCCACAGACAGTGCCAGACACATTGGGCCAAATGTTATAGGGTGAGAGTTTCAGAAAGTGAGAGATTTTGGGAGAGTTTTCCCATGTTTTTTAAAGCAGCAATCAATTACATGGCAAAATCAACCTGGTTTAGCAGTGTAATTGATTGCTCCTTTAAAAAAAACATGGGGAAACCCTCCCAAAATCTCTCACTTTCTGAAACTCTCACCCTATTACATTTGGCCCCCTCTGCCTCTCAATGTTACACAGCTACTCACCAGTCACACCAGGCACCAGGTGAGCGCCCCACACCTCCATACCTCCCAACCTCTCCAGGAGGGACAGAATGCTCTGTTTGTGGACTTCCATCTTAATTTATGATTGTCATCACCTGTTTTAAAGAAGAAAGTCCAGAAACAGAGCAATGCGTCCCTCCTGGAGAGGGTCATGTTGGGAGGTATGCACCTCCCTTCCCCCCCCCCCCATTCACGGCATCCCCACGATGAAATGGCACATGCAAAACACTGACATGGCTATGGTCAACAATAAAAAAGGTTGACAAGATTTATTTTTCACCTTTTCAATGTTTTCATATTCATTCTCATGTGTCGACATGAGAAGTGCCACACTTATGTCAACATTTACATGTGTTGACCTTTCTGTGTTGATTTTTTCTTGTGGCGATTCGCGGCAACCCCAGGGACCCCCCTCCCGCGATTTGCAGCACACCCCCCGCAATTCGCGGCACCCCCGGTGACTCCCGCAATTCGCGACCCCACCCTGTTACACCCCCCCTCCTGCGATTCGCGGCACCCCGCGACCCCCCCTCCCGCGATTCGCGCCAACCCCCCCTCGCGAGGTTCACGGTGCCCCCCACGACCCCCCCAACCGCGATTCCCCACCCCTGACCCCCCCTCCTGTCATTGCGGCAACCCCCCGCCCCCGCGACCCACCCTCCCGCGATTCACTGCAACCCCCCGCGCCCCCCCCTCCCACGATTCGCGGCACCCACACACACACCCCCCCCTGCGACCCCCCCCCCCCCCGCAATTCACGGCATCCACCCACGACCCCTCCTCCCGTGATTCGCGGACACCCCTCACCTCCTCCCTCCCCCCCACCCCCGCGCGCGATTCAAAGCAACCACAGGATTAAATGGCACATGCACGGCTATGGTCGACAATGAAAAAGGTTGACATGAGTTTTTGAAGATTTCTTTTTCTTTTTTTGAATGTTTTCATATTCATTCTCATATGTCGACATGGACACCGATGAAGTGCCACACTTATGTCAACATTTACATGTGTTGAACTTTCTGTGTTGATTTTTTCGTGTAGCAATTTTTTTCCAGTGACAACTATGAACTATGTGCACGTCAACCTAGACATCATCAACCAATTCTTTGTATAATATATAACACCTGTTCTGTTTTACTGTAGGTGTTTTAAGTCAGATCTTTTACTGCTACTATTACTGTTTATGTAAATGCATTCTGAATGACAGCAACATCCTACCATCATTCTACAAGAATATATAACCAACTAGGTAATTCATCGCGCCCCGTTCCCCCCCCTCCCGCAATTCACAGACCCCCCGCGCACCCTTCTCCCGTGATTCGCAACCCCCCTCGCGCAATTCACGCCCCCTCCCACGCTTTGCGGACCCCCGCCCTCTCCCGCGATTCGCCGACACCTGCGCCCCCTCCCTCCCTTGATTCACGGCACCCCCCGCGCCCCTCCCGCAATTCATGGCACCCCTAAGCCCCTTTTTAGTCCCCCGTATACTCACACACCCCTATCACTACCCAGCTTCCTGCTCTCCTGAACCGCAACTTCCACCACTGGGGAGTCGCTGACGCTGTTTTGCCCACATGCCCCTATCATGCCTCATAGCCCAGCCTCCTGCTCTCATGCACCCGAACTCCCACCCAGTAGGAGGAGACACTGACTAAGGGCCACCATCCTGTACTCCTGTAGTGCCCCGCTGGACCCTCACCCACTGGCAGAAGCTGCACAGTATCTCCCACCCAACTCTTTAGTCCCCCTTATGCCCACACACCCCTATCACTACCCAGCCTCCTGTTTTCCTGTGTCGTGACCTCCGCCAGTGGGGAGCCGCTGACTCAGAAACACCCTACTATACTATTGCACACACACACCTAAACAACATGCACACACAGCCCCCCCCCCCACACCCACAAATGTCACTGTACCATCCACACTATCAATGTACATCTTACTCTGTAACCGCTTTTTAATTAAACAAAACAATACACACCCCCTTCCACATCATATGCTCTCTATTTAACACATTTCACCTGTAACTCAAGTTGCAATACAGGCATCTTTCATACAATTCTAACCATCTTTCTCATATACAAATGTTCACAAATTAAGGGGCCCCTTACGACGGTGTGAAGAGCGCCCGTAGGGCGCGATGAATCACCTAGTACATACATATTTACACACATGCATACATATATTTATATAAGTTGCTGTGTGTATGTGGGGGGGACCAATATTTATCTTGCCTCCGGGCAACTGGGGCGAACTTACGTCACTGAATACCCCCAGTATGCTGTTTAAAAAGCTGCTCAGTAAGAAATAATGGTAATAAGTAATCATTTTAGTAGCCCAAAAAAGATGTGGCAGATGCCATTTTGTCTAAGCCTTATTCCAAATTATAGACACGAGGGGGTAAATGTAATAGGGTGCGATTTTCAGTAATGTGTGATTTTTTTTTCAAAATATGTAAAATTTGCACGAAATTTGCAAATCGCACATGTAAGAGGGTTGGGTAAAATTGCAAGTTTTACCAGTACCGAAAAATTGCACATACTGTATCATATCATATCCAGATGTTTTCCAATGGAAACCTGTAAAAATCGCACATGTAATTGGGTGCGATCTTATAAATCGAACACCAAACATGACTAAAAAAAATCACCCAAAAATAAACCAGCTTCTGGTTGGTGAATTTGACAGAAGCATGCTTTTGACTAGAAATGTATGCATGTAGTTTAAAATAAAAAAAAAAAATAAAAAACGTGTGGGGTCCCCCCTCCCATGCCGCTCCTGGTTGTAAGAAAGCAGGGGACAAAATGGGTGAGGTACCCCAGTATTTTAACAATGAGCACTGAGCTCTTGGACCGAACCTGGTTCCAAAAATACAGGGGACAACAGACATAGGGTTCCCCATATTTTTAAAACCATCACTGGGCTAAACCAGTCAGTAAGGTAATGCCATAGCCATGGGACTCTTTTATATAAGCACCAGCAATGTGTCATTACCCCTAACTGGTCAACAATGGCTGGGATCCCTTGGGAATGTGGATTCCTTCATTAAAGGGGTCCACCTAAGGGCCAGGACTGTAGCCCAGAGTTATCCCCATCACCCTGGTGATAGTCCTTATAAAGTTAAATATAGAAATAATACTGGATTGGGCTGTGGAACTAAAAGTCCCAGAAAGCCTTCCCCACATGTTGTTACTTGGAAAACCACAAGTACCAGCATGTGGGAAATGAAACAGCTCACACACCATGAAAGTAGGGATGTGCACTGGCCACTTTTCGGGTTTTGGGTTCTGATTACCTTGAGGTTTTGGGTTCTAATGGGTTTTGGCAAAACACCTCCTAAGTGTTTTGTGTTTGGATTTTTTGGGTTTTGGGTTCTGATTTTTTTGTTAAAAAAGCATAAAAACTGCTAAAATCGCAGAATTTATTTATTTATTTTTTTGCTCCTACGCGATATTAACCTCAATAACATTAATTTCCACTCATTTCCAGTCTATTCTGAACACCTCACACCTCACAATATTGTTTTTAGGGCAAAAGGTTACACCAAGGTAGCTGGATAACTATGCTAAGCCACACAAGTGTGCCGCACAAACACGTGGCTCATGTAAGAGTGGCACTGCAGTGGCAGACAGGATGGCAGTTTAAAAAACGAGGCCCCAAAAAGACCCCTATCTGGCTTGATCGTGCACTGTTTACCATGTGCAGCCAAGGAGCAGTGGGCATTTCGTGCAGCACAAAGTTTGTCTGCAAGTGTGTAGCTGTTTCGATCAGTTTAACATCCAACAAGACCCCTATCTGGCTTGATTGTGCACTGTTTACACAGAGCAGCCGGGGAGCAGTGGGTGATTGGTGCAGCAATAAATTACTCTCATTAGTGGAATGCAATCAGTTGTATGCATTGAAAAGACAAGTCCCTCATACGAATGACTCTCAGCAGTGGGCACCAGACCAGACAGGTAGATGAGGCAGTACTAGGCACCACACGTTAGATACTGCAGTACTAGGCACAAGACCGGTAGATAAGGCAGTACTAGGCACCAGACGGTAGATACGGCAGTACTAGGCAGTGGGCACCAGACTAGACAGGTAGATGAGGCAGTACTAATTGTTCTGCGAGTGTGTTTCTGTTTTGGTCAGTTTAATATTTAACAAGACCCCTATCTGGCTTGATTGTTTGATTATGATTATTATTATTAATTAATGTAATGATCTGATTGTTTAATTTTATGATTATTATTTAGTGCCACACTGAGTTGTTCTGCGAGTGTGTATCTGTTTTGGTCAGTTTAATATTTAACAAGACCCCTGTCTGGCTTGATTGTGATTATGATTATTATTAATTAATTTAATCTTGGTAGTAGGAACAGCGGCCGCAAATGCAGCTTTTTGGTGCTGAGTGACAGCCCCGGAGACAGCGGTGCAGCATGAAAGAAAGCCAGGAGATGGAATACCACGTGGATCCCACTAACTCTGCCGTTTCACCAAAGAAAATTGATAGTTGCAGGCCAATGGTATTATTTGAAAAATTCATGGTAGAAACCCCGTTTAACAACTTGTCTGATCCTGATCCTGACCCTGATGTGCAGTTTGTCTCTGTGCTGAAAGATCCCAATCTCAAATGGAAGACTGAACAACCTGTGGCTAGCCATATTTCTAAAAATATGAATGGGCTTGTGTGGCAACCCACTACAGGATACCCCCTGTGCCCCTGGAGTGCCCCTGTGCCCCCAAAGAAGTTTTATTGCAGCCTATGCTGCTCAGAAGAAAACTGCAGGGATGTGAGGGGTTAAACAGCCCCAGCTCAGTCCACGTGCAGGGAGCCTGACACCCCCCTGATTGGCTGCCCAGGGAGCGAGAAAGGAGAGGTCAGAGGTGACCTGAAACTGTGCAGCGTGACGGAGGAGGGTTTGCAGCAGCGTGAGAGAGGCTGACATGTGCTTAGAGAGAGAAGACACGCTGGGCACCCTAAAGATCCACAGAGAGGAGAGCAGCAGAGTGCACAGCCTGGAAGAGTGCAGAAGTGAGACCCGCTAGAGAGGAGAGAGCCGGGCAGCGTGTTATGGTTTTCGCCTGGGCTCTGGGTGATACGACAGCTGGCAGGAGGAAAAAGGTCAGGCGTGAGCCCGCAGCTGGGACCGCTGTTTAGAATGGCCACAGCGAAACCTACACTGACTCTGTTGAGTCCCCCGGGCAGATGGAATACCCCTGCAAGTGCTAGGCTTCGCCTGTAGCCGCCACGTTCGACAGAGCCAGTTAGGCCGGCTCTGACCCCGATGCAGCCAGGTGTTAGGTAAAGACAAGGGGTGAGCGATCGCCAGGGGGTATCTCAAAAGGACCGTCTAACTACAGGGCCTAGCTGGGAAGAGACCCCTAACTACCGGCACCTGGCCAAGAACGGGGAACGGCCACCCAGTCGCAGACACAAACAAGGAAATAGGGAATCTCGGAACAGGGACACCCCGAGACTGCGATTCCCCAAAACAAGGAGTAGCTAGAAGGGAAATACCCCTGCCTACCCAACGCTAAGGTGACAGACAATAACCAAAGAGGAAGGACAACAGAAATGATACCGCAAAGTAACAGCGGACCCACGAAGGGGTACAGCCACGGCGGGCCAAAGATGGTATAAGGAATAACCAGCAGGCTCCAACGGAGCACTTACGTGACCCACAGGCAGATAGGTAACGGGGACAGGTGCAGGCTCTGGCCCAGGACAGGATGATGATCCAAGCAGGCTGGGAGACAAGAGAGCAGGAGTATACACCAGGACACTTCAAAGACTGGAGCAACAATGCTCCGGGGACCGGGTAATCAGGCTTATGCTATTACTAGCAAGGAGCTGAGCTGCAGAGGATATATCCTGGGATCCAAACAGGAGACTGGAACAAGGGACTAGGAAGCGTGGCTAGGAGCAAACAGAAGTTCCCTGCAAATGCAGCAGGAACTTAAACAAAAAGCTATCACTGGCAGAATACTGCAGGTGAGCCTGCCCTATAAAGGGCTCAGGTGATTAATTACACCTGAAGATTCAGGGAGCTCCCAGGCTAGTGCTTGATTAGCTTAATATCTCACAGCCTAGTGAATAAACTAAGCTCCCAGAACACAAAGCTGTAATGGCAACAGACCTGCCACTGGAGGTCACCAGTGAGTCAAAATGCCAAACAGAAACTGACAGAAAACAAAACAGACTGGTTCCTGACACAGCGTTGCCGTGCAGGAGACCCGGCGGTGATTGACAGCGATGTCTGAAGCTGCACAGTGGCCGGAGGAGAGCGGGTGCTGCTGCGAGGTCCTGGGCAACGTGACTGACAGGAGAGGAGAGCGGGCGCACACTAATCACCCGCCCGGTAGGTCCGGCGGTGATGGACAGCGGCGCACACAGAGAGAGCCAGCAGCCAGCATCGTGAGGAAGGCAAGAGGGAGGCCCTGCAGAGTGCCAGCCATGACGCCAGGGAGACGCTACCGGCTGGAGCCGGCAGCAGAGTACAAGGTTGCCCTACCCCCACTCAGCCTGTACCCTTCCTGCCCCAGCCCTGACTCCCCCAGGGTACCGTGCTACAGGGACATGGTGTGGTCCCATTGCTGGCCTGCACCATGGATGGATCCCTAAAGAAGACTTGCAAGGCACGTCCAGCGCCCAGAGGCCCCTAGTACCCCTACCTGCAGTATAGGGGATAGTACTGGAGAGACTCCCTTTGTTGAAGGCCCTCTATATGGGTGGAGTGTTTCTGAGGCCTGTTGCTATATTAATACAGGTGGTTGCCCCAGGAAAATTCCTAGTGTGCGCAAGCATACATGGCCAATAAAGTTTATTCTATTCTATTGAGGGTCAGGGAGATCACATTCTCACCCAAGAATGAAGATGGTGATGGTGACACAATTCTAGAAGATTACAGAGAACAATCTCATGCACACGAGACCACTGTGCTTGATACAAGACAGACCAGAGTCCACCTAAAGGTGTCGGCTAGTACAGCATCCCTAAAAGTCTCAAGGCTCCAAAAAAAAGGCTGCAGTGGCAGACTCCCAAATTAATGCAGGGTGAGAGCTGCAACCAGCAGTGGGCGATTGGTGCAGCAATCAATTACTCTCATTAGTGGAATGCAAACAGTTGTATGCATTGAAAAGACAAGTCCCACATATGAATGACTCTCAGCAGTAGGAATAATGAATGGTGATGCAAGATGGAATTGTCCTTGGGCCCTCCCACCCACCCTTATGTTGCGAAAATAGGACATGCACACTTTAACAAACCAAACATTTCAGCGACAGGGCCTACAAAACTGTAGCTAAAATGATTGGTTTGTTTGGGCCCCCACACCAAAAAAACAATTCATAATATCTCCCTGTATAAACTGGCTCTACAGCAACAAGATGTCGTCGTCACTCATCATCATCCTCCTCCTCCTCCTCCTCCTCCTCCTCCTCTGATTCCTCGCCCCCTTCAGTGTGTACTTCCTCATTCTCAGAGATTATCAATTCGTCCCCGCTGGACTCCTCAATCACAGGTCCCGTTATAATCTCTGGAGGCAATTCCTGGTCTTCATTGAATAATTTAATTTTCTCAACATTTTTCGAAAGCAACCTCCTTCGCCGCTCACTGACCAGGTTCCCCGCTGCACTGAATACTCTTTCGGAGTACACACTGGAGGGGGGACAACTCAGGTAAAATAGAGCCAGTTTGTACAGGGGTTTCCAAACTGCCTTTTTTTCCTGCCAGTACAGGTAAGGACTGTCTGACATGTCTACTTGGATGCTATCACCAAAGTAATCCTCCACCATTTTTTCAATGTTGACAGCATCCAAAGCACCGACAGTAGACATGTTAGCAATCCTTGGCATGTCCTTGAGTCCGGACGAGATGTCCAAACTCCCTCCTGCCTGCCCTGCATCCCCGCCAGCGGGTTGTGTGGGAAATCACAGCTGTTTCCTCACAGGCACAGGTGGGGGAGAAAATGAAGGAGGAGCTGGGGCCGTGTCACAGTCCCCTTCAGATGACAATCTCCTGACCAGCAGGTCTTTGCACCTTTGTAGACTTGTGTCCGCCAGAAACAGAGACACAACATACGCTTTAAACCGAGGATCGAGCACTGTGGCCAAAATGTATTCCTCTGACTTTAACAGACTGACCACCCTCGTATCCTGGCAAAGCATATGGAGGGCTTCATCCACAATAGCAACATGCTTTGCGGAATCGCTACGCTTTAGCTCCTCCTTCACTTTCTCCAGCTGCTTTTGCAACAGCCTGATCAGGGGAATCACCTGACTAATGCAGGCAGTGTCGGAACTGACTTCACGTGTGGCTAGTTCAAACAGCTGGAGAACCTTGCACAACAAGGAAATCAGCCTCCACTGTGCTTGGGTCAGGTGCAGCCCCGCTCCTCTGCCTATGTCGTAGGTGGCCGTGTAGGCTTGAATGGCCTTTTGCTGCTCCTCCATCCTCTGCAGCATATAGAGGGTGGAGTTCCAGCGCGTCACCACCTCTTGTTTAAGCTGATGGCAGGGCAGGTTGCACTCCAGCCTTCGGCAGGCAGTGGCAGAATGCCGAAAGTGTCCGCAAATTTTGCGTGCCACCGCAAGCACCTCCTGCACACTCCTGTCATTTTTTAAGAAATGCTTCACCACCAAATTTATTGTGTGGGCAAAACATGGCACGTGCTGGAAATTGCCCATGTTTAATGCCCGCACAATGTTACTGGTGTTGTCCGACACCACAAATCCCCAGGAGAGTCTTTTCAGGCGCTTGGCTCCAAAAGGAGGACCAAGTGATTTAGGTGTCGCTGGACTGCTAGCCGTAGTTCCTGAACTAAACACTGAACCATGAAGCTTCTTTAGGTGACGTTGAAGGGAGGTTGTCCCTAGGTGGGCAAGATCCATACACCTGCTTATTGGAGTTTTACATAAGCTACAAATGGCAATACTTTTGTTGTCCGGATTCGGATAAAAAAAATTCCAGACCGCAGAGGTGGATTTATTGGTCCTTTGTCCAGGCATGAAGATGGGCTTTTTCATCCCATGGACAACAACTTTTTCCCCACAGGTGCTTCATTCCCCCCTGGTGCGTCATTTAAGCAAACCATCTCTCCATCCTCCTCGTTAACTTCCTCCTCAGTGCCAGCTACATCAATATCCTCCTCCTGGTGTACAACATCACCTTCACTAATAAAATCTGGAACTAGACTGTGGGTGATCCTTCCAGCATATGCAGAGGGCGTACTGCAAATGGTGGAAGGAGCCACCTCTTCACGCACAGTGAAGCGAAGGTCCGGCATCACAACCACTGCCACCCTAGGACTCTCCGTGGGGATTTGGGATATGTCTTTAGAAGGCTGAGTTTTTTTCAGATTTATTTTCGTTTTTTTTTTGTGAAATTTTTTCAGACTTTTTTGAGTCGGTGTCAGCCTAACTCTCTTTAATTTCCTATTGGGCAGGGGGAGAGGAGGAGGAGGACTTTCCTCGTCATCTGAAGCTGCACTACTAGTCATGAAGTTAGGCCATGGCCTTAGCCGTTCCTTGCCACTCCGTGTCGTAAATGGCATATTGCCAAGTTTAAGGTTCTCTTCCAACGATTTACATTTCATATTTTGATTCCTTATACGGAAGTTTGGTTTCGATTGTACATGCCCTCTGCTTTCACACTGGGCATCGGCCGTGGCAGATGACGTTGTTGGCATTTCATCGTCTATGTCATGACTAGTGGCAGCAGCTTCAGAACTATGAGGAAGTGGATCTTCATCTTTCCCTTGTTTTTTAACCTCCATATTTTGGATCTCCATTTTTTTTTGGGAGTTATGTCACAGGACAACGCCACTGGAGTGCAATTAATATGTCAGTAAGTATGCACCAGCAGGCAGTTATTATTACAGATACAGCACTATTAGGCAGTGGGCCCCAGACCAGAGTGGACAGGTAGATACGGCAGTATTAGGCCGTGAGCCCCAGACCAGACGGTAGATACGCCAGTATTAGGCAGTGAGCCCCAAACCACACAGGTAGATACGGCAGTATTAGGCAGTGAGCCCCAGACCAGACAGGTAGATATGGCAGTATTAGGCAGTGAGCCCCAGACCAGATGGTAGATACGGCAGTATTAGGCAGTGAGCCCCAGACCACACAGGTAGATACGGCAGTATTAGGCAGTGAGCCCCAGACCAGACGGTAGATACGCCAGTATTAGGCAGTGAGCCCCAAAACAGACGGTAGATACGGCAGTATTAGGCAGTGGGCCCCAGACCAGACGGTAGATACGGCAGTATTAGGCAGTGAGCCCCAGACCAGAATGGTAGACACGGCAGTATTAGGCAGTGAGCCCCAGACCACACAGGTAGATACGGCAGTATTAGGCAGTGAGCCCCAGACCAGACGGTAGATACGCCAGTATTAGGCAGTGAGCCCCAAAACAGACGGTAGATACGGCAGTATTAGGCAGTGGGCCCCAGACCAGACGGTAGATACGGCAGTATTAGGCAGTGAGCCCCAGACCAGACGGTAGATACGCCAGTATTAGGCAGTGAGCCCCAAAACAGACGGTAGATACAGCAGTATTAGGCAGAGAGCCCTAGACCAGATGGTAGATACGGCAGTATCAGGCAGTGAGCCCCAAAACAGACGGTAGACACAGCAGTATTAGGCAGTGAGCCCCAGACCAGATGGTAGATACGTCAGTATTAGGCAGTGAGCCCCAGACCAGACGGTAGATACGGTAGTATTAGGCAGTGAGCCCCAGATCAGACAGGTAGATACGCCAGTATTAGGCAGTGAGCCCCAGACCAGATGGTAGATATGGCAGTACTAGGCATCAGACAGGTAGATAAGACAGTACTAGGCACAAGACAGGTAGATACGTCAGCAATACTAGTATTGTGCACCAGCAGAATTTATAATAATTAATTTTATTATTAGGTACTGCTTGGCAGTGGCACTCAGTGGACAAGCAGCATGGAATTATTTTTTACAGTCCCACACAGCACAAGTATTATTTTTTTATTAAATTAGATATAGCAGCCTAGTATGTAGTTGTACTACTAGGTAGGTACACTTAAGGTGGGCATAAATCAACCCGATTTGGACCGATTTTGGCTGATTCCGATCAATCGGCCCGATAAATCGGACCAAATCGGTTCTTCATGACATGGGGTCGGGTCCGATGCGCGGTCCCGTGCCTATCGGACCTGGCCCCAGGGGTCGGACCAGCGGGACATACGATGTAGGTCAGTCAGGGCGGTGAGGAGCAGTGGGGGCGGGCGGCTGGGGAGCAAGCAGTGGGGCAGCAGCGCGTTACCAGATCAGTGCTGGGGCGGGCGGCGGTGACCATCAGTCTCACTCTCCACTGTCCAGCACTAGCGGGCGGGCAGCCGCCCGCGGCTATTACATCTTTAAAATAACATGTCAAATGACTGCCCGGCTAATGATTGGCTGAGATAGAGCACTCTCAGCCAATCAGTGGCCTCCCTCCGCGGCCGCTGATTGGCTGAGAGTGCTCTATCTCAGCCAATCAAAAGCCGGAGAGTCATTTGACACGTTATTTTAAAGATGTAATAGCCGCGGCTGCCCACCCGCTAGCGCTGGACATTGGAGAGTGAGACTGATGGTCACCGCCACCCGCCCCAATCTGGTAACGCGCTGCTGCCCCACTGCTTCCTCCCCAGCCGCCCGCCCCCACTGCTCCTCACCGCCCTGCAGCTCCCTGTTATTTTTTTTACATGTGATAAATCGCATGCGATTTATCACATGTAAAAAATGGCACATCAAAGTCCTCATCGTATGTGAGCCTCCCGGGGAGCTGCCGGGTGGCTCGGAGGAGAATAGGGTCCGACTTGTCCTCAGGACAAGTCGGCTCTATGTATGGGGGCCTTTAGGCAGTAACACTGCCATTGGCAACAGTGCACTGAGTAAATAATACTGGCAACCTCTATTCACAGTATTCAGTGCAGGCAGCACCAATGGACTATATATAATTCAATTAATTATTAATAATATAGCAGCCTAGTAGGTAGAGAAAATAAACTACTAGGTAGGTAGGCAGGCAGGCAGGCAGTAGCACTGCCAGTGGTCACCACAAAAGGTAGTTATTATATTACACACCACCAGTAGCTTTATGCAGTGCACCAGCAGAATTTATAATAATTAATTTTATATTAGGTACTGCTTGACAGTGGCACTCAGTGGCACATGTCAGTGCACCAGCAGCATGGAATTGTTTTTTACAGACCCACACAGCACAAGTATTATTTTTTTATTAAATTAGATATAGCAGCCTAGTATGTACTAGGTAGGTACACTAGGTAGGCAGTAGCACTGCCAGTGGCAACAGTGGACTGAGTAACTAAATAATACTGGCAGATTCAGTGCAGGCAGCACCAGTGGACTATATATATAATATAATTAATTAATTAATTATTAATATAATATATAATATTACAGCACTGCACCAGAGGTAGGCCCCAGCACAGAGGAGACAGTAGTACTACAGGTACACAGTTAGACTGTTCTCCTAAGCAGAGAGGAGAACAGAGTACACAGCAGCACTGAGGGAGACAGCCCCAGCGAATAGAATAATGAATTACAACACAGCACACCAGAGGTAGACCGCACAGAGGAGACAGTAGTACTACAAGTACACAGTTAGACTACACAGCAGCACTGAGAGACAGCACCAGCGAATAAAAAATATTGCGTTCAAGGTTAAGCTCAAGCTCAAGTTTAAGCCCCAGCAGCAGCACCAACACACCCTCTCCCAACCCACTACTAGACTGGAGTGAAGATGGCGGGCGCAGCAGCCGCTATTTAAAGCCTCGCGAAATCCGGCGCCGGGAGATGACGTTCTGACCACGCGGACGGACCCGAGTCAGGCGGGAATCTCCGAGCGCTGCTCGGAACCGGGCTCGGAATGATTACGTCCTTGGGGGCTCGGATCTCCGGAATCCGAGTCTGCACATGTCTACATGGAAGTATAATTTTATTAAACATATTAGCAGCATGGATAATGTAACAGAGGCACATAGTTCTCCTCTCACTTACTGCGCTTCTCTTTCATCATACATGGATGAGAAGCGGTATTAGGGCACATAACCGCTGATAACCGCTTCTCCCCAAAATTATGCTTTTTACATCTACTGCAAGATCCTTTATAAACCAGAATAATCTAGTGAGCGAAAGGGGGAGAAAGAAACAGGGTGAGGTGTTGTGGGACTGTAACACCAACAGAAATTATATAACTTTTACAACAGAAATAAAAGTAATAATAATAAAGGAAATGTCATTACTGTATGGTGTCTCATGTTAAAGTCATATTAATAAATAACCAATAGATGGCAGCATTGCACTTCAGAGATACATATAATTGCATGTAATATTTTAAATAGAGGCAATAAACTGAAGGTTGAATTGAAAAACTTTAAATTGCAGTTCTTTAATAACTATCATTTCTACTTTTTTGAAGTTATCCAGAGGTTGATTTTTTTATTCATTGGATATATATTTACATAGTTACATAGTAGTTAAGGCTGAATAAAGACTCACGTCCATCCAGTTCAACCTTGGTGTATCCTCCCTTGTTATACGTAGTGTACAATGATATGTTTAGGGACAGATTATGATTATTGTTTGCAGTGGCGGATTCAAGGGGGGGGGGCACCCGGGCACGTGCCCCCCTATTCATTTTGTAGCTGAGGACAGTGGCAAACGCAGGATTTTCAGAAGGGGGTTTCCAGAGGGGCGGAGCAAAGCACGGAGATGGACACTTAGGTGACCCAGTATATGCCGGGTCAATGAAAGTATTCTAGATAGACCAAATGTATATAAATAATAATAATAATAATAATATACACAAACATATATATATATATATATACATAACAGCAGTGTAGACCCCTTGGCATAGCAATGTATTGGGGCCCCTACTGATCCTCCAGTGGTAGGGGTGGGGGAAGCTTTGATGTTCCGCGGGTGGTAGGGGGTATTATATCAACCGCTCAGCATGTAGGGCCTGGATCAGTAATTTACACTAATTACCCCTTTACTGCACAGATGGTGGGAGAAGGGGGCATTCGGCTGAATGAAGGGTCTCTGATACATAACTTCCAGGGTGGTAGAGGATGTTTAATATGCAGAGGAGGGGTGTATAGTGGAGTGGGCTTATTATACATAATTTTTTGGTGGGAGGACAGCTTGCTTGACTGCAGATATCTCCAGTTCCCAGAAATAGATTTCTTAGATTTGGTACTGGGGACTAGGGGATCAGAGTTCAGGAGCAATCTGCCAGTGAGAAATGAGAATATAAAACTACATACCAGGTGTGTGGAGCTGGAGCAGTAACCAGCTGCTGGAAGGCTGATATCTCTGGTTCTGGGCACAGTAGAGACAAGCTACTAGTGTCCATCAAAGGGGGAGAGTCCCAGCTTTTGGAATATACCCTCAGAAAAACTTTAAGTCAGACAGAACCAGAAATATCTGACTGGGAAGAGCAATTAACAGGCTTGGATGGGGACCACTGCTTTGAAGTCAGATATCTCTGGTTCCCAAGGGCCGATTTTTAAAATTCTTGTACCCATGGAAAGATGAGACCATCAGCTTTCAGCCTAGACTCCTGGGGGGGTTTCTGGGTACTCATACCCCCCTGCGTGCGCTACTGGAGGACCAGGGCTTTCCAACGAGCCCAGCCCCGTGTCTCTAGCCCCCTGGGAACCGGAGATATCGCCTGGCAAAGCTGTAACGTTTTTTTCCCCATAGGATAATATGGGACCCGTCGATTCCGACCCCCACCCGGTTCCGACGGCTGCCAGTTCCCGCCGTGGCATCACAGAAGCGGTTGATCTCATTCAATTCCAAATCGCTGGGCCTTCAATATGATACCAGGCTGGTCCAAATCGGTCAATCGGTTCCAGAGATATTGCGTGTAAACCAATTTTTTTATTTTTTAAATGTAATTTCATGGCTGTTCATGTTCTTTGAGGGCAGATTACTCTGGAACCAAACGTTCTAGTTTCACTGGACCAAAATCATTCAAAGCCCACTCAAAAGTTCTTCAATATGATACTCATGTAAATGGGTCAGTTGCTTCCGAAGATATAGCCGGTTAAATGAGATAACTGGTTAGAGGGGGGGGGGGGGTGGTTTTCTCTCCCCCTCACACCAGAAAATGCAGGGACTAGGCTGGTGTAAAAGGGGCCAAACTGGGAATGCATTTTCTGGTGTGAAAGGGGTATTATTTAAAATTTAAAATAGCCGGTACCTGCAGTGCTCTGAATACAGCCAGGCTCTGCCACTGTCAGTGGCTATCACTTCTGCCTGGCGGCGGCTGTCCCCCATTTACCGCGAGCATGTACTCCCCCTTGGCAATGAACATGTAATCCCACATGGCAACGAGCATGGAACCTCTGGCAATGAGAATGGAACCCTTGGCAATGAGCATGTAGATAAGCAGCACTTATGTAGCATATTTTTTAATAGGCATTATGGTGTTTGGCATAATACATAATGGACATAATGGCGTGTAACTTAACTTGTAATGGACATTATGGTGTAAATGTTTAATGCGTGCCTTTGGTGGACAATGTCCCTGTTTATGAAGCGTATTGTAAATTTTGGCTTAATCTTTGTGGCATTATGTGAATTCTGGCTCAATCCGTGTGGCATTATGTGAATTTTGGCTCAATATATGTGGCATTATGTGAATTTTGGCTCAATCCGTGTGGCATTATGTGAATTTTGGCTCAATCCGTGTGGCATTATGTGAATTTTGGCTCAATCCGTGTGGCATTATGTGAATTTTGGCTCAATCCATGTGGCATTATGTGAATTTTGGCACAATTCGTGTGGCAGTATGTGAATTTTGGCTCAATCCATGTTGCATTATGTGAATTTTGGCTCAATCCATTTGGCATTATGTGAATTTTGGCTCAATCCGTGTGTTATTATATCAATTTTGGCTCAATCCATGTGGCATTATGTGAATTTTGGCTCAATTCGTGTGGCAGTATGTGAATTTTGGCTCAATCCATGTGTCATTATGTGAATTTTGGCTCAATCCATCTGGCATTATGTGAATTTTGGCTCAATCCGTGTGGCATTATGTGAATTTTGGCTCAATCCATGTGGCCTTATGTGAATTTTGACACAATCCATGTGGCATTATGGGAATTTTGGCTCAATCCGTGTGGCATTATGTGAATTTAGTTTCATTCCATTTGGCATAATGTGTAAGGGGGAAGTATAAAGGGGTCTAGTATTTTGTTGCATAATGTGTAGAAGTTGTATATGGTGTTGTAGACTACACTCAAGGACACACCTCTGTTGAGTGGCCACACGCCTTTTCCGGAGCGCGCCTTCGGTGCGCCTACAACTGCATCCTTCGCTTTTGTCGCCATGGTGGGCCTGCATACTTTAAATGCCAGGGCCTATTTTTAATCCCATTCCCACCCTCTCTCTGCCGCTCTCTTAGCATGTACACTGGCACCACTAACACTGCCCCTCCCCCACCTAAACCCTCTTTTATCATGGTGCCCCCCCTGTCATTTTATCCTGGATCCGCCCCTGATTGTTTGTACCCCTGTACGGTTTTAATCAATAGAGGTTTGTCCAACCTTATTTTAAATCATGGTTGCTGACTTTCTGGCTGCCAGCTCAGTATGGCAGGGGTGCGGGGCCAAATCCGTGATGAAAAAGGGGCAGTGCTGGGGCGGAGCCAAGGCCGGGGTGACCTGTTTGGGGGCGTGGCTAGCACAATCACGTCATTTTAGCCACCCCCCCCTGTTAATGCCGGTATTTCATGCATTGCACTGCGGGGGGCGGTGAGTGCCGGTCTGCTGGTGGTTACAGGGCAATGCAGGAGGGTTACCCTCCTTTCCGGGGGGCCGGGAGGGGGACCTGATTTCCGGGACCCTCCCGGACATTCCGGGAGGGTAGGCAACCCTGTTTAAAATGTGTTTATTGTGTCTGCCGACACCACATGCCCAGGAAGAGAGTTCCATAGTTTGGCTGCCCTGACTGTAAAAAATGTTTTTCGTCTAATGGAACTGAATCTTCTTTCCTCTATTCTAAAATCATGACCCCGTGTCCTGGAGTCCTCCTTTACAGTAAAAAGGGTGTCTGATAGTTCCTTATATTGTCCCCTGATATATTTGTACATGTTTAACATGTCCCCTTTAAACGTCTCTTTAAACAATCCTAAATGGTTCAATCTATCTTCATAGCTTGAATGCTTCATTCCCTTTATTAGCTTTGTTGCTCTTCTTTGGACTTTTTCCAGTTCTATGGTGTGCTTTTTATAGTGCGGGGCCCATGATTGTACTCCATATCCTAGATGTGGTCTAACCAATGCTTTGTACAGTTCCTAGTCTCCATACCCTGTTTTTTTTTTTTATGCTTTTTATTGAAATTTTTGTCAATAAACAATCATCTGACAACATCATTGCCTAATTCAAAAAGACAATATACGCTCATGTTCAAGCGATTTAAAAAAGAAATGAGTAACAATATATCCTTATATAGAGAAAATACAAAAGGATTGGCATCTTAAATTTTTGACATACATGGGATTGAACATTTCACTTTATGTCCATATTGGATTGAGCTTTAAAATAATGGAACCCGCACTGTAAAGCCAAATTAAGGTATTATAATTCCTAAACATAAAGGGAATTATCAATGTGATGCAATGTGTTGTGAGCTATTAATTACACATATATTACTCACATATAAAATACACTAAGCATAACAATGACGCACCGGGCATAAAGGGTAGAGGGGGGGAGGTGAAACCAGCCTCAATTATGATGTAAATTTCAGTTCTTGTTTTTATCAGCGTCTTAAATAAACTACATCTAAGATTTTATCCAAAAATAACATCTGATGACGTTTAGATGTTTAGAGAAATGTATTTTAGTAACATTATCGAGTGCAGGGCCGCCACTAGTAATGTTGGGGCCCGGGACTGACCTTCAGCCCGGGCCCCCAGCGGCACACCCCCCCCCTGCGTGTGCCAGCGCACCCCCCCCCACCCTCGTGCGCGCCAGCTCACCCCCCCCCATTGCATGCCGGCACCCCGCCCCCCCATTACTAATACTTACTAGAAGTGGCGGCGGTGCGGCATCTTCTCCCTCCGGGACTCAGAGCACTCACTGCCCTACAGCCTGACCGTAACCCACCCTCCCCCACAGCCTGACCGTAACCCACCCTCCCCTACAGCCTGACCGTAACCCACCCTCCCCTACAGCCTGACCATAACCCACCCCGCTACTGCCTAAACCTAACCCCTGTATCCCAACACATAAATTTCAACCCCGCTGTGCATCCTAACTCTAACTCCCCCTCCTTATAAGTGCCTAAACCCCCCTCCCCACAGCCAACCCTAAGTTACCACACTATGCCTAAGCCTAACCACCCACATGCAAGCAAGCACAATTGAGGTGCAAGCTGTTGGTATGTATTGGTATCTTATATATATATCCTACATATGGGGAATAGGCCCAGCCAGGGGTACGGTGCTGGCATAATGGCCTCTGCCGTAAATGCCCTGGGGAAAGGAAAGAAGGAAAGGAGAGGAGGAGAGGAAGAAAGAAGGAGAGGAGGAAAGGATAGCACAGACAGACAGGCCTGTATATGTAACATTTAGAACATGGTATGCACTTGTTTCATATGTTTTTAAAATGATCCAAAATCTACTTATAAATACCCCATACACCCTAGACAAAACAATTAAAATATATCGCACAGAAGGTATCGCCCTCTAAACTATTTCCTTGAAAAAATATATTTTTTAAAGTGTAGTGTGTACGCTTAATATCAATAACAATGTGTGCTCCCCTACATCTTTAAATACCCTCCCTAGTCGTCTAGTGTATATGGAGCTTAAGTCCAAGATGACCACCGCAAAGTCTGGCTCTGATACTAGCCAGTGCCTCACCGGCCACTGAACTCACCGCACGTCACTGAGTTTCACTGGACCAAAATCATTCAAAGCCCATTCAAAAGTTCTTCAATATGATACTCATGTAAATGGGTCAGTTGCTTCCGAAGATATAGCCGGTTAAATGAGATAACTGGTTAAAGGGGGGGGGGGTGGTTTTCTCTCCCCCTCACACCAGAAAATGCAGGGACTAGGCTGGTGTAAAAGGGGCCAAACTGGGAATGCATTTTCTGGTGTGAAAGGGGTATTATTTAAAATTTAAAATAGCCGGTACCTGCAGTGCTCTGAATACAGCCAGGCTCTGCCACTGTCAGTGGCTATCACTTCTGCCTGGCGGCGGCTGTCCCCCATTTACCGCGAGCATGTACTCCCCCTTGGCAATGAACATGTAATCCCACATGGTAACGAGCATGGAACCTCTGGCAATGAGCATGGAACCCTTGGCAATGAGCATGTAGATAAGCAGCACTTATGTAGCATAATTTTTAATAGGCATTATGGTGTTTGGCATAATACATAATGGACATAATGGCGTGTAACTTAACGTGTAATGGACATTATGGTGTAAATGTTTAATGCGTGCCTTTGGTGGACAATGTCCCTGTTTATGAAGCGTATTGTGAATTTTGGCTTAATCTTTGTGGCATTATGTGAATTCTGGCTCAATCCGTGTGGTATTATATGAATTTTGGCTCAATATATGTGGCATTATGTGAATTTTGGCTCAATCCGTGTGGCATTATGTGAATTTTGGCTCAATCCGTGTGGCATTATGTGAATTTTGGCTCAATCCATGTGGCATTATGTGAATTTTGGCTCAATCCATGTGGCATTATGTGAATTTTGGCTCAATTCGTGTGGCAGTATGTGAATTTTGGCTCAATCCATGTTGCATTATGTGAATTTTGGCTCAATCCATTTGTCATTATGTGAATTTTGACTCAATCCGTGTGTTATTATGTAAATTTTGGCTCAATTCGTGTGGCAGTATGTGAATTTTGGCGTAATCCATGTGGCATTATGTGAATTTTGGCTCAATCCATCTGGCATTATGTGAATTTTGGCTAAATCCGTGTGGCATTATGTGAATTTTGGCTCAATCCATGTGTCATTATGTGAATTTTGACACAATCCATGTGGCATTATGTGAATTTTGGCTCAATCCGTGTGGCATTATGTGAATTTAGTTTCATTCCATTTGGCATCATGTGTAAGGGGGAAGTATAAAGGGGTCTAGTATTTTGTTGCATAATGTGTAGAAGTTGTATATGGTGTTGTAGACTACACTCAAGGACACACCTCTGTTGAGTGGCCACACCCCTTTTCCGGAGCATACAACTGCATCCTTCGCTTTTGTCGCCATGGTGGACCTGCATACTTTAAATGCCAGGGCCTATTTTTAATCCCATTCCCACCCACTCTCTGCCGCTCTCTTAGCATGTACACTGGCACCACTAACACTGCCCCTCTCCCACCTAAACCCTCTTTTATCATGGTGCCCCCCCTGTCATTTTATCCTGGATCCGCCCCTGATTTTTTGTACCCCTGTACGGTTTTAATTAATAGAGGTTTGTCCAACCTTATTTTAAATCATGGTTGCTGACTTTCTGGCTGCCAGCTCAGTATGGCAGGGGTGCGGGGCCAAATCCGTGATGAAAAAGGTGCAGTGCTGGGGCGGAGCCAAGGCCGGGGTGAACTGTTTGGGGGCGTGGCTAGCACAATCACGTCATTTTAGCCACCACCCCCCCCTGTTAATGCCGGTATTTCATGCATTGCACTGCGGGGGGCGGTGAGTGCCGGTCTGCTGGTGGTTACAGGGCAATGTAGGAGGGTTACCAGGGGCGTAACTATAGCACCGCAGCCCCCGCGACCGCGGGGGGGCGCTGTGCATGTGCGGGCGCCGGGGGCTGCAGTGCTATAGTTACACCCCGCCGCCCCTCCGCCATCCCCCACAGTCTTACCTGTCAGTCTTCAGTACGCGCTGGTCCTGGCTCCCTTCTTCTGCTATGAGGACCACAACAAAATGTCCGCCCCCATGTAGCAGATAGTTCTGCTGGCAGCCTGGGGGCAGACATTTTGTGGTGGTCCTCATAGCAGAAAAAGGAGCCGGGACCAGCGCGTACTGAGCGTAGCCAGGTAAGACTGGGGGGGATTGCATGGGCGGCGAGGCGGGCGTTGGTGCGGCGGGGCGGGCGGGCGTTGGTGCGGCGGGGTTCGTGGGTGGGTGGTGCGGCGGGGTGCGTGGGTGGGCGCCCTCCCTTTAACGGCGGGGGGGCGCCCAAAAGCTAGTTACGCCACTGAGGGTTACCCTCCTTTCCGGGGGGCAGGAAGGGGGACCTGATTTCCGGGACCCTCCCGGACATTCCGGGAGGGTAGGCAACCCTGTTTTAAATGTGTTTATTGTGTCTGCCGACACCACATGCCCAGGAAGAGAGTTCCATAGTTTGGCTACCCTGACTGTAAAAAATTTTTTCGTCTAATGGAACTGAATCTTCTTTCCTCTAATCTAAAATCATGACCCCGTGTCCTGGAGTCCTTCTTTACAGTAAAAAGGGTGTCTGATAGTTCCTTATATTGTCCCCTGATATATTTGTACATGTTTAACATGTCCCCTTTAAACGTCTCTTTTTTAGCGTAAACAATCCTAAATGGTTCAATCTATCTTCATAGCTTGAATGCTTCATTCCCTTTATTAGCTTTGTTGCTCTTCTTTGGACTTTTTCCAGTTCTATGGTGTGATTTTTATAGTGCGGGGCCCATAATTGTACTCCATATCCTAGATGTGGTCTAACCAATGCTTTGTACAGTTCCTAGTCTCCATACCCTGTTTTGTTTTTTTAAAATGCTTTTTATTGAAATTTTTGTCAATAAACAATCATCTGACAACATCATTGCCTAATTCAAAAAGACAATATACGCTCATGTTCAAGCGATTTAAAAAAGAAATGAGTAAACAATATATCCTTATATAGAAACATAGAAACATAGAATTTGACTGCAGATAAGAACCACTTGGCCCATCTAGTCTGCCCCTTTTTTTAAGCATGTTACCTCAAACCATATTTGATCCTTATTTTTTTGTAAGGATATCAATATGCTTATCCCAAGCATGTTTAAATTGTACTACTGTATTTGCGTCTACCACCTCTGTTGGGAGGCTATTCCACTTATCTACTACTCTTTCTGTGAAAAAATTCTTCCTCACATTTCCCCTGAATCTTCCTCCCTCTAGTTTCAGTGCATGTCCTCGTGTTCTGTTGCTCCTCTTCCTGTGAAGAATGTCTCCCACCTGTACCTTGTTAAAGCCCTTGATATATTTGAAAGTTTCTATCATGTCCCCCCTTTCCCTTCTCTGCTCTAAAGTATACATATTAAGATCTTTTAGTCTTTCCTGGTACGTTTTGTGATGTAGGCCATGCACCATTTTAGTTGCTCTTCTTTGTACAGTCTCTAATGTATTTATATCCTTCTGGAGATATGGCCTCCAGAACTGAACACAATACTCTAGGTGAGGTCGTACCAATGACCTATACAGTGGCATTATTACTTCTTTCTTTCTACTGCTGATACCTCTCCCTATGCAACCAAGCATCTGACTTGCCTTCTTCATTGCTTTGTTACATTGCCTACCTGCTTTTAAGTCCCCTGAAATAGTGACACCTAGATCCCTCTCTTCCTCAGTAGTTTCCATTATAGTGCCATTTATACTATATTGAGTCTTTGGATTTCTGAGACCCAAGTGCATGATTTTGCATTTTTTGGCATTAAACTGTAGTTGCCATTCTTTTGACCATTTCTATAATCTGCCTAGATCCTCAATCATTTGTTTTACCCCTCCTGGTGTGTCTACCCTGTTGCATACCTTTGTGTCATTTGCAAAAAGGCACATTTTACCCTCAATTCCATTTGCAATATCACCAATAAAGATATTAAAAAGCACCGGTCCAAGTACAGATCCCTGGGGTACTCCACTTGTAACCTTTCCCTCCTTTGAGTGTACTCCGTTTACTACAACTCTCTGTTTTCTGTCCTGCAACCACGCTCTTATCCATTCAACTATCTTAGTTTCCAATCCCAAGCTTTCAAGTTTATTTAACAGTCTGCGATGTGGGACAGTGTCAAAAGCTTTACTAAAGTCTAGATAAGCTACATCTACAGCCCCACCTTGATCTATTACTTTAGTCACCCAGTCAAAAAAGTCAATAAGATTTGTTTGACATGATCTTCCCCCAGTAAACCCATGCTGTTTTGGATCCTGTAAATTGCTGGTTTTGAGATATTCTACAACTCTTTGTTTTAAGAGTGTTTCCATCAATTTCCCTACTACTGATGTAAGGCTCACTGGTCGATAGTTGCTTACCTCTTCCTTGCTTCCACTTTTGTGCAGTGGGACTACATTCACTGTTTTCCAGTCCTCTGGGATTACTCCAGTAGCTAGTGACTGGTTGAATAATTCTGTTATTGGTTTTACCAGCTCCCCTTTAAGCTCTTTTAGTATCCTTGGATGTATCCCATCTGGCCCCATTGATTTATCCACTTTCAGTTTTGAGAGTTCTGTGAGGACTTTCTCCTCTGTAAATGTACATGTCTCTCCCTCAGTTTTCTGACTATACTTGCAACTTAACTGTGGCCCCTTCCCCTCTCTTTCAGCAGTGAATACTGAGCAGAAATAATTATTAATATTATCTGCTATTACATTGTCCCCCTCAAGAAAACTTCCACTCTCTGTCTTCAGTCTAATTATTCCACTTTTTGTTTATCTCCTTTCACTTATATACCTAAAAAAAGTTTTCCCCCCTTTACCCACTGACAGGGCCATTTTCTCTTCAGCCTGTGCTTTTGCACATCTGATTACCTTCTTAGCCTCCTTCTGTCTAACCAGATACACCTCTTTGTCCTCATTCTTCTGCGTCTGCTTAAATTTCTTAAAGGCCAACTTTTTTGCTTTCACAATACTTGCTACTTCTTTTGCAAACCACAATGGCTTTCTTTTTCTTATGTTTTTCCTAACTCTTTTGACACAAAGTTCTGTTGCTTTTAGAATTGCACTTTTTAATTTTTCCCACTTATCCTGCACTCCTTCCAAGTTCTTCCACTCTGCCAAAGAATCCCTTACAGAGTTTCCCATCTCTACAAAATCAGCCTTCCTAAAATCTAACACCTTTGTTTTTGTGTGCGATGAGTCAGTCTCTGTCTTTATTTTGAACCATACTGCTTGATGGTCACTGGATCCCAGATTTTCACCCACATTTATGTCAGATATTCTGTCACCATTTGTAAGTATTAAGTCTAATATTGCGTCGTTACGAGTGGGCTCCCTCACCAATTGCTGGAGGGATGCTCCTTGCAAGGAATTCAGCATGTCCCTACTTCTGGTGGAACTTGCAACAGGCAGCTCCCAGTTTACATCAGGTAGATTAAAGTCTCCCATGATTATGCCCTCTCCTTTTAATGCCATTTTATTGATGTCCTGCAATAGGCTCTTGTCTAGTTCCTCTTCCTGACCTGGTGGTCTGTAGATCACCCCTATACGAAGAATCGCCTTCTCCCCTGTTTCTATGGTCACCCAAACGGCCTCCGTTTTTTCTTCAATACTTTGTATTAAGGTAGTCTTTATATATTTTTTCACATATATTGCAACCCCTTGGCATCTTAAATTTTTGACATACATAGGATTGAACATTTCACTTTATGTCCATATTGGATTGAGCTTTAAAATAATGGAACCCGCACTGTAAAGTCAAATTAAGGTATTATAATTCCTGAACATAAAGGGAATTATCAATGTGATGCAATGTGTTGTGAGCTATTAATTACACAAATATTACTCACATATAAAATACACTAAGCATAACAATGACGCACGGGGCATAAAGGGTAGAGGGGGGGAGGTGAAACCAGCCTCAATTATGATGTAAATTTCAGTTCTTGTTTTTATCAGCGTCTTAAATAAACTACATCTAAGATTTTATCCAAAAATAACATCTGATGACGTTTAGATGTTTAGAGAAATGTATTTTAGTAACATTATCGAGTGCAGGGCCGCCACTAGTAATGTTGGGAAATGGGGTGGGAGAAGGGGGCATTGGGCTGAATGAAGGGGCCCTGATACATAACTTCCAGGGTGGTAGAGGATGTGTAATATGCAGAGGAGGGGTGTATAGTGGAGTGGGCTAATTATTAATAATTTTCTGGTGGGAGGACAGCTTGCTTGACTGCACATATCTCCAGTTTCCAGAAATAGATTTCTTAGATTTTAATGGAATTAAAAACTAGAGGATCCCACCTACCAAATGGTATTGGGGACTAGGGGATCAGAATTCAGGAGTCAGAGGAATCTGCCAACGAGTATATAAAACTACATACCAGGTGTGTGGAGCTGGAGCAGTAACCAGCTGCTCGAAGGCTGATATCTCTGGTTCTCGGAACAGTAGAGACAAGCTTCTAGTGTCGTTCAAAGGGGGGGGGGGGGTCACAGCTTTTGGAATATACCCTCAGAAAAACTCTAAGTCAGACAGAACCTGAAGTATCTGACTGGGAATAGCAATTAACAGGCTTGAATGGGGAACACTGCTTTGAAGTCAGATATCTCCGGTTCCCAAGGGCCGTTTTTTAAAATTCTTGTACCCATGGAAAGAGGGGGCCCTCAGCTTTCAGTCCACTGGGGGCCCGGGACAGCTGTACCCCTGTCACCCCCCTGTCGGCGGCCCTGATCGAGTGTATTAAGGAAAAGGCGCCATTTACAGTGAAAAGTGCATATCCCATTATGAGGATCTAATCTGGCATACTTCCATTCATAATATAATATTTGTAGTAATTTTTGTTTTAACATTAATAATAATGGAGCAGATTTTTTTATCCAGTGTAAGAGTATACACTTTCTTGCTAAGGTGAGTATAATTATGAGCAGGGAAATTGAGCATTTTTCCACCTTCTCCATGGGCCAAGAATAAAAATTCAATCCCATGAGTGCCGCTGGGTCGTAAGTAAATGAAACCTTGAACATATCAGAGGCATAATTCAAAATCTTATACCAAAATTTCTTGAGGTTATAACAATCCCACATACAGTGGGCAAAGTCTGCTTTAGTTACCCCACATTTTAAACAATGTCCCTGTTCATCCTCTACCATAAACTGTCTGCGATATGAAGTAATATATGCTCTGTGGATTGTCCGAACATAAACTTCCTGATAATACATTGATGTCAGAGATTTCTTTGTAGTAGTTTGTAATTTTGTAATATCCTCTAGGTTCCTTATATGTCGATTTTTCATCTGTTTACCAATGACTCCCATTGAGTATGGCTCGATTGAATTTTTGTTTTCAGGAGTCTATATAGATATTGTAGTTTGTATGAATGTGAGAGAAGATATACTAGTAATAAGTCAATTGTATTTACTTGAGACAATAAGGGTATAAGGACAGGCAGAGAACCTAACACATTGGGCAGTATTCAATGAGAATACTGGCGACGTGCAGCGAATCCTGTTTAGGATTCGCTGCACATTCGCCACTGCTCGCTGCATTCCGGAGCCTCACCGGCTCCAGTATTCAACGAGTCAGGGGCTCGCTGCCCCTGACTGGCGAATTTTAACTCCTGCAGCGATGCCGCAGGGAGCCTGAGGACGGCGGCAGGCAGGGAGATGGAAGTCTCCCTGCCTGCCCCAGAACGTTTGTGGGGGGGAGGTGGGCTCCCCGGGTGCCAGTCAGCACAGGCTGCCCCCCCGGGGGTGCCAGCAGGGGACCGGGTATATTCACTACACCCGATCATGCATATGTAATGATCGGGTGAAGTGAATATATGAATATCTAATGAGCGGATGTCGGATTTGAAAATACATAAATCTATTATTATTTGGCAATGTATATTTTTCCACTAAAGTTTGAAATGAGGAGACACCACCACCTGGGTCAAATACTTTGTAAGTGGTGTCTAGACCTTTATCTCTCCATACATTGAACCAGGGATTTTCCAGAGAGGGTATAAAAGAAGGTTTACCCCATATTGGTATAAAATAAGAAAACCGTATATCTCTACGTAGTATTCTATTTGTGCTGGTCCAAACCACATATGTGTCCCTAAACAATATATGGGATCTTATATCTGGTGGGATGTCTGTCTTTGTGGATTGAACTAGAGCTGCTGGGACATAAGGAGCACAGATAGCCCTATCCAGTGTTTGGTCGTTATAGATTGATTTATTCAACAGTCGCTAATATACCTAAAAAATATAGCTGAAGTATAAGCATGGACATCAGGGTAGCCCAGCCCGCCCTCATTTTTGGAGATTTTAATTTAAATTTGGCGATCCTAGGGCGTTTTTTACACCATAAAAATTTTGAAAATATAGCTTCTACCTTTAAAATATCGCTTTTTTTCAATGCTAAAGGAAGCATTTGCATGCAGTAAAGGAGCTTTGGAAAGACTATTGATTGTATCACTGCCAGACGGCCTAATGAAGATAATGGCATTTCGCTCCATGTGTCTAACTTTGTGGAAATATCTGAAATAACCTGTGAGAAGTTTAGATCGTATAATTTTGTAAGTCAGCAGTAATTTTGATACCAAGATATTTGAAGTGTGAGGACGTTATAGCAAAGGGAATATTCAGTGATTTTAAAATATCCAAATCATAAGTTCCCAGTGGTAGCAGTTCAGACTTAGACAAATTTATTTTATACCCGGATATTTTTCCAAACAAATCGACTAGGTTTAAAATGGCTGGAATAGTATGTAAAGGGTTAGAAAGAAAAATTAAAGTGTCATCAGCGAAAAGCGCTATCTTTATATGCTCTTCACTAATCTTTATTCCCTGAATATCGGGAGAAGAGCTAATTGCCACTGCTAGCAGTTCAATAGCGATGTCGAACAGAAGTGGGGAAAGAGGACATGCCTGACGTGTACCCCTTCCTAATTGAAAGGGAGGTGAATATAGACCATTGCATGCTATCATTGACTTAGGGGAGGAATAGAGGGAGTTAATTATTTTGATGAAAATGGAGGGAAAACCGAATTTTTCCAATGTACGGACAAGGTCACAGTACTAAGTCAAAGGCCTTCTCCGCGTCCAATGAGAGCACCATTTTTGCCATCCCGCTGGATGCAGACAACACCCGCCTCACATTCATCACAGCATGGCGCCCTGCAATAAATCCCATCTGATCTTTATGTATGATCATTGGTAAAATCGTTTTTTCAATCTCTCTGCCAATATCTTTTTAAAGATTTTATAATCGCTATTGAGCAGAGAGATTGGTCGGTATGATGTTGGTAGGCCCAAGTCTCGACCTGGCTTGGGAAGCACCCGAATAATGGCATCCGAGAAATGCGTCGGTAACCGTCCAGATCTCACTATATATTTGAAACAATCGGTCAATGGTTGATAGAGTTTATCCCCCATAACCTTATAAAATTAGTTTGAATATCCGTCAGGTCCTGGCGCTTTTGCCAATTTTAGCTGGCCCATTGCCCACCTAACTGCCTCTATTTTTATTGGTTCTTCTAACTTTTGTATTGCAAAATTTGGAATCTTCGGCAAATCCAAAGATTCCCAGAATGAAGTATGGTAAAGAGATGGAGGGCTATTGAACTGTGGCAAAGTGTCCGTCGACCCGTTTGGAGGCATATCCGGCGGTGTATAGAGTGTTTCATAATCTGATTCCGCGATGGTTCCATCTACTTTTTTTAAGGGGTGGATAATATTTGATGATCTTGGCCCTCTCAGTAAGTTCGTTAAGAGCTTACCAACTTTGTTCCCAAATTTATAAAACTTGGCATCTACATTGAATAAATATCGATCCCCTTGTATTTGTAAATATTAATTGAAATGCAGCTTAGCTAACTTATATTCTTCTTTGTTACGAGGGGTCGGGTTAAGTAAAAATGTCTGAAAAGCAGATGTTAATTTAGATTGTAATTCTATATATGTTAAATTTTGTTGTCTTTCAAGTCTTGCCATGAATGCTATAAGTTCTCGACATATTAAGGACTTTGCTGCCTGCCAATATATCGCTGGGTTGGAGCATGTAGTATTGTCATTGTCTAGGCAATAATTGTTCCAAACTTTAAAAAGTCTATCCCTAAGTTCCTGTGACTGTGTTAAATGGGAGGGAAAGCGCCAAAGCGGTCTACCTGTTGTTTTATATTCTATATTTAATGACATTGATACAAGATCATGATCAGATATCACAGGAGGGGATATATGGGTAGAAACAAGCTTAGACAGCATAGGTTCAGCTAGTAAAATATAATCAATTCTCGACCAGGTGGAATGGGTTAAAGATAAACAGGTGTAGTCTCTTTCAGTAGGATTCAGAGCATGCCACACATCAATCATATTCAAAGAATCAATGATATAGGAAACATTTATCTTTGGAAGTGTGGATTGGCGTTTTGGAGCTGGGGTTCTATCCAAAAGATTTGAGACATCAAAATTAAAGTCACCACATAAGATCATTGTGGACAGATCACACATATGCAGCTTCGAGAGCAGGTTTACAAAAAAAGATTTTCTATACGTGTAGGGACATATAAGTTGCATAATGTTAACATCTTACCATTGATATTAATGCGAAGGATGATATATCTACCTTCGGGGTCAGATATCTCTGATTCAATCTGTATGTCTAAACTCTTCCTCGCCAGGGTGATGACTCCACATGACTTTGTGTTAAGTGATGCGGAGCCTATGACTATCCAGCCAAGCTTGTTTAATTTCTTAATTTCTGGAGGCATAAGATGTGTCTCTTGTAAACATGCTATTTGTTTACTCAAATACATTAGTATTTTACGTGTTTGGCAGGAGTATGGATACCTCTGACGTTCAAAGAGCCTATACACAAAGACATCTTTTGGAATATATACTGTATAATACATTTCGGACGACTGATAATATTTCAAGCTGGGGTTGAAAGGGAGGGGGAAGACAAGACAACATACAATAAGAGAATATAGATAAAGCCTGCTAGACATTAATAATTTGGACTTCCAATAATTAAACATTAGAGTATGTACTGACTAATGTCTCCATTAGATTAGCATTAACTTTAGAAAACTAATAGTTATTAAATGAGCCATTAGGGCTCTGCTAAACTTATAACTCAATATACTTTAATGATTATACAACCTTGGCATGTAGACCAACAACAGAAGGTAGCAGAATGATATTAATACTTAAGATCTGAGATTCTGGGGGAAATTTACTAAAGGAAATTTGTAAAAAAAAAATAGGTGTATTTGTATCCAGAAATACACTTATTTTTGACATTTAGGGGGAAATTTACTAAATGAAATTTGTAAAAAATAGGTGTAAAAATAGGTGTATTTGTATCCAGAAATACACTTATTTTTGACATTTACTATCCCGAAAATACGGCAATTCGTAGTCATATTGATGTGCTATCAATACGAATACGAATTGCCGTATTTTCAGGATAGTAAATGTCAAAAATAAGTGCACATATCTACGGCCGCTAATACTAATTTTTCAGGCAGTCTGCATGGATCAGTCAGATCTGTGCAGGCTGCAGTGTGTAAAAAAAAATAGAAAAAATAAATGAATAAAAAACCAGCGTGGGGTCCCCCCCACAGCTGTAACCAGCACCAGGCTGAAGGAGCCGGGCCGGTAATAAAAAAATCAGGGAACCCGAGAAATAGGGGTTCCCCGATTTTTTACAACCAGCCCCAGATATTTTGCGGAATTAACCTCCCTCCGCTCACTAACCAGGTTCCCCGTTGCACTAAAAAGTATTTCGGAGTACACACTGGAGGGGGGACAACTCCGGTAAAATAGAGCCAGTTTGTACAGGGGCTTCCAAACTGCCTTTTTTTTCCTGCCAGTACAGGTAAGGACTGTCTGACATGCCTACTTGTATGCTATCCCCAAAGTAATCATCCACCATTTTTTTCAATGGTGACAGCATCCAATGCAGCGACAGTAGACATGTCAGCAATCGTTGGCAGGTCCTTTAGTCCAGACCAGATGTCCAAACTCCCTCCTGCCTGCCCTGCATCCCCGCCAGCGGATTGTGTGGGAAATCGCAGCGGTTTCCTCGCAGGCACAGGTGGGGGAGAAAATGGAGGAGCTGTGGCTGTGGCACGGTCCCCTTCAGATGACAATCTCCTGGTCTTTGCACCTTTGTAGACTTGTGTCTGCCGGAAACAGACACAACATATGCTTTAAACCAAGAATCGAGCACGGTGGCCAGAATGTATTCCTCTGACTTTAACAGACTGACCACCCTCGTATCCTGGCAAAGCGTATGGAGTGCTTCATCCACAAGAGCTACATGCTTTGCAGAATCGAAACGCTTTAGCTCCTCCTTCACATTCTCCAGCTGCTTCTGCAACAGCCTGATCAGAGGAATCACCTGACTCAAGCTGGCAGTGTCGGAACTGACTTCACGTGTGGCAAGTTCGAACGGCTGTAGAACCTTGCACAACACAGAAATCAGCCTCCACTGCGCTTGAGTCAGGTGCAGATCCACTCCTCTGCCGTAGGTGGTTGTGTAGGCTTGAATGGCCTTTTGCTGCTCCTCCATCCTCTGAAGCAGCGCTTCACCACCTCTTGTTTAAGCTGATGGCAGGGCAGGTTGAGGAGTTTTTGCTGCCGCTCCAGCCTTCGGCAGGAAGTGGCAGAATGCTGAAAGTGTCCGCAAATTTTCCATCTCCTGCACGCTCCTGTCACTTCTGATGAAATGCTGCACCACCAAATGTATTGTGTGGGCAAAACATGGCACGTGCTGGAAATTGTCCATGTGTAATGCCCGCACAATGTTACTGGCATTGTCCAACACCACAAATCCCCAGGTAAGCCACTGGGAGATGATTTCCCTCAGTTTCTCTAAGAGGTTGTCGGCATTGTGCCTCTTCCTGAAACTGGTGATACACAGCGTAGCCTACCTTGGAAAGAGCTGGCATGCAGGAGATGCTGCTGCTGCTGCGGAAGGCGATGCATCTACCCAGTGGGCTGTCACAGTCATATAGTCCTTATTTTGCCCTGATCCACTTGTCCACATGTCCGTAGTTAAGTGGACAGTGGGTACAGCCGCATTTTTCAAGGCACTGAGGACACTTTTTCTGACGTCCCTGTACATCCCAGGTATAGCCTGCCTAGTGAATTGGAATCTAGAAAGGATTTGGTACCGGAGACACAATACCTCCATCAGCCGTCTAAATCCCACTCCACTGATGGTGGACACCAGACGCACACCTAACACCAACATAGCTGTCAAGGCCGCAGTTATCCGCTTTGCCATAGGATGACTGCTGTCGTATTTCGTCCTCATGATAAATGACTGTTGGACGGTCATTTGCTTAGTGACTGATGTAGTGGTCTTACAACTTCCCCTCTGGGATGATAACCGACTCCCAGCAACAGCAGCACTGGCAGTAGTAGGCGTACTGTAGCGCTACAGGATCCTCCGGAGGAATCTCGGATAGAAGAGGAATCAGTCATGCTGGTGCCATGGACTGCAGGACTCCCCCGATCCGAATCAAGGAGGAATTTATCGAGGAGGGAATTGGTGGTGTGCTTTTCAGGCACTTGGCTTTAACAGGAGGACCAAGGGATTTAGGTGTCCCTGGACTGCTAGCCACAGTTCCTGAACTAAACACTGATTTATGAAGGGTCTTCAGGTGACGTATAAGGGAGGATGTCCCTAGGTGGGCAAGATCCTTACCCCTGCTTATTGGAGCTATACATACGCTACATATGGCAATACATTTGTTGTCCGGATTCGGATAAAAAAAAATCCAGACCGTAGAGGAGTATTTATTGGTCCTCTGCCCAGGCATGACAATGGGCTTTTTCATCCCATGTACATCAACTGTTTCCCCCCCTGGTGCCTCATTTAAGCAAACCACCTCAGCATCCTCCTCGTCAACTTCCTCCTCATCAATATCCTCCTCTTGGTCTACAACATTGACACCTTCATTATCTAAATCAGGAACTGCACTGTGGGTGATCCTTCCAGCATATGCAGAGGGAGTGCTGAAAATGGTGGAAGGAGCCACCTCTTCCCGTACAGCGATGGGAAGGTCAGGCATCGCAACCACCAACACCATTGGACTTTGGGGGTTTGTGATAACATGTCTTCTTTAGTAGGCAGTGATGTTTGCTGTGTTTTTGATGACAGCTGAAATCTCTTCAAATTTTTAAAGAGGGGAGTAGGAAGGCTTGCATGGTCATGTGTAGTTGAACCACCAGTCATGAATACAGGCCGGGGCCTTAACCGTTCCTTGCCACTCCGTGTCGTAAATGGCACATTGCCAATTTTATGCTTCTCCTTCAATGATTTGAATTTATTTTTTTGGTCCTCCTTTTACTCAAATAGAGATATTATTTTTATACGGCAGTATAATTATGCACCAGCATAGAGATATTATATATACGGCAGTATAATTAATTATGCACCAGCAGAGAGATATTTTTTTTATGCGGCAGTATAATTATGCACCAGCAGAGAGTTTTTATATATACGGCAGTATAATTAATTATGCACCAGCAGAGAGATATTATTTTTATACGGCAGTATAATTATGCACCAGCATAGAGATATTATATATACGGCAGTATAATTAATTATGCACCAGCAGAGATATTATTTTTATACGTCAGCATAATAATTATGCACCAGCAGAGAGATATTATTTTTCTACGGCAGTATAATTTAGCACCAGCAGAGAGATATTATATATGCGGCAGTATAATTAATTAGTGCTTATCTGTTTAGGTCCCCTGTATTATGTCAGGCTGCCCCAGGAGGCCCCCCCCCCCTCCCTGCTGGCTGGCTGATACATCCCGCCCGCTGGTCACTGTGGCCAGGCGAGGCGGGGGGAGTAAATCAGCCAGGATGCATTATGCGGTCTCCCCTGCGTCCCCTACCTTAGAAAGGGACCCCGGACGCCACAGCACTAGGGGGCGCCCGCCCCGGGTCCCCGCAGCCCGGCACTAGCAGCGGCACCGCTTCAGCTGGAGACAGCACGTGGGGGGCGGTGGCCGCCTCCTTTGATCTCCCGGCAGTGGCCAGCGTGGCCAGGAACGGCAGTGGCGCACCGCTTGAAAGGGGATGCCAAGCAAATCACCACAGCGTGCGGCTGCGCACTTGGTAACTGCAGCGACCCCCCTCTGGCCCACTGACACCCCAGAATGTTCAGCAGGCACAGGCTGTTAGCTTTTTGGTAGCGGGTTACCCCGCTTGCCCCTGCTCCCGGTGAGCACGTGGGCTTCCCCCAGGGTGGCCTCACCTGGGGGCCCCGATATGGGGCAGCGCATTGCATGTTATTACTGGGGGTCTTGGGGTGGGGGGCTGACCACCACCTTGGGGTCCCCAGTCTTTGCTATGCACCCCAACAGGGGAACCCCTTTGCCTACCCCTGCCGGCACCATGGTCACCGCCAGTTTGGAGGCCACCTCCATACCCTTGCAGGCCGGGCAGTCAGACTTGGCGAGAATTTCCCCCATGGGTAGGTCCCCTTCCCCTGTGCCCATGCGGCAGGGCCAGCAGCCCTACTGGCCCCAGGGTTACAAGCCAGCCACGGCATCTCACGCTGTTTTCCCTGGCGAACCTCCAACGCAGTCGGTAGCACAGGGTCACCAGTCTTTCGGCGGGCAGGCCACTGCCTTTCCGTATTTTCCACAGACCATGGGGTCAGTAGGTGCACCCTACGGTCAGGCCTCAGCATGCTAACCACTGGCCGACCGGCTTTCCTCAGGTATACCCAGGGGGGGGATACCCCAACCACCTGGTGCAGCAGCCCATCCTTGTTCCTCCACAGCCCCAGGTTCCCTATTCTGTGGGCGTTTCAGGTGGGAGGTCTCACGGGGGAGACACAGGGTTTTCATATCATTTATGCCCAGTGGTTAATACTATGCATGTTTCTCCCAAGTTTGCTGCAGGGGCTGGTTTGGACGAAATGTCCAGAAGATTCTCCCAAGGAGACGGACACATCACTTTGCATGCAGCGACGAGTCAAGGAGGCCACAAACACTGCCTGCCACAAGTGTAGCCAGCAGGGGAGCCATTCCGATTCCCCCGGCTGAGGATCTCATCGGCTCCATCTCGCAGGGTGCCGGCCTGGTGGCACCGTTGGCTCCCGCTGACAAAGCAACTCCGGCACCGATGGCTGTCAAGAAAGGGGGAAACGTCCATGGGCGGTGAGCATACTTGATCATCCATGTATGAGTCCTCCTCCTCTCACTCTTACGCTAGCAGCGATGAGTCAGGGTCCCCAAGCGTCCGCGCAAGTTTGCTAAGCTGGTTGCGCGTGCAGTGGCAAAGAGAGTTGAAGGGGCTAAGCGCACACGGAAGGAGAGGGCTCCGGCCAAAGCACCACCTGCGGGCGACATGGTGCATTACCCCCAAATCGGCAGTCTCGTGCGGTTTGTGCAGGGGTGTCAAGGATAGAGTTACGAGGGGCAAGATTGTAGACCTGTTTACACTGTCTGCTGTCATGAAGAAGGACTTTGAGAAAGCTAAAAAGTCCGTGTCACGATCCGAGCTGTCAGACAGACTTTCTTACCGGCTAAGTGCCTCCGCAGGTTCAGCTTGCGGTCCAAGTGTCATCCCTGCCAGCGTCCTGTCTGCCGTGCGCCATCATTGCTGCCATCCTGCGCGGCGCACCGCTATCCTGACTCCCAGTGACAGTACCCAGTGCACGGCAATCCGTCTGTCCGCCGCCATTGCTCCCTGTCACAAGCATGGCGTGCACAAACACACTTTCCCGCCACAGCAGACATGGGGGCTGCCATGTTTTTCCCAGTCACATGTTTGCTCTGTCCAATCCTGATGGTTCTGATCTCCCAGTCATACCTGCCCGGCCAATCCTGGCCACTCAGTGGGTATAAGTATGCTGGGCGCTCTCAGAACCATTGCTAGTGCTTCAGTTGTCTCCAGTGTGTGTTCAGCTGCCCTTGTCTCCGTGCAAGTGTATTCCTGCTGGTGTTGTCTCCTCTATGCTGCAGTGTATTCCAGGCATTCCATCTCCTGTGAAGTCCAGGTTATTTCATCTCCTGTGATCCTGCTTCTACAGCCCAGCACTCAAGCCTAGCTCCGGGACTCTGGTCCTTCCGATGTTCCATCATCGCTCACCATCGATGTTCCATCATCGTCTGTAAAGTCCGATACTCCGGATCTCCATCTTCCAGTTCCCGTCCGTCATTCCGGACCCACAGTCTTCTACCTCATATCCGATGTTCCATCATCGCTCACCAACGATGTTCCTTCATCGTCTGTAAAGTCCGATACTCCGGATCTCCATCCTCCAGTTCCCGTCCGTCATTCCGGACCCACAGTCTACTACTCCGTATCCGATGTTCCACCATCGATTCCATATCATCATCATCCATCAGTAAAGTATCGCTATCTGCATAGATTGTATCATATCTCCTGCATACTTTACTGCCTGTCCATTTACAACCATCTGCTAATAAAACTTGGTTGTATTTTATTACTGACTGTTCATTGGCTTCGGGTGCACTGTCACGCATTCTATGCGTAAAGGTCCTCTCCAACCTCCCCGGTTCAGGTACCGGTCCAGGTCCCCACCAGAGGTCTCAGTCACGTCGACTCAGACCCCTGGTGTTACAGTCCGCAGGCAATGGTGAAGTCGCTTTTAAGAGTTTTCACAATTGGCTGAAAGGTTTCCTGATATTCGCCTCGTGTTACATCAGCACCATGCCAGAGGAACACCTGAACGTCGTATGTTACCTATTCCTGGTTAACGAGATGTTCATGGCCTATGAGGGTAGCGCATGGCGTGATTACGATGAAAAGTTTAGTCTCACGCATGAGGGGCCCAAGACCATGTCTATGGGGTGTAAAAACATTGATTTTTGCCTGCAAGTCATAGGGAAAAGCCAGCCCTCCACTGAACCCCCTGGCAGGAAACCCTTTCCAGGGGGGGAGACCCGGAGCAAAGGCCGGCAACAAAGGGAAGTGCTTAGCCTTTAATGAAGGCAAGTGTGACAGGAGTGCAAAATGCCGTTTCTGTCACATATGCCATTTTTACGGGGCGGGTCACCCCGCAAAGTTTTGTAAGGCATGCCGCGCACTATGCCGAACAGGGCGAGGCCAGCAATAGAGGTGAAGAAGGCCCCCTTTCACCCATCGTAGTGCATGAGTTAGCACGCAGGTTAGTCAGTTGCTCTAATAAGGCTGGCGCCCCGTTTTGTTTAATGGTTTCAGTTACGGGTTTCATTTGCCGATACCCGAGCTAGTTAGTATAGTCTCCAAAAGGAACCTTAAGTCAGCGAGGGATTTACCCGAGGTGGTGAGACAAAAGGTGCAGGCAGAAATCGAGTTGGGCAGGATGGCGGGACCTTTCCAGGCTGACCCGCTCCCCGGGATGTGCTTCTCCCCTCTGGGGGTAGTTTCCAAAAAAGGCCCTGGTAAATACATACTGATTCAGCACCGTCTTCCCCCATGGGGCATCCATCACTGATTCTATCCCCGAAGACTGTTGCAGCATCCATTATCAGTTGTTTGACAAGGTGCTCAGCATAGCTGGGCATTGAGTCCGCTTTCCTCCTCCTCCCCCTGCATCCCGATTCCTTTAGGTTTATGGAGTTTCAGCTTGACTGCGGCATATTTATTGACAAGTGCCTGCCGATGGGGTGCTCGGTCTCCTGCTCCTACTTTGAGAAATTCAGCACCTTTCTGCATGGATGCATACAGGCCAGCACGGGTTGCCTTGGTTTGGCCCACTATTTTGTCGAGTTTCTCTTTGTGGGGCCAGGAGATCGCAGCACATGTGCTGACATCCTCGCAGCTGCCATCCACATCATGGGTTCCTTGGGGGTCCCCATTGCCTCAGACAAGACAGAGGGCCCTACCCGGGTGCTGTCCTGCCTTGGCATCGAAATAAATTCTGCCGCGGGCTGTTGTCGTCTCCCCGCGGATAAGGTGGCCAAGCTGTTAGCGCTCATAGGAGAATGCATGCGGAAGAGGAGGGTCCGGTTACAACTGCTACAGTAGCTGCTTGGGTCATTTAATTTTGCATGTCGCTTCATCCCTATTGGGCCGGTGTTTTGCTGCGAAGCTAGAGAGGTCCACGGCTAGGGTTAGGGACCCCCATCCCACACTTAGATTGTGCCAGGAGATGTGGGAACAACCTACTAGTGTGGTTCACATTCCTGGAACATTTTAATCTGGAGTTTATTTGGCCCTCCGAACCCACCTCTAGATGGGAGCTGCAGTTGGTCACAGATGTGGCAGGCTCCACAGGTTTCGGGGCCTATTTCCAGAGCGAGTGGTGCTCCGCCCCATGTCCTCTGTCGTGGATTGACTGTGGTTTCACGGCCAACCTGCTGCTGCTGGTGCTTTTCCCCATCATAGTTTCATCGGAGTGGTGGTCCAGGCAGTTGGCGGATCGGAACATCATGTTCTGATGCTACAACTTAGGGGTGGTTCATGCCATTAATGATCAGAGGGCGCTTCCCCGGAGGTACTCAGGCTTTTGAGGCACCTGGTGTTGCTTTGTTTGCAGCGCACCATTCAGTTCCCAGTCATGTCCCCGGTGGATAACAGCGTTGCAGATGCCCTTTCATGGTTTCAGTTCGTGAGGTTTCGCCCCTAGGGCTTAGTTGTCCCCCTTTCGTGCGGCAGTTCATAGAGCCGGCATGATGAACTTGGCTTTATTGTCCTTTGCCCCTTCCACGCATAGAGCTTACGGAGATGCTTGGCGGGACAAGTCAGCGTTTCAGGGCTCCCCCGGATTCAGTGGTAAGTCGGTCAAGGTCCGTTTACTCGCTTTTGTATGGGATCACCATCAGAAGGGCAGGTCAAAGCCAGCTATGGCGGCGGCTTTAGTGGGTATAGCCTTTCATTCACACTTGCGTAACAAGCCCGAACCCACTAAGTCCTTCAGACTCTCGAAGGCTATGAGGGGTTGGGCTGGGTTGGGACCGGTAGCGCCGGACTCACATAGACCCATAGCTTAGCCAGTGTAGCCGAGAACCCATTTGAGGCGGCACTCTTTAAAGTTGCTTTTACATTTGCCTTCTTTGGTACATTTCGCTTTAGTGAGTTAGTGGCTGCCAGCAAACAATCCCGCACTGGAATTCTCATGGAGGACGTGGTCTTCCGAGAGGGACAGATTATGTGCAGGATTAAGAGGTCTAAAACCGACCAGCTGGGCAGGGGCAGCTGGGTTACCTTGAAAGCCCAGGCCAACAGTGATGTCTGTCCGGTTTCCCTGGCTAGGGAATATGTCTCTCGCGGAACGGGGGCCGCCATTCAGTTCTTGGCACATGCTGATGTGTTGCCACTGACCCGATACCAGTTTGCGGCTGTATTTTGGCTCTGTTTGGCGGCATTAGATTTGTGGGAGCAGGTGTTCGGGACGCACTCTTTTTGTATTGGGGCAGCCACTTGCTCAGTGGCGGCTGGGCTTCCACCTTCCGCCATTCAGGCGGTTGGCAGGTGGAAGTCTTCCACTTATAAGAGTTATATAAGATTAGATAAGGTGTAATTATGCACCTGTTGCGCTGGCCCAAAAACGTTCATTTACAATCAGTTTTGAAACGGGTAGCGATCCAGAATCGACGGTGTGAAGGGATTTTTTTACTTTTTCCACCGATTGTGGACTAATTCAATTGGCTGTCCCTTTAAGTTCACCGGAGGTTTTTTAAGGTTTTCACCTTCACTTGGGCTGTAGTCAATGTTGTTTACAGTTGTGTTACAGCATATCATTGATGTTAACCAGTAGGTTTCTTCTTTTCAGCCCCCCCGCCCCTTCCGCAATGACTCTGGGTAGGGATTGGTTCATAAGGCCCTCATTTATTTTCTGGGTGACCCTGTGGGGTGTTTATGGAACCTAGGCTGTGGCGAGAAGGCGCTCTCGACCAGCAGTCAGGTGGGGTGTCAGGTGGTCTCTGTGCGGTATTGCCCCCCTTTGCCAGGATGGCGGGTGAGTCCCGACTCAAGCGCTGGGACGTTGGACACTTCATGGAAGTGTCCTCGCCAGGCCATAGAAGGGGTGGTATGTCCGTCACAGCGCGGGCTGTACCCCACAATAAAGGGTCATACCATTTACAATAAATATTCATGACCTGTTTAAACTTACGCAGTGGTTGTCCGTGTCATTATTTATGGAATAAGGAGGAAGTGTCCTCGCCAGGCCATAGAATGTTTGGTATGGCCGTCACAGCGCGGGCTTTTCCCCACAATAAGGGGTGTTGTCGGATTGGGGTGCTTCGGTCGCTACCATGAGTAACACCTGGGACTGGAGCTGGTCTCAAGTGCTTTCTTTGCCATCCCTTAGACAAATAAGGGTCATACCATTTACAATAAATATTCATGACCTATTTAAACTTACGCAGTGGTTGTCCATGTCGTTATTTATAGAATAAGGTGTGTTGTGTGAGTCATTTCTAGGCATAAGAGTTAAGTAAAGGTATAGGCCAAGCAGCATAATTCATTAGGCGTCTTGTCAGCTTAGGGCTAGTTTTCAATGGCCACTACTTACAGCATACAGTGGTGCTATTTTATTATGGTTTTTCGGTACTTGTTTTCTAGCACTGCGCCACCGATTAGAATTGTAAGGCATCGGGTCAGAAAAATCGGGTCGATCGCATCACATGCGACCAAATCGCAGGCGATGCGATGCGACCGACCCGATTTGTACATTGGAACCCATGTTAAATGGCCCCCAGACCCCATTTTTAATTGTATACCCACCCAAATGGATAATTATATGCGAAATGCCCCCCCATTTTTAACGACACCCCACAATGAACGCCAACCTGAAGTGTGGTGAGCGCAGCGAGCCCGCGAGGGGCGGTGGTACACGTTCTCTGACCTTTTCATACCCCCACTATCCACGTCGGCATGGTGTTGATATTATATAGTCCGAAGCGTGGCGAGCACAGCGAGCCCCACGAGGGGACGCACATTACTTCACAGGTATTACGCGTCCCCTCGCGGGGCTCGCTGCGCTCGCCACGCTTCGGGCACTATATAAAAATCAACTCCACGCCGACGTGGATAGTGGGGGTATGAAAAGGTCAGAGAACGTGTACCGCCGCCCCACGCGGGCTTGCTGCGCTCGCCACGCTTCGGGTTGCCGTTCATCGTGGGGTGGCGTTAACAATGGGGGGGGGCATTTGACATACAAATTACCCATCAGGGTGGGTATACAATGAAAAATCGGGTATGGTGGGCCATTTAACATTGGTTCCTATTATTATAATGGCATACAATGGACCCGATTTTACATAGGAATTTAACATTGAGTACAATGCATATAATGTAAAATCGGGTCAGTCGCATCGGTCGCATCGCATGCCATCATAATAGCATGCAATGGACCCGATTTTACAATTGTCGGGAAAGATGTAAAAAAAGCCCGAAATCGGGTCGGTCGGGTCCCATCGCATACCTTAACTTAAGGTATGCGATGGGACCCGATGGGCGCCGTGCTAGGAAACAAGTACCGGTTTTTCACCTAGATGTGCACCCATAAGCAGACTTTCCAACCATCTCAGTTTTGGCAGGAATGAGCGCTTTTTGAGCACTGTTCGACCCCCAATATTATGACAAAAAATGGGCACATATCCTGTATCCATGCCCACTTACTGTGAGGATATTCCCCTTTTCATGCATGCCCCTCTGGCAGGCACAAATCCACTTCCCAACCAATGTTCCCTCTAATTTTACGAAAACTGTGTACGGCAAAAGATTTTGGTTGTGCAACTTTGGAAGGAAATTTTAAAACATTGTGCGTCACTTATATATAACTGGAAAATGACGTTCAGCATTTGTGTTAACTTTACTTCAAAATGATATTAAACATTTAAACATTCAAAACACAGCACACATTGTAGTTAATGGGTGATACGCACATTAATTGAGTCCACAACTGCAAAAAGGGACCACTGCTGCTTTGTGTGCTCTGTTGTAATGTCTGTGCGCATGGTCGTCGAGTTGTGTGCGCGAGGGAACACTGTTCCCAACTCCAGATATACAGTAGCTGCTGAATTCCTGTGACCTGCAGGAGCATATGCACATACCCTCATTGAACCTGAGCATCCAGCAGGGGTGCATCAAGAAAGGGAGCCCTGTGCCAGTGGCGTAACTACCAAATCCACGCCCTCCCCTGAAAGAAATTCAGCCGGCAGCCCCCCTCGGAATTTCGGCAGGCAGCCCCCGAGCCCTGCCTAACCCCACCCCCAGAATTCAGAATTTCGGCAGACAGGCTCCCCTCCAGCTCTGCCCTACCCCTCCGCTTACTGCTGCCGCCACTGGGTCTGTGACCGGGACCTGTAGATCTATATGTCTGCGGTCCAGGCGCTCCTCCTGGCTCCTAATGAAAAATAAGTCCTAAATATTCAATATGAAACCTTTTCAAAACTGTCTTCACACATACCATGCAGTATACCTGAGCCAATAGTTGTACATAAACATGTACAAAGTGCACATAAAAATACCCCAGAAGCTCCAATCAGCTCTGTTTTTCAAATATCCCGGGTTGGGAGCGTTTCAACTACCCGTCGACCCGGGAGTGTCCTAGGTCCAAACTAGATATCTACCACGGTAGGAGTCTTGGGTCACTTAACCTGGGATATTAAGCAAGGATGCGTTTCCACTAGCAAAAAACCTGGGTCAATGCGTGTCCCCACCAAATATCCTGGGATATTTTTGTTAGGGGAAAAGTGGTATTACTGATGGATCCATTTTTTTATGGGCCTGATTCAGACCTCCTTGCTGGGCTGTGAGTTTTTGGAGCCCAGCAAGCAGGTAGCCGTCACCCCGCCAAATGCACACCCACCTCTCCTTCATCCCTGTACACGGCTTCAAATGTGTACGCAGCTGTGCACACAGGGGGACAATTATTCACCACCTAATGATTTTTACGGGATGCAGTTTAAATCCTGGCGGTCGGGATCCCGGCGTTCAAAATCCCGACGCCGGAATCCCGAACGCCGAAATCCCGAACGCCGAAATCCCGAACGCCGAAATCCCGACACTTTCTCCCCCGTGGGTGTCCACGACACCCTCGGAGGGAGAATAAATTAGTGTGCCGAGCGTAGCGAGGCACCGGGCCCGCTGCGTGGTGAGCGCAGCGAGCCCGCAAGGGGGGGCGATCCACATCCCCCCCTTGTCGGGATTTCGGCGTTCGGGATTCCGGTGTCGGGATTTTGAACGCCGGGATCCCGACCGCCGGCTTTTCATGCCGAATCCGATTTTTACCCTGCTCGCAACCAGTGCTCAGACGGTGCTGCAAAGGCCGCCGGTAGAATGAGGTGGGGATGACGTCAGCGGCCCTCCCTTCCAACGGCCAGGGAATGCCTACGTTTTCTGATGCACTCCCAGAATATGCCGGTGGCACGTCCCCAAACACCCGCAGGGTGTCAATCCTCCTACGAGCAAAGGCTAGCCTTCACTCGCTGCCATTGGGTGGACGGCTCCCAGACTGCCCAGCTGGTGCTGTAGCACAATGTACATAGGGCCCGATACAGACTCATTCACCAGGCTGAGAATCACAGCCCGAGTGATTATCGAATGACAGCGCATGCGCATGGTACACCGTACGCATGTGCGGTCGTTCAATAATCACTCGGACTGGGTCTGAATTGGGCCCTATATACATTGTGCTACAGCACCAGCTGGGCAGCCTGGGAGCCCTGATGAAAAGATTGTTTGTTGTTGATTTGCCTAGCCGCTCTCCTCCGCAGCCCTTGTAAGGGTAGCAGGAGATTGATTACCACATCTGTGTATATATCAGTATAATACAGGCTACAACACACTCAGGGGCAGATTTATTAAGCTCGATGAAGTGATAAAGTGTCTGATTTTTATCACCGGCCAATCAGCTCCTAACTGTGAAGTTACAGGCTTGGTTTGAAAAATGACAGGTAGGAGCTGATTGGTCGGTGATAAAAACCAGACACTTTATCACTTCACCGAGCTTAATAAATCTGCCCCTCAGTCCCTACTGCCTGTTTACAACCACAATACCAAAACAAGGTGAGTATTATTGTGATCCTGTGCTGTGAAAAAACAGTAATACAGTATGTAGGGTGGTATTCAATTGTTATATTACACCTGATCTAAAATGATGGGAGATCTTAGAGGTTACTATGCTTGTTTCACTTAGATGTGAATTTGCACACTTGCGACCAGATCCCGCCTTGCGAATGGTGGCACGCCGGCCCACAATTCACACAGCGCGTACGTTCCCACGGCATGCAAATCGATGTTTTACATAAACATCCATTCGCAGCCTGCAGGGGAACACCCACATCATTCGATGGTCAACGACCATTGAATGATGTGGAAGATGCACGCACATCTAAGGTTGTTAAGAGCAATGTCAGCTGCCCCCCCCCCCCAAATCTTTCTCATCGACCCAATAGCAGGAGAATGCCCAGCGTTCTCATGGAAACGCCCATAAAATGCTGAGCGTTCCCAAATGCTAATGAGTTGCCCCACCACCAACCGCCCACCCATCAGTTTCTTCTTGTTGCTTGTTTTAGTTTGGGAAGGGGTTTGGTAATCCCCCTTGTTTGAAACAGATGCAGTGTGGAATAATTTATCAATCAGTGCTCAAATCTGTGCTATGTTAGTTCGGATGTATGACTATTAGGGGATTCTTTTTTGGGACACATGACGCCCTGTTCGATTGGCCCCACCCTTCAGTTCTCTTCAGGGAAATCCCGTTACTTTAGAAAATAGAAAAGGGAAAGTCCAGTAGACAGCTCCTGCTATACTGAGGGAGGCGTGTGCACTCTGAGGGAAGTGGGGGGGGGGGGGGGCAGCTGACATCCGGTGATATCAGCTGCCCGCCCGCCACCCCCTCCCCAAACCTGCCTCATCGACCCAATAGCAGGGGAGTGCCCAGCGTTCTCATGGAAACGCCCATAAAATGCAAACGAACACGGACCTGCGAATGGACCTGAATGGTATCTTCTGAAGTGCAGAAGACACCATTATAACAGACCACATACACACAAATAAAGGCGCAAATACCTGAGGTGAATTTGAATAAGATGCTAAAAAGTGTCAACCTTTATTAAAACATACAGATACAAATGACAGTGCTTGCCACCTATTTTTAGCACGCTTCCGCGGGCATCACACACAGTACAAAAAGTATGTGCTGCACATACTTTTTTGTACTGCCCGCGGATCGCATCCAGCCCATAATGGGTGCGATCATGATCCTACCCTGTATGGGCACCTTAAGTCACCACTGTCTCTTTTTATATACTTCACCCTTTTATTCAATTTAAATACAAGTAATATTTTACTTTCAGTTGTACTAGGTACACCACGCATATGACATTTCTGTCTAGTGGTAGCACACCTCCGCATTACCATGTGAGGGGGAACAGGGTGGAACTGAGTTCCACCACCTCTAATGGTGAGGTGGAACATTTTAACCTCCACATTGGCCCTGGATAGTAATTCTCACAGAAAAGAATTCTAGTTTGCAGGGGGATGTCAAAAAACCTACCACTGGCCCTGTCTCTGCCTAATGGGGAGAAGGGAGGGGGTATAATTAGCCTCAGCTTTCAAGGACCGACTGAAGTGTGTGTGAGTTATGACACCGGCCGCCCCCAGTCGCAGAGGAGGCGAGGAGACTGGGGAGGGGGGGCGGCAAGGAATACAAGATATGCTGTCACCTATGGTACGCAGCTGCAGTACATGGCCACCGCCGCCCACTACTACTAAGTGACAGTAAACTGTGTAATTGTACAGGACAGCAGGTATTTTTCAGTGCGCTCCAAGACCGCTAGCTCCCCCAAGCCACAGCTGGGGCTGCCACACCATTGTTACGCCACTGGACTCACTTGAGTATAAATACCACTAATATGTGCACATAAGTGGGGACTGAATACAGATATTAAGTTAAATATACTAACCGTTTTTTTTTTCAAACAAAGGATGTTTTTTTGGTACTTGTTTCCTAGCACGGCCACACCGATTTCCATCGGGGTGGTCGTGTCGGAAAAATCACGTCGGTCGCATCGCAGGCGACCAAATCGCATGCGATGCAACCGACGCTATCGACGCGATTTTTTAATTGAATGAAATGTGAATAGGGTCCCTGGGACCCGATTTTACATTACATTCAATGTAAAATATTCCCTACAGCCCCAATTTTACACCCTCAACGCCACCCCACGATTGACGCGAACCCGAAGCGTGGTGAGGGGCGGCGGTGCGCGTCCTCCGACCTTTTTATTCCCCTACTATCCTTGTCGGGTGGAGTTGAGAATATAAAGTGTGGCGAGCGCAGCGAGCCACCGTGCCCGAAGCGTGGCGAGCGCAGCGTGCCCCGCGAGGGGACGCATATTACTTCACAGGTATACGCGTCCGCTCGCCTCGCTACGCTCGCCACACTTTATATTCTCAGCTCCACGCCAACGTGGATAGTAGGGGAATGAAAAGGTCGGAGGACGCGCACCGCCACTCCCTCGCGGGCTCGCTGCGCTCGCCACGCTTCAGGTTTGCGTCAATCGTGGGGTGACGACGGGGCCATATACAATGTGAAATGGGTCATATTGGCCCATATCACATTGTTTCCTATTTGAGATGGACTTAATCAAGTCCATCTCATCTTGTGCCATTATAATGGCACAAGACTGATGCAATGCTCCCAATTTCAATGTTAAAAATTATTTTAACATTGAAGCCTATGGGGAAATCGCGGGCATCGCGTCGGTCGCGTCTGGGGCCATGTTAATGGCCGCGACCGACGCAATGCCCGCGATTTAGGCTTTGACGGCTAAATTTACCTGATTTCAAAGGAAATCGGGTCCATCGCGGGCATCGTGTACCTTAACTTTAAGGTACACGATGCCTGCGATTGTGGCCGTGGTAGGAAACAAGTACCGTTTTTTTTTTAAAGTGCATGCACCTACTAACCACTTTAACAAAGGGAGTAGGGGAAATAAGAGTAATTACTTAATTTTAAATGTGTGTTAGTCTTGTCTGTGTTGTTGCCCTTAATAAGTCATTATTTTAATAAATATCTCAATTATTCTATACAGCACTGTTCCAGTTTTTTTCTTGTTGCTTGTTTTAGTTTGGGAAGGGGTTTGGTAATCGCCCTTGTTTGAAACAGATGCAGTGTGGAATAATTTATCAATCAGTGCTCAAATCTGTGCTGTTAGTTCGGATGTATGACTATTAGAGGATTCTTTTTTGGGACACATGACGCTCTGTTCGATTGGCCCCCACCTTTCAGTTCTCTTTAGGGAAATCCCATTACTTTAGAAAATAGAAAAGGGAAAGTTCAGTAGAAATCTCCTGCAGTCCTGCTATACTGAGGGAGGCAGCAAACACTATACTGGTGGAGGGTGCTGAGTTTTTCTAGGTAAGACTTTGAATACTACTTACTTATTTCATTTTAGAGTAATATGTTATTTACTTTTAATATAAAGCAGCCCATACACGCTGCTATGAGGGCATGCTTTTCGTGCTGTACTAGCACGGATCACATTGCATTGCATGTGCATCCGTTGTGCATGCAATGCGATGCAATTTGTTGAAACCTAAGTACAAAAAGTATGTGCAGGCACATACTTTTTGTAGTTTTCATCACATTGCATCGCATTGCATGCACAACGGATGCACATGCAATGCAATGTGATCCGTGCTAGTACAGCACGCCCACAAAGCAGCGTGTATAGGTGCCCATACCCGGTACTTTTTGTGCTAAAATAGCATCGTTGTGCGTGCATTGTGCATGCGATGCAATGCTATTTTAGCTCAAAAAGTACCGGGTAATTGGTTCATGTATGGGCACCTTAAGGGCTGCTTTAGGGTGCTTATACAATTAAAAATCTTATAGGGGGCCAATTGACCTGGAAAGCACCCATTAGTGTGCTTATACAATTTAAAATCTCATCTCATCTCATCTCATCGTATGCCATATACAATGGTATACAATTTTAAATTGTATAAGATCGGGTCCCATCGCAGCACATCTCATCTCATTGCATACCATCTTAAGCCAAAAGCAGCCCATACACGCTGCTTTGTGGGCGTGCTGTACTAGCACGGATCACATTGCATTGCATGTGCATCCGTTGTGCATGCAATGCGATGCAATGTGATGAAAACTACAAAAAGTATGTGCTTGCACATACTTTTTGTACTTAGGTTTCATCAAATTGCATCGCATTGCATGCACAACGGATGCACATGCAATGCAATGTGATCCGTGCTAGTACAGCACGCCCTCATAGCAGCGTGTATGGGCTGCTTAATGGGTGCTTACAATGTTAAATGCACCCCCACGCCACCCCCACTATCAACGCCAACCCGAAGCGTGGCGAGCGCAGCGAGCCCACGAGGGGCGGCGGTACGCGTCCTCCGACCTTTTCATACCCCCACTATCCATGTCGGCAAGGAGTTGATTTTATATAGTGTGGCGAGCGCAGTGAGCCACCGAGCCCGAAGCGTGGCGAGCGTAGCATGCCCAGCGAGGGGCTGCGTAATACATGTAAAGTATTACGCGTGCGCTCGCCGCGCTTCGGGCTCGGTGGCTCGCTGGGCTCGCCACACTATATACAATCAACTCCACGCCGACATGGATAGTGGGGGTATGAAAAGGTCGGAGGACGCGTACCGCCGCCCCTCGCAGGCTCGCGGCGCTCGCCACGCTTCGGGTTGGCGTTGATAGTGGGGGTGGCGTGGGGGTGCATTTAACATTGTAAGCACCCATTAGGGTGCTTATACAATTAAAAATCTTATAGGGGGGCCAATTGACCTTGAAAGCACCCATTAGTGTGCTTATACAATTTAAAATCTCATCTCATCTTATGCCATTGTATGCCATATACAATGGTATACAATTTTAAATTGTATAAGATGCCAAAGGTTGGAAATCGTGGGAGCCGTGATAATACACAAGTACCTTAAATTGTTTTATTAGTGTACAGAAGGCGCCTACTGGTTTATTTTTATCTTGTATCTCTTCCTATTGAGGGCGGCATCCCTCTACCAGAAGGCAGCCATTTGTACATTGTACAATACATCTGTCCCTAGCGCTCATATCTTGCTACCATATACAGTGATTGTTACAACAGGAAATCCTAGTTCGGACCTCTAGCATGGCCAATAGCCCCATTTTTCGTGTGAAAAAGGATGGGGGTTGGGATTACAGATTAGTACAGGTTCTAAGAGGGGTAAACAAAGTAGTTGACTGCTAATTCCCAATAGTGCCAAACCCAGCTGTCGTCCTGATGCAAATTCCGCCTCACTGTACCCATTCCACTGTCATTGACCTCTGATCTGCTTTCTTCTCTGTTCCTTTACACCCAGACAGTCAATACTTTTTCGCTTTTAGGTACCGAGGAGTACAGTACACCCGGACCAGTCTCCCCCAGGGATTCATAGACAGCCCTAGCATCTTCTCCGAGGCCTTACATGATTGCTTACAGTCCTTTCAGCCCATGAGTGGCTCGATACTGATACAATATGTCAATGATTTATTGTTATATTCTGACTCTCTATTGTTATCAGTAGCTGACACTAGACAACTGCTGATGTATCTCTCAGAAGCAGGACATACTGCAAGGTATCGAAGGACAAACTGCAGCTATGCCAGTCCAGGGTAAAGTACCTGGGACACTGTCTTACCCAAGGGTTGAGACATCTCACTGATGACAGAATCCAAGCGGTTCAAAATATGTTACTGCCGCAGACACAGCTGCAAATCTGTACCTTTTTAGGCATGTGGTCACAACTGGATCCCAGGTTTCTCAATTCTGGCATTACCACTGCAAGAAATGGTCTCCTCTACTAATCCAAACCAGGTCTCACATACTGAGGAATCTGAGCTGGCTTTTGAGGAGGGCAAGCCTAACAAGGACTCCAGCACTGGGAATGCCAGATTATGGGAAACCATTTGAATTGTATGGTACGGAATCAGCTGGATGTGTGGCAGGAGTTCTTACTCAAAAACATGGTGATGCCAACAGACCAATAGCATACTACAGTAGCCAACTGAACACAGTGGCACACTCACTCCCAACTTGTTTAAGAAGTGTAGCTGCAATAGCACAACTAGTAAACAAGAGTGAGGACGTGGTATTAGGACACTATTTATCTGTTAATTCTCCACATGCTGTTTCAGCACTCCAAAATTCTGCCCAGACTTGACATGTGTCATCAGCTCGGTTCACCAAGTGGGAACTGGCACTGATGGCCCTAGTGAATCACCATAAATAGATGCAACACATTAAACCCAGCCACATTCCTACCTCATGTTCCCCCCAAGGCACAAAGGGTGGGGGTTGATCAGAATCAGAATCAGAATCAACTTTATTGGCCATGTATGCTTGCGCACACTAGGATTTTTTTGTGGATTTACAGTGCAGCATCAAGCAGGGATGAAGGTGGGGGGGTGAAGGCATTACATACATTACATTAAGACATTACATGTGGGGAACACATACCCGCCGAGCTGCACAGCGCCTAGGCAGCCATCAGCGGCGCCACTGGTCGCTGCAACAGCCAGGAAGGTAACATTAAGTACAGTTATCACATAGGGAGCACATACCCACCGAGCTGAACAGCGCCTAGGCAGCCATCAGCGGCGCCACTGGTCGCTGCAACAGCCAGGAAGGTAACATTAAGTACAGTTATCACATAGGGAGCACATACCCACCGAGCTGAACACCGCCTAGGCAGCCATCAGCGGCACCACTGGTCGCTGCAACAGCCAGGAAGGTAACATTAAGTACAGTTATCACATAGGGAGCACATACCCACGGAGCTGCACAGCGCCTAGGCAGCCATCAGCGGTGCCACTGGTCGCTGCAACAGCCAGGAAGGTAACATTAAGTACAGTTATCACATAGGGAGCACATACCCACCGAGCTGAACAGCGCCTAGGCAGCCATCAGCGGCGCCACTGGTCACCGAAACAGCCAGGTAGGTAACAATACAAGCAGAGAGACAGTACAGTTATCACACATGGAACATATTTGGCTGAGCTGCACAGCTCCAAGGCAGCCATCAGCGGCGCCATCTTGATCATGCTGCTCAAAGGCAGCAGTAAAAATATTATTTTCATGGCAACTGAAGCATGAGTTCAACCGGATGCAGCACTTTTCTTCCAAAGCTGGCACACCCTGCCAGCTTGTTGTTCAACGGGTGTGCAACTAGTGATGGTACAGTATACAGGCTTTGCAAACCGTGGTTACGGAGGTACATGGTACAAATCATTGTAAAGAGACAGTAAACAAAGAAAATACATAGCTTTCATCAGCTTAGAGGCTGAGAGAGATGGTAATTGGTGAAAAATAAAATGATGCCATGTGCGGGTGTAAGTCCAAATCCAGTCCAAACTCCAGTCAAACTCATGCTTCAGTTGCCATGCTTACGATGCAGGCTAAGAGCAGGCAAAGCCTTTAAAGCAGGCTTGCAAACATTTCCAATATTAAAGGAAAGTTTGGGTCAGCTGGTACAGGGGGAGGGGCTGGTGTTTGCACAAATTCCTCAACAGGCTAATTAGTGGAAGGGGGAAGTTGCAGGCTCCAAGTAACAAAACAATTCACAATGCAGACTGTTCTTTAAATGAAAGCATCAGATGTTCAAAATGGGATTCATGTACCTGTAAAATAGGAGATGAGATGGTTTTAGAACTTCTCTCCAGTCAAACTCATGCTTCAGTTGCCATGCTTACGATGCAGGCTAAGAGCAGGCAAAGCCTTTAAAGCAGGCTTGCAAACATTTCCAATATTAAAGGAAAGTTTGGGTCAGCTGGTACAGGGGGAGGGGCTGGTGTTTGCACAAATTCCTCAACAGGCTAATTAGTGGAAGGGGGAAGTTGCAGGCTCCAAGTAACAAAACAATTCACAATGCAGAATGTTCTTTAAATGAAAGCATCAGATGTTCAAAATGGAATTCATGTACCTGTAAAATAGGAGATGAGCAGGGCCGGCGCCACCACTAGGCAGCTCTAGGCATTTGCCTAGGGCCCTGGCCACTGGAGGACGGTAGCCCAGAGCTGGGAACCCCCCTGGATGTAGGTGAGCGGCTAAGAGGCTCTCCCGCCACCCCCAGCAACCTAGTCGGCTGCCGATGCATCTCCCCCTGTCATTTCACTTCTGACAACCCGATCCCTGCCAGGCCCCGCTGTGGAGAGACGCGGCACCCGGCAGGTGAGCGGGTTCACCCCTCTACCCCCAGTAAACTCGGCGGCTACCGCCGCACAGCTCCCGCTCTGCCCCCCGGAGGGACTGCATCCTCCATCCCCCCTCCCGCAGCGGCCGCATCATCCCCCCCCTGTAACAGCGTGAAAGTGGGCGCCGGGGCGACCCCTCCACCTGGGGCGCTCCGGTGTCTAGCACCGGCCCTGGAGATGAGATGGTTTTAGAACTTCTCTCCAGTCAAACTCATGCTTCAGTTGCCATGCTTACGATGCAGGCTAAGAGCAGGCAAAGCCTTTAAATGGGAATATTGCTGAAAATGTTACTGAAATAGCAAAATTGGCAGAATTTGGTGAACGTGATGACAAACATGATTGCATGACCTATTTGAATCAGACCTTTACAGCACCTCCTGACATACGCAACAGTCCATTAGGTGAGGTAGACATAACTTTGTTCACTGATGGCAGCTGTCATAGACAAATGGAAATGGGAGAGCTGTGCACAGGCCACGCAGTTGTAGATGGAGAAGGTACTGTTGAGGCTGAAACCCTTGGACCACCTCACTCAGCACAAGTAGCGGAACTGGTGGCACTGACCAGGGCATGTGAACTGGCAGAAGGGAAATCAGTCAAAATATATACCAACTCTTGATATGCTTTTGGGAGTGGTGCAGGATTTCGGGGCCCTATGGCGCCTCAGAAATTTCATGACGGCAGCTGGCATACCAGTGACGCATGCGACATACAATAAGAGACTTCTAGTAGCTATCTTGCTACCAGACAGAGTGGCTGTTATCAAATGAAAGGCCCATACATCGGATAAGGATCCGGTTTCCTTGGTAACAGCCGCGCTGATGAGGCAGCGAAAAGGGACGCATACCCTGTAAATATTTTTTTTCTCTTCCTCTGTAAAAATGTGTACATTTCACATGATACCTAAATCAAAACTCACAAAGATGCAAAATTAGGTTTCCCCACAAGAGAGGGCAGTTTGGAAGTCGAAGGGATGTGGCCAAGAGTCCACCGGACTCTGGAGAGATGGACAAGGAAAACTAGTGACCCCCAGGGCGTACCTTCCTGGCCTGGCAGAGGCAGCTACGGGCTTGCTCATCTTGGCAAGGAAGGTATGTGCAAATTGGTCAAGGCATATTTGTGTGTCCCAGGGTTTGCTTCACAAGCAGATAGAATGGCAATGTCATGCCTCACCTGTTTGAGGAAGAACGCTGGGAAAACTATTCCAACAGAGCCATCCAGGGCCGGACTGGGACCAGAAATAGGCCCTGGCATTTTTGAGCACACAGGCCCACCACTAGTAGGCGGGACCCTTGCGCGGCAAAGCTGCGCTGTGAAAAGGGGGCGTGGTCTCACAGAAAGGAGGCGTGGCATCACAAAAAGTAGCATTACACCTTGTGGCACACACCGTTATGCCCATTACACAGTATATACAGCATAACAGCACATAGCCCCTCCACATATAATACAGCCCATAGGTCCCACCACAGATAATTATACATCCCATAGCCGCTCCACATATAATACAGAACATAGGTCCCCCCCACATATAATACAGCACATATGTCCCACTCACAGATAATTATTCAGCATATAGCCCCTCCACATATAATATCAGTCCCTACACTACACTACTGATACCTTTATACCCTACACTATGTTAATGATCCCTCGCAGACCGGCCGGGAACAGCGAGTGTAGCTGCTCCAGGCAGCTGACATTTTCTATAATAACAGTAAGCCGGGAGTTAAAACATGTTTAAACTCCCTACCTCTAATGCGGGGAGGGAGGCTGAAGACTGTGGAAGGAGCTGGCGGCAGTTATATGGAAGCCGCGTCTCCCTCCGGTCTGGTCCAGCGGTGACATCACTCGTTAGCGCAGCTTGATGACGGGCTGGGCGGGGAGGAAGCGGTTGGTCCACGGAACTTTGCTGCTTATAATAAGCAGATAATAATAAGCAGATTATTTTCACAGCTTGTTACGCAGGGACAAAACCAGCGTGCAAGAGCTGGGGGAGTAGCTGCACAAAAATCGGCCCACAAGGCCATCGGCCCTTCTGGCATTTGCCAGAAGTGCCAGATGGCCAGTCCGGCCCTGGAGCCATCCCACATCCCTCCTACAGAAGGCCCTTTCCAGGTAATACAAATCAACTTCATACAGTTACCACCCTGTAGGAATTTAAAGTATGTGTTAATTTGTGTTGATGTTTTCCAATTGGGTGGAGACATTCCCTGCTGCCTCCAACACTGCTACATTCACAGCAAAGAAAATATGTCAAGAGTTTGTAGGTATGGTATCCCAAAGGTTAACGAGAATGACAGAGGCACTCAATTCACTGGAGAAGTCTTCCAAATCATGTGTTAACTCCTGGGAATTAATAGTAAACTTCATACTCCCTATCGACCCCAAATAAGTGCAATGGTGGAGAGAATGAATGGTACTATTAAGAACAAACTGGGTAAAGTTATGGCTGAAACAGGCTTATTATGGCCAGAGGCTCTGCCCATTGTGCTGTATAATATAAGAACCACTCCCAGAGCTCCACTTCATTTGTCCCCCTTCGAAATATTGTTTGGCAGGCAGCCACACATTATGATAGATCCACAGGATGATCTTAAATGTAACAACAAACTGACTGCAATATATACCGACAGCTGAGAATGCAGCAAAGGAAATTGAACTTGTTGACACCTGACATGCCTGTTATTATTTATTTATTAACAGTTTTTTTATATAGCGCATACATATTCTGCGGCGCTTTACAGATAATATTTGAACATTCACACCAGTCCCTGCCCCAGTGGAGCTTACAATCTATATTCCCTACCACATATACACGCACACAGACATTCTAGGATTAATTTTGTTGGGAGCCAATTAGCCTACCAGTATTTTTTGGGATTGTGGGAGGAAACCGGAGTACCCGGAGGAAACCTCAGCACTGTGAGGCAGAAATGCTAACAATGAGGCAGATGTATTATAGCGGTGCTTATCGCGCTGCTATAATACTTCCTGCTTAGCCTCATTAGGGAGGCGAAGCAGGAAGGGACATCGAAAAGATGTATTAACATCTTGTCTACCAAAGCAGGGGAGCGCTAAATCCCCCCTCCGGCGATGTCCCCTCCTGGAGATAGAGCATCAATTTACACTGATGCACTGTCCCCCGGCCAGCTCGACTGGGCATGCACTGGATCTCGCTGCTCACGTGAGATCCCCAGCGCAGCCCAGAGCTAACAACAGGGACAGTGCTGTCCCTGCTGTTTAGATAGGGCTTCGCCAGCCTGCCGCATAGTGCCCCTGTCATTTACCACATGCTGGCTCCATCATACATGGGGGAGAAGCGGTATCAGTGCCCATAACGTGCGCTGATACCCCTTCTCCCCCAGAACAAAACTTCATACATCTGCCCCATTACACCATCCATACTGCTGAGAACTGTCATAATCTTATACCAAGAGATTTTGTTATGATCCGTAATTTTCTAAGCTCGGGTTGCTTGATAACATTGGGAAGGACCATGCCAAGTCTTGTTGACCAGCACTACTTCAATAAAAGTCACAGAGAGAGACTTGGGTACACTCGTCCCACTGCAAGAAAGCCAGAAGTACCTTGTATTGATAGCGAAGGAGAAGAAATATCGCTAGAGGCATTGTTCTGGGAGGACTGAAATGCAGCCAAGGTCGGGGAACCTGTACAAACTACAGAAGAGACAGTATAACAAAGACCCATGGTAAAAGGATGGAAGGACTACAATCAACAGGTTCTTGGTTTTTCCCCGTTTTCTTTTTTCTACTCAAGGATATTTTGTGGCTGCCAAGTTATAGAAAGAAGGGAGCGGGGTTCTGAAAGTGTGTTAATCAACCCAGATCAGGTTGAGATAGTATCCCTAAGTAAGCCTGATACGTTACCCAGAACCGGAGTTGGTAAGAGTGTGTTAGAGTGGTGACCCGGGGAATAACAAAGCATACAGAAATCATAGCGTACGGATGAGAGACACCAAGGAAGATGAGGGCTTGGTATATTACCCTATGATCGAAACCATCATCCATTGAGGGATACCATACGAGGAAATGTATATAATTGTGCAACCCCATTACCCCTTTTGGTCCCAAACCTGTTCCATGTTGTCCCATGCCCCCAGCATCCTTTTTAGGTTAGATGAAGTCCCCAAATCGTACCAATGGTACTAGGTATCAGCAAAAAGCATATAATGGTTGTTTCCCCTCTCACAATCCCCCAGAATATATTATTAGATAAATGTGCACCCCATTTTACACATAATCTAGGATTAGCCATAGAGTAAAATAATTAATTCCCCTTAATTACACCCATATGCAACTGTAATTAAATTTATTTTTATTCCTTTCTAAAAGAAAAATATTGTTAATTTTGAAATGTGACAGTTTTATTTACTGTCAAAGGGTAGACTGTCAAATTCGTACTGCATCCTCACCGCACTAGTATACTATGGCCGCCATTTTCGTCCGCATATTTACATACCAGAGCGAGTAGGATTATTGTGCGAATGCAAAAGGAAGCCATACTATTACACATAGACTCATACTCCACAATCACAAATAATAGTTACATGGTTAAATATCGCAGAAAATCCAACCCAAAAATTTTTTTTGCAATATAGAAATAGTAAGCGTATAATTAAGGAAAACATAGGTCCACTAACGGACACCAATGGTAGAAAGGTTATAGAGGAAAAAGGTAAAGCAATACAGTTAAATGAGTTTTTCTCATCAGTGTTTACTAAGGGAGAGCAGACTGAGGTACGAACACCTACCATGAACGGGACAAATAACCCAGATCTCGTTGTTGATTTCACGCCCAGTGAAATAACACAGAGGCTTAGCAAAATTAAAACAAATAAATCACCAGGGCTAGATGGGATTCACCCAAGGGTACTAATGGAATTAAGGGAAGAACTAGCTACCCCACTACATTACAGGTATAGTGCCAAGAGACTGGAAAGTAGCGGAAGTAGTGCCAATATTCAAAAAAGGGAAAAAGGAGGATCCAGCCAATTACAGAACGATTAGTTTAACATCAATAGTGGGTACAATTTTTGAAGGATTTTTAAGGGATTGTATCCTGGAATATTTAGACCTTCATCGTTTACTCAGTATGAACTAGCATGGGTTTGTAAAAGATCACTCATGCCAAAACAATCTACTATGTTTCTATGAGGAGGTTAGCAAAAATCTTGACAACGGGAACGCTGTGGGTGTGATTTTCCTTGATTTTGCTAAAGCATTTGATACGGTACCACACAAGAAGCTATTAAATAAAATGGAAGCCATGGGTTTTGGTGAGAATATTTGCAGATGGCTGTGTAACAGGGAACAAAGAGTGTCTGTGAACTGGGCAGTATCAGACACGACACAGGTACTAAGTGGAGTGCCACAGGGTTCAGTCTTGGGGCCCATTTTGTTTAACATTTTTATTAACGATATTGGGATAGGGTTACTCAGCAGTGTTTCCATCTTTGCGGACGATATAAAACTAAGCAAAGTTACCAAGTCATCAGAGGATGTTACTACACTTCAAAAGGATCTAGAAAACATAGAGGAATGGACTGACAAGTGGAAAATGAAGTTCAACGTAAATAAATGTAAGGTCATGCACCTGGGGAGACACAACCAGTGTGCAAGTTGTAACCTTAGTGGTGAGGTACTAGGAAATTCAGAACTCAAAAAAGATCATGGAGTCCTAATAGACACCAAGTTGGGGTGCAGCGCCCATTGTAACGTAGCAGCAAAAAAGGCTAACAAAAATCTAGCATGCATCAAAAGGGGTATGGAAACTAGGGACCCAAAAGTGATTATGCCCCTGTACAAGGCATTGGTTAGACCGCACCTCGAATATGGAGTACAGTTTTGGGCACCACACTACAAGAAGGATATTGCCGAATTAGAAAAAATAGAAAGAAGAGCAACAAAGCTTCTTAGGGGATTGGAGAATTTAACCTATGAGGAGAGACTAAGTAAGTTGGGACTATTTACATTAGAAAAGAGACGTCTAAGGGGGGACATGCTCAACATGTATAAATATATTAGGGGCCAATACAAGGAACTGTCTAAGACCATTTTTTCTTCTAGAATGGAAAATAGGACCTGGGGCCATGAGTATAGACTAGAAGAAAAAAGATTTTCTTCAGCGGGCAGGAAAAATTTCGTTACGGTTAGAGCTGTCAAACTCTGGAACTCTCTTCCGGGCGAGGTGGTATCAGCGACCACAATACATACGTTCAAAATAAGGTTGGACAATCATTTATTGGCTAAAAATATCCAGGGTTATATCTAAGTACCATAATCAGTCTTTAAATTAAAATAACATATTATAGAGCATAACCAGGCTGAACCAGATGGACGCAAGTCTTTCTTCAGTCTTACCTACTATGTAACTATGTAACATTAGTATTAAGGATAATACACGATTTCCCCAGGACATATTTAGTAACTATGTGATCAGCCTCTCACACGCAGCCCTCCAGTTTTTGTCTGAAATGCGCAGTATTTACCATTCAGAAGTTATGGACATTATAATTATTAATCTATGCATTGCGACGAGAAAGTTCTCACTGAAGAAAATCCAGTTGAAACCAGATACACAGCAGGAACCCCTAGACCAGGGGTGGCCAACCGGTCAGAGGTAAAGAGCCGAAAATATCTGTAGTCAAGCTAAAGAGCCGACATCATGCGCGTGCCGAAGGCGCATGCGCCAAAAAAAGGGTCGTAACCTATTTTGACCCCTTGGGTGGGTGTGATACAAATATGCCTCCAATAGTGCAGTGCCATATATACATATGCCCCCAATAGTGCCAGATACACATATGCCCCCAACGGTGCCAGGTATGCACCACACAGTGCCACAAACTGCTATGCCCCCACAGTGCCACAAACTGCTATGCCCCCACAGTGCCACAAACTGCTATGCCCCCACAGTGCAAATTTCCCAGCAGCAGCACTCACCGTTGTTGCTGCTGCTGCCAGGCTGGGAGAGGACAGTCTGGTGTCCCCTTGCAGTCCTCCAGTCATGTCACCGATAGGAGGAGAGCACAGCACACCCCGCGTCTCCTTCCCCCTCACTTCCCTGTGACTGGGCCGCCCATCAATCAAAGCTCATTGGCCGGCTCCTGATTGGCTGCTGGCCCACGAGCTCTGATTGGCGGATGGCCCAGTCACAAGGATGCACAGTAAGGGGTAGGAGAGATGCGCGCTCTCCTCCCCTCAGAAGGAGAAGGGATTCAGGGAACCGGCAGCAGGAGGGACTGGGACAGACGGTGGGCGGCAGGCAGCAGTGGGTGCAGGAGCCGCACTTTGCAAGGGGAAGAGCCGCATGAGGCTCAAGAGCCACAGGTTGGCCACCACTGCCCTAGACGATGATGAAGCCTTGAACAAAGAACCAGCTGTGCATCTTTACTGTACCAATCAGGAGAAGTGAAACCTGACCTCTTGACCAATGAAGAACTTTATTGTACCCCATTGTCTGGACCCTGTGTGTGAGAGAGACAGTTATGCTGCTTTCCCACTGCAGACCCGTTTTAAGTTACAGGTAATCTTAAACGGTATTTAGCATTCCCACTGCAGCAGATTACAGTTTTAAATGCCATTTAAGTACCATTCCCATTGCAGGTAAAACGTTTTAGCTCTTCAAAACGTTTTTAGAGCACAAATGAGTGCCTGTGACTTTAATGGGCTTTTCAGGGTTAAAAAGGTGCACACCTACAGTTGTTTTCACATAATAAAAGGAGGGGGAGGGGCCAGTGGTGCGTACAAATCCCGCAGCCGTCAACATTTGTGCTATGTGTCGGCTCAATTTAACCCATGGTGGACAGTAAAATATACATTGCTGGCCAGTGCCAGCTATGTATATATTACTGCCTAATAACTAAATCATTGGTGCCCAGTGGTGCCTGTAATAAATAGATTGCTGGCATGTGCCAGCAATCTATATATTACTGGCTTAGGATTCTCATTGGTGCCCAGTGGTTCTTGAAATATATAGATTGCTGGCATGTGCCAGCAATCTATATATTACTGGCTTAGGATTCTCATTGGTGCCCAGTGGTTCCAGAAATATATAGATTGCTGGCATGTGCCAGCAATCTATATATTTCTGGCTTAGGATTCTCATTGGTGCCCAGTGGTTCCAGAAATATATAGATTGCTGGCATGTGCCAGCAATCTATATATTACTGGCTTAGGATTCTCATTGGTGCCCAGTGGTTCCAGAAATATATAGATTGCTGGCATGTGCCTGCAATCTATATATTACTGGCCTAGGATTCTCATTGGTGCCCAGTGGTTCCAGAAATATATAGATTGCTGGCATGTGCCAGCAATCTATATATTACTGGCTTAGGATTCTCATTGGTGCCCAGTGGTTCCAGAAATATATAGATTGCTGGCATGTGCCAGCAATCTATATATTACTGGCTTAGGATTCTCATTGGTGCCCAGTGGTTCCAGAAATATATAGATTGCTGGCATGTGCCAGCAATCTATACATTACTGGCCTAGGATTCTCATTGGTGCCCAGTGGTTCCAGAAATATATAGATTGCTGGCATGTGCCAGCAATCTATATATTACTGGCTTACAACATAAAACATTGGTGGCCAGTGCTGCTCTGTGTGGAGCAGGACGGAGGGAGGCGGGGCATGTGGCCGGACCCGGCCAGCGTCGCTAACGGCATCCAGCCGCAGCAGCAGCCAGCTGGACACAGCGGGGCAGCGTGGACAAGTAAGTATAACAGGAGGGGGGGGTGGCAGCGGGGCGTACCGCCGGGCTGAAAGTGGTTAATCTTTCAGCCCGGCAGCGTACACACACGGAGATGATGGCTGAAAAAATCAGCCATCATCTCTACCGTTTAAGATGCATTCCCATTGCCTCTTAAATGGTAGATTACCGTGTAAAACCCTGCTCTGAAAACGGGTTGAAATACCGTTTAACTTTAAACGGTATTTCAACTCTGGCGCTTTCCCACTGCAGCCTTAAACGGTATTTTGCCCTCAAAAATCGGCAAAATACCGTTTTAAGGCTGCAGTGGGAAAGGAGCATAACTGTACCTTTTGTGTTGTTTGTCATTGCATTTTAGCTGGATTGTACTTGCATTTGTTTTGGTCCCCTTTTTCGTTAGTTATTGTTAAGAATTATATACTGTGGACATGTGAGATGCTCTGTTATCTATTTTGTCTATTGGGGACTTAATACATATGGTGAAGGACTTTGTACCCTAACCCGAATTTATATCAAGTCTCGTGTAATTTATTCGCAATAAGCGGAAGTGTTTACAAGAACGATATCTGGTACATTGAGAGTGTGTTTAAGTACATAGTACTGGTAAGGATACCGCAATAAGGGTATTGGTGTGGGCGTGAGATACGCTGATACGGTACACTACGTGGCTCTATGCATTGGTTCGCCCGTAGTTAGGAATAAACTGTAAAAGTTTACAGACACTTTACGTAAACTGCAAAACTTACTTATTGTCCATCGGTTTGTGAAATATTAGGAATTAACACCCCACAAGTGTGCATCTGCTACTACCCTCCACCCAAGTGTGCATCTGCTACTATCCCCCAAGTGTGCATCTGCCCCTATATGTCCCCTTGTGTGCTCCTCCCCAAATGTGCCTCTGCCCCTATACATCCCCAAGTATGCCCCTCCCCAAGTGTGCCGCTGCCCCATACCTCCCCAAGTGTACCCCTCCAGTGGCAAACGCAGGATTTTCAGAAGGGGGTTTCCAGAGGGGCGGAGCAAAGCACGGAGATGGACACTTAGGTGACCCAGTATATGCCGGGTCAGTGTTATAGATAGACCAAATGTATATAAATAATAATAATAAAAAATATATATATATATTCTCAATTTCAACATGGGGAAGGGGGTATTGGGACTGTTAACCTGTGCACTAGTACCACATATAGTTTAAAGTACAATATACATGTGATTTATGTGATGATCCACTATTTTGATATATCAGGTGCCTCTGCACTAATAAATTTTGTGGAGGTGCTCCCCTGAGAGTAATATATGATGCAACAAGAAAAAAAAGAGAAAAGTACTCTCTTTTTTGGGGGGCACGCATTGAATTTAAAACTTAACGTTTAATCATGAATTCATTACAAAAGTTTTTTTTTTTCTTTATGACCTAACAGGACGAACACACATTAAACATACAAGATGCTGAAAACTGTATTTTATGAGAGAAATTTATCAGATTTCAGGAGGCAGAGCAATCTGCCAACGAGAATATAATACTACATACCAGGTGTGTGGAGCTGGAGCAGTAACCAGCTGCTGGAAGGCTGATATCTTTGGTTCTGGAACCAGTAGAGACAAGCTCAGAGGCGTAACTAGAACTTTGTGGGCCCCATAGCAAAATTTATAATGGGGCCCCCCTAACTCAGGTCTCTACTAAAGCACACCGTTTGTGACCATCATTAGTGGGAACAGTAACAATGTGCCCCTCCAATAGATACTTTAAAAATAAAGAATGCACACATTATATAAGAAGGTGTGTGGCCTCGCCTCCAAGGGTAATGCCCCTCACACATTATGTGACACACCGCAATGCCATTAAACATTACGCGACCCACCGCAAAGCCCATTACACATTGTACGACCCACCCCAAAGCCCAATACACATTACGCATCACACCGCAAATCCCAATACAAATTACGCAACACACCGCAAAGCCCAATACACATTACGCGACACACCGCAAGGCCCATTACACATTACACGATGCACTGCAAAGCCCAATACACATTACGCAACACACCGCAAAGCCCAATACACATTACGCAACACACCGCAAAGCCCAATACACATTACGTGACACACCGCAAAGCCCATTACACATTAAGCGATACAATGCAAAGCCCAATACAAATTACGCCACACACCGCGAAGCCCATTACGCGACATACCACAAAGCCCAATACACATTACGCCACACACCGCAAAGCCCATTACGCGACATACCACAAAGCCCAATACACATTACGCCACACACCGCAAAGCCCATTACGCAACATACCACAAAGCCCAATACACATTACGCCACACACCGCAAAGCCCATTACGCGACATACCACAAAGCCCAATACACATTACGCGACACACCGCAAGGCCCATTACACATTACATGATGCACCGCAAAGCCCAATACACATTACGCGACAATTACAAACTTACCAATATGCTTTCTTATTCTGTTCCACGCGGCTCCTCTCTGCATCACAGGTGCGGGAGTATGAGAGATCTGCGCACCGTCACCGTACTGCTGGGCATGGGGGGTGGGGGGGGCAAGTGTGCATGCTGCTGCAGGGCCACCAAAAGGTGGCCACATGGGACTGGTGTCTCGGGCAGTATTGTGGACCCAGATACAACAGGAGACTGCTGCTACTCCCCCCCTAGTACTGTCTGCTCTAGCCTCAAGCAGCGCTGCAGCATTTTGAATTTGCCGCTCTCCTGAAGTAAATCACAGCTCACGGATCAGCAGCCAATCAGCCTTCTGATCCGTGAGCAGTGATTAGTTAATGGACAGCGGCAGATTTAAAATGCCGCAGCGTTATCACTATAAGTTTGTTTCACTAGTGGGGGGGGGGGCACGGGGAGTTTTGCCGGGGACCGCAGAGGGTGTAAGCGGTGTGGAGATCAGCGGCAGCGTGAGGCTGGGGGAGGTGGTGGCCATGGTGAGCGGCTGTGCGTCTCTAAACATAGCCACTGACCACCATACTGCACTGCCAGGCAGGATTCCTCCCTCTGCCGCCCCGCGCTGTCAGTCCCCACTGCCTGCATCAGCGTGTCAGAGCTAGGCAGTAGGCAGCAGCGCTACTACAGACAATCTCTCCCACAGTGTTTCTTCCGGACTCGTGTCCCGCCCCCCCGATCAGCTTCTTTCCCTCCAGCAGCTAGCAGCTTCACACACACAGGCAGTTTCGGCGGCCGCGGCTCCCTAATAAAATAATAAAATATCTTAGCACAGTGCAGGGGAGTGCTAGCTGTCCATCGGGCCCCCCCAGCCGCCGGGCCCCATAGCAGCTGCACCCCCTGCACCCTCGGTAGTTCCGCCACTGGACAAGCTCCTAGTGTCCTTCAAAGGGGAAGAGTCCCAGCTTTTGGAATATACCCTCAGAAAAACTATACGTCAGACAGAACCTGAAATATCTGACTGGGCAGAGCAATTAAAGGGCTTGGATGGGGACCACTGCTTTGAAGTCAGATATCTCCGGTTCCCAAGGGCCGATTTTTACAATTCTTGTACCCCTGGAAAGAGGGGACCCTCAGCGTTCAGCTGAGGGCCCTTAGACTCCTGGGGGGTTTCGGGGTACTCAGAAACCCCCCCTGCGTGCTCTACTGCCCTCACCAAATGTGCCCCGGTGCTGGGATAGCTTCTTTGCTCCCATCGGTGGAGCAGCAACGCAGGCAGAGGGAGAGCGAGCTGTGCCCTCCACAGGGCACAGCTCCCTCCAGCATGGGGATCAGTTGTCTGATCCCTGCGCCCACAGTTTCGACAGTGAAGTGGCGTCCTCGCCCCCGGCGTCTGACGTCAGACGCCACTGGGAGGCGGAAGAAGAGGATCCCCGGGTGGAGGAGTGCTGGAGCGCTCCTGAAGAAAGAAGACCCTCGGAGGGAGAAGGAGACAGCGGCGACGGACTGAAGAGCTCCGGTGGCCACTGAAGAGGGAAGAAGACAACGAGATCAAGAAAGAAGATCTCCGGCGCCATCTAAAGGAGGAGAAGTAGCACCACCAGTGGCCAGGACAGGCCAACGACTGAAGAAAAGAAGATGGGGGCCAGACCTGGAGAGGCTAGTGGGGGTTGAAAGCACTAGAGCTGATGAAGCTTCCCCCCGTGACCTCTCCCAACGCCAGGTACAGTAGGAGCAAGTTTCATCTTTGCTCCTTTGGTCATGGCTAGCCATGGCTATTCTATTGTTCTCAGCTGCAATACAATACATATTGCAGCTGAGAACAATAGAATAGCCATGGCTAGCCATGGCCAAAGGAGCAAAGATGAAACTTGCTCCTACTGTAGGTGGCCCCAGGGCCACCTACCCCACATCCCCCTAGATCGGGTGTTTGGGCACTAGGCCCGCGGGCATAGTCAGGTCCCTGTGGGCATATTAGTCGGGCCCTCTCAGCCCGGGTGTAATTTCATGATCAGGCCCTCCTGGCCTGTGGTAATATTAGTTGGGCCCTCCAGGCCCGTGGCCACTACCAATGGGCTTTAGGCCCTGGTATAGTTAATCGGGCACTCCAGGCCCATTGGACCCATTATAGGTTGGGCATTAGGCCCATGGATGTTCTAGGTGGCCCCCCTGGCCCTCAGGTAATGTAGGTGGGGCATCCTGCTCCAAGGCCCCGCGTTAGGGCGCTAGGCCCGTTGCCCAATAGCCGGGCCTGAGGCCCCGTTAGGTGGGCGTGTTGCCATGGGGCTAGAGATTCAGGCTCTAGGCCTGAGGCCTCCTTAGTCAGGCTCTAGGCCTGCACAACGCTAGTTATTTTAGGCCTCTTAAGGCCTGTCTGTTGTTAGGCCTCTTAAGGCCTGTGAAATTTTTCAGGCCCACATAGGCCTGCGTCTCCTCCAAAGGGAAGGTGTTATTTTCACTTCCCTGAAGGGTCCTCTCTGTGGGAACAGTGGGCTTTGCGGCAGCTCTTCTCAGAGCCAGGATTGAGTAAGGAAAAGGGAATGGCTGTTCCCTCACATCACGACGAAAGTCTGTCGGTAGGTTGGTTAGTAACCTCAAACTGAGTGTATTCTGTCCCCTAGGGGGAAATTTACGAATAAAAAAAGTGAAAAAAAAATCATATTTTCGTACGAAAATACAATTTTTTTTTGGTGTATACGTATTTTTGGCATTTACCAGACCTGTAACCAGCACCAGGATAAAAGAGCCGGGGCCAGTAATAAAAAATCAGGAAACCCGACAAATAGGGCTTCGCTGATTTTTTTAAAACCAGCCCCAGGCTCCAGGTCCGGGGCTGGTTCCCAAAATACGGGGGACAAAATGACTAGGGGTCCCCCGTATTTTAAGAACCAGCCCCAGGCCAAACCAGCCAGCAGGGTAATGCCACAGCCGGGGGATACTTATTATATAAGGTCCCGCGGCCAAAGCATTAATGCTACCGACCAGTCAGCCTGGCCAGGGGTCCAGGACTTACCTGACCAGGCTGAAGCCTGGTGCTGTCCTCGATGCCCCTGGGCGGTGGGCATCGAGCTGATTTGAGTGTAAAAAAATAGAATAAAAAACTATTGTTTTTTACTGTGGAACTATGAGTCCCAGCAAGCCTCCCCCGCAAGCCAACTTTCCCAGCTCCTGATTGGCCGCCTAGCGGCCAATAGAATCATTCAGTGGAGAGGCGCGGAAGATGAAACATCTCTGCGCCTCTCACAATCCGATGGAGTCGCCGGCAGGTCACAGAAGATGACAGAAGACCAGGACTACTTCAGATCAAGACGACAGATCTTCACAGGAGGACCTGGGTGAGTTAAATTTCCTCCCACAGGTCCCCCATGGATTTCTTCGGACCCGGATGGATGCCGACAGACGCCGCCAACATGGATATCGACATGGAGCCGAATGCCGACATGGATCCGGACCAGGACAAGGCTCCGGACCAAGACCCAGGGACCTACCTACGGGCTCAAGATAGGTAAGTATCAGTATGTATGGGCTTTGGATATATTAAAGTTTAATTTTTATTATGTGTCAGTATGTGTTTATTTCACAATTTTTTTTTACTGTGGAACTACAAGTGGCAACGGGCCCTTTAATGCCTCGCAGACTGGGACTTGTGGTTCTCCAAGTCCCAGCTTGCGGGGGAGGCTTGCTGGGACTCATAATTCCACAGTAAAAAACATGCCCACCGCCCAGGGGCATCGAGGACAGCACCAGGCTTCAGCCTGGTCAGGTAAGTTGGTAAGGTAAGGGCTCCTGGCCAGGCTGACTGGTCGGTAGGGTTAATGCTTTGGCCGTGGGACCTTATATAATAAGTGTCCCCCGGCTGTGGCATTACCATGCTGGCTGGTATGGCCTGGGGCTAGTTCTTAAAATACGGGGGACCCCTAGTCATTTTGTCCCCCATTTTGGACCCCTGAGGCTGGTTTTAAAAAATCGGGAACCCCTATTTGTCGGGTTTCCTGATTTTTTTATTACCGGCCCCGGCTCTTTCAGCCTGGTGCTGGTTACAGCACTGGGGGGGACCCCACGCCGTTTTTTTATTTATTTATTTATTTATTAGTTTTTATTTACACCTTGCAGCCTGTACGGATCTGACTGATCTGTGCAGACTGCCAACACTTATTCGTATTAGCGGATGTATATACGGCAGTTAATACGAATTAATACGACATCGGAGGGTTACAAAGCAGTCATATTTGACTGCTTTGTAAATTCCCCTGCGGAACACGACTTTGCAAACGACGTATGCAGTCGTATTCATTCATAGCAAGAGTACGAATACAATTTTTTGTATTCGTATTCTTAGTAAATTTCCCCCCTAGTGTTAATGTTTGTATGTTTAACCTGTTTGGTGTATTGACATAGCAATCAATTGTTGTTTAAATGCATTAGTCACGGATGTGAAGAAGAGTTAGTTGCGTAACGTTTAGTGAAACATTGTTAAGTGAGCGTAGGTCAGTAAGCGTTATGTTAGGGAAAGTTATAGAATAGGGAGGTTGTGTTTCCCCTATAGGTGCAGGAGAGCACCTGTCAAGGGGACAAGAGCCTGGGAGTGATTATTCTTTGTGTTGCCTGTTTTCCTTACCCCTTTGAGTGCTGGCCTGGGGCTGCACACGTGTGAGTCCCTCAAGCAAACACCTAGGTGCGCGAGTGCCAATAGGTGAAGCTGGGTCACTGAGACTCTGGCCGATGATGACCATTCACCCAGCCGGTGAAGGTCGTGGCCACCCATAATCCCCCATATTCAACCCTCTGTGTGTTGAACTGTGGAGCCTTTTGACCCTCATCTTGTTCTTGACAGTACAGGTGAAGAATACCTGGAGGGAAGTCCATTGTGTCCGAGTGCCGGAATTTTCCAGGACCGTGGTTTGGCACGGCCTGAACGTGAGAGAAGACCCCCCCAGCGGATTGCGTCAGAACAGAGCCTCCCCCATGCAGTTGAGGATGAAAGCGGATGAGTGACGGTGACAGGAGAAGAAGTCAGGAAGATGGTCGATCCAGTGAGCCAAAGAAAAGCACCGGGAGAAGGGGTGCAAGAAGACTGCTGTGACCCCCTGCAGGATGTGTCAGCAGCTGGGACACTTCGCGAGTGAATGTCCCTGGAGTGAGGCTGTGATAGAAAAAGTCCGCCAGACGCCTCAGAGGAAGATGACCCACATGGTCCAGGATGTTGTTCCAAGGCATGGACAGAAGGTCCAGGAGAAGAAACAGCACCGTTGTGGGAATTATGGACACAAGCATAACGGCTGTCCATGGGACGAACAATGAAGTGAGGATGAAGTTGACTGGTGTGAAGAGTAAGGAGATCCAAGACATCTGCTACCGGACTGTCCATGGGTGAAAGGCCTGTTGGAGACCAAGACAGCGGTGAGGCCAAAGACAGATCGGCGATGGGAGCATGGGGATCGGATGGCTGAAGAGTGATTGATCTGTGATGGTGGAGTCCAGAAATGGCAGGAAGAAGCCAGAGAAATGGAGCAGAAGAGCCTGCTTGAAGTGAGTTCCCATGTGCCCATTTTGTCTGCACCAGTGCCGAGGGAGGGAGCCCGTTGTGTGGAAGAGGAGGCTGTGGCGACTCCAAAGAAGGCCGCATTGATGCCCCCCTGCTGGAAATGTTGGCAACAGGGACATATGGCCCATGTGTGTCCCTGGGAAGATGCCATGGCAATGTTGTGCCCAGAGAGAGACCCCAGGAAAATAATCTTTCCCGTTGAAGGTGGATGTGAATGACCGGGAGGTGGAGGAACCATGCGGTGAGGAAGAGCGTGAAGACCCAGCGGCAAAGAAGCCCAGAAGTTCCTGAGGTTGGAAGAGTCCTCAACCTGGATGGTTAGATGAGGAATGCCCTGGATATCATGAAGTGCCAGCAGAAAAGTAGGAGTACACTAAGAAAGACAGTTGGCCCCTGGCGCCAGAGTCTGTGGAGGAGAATCCAGACTCTGAAGTGTTCGCCATGCCTGAAGAACATGCCTGGCAGGATATGGAGCTGTGTTCACAGTCGATCGCCCTTGGTGAAAAGGAAGAGAGGTTCCTGGAGCAAGACCCCTGCTGGAAGAACAGACTTGGATGGAGAAAGGGGAAGGAGAGGATGGTGATTCCATGGGAGGGACCGTTCCTAGAGATATGGAACCGCTGGAAGTGCCCCATGAAGAAGCTTGTCTGATGGTGACAATTGCCTTGTAGGACAGATATACCCTGGAGGAATTTCCCGAAGGATGGTGGTCAGCTCCGCCCCATGGAGCCCGCGATGACAACCCAGACCAGGTGAAGGATGAAGCATGGGTGGACACTGCACAAACTGAAGAGGATTCTCCCTGGTGGCCTATGGTGAATGGCCATAACAAGTAGCCACTTCCCCAGAGGATCCGACGAGTAGCATCAGGAGGTATGAAGACGAGGAGTCCAGAGCCAGTGGAAATAGAAAGTGGGGCCACAGTCGGTCCAGGCTTCGCCCTCGAAGACTACTTCACTGGAAGGACCTCGGAATGCCCTGACCCCTGAATATCAGAGTGTGGACTATGTAGGGACTCCAAAGGAAAAAATGGGGGGAATGTAACAATGCGCCCCGGTGCTGGGATAGCTTCTCTGCTCCCAGCACCGGAGCAGCAGTGCAGGCAGAGGGATAGTGAGCTGGGCCCTCTACAGGGCACAGCTCCCCCCAGCATGGGGATCAGCTGTCTGAAGAAAGAAGACGCCAGATGGAGAAGGAGACAATGGCGACGGACTGAAGAGCTCCGGCAGCCGCTGAAGAGGCCTGAAGACGCTAGGATCAAGAAAGAAGATCTCCGGCACCTTCTGCAGGATGAGAAGAAGATGGCGGCCAGACCTGGAGAGGCCAGCGGGGGTGGAAAGCACTAGAGCTGGTGAAGCTCCTCCCCCAGGCCACTTACCCCACATCCCACTAGACCACCGGGTGTTCGTCACTAGGCCCGTGGGCATAGTCAGGCCCCTCTGGCCTGTGGGCATATTAGTCGGGGCCTCTCAGCCCGGGGGTAATTTCATGGTCAGGCCCTCCTGGCCCGTGGTAATATTAGTTGAGCCCTCCTGGCCCGTGGTCCCTACCAATGGGCATTAGGCCCTGATATAGTTAGTCTGGCCCTCCAGGCCTGTGGGACCCATTACAGGATGGCCATTAGGCCCGTGTGTGTTCTAGGTGGGCCCTCCTGGCCTTCAGGTAATGTAGGTGGGGCATCCTGCTCCAAGGCCCTGCGTCCGGGCGCTAGGCCCATAGCCCAACAGCTGGGCCCGAGGCCCCGTTAGGTGGGCGTGTTGCCAAGGGGCTAGAGATTCAGGCTCTAGGCCTGAGGCCTCCTTAGTCAGGCTCTAGGCCTGCACAACCACTATCGGCTAAAGGCCTGTCAGTCATTTTAGGCCTATTAAGGCCTGCTTCTCCTCCAAGGGAAGGGGTTATTTTCACTCCCCTGAAGGGTCCGGTCTCTAGGAACAGTGGGCTTTGCGGAAGCTCATCCTGGGGCCAGGATTGAGTAGGGAAAATGATATGGCTGTTCCCTCACATCACCATGAACGGCTGTTCATGATTAGGGACAGTTCTAGGTAAGGGGAAGGTTGGTAGGTAACCTCAAACTGAGTGTATTCTGTACCCTATTGATAATATTTGTATGTTTAACCTGTTTGGTGTTTTCACATAGTAATCATTTGTTTTTTAAATGCAGTAGTCACGGATGTGAAGAAGAGTTAGTTGCGTAACGTTTAATGAAACATTGTAAAGTGAGCGTAGGTCAGTTAGCGTTATGTTAGGGAAAGTTATAGGATAGGGAGGTTGTGCAGGAGAGCGCCCGTCAAGGGGAAAAGAGCCTGGGAGTGATTACTCCTTGTGTTGCCTGTTTTCCTTACCCCCTTGAGCGCTGGCCTGGGGCTGCACACGTGTGAGTGTGCCCCTCTCCAAGTGTGCCCCTCCCCAATTGTACTTCTGCCTAAGCTACTTTCCATTTGCATCTCTGCCCCATCCCCATTGTACCTTCACTCTCATTGTTATATATAAATACGCTCTACTAGGAAGAGTGCAGCTGGCATTGCAAATAGTTTATAATTTATTTGCAGATGTGTGCAACTGAAACACCTGCATTTTGGGACATATGAGGAAAACTAAAAAGGGAGCAGATGTGTATGCCACAAACCCAGGTAACTTGCTACCCTGGGACTTGGCAACAAGTAGCAGCAATTTTCAGAAAACAGATGCAGGAACCACCAGATGGTCCCACAGACGTTTATTTAATCCATCAGGAAGGGGTGAGAATCTGTGTGAGATGAGCAGTGTGCTGATAAGATAAGGAGTTCCAGCTACTCGTCAGTTCCTGTTTGAGTAGTGACCCCACCCCCCCACCCTCCCTAAAATCTGATCCTGGTGTTCATCATTTCGACAAGCTTTCAACTAGTTTACTCCTAAGTCTGCGTCAGCCCCTTCATTTGCAGCTATGTTACTGGGTCACAGAAGTCCTCTGCATGACTTAACCCTTTCAGGTCTAATGTCTAATCAGGCTCAACAGCCCTAGCACTAGTAGCAGATCCAAAGGTGAGCGACTTTAACAAAAGATCATTAACATCATTCAACATTCAATGTAGACCATTTTTTAAATAATTAATTTATAATTAATTTAAACCAGACTGTTTGAATTGCAAAAAAAATGGGTTAAACAATGACCCAAAAGTCCAGGCAGAGCCGTGTGTTATACATATGTTACATTTTTCAGGTGATATACTGCAAAATATTAATTTATACCATTTTCTAAACAGGTATCAAGACTTAATCCAATCAGCGCTATGACTTATCCCATGACTTCCTATAAAGGATCGTGTCTGCTCTTCCTTACGATACAGGTTTTGCTAGCCAGAAACTCTGGTGAAGACTGTATTGCTTCTAAGGGGCAACCAGACATCTTTTTCCCCCTTATCACAGAGCTGGATTTACGTCATTGCAATATAAGTAGCCTCCGATCAATCGATTTTCAATCATACCCCAACCTCCAGATGGTGGATCTTTCTCATAACTTTCTGGAAGAGCTAAGTTTCTCCGTGTTCCAGTATAACGCTGGTCTACAGCACCTGGACCTCTCACATAATACACTGCAAATGCTCACTTGCAGCTCCCTGCAATTTATCAAAAACATCACCCGGTTAAATCTGTCCTACAATGACTTTGAAACCATGTATCTCTGCAAGGAATTTAGCTCATTGACCAAACTGGAGCATCTTGGTCTAAGTGCTGCAAGTATAAGGAGATATGACTTCATGAATATTGCACACAAGGAATTTAATAGTGTATTCTTAGGGCTTGAACAACTACGGGAATATGAATCTGGTAGCCTCCAGCTCCTGCGAACGGAAAAGCTGCATGTTATTTCACCCCAGAGTTTCACAGAATCCAATATTCTACTCTTTGAAGACTTAAATGTCTCCTCATCCATGGAAATCTCGCAGATCAAATTTGTAGATAATTCTTATAATGTCATAGAACGATTATCTATGGCTGCAAATAAATCTCGGATATCAACGCTTATTCTCAGCAACTTCACCATGCCGTGGAATAAAGTGAGTGAAAGTCTAAAGGCTGTGTGGCAGTCCTCACTCACACATCTGTCCATCTATAAGCTTACACTTACTGAAGAGTTCAAATATGAACACATTAACTTCACAGAGGGTTCCCTCAAGTCGTTGACCTTTGAAAATATTATTCCGAATGTGTTTCTTTTTAAAGATGTACACACACATCCTTTATTCATGTTTTCTGAAATGTTTGTTGAGAATTTTACTATGTCTGATGCTGATATCACACATTTCTTCTGTCCTTCGCATCCTAGTATTTTCAAATTCCTAACTTTGACCAATAACAATATTGCAGATGGGATATTTCAGAAATGTGAAAATCTAGCAAGTCTTCAGTTTCTCAATTTAGGGAATAACAAATTAGAGAAGCTGAGAGACGTAAGCTTGATGACTTCTACAATGAGATCTTTGAAGCATTTAGATGTCAGTCGCAATGGATTGACCTATATAGAACATGAGTTTTGTGATTGGTCGGAAAGCCTGACCTTCCTAAACTTGTCCAGAAACAAGCTCACCGATTCCATCTTTAACTGTTTACCAACCAAACTGGAAATACTGGATCTTTCCAGCAACCAATTAAAAAGTTTCTCTCAAAAAGGGAAATATCTCAAATATTTAAAGGAACTTTATTTGTCTTCAAACCAACTAACCGATATACCTGATTGCAGCCACATGAATAAGTTGATATACCTGAATATCGATGATAATTTAATACATTCTCCATCAGATGACCTACTCTACAGCTGCCATCATGTTGAGAGATTAAGCAGTCTAAACATTCGATTTTGGTGCAACTGTGATTCAAGGGTATTTATCAAGACAGCAGGTATCCTGCAAGATAGGCTGGTGGGTTGGCCTGAGTCCTACAGGTGTGAGCTTCCAGAATATCTTAAAGGCGTTATGCTTAAGGATTTTCATCCTTCTGAAATGTCCTGCAATGTATACATTTTAATAGGTATCATTATTGCTATCGTGGTGGTTTTGCTACTTCTGATGTGTTTTTTGTGTAAATATTTTGACCTCCCTTGGCACATGAGGATGATTTTCCAGTGGTTTAGAAGCAAATACAGGGTAACGAACGTAACGGGGGAAGACCTACAGGGCAAACGTTTTCATGCCTTCATCTCCTACAGCCAAGAAGACTGTGATTGGGTGAAAAACCATTTGATCCCAAACCTTGAGAAAGGTGATAGCTCACTAAGAATTTGCCATCATGAAAGGAATTTTATTCCGGGCAAATCGATTGTGGAAAATATAATCTACTGCATCGAGAGAAGCTTCAAGTCTATATTTGTGCTCTCTCCAAACTTCATTCAAAGTGAATGGTGCCACTATGAGCTGTATTTTGCACAGCACTCGTTATTTGGCAAGAACTCGGACAATTTGATCCTTATTTTATTAGATCCAATACCCCAGTATCTAATTCCCAACAAATACAGAAAGCTAAAGGCCATAATGAAACGCAGGACATACATGGAGTGGCCAAAGGAGAAGAGCAAACATTTTATGTTTTGGACAAATCTAAGGGAAATAATAAATATAGACATTCCCATGGAGGATGAGGAAATGTGTTTTCAACCCAGCATTCCCAGATGGCACATAACTTGTGAAAAGATGGATAAAAATTAATAATGACCTTCGACTCCATATTTGTTATAAATTATGTGATGTGATTTATTCAGACAGACAGGGAGGCAATGGAGCTGATCTTCTATGCTTGCAGGCATCGTTCAAGGTGGTGTTATAGCTCCTCCCATCACAGCTCTTACCCAGCTCAGCCCTTAGACCAGCTCATGTCACATGGTACAATATATACCTTATAACCTCTAGCTATGGCCACAAATAGCATGGGGGTGGTTTCATATATGGGAATATTCGAACTAACTTATTTAAAGCATTTACATATATGGTGGAACACGTATTCCGCACTTCTGGCAGCTTGGTGACATAGAGCTTCATGCTGCAATGTATACTGGTTTATCTATAGCTTGTTGTTCGTTAGTCTTTGATTGACAGGAACAGAATATGTCTTCGAAGAAGCCCTTGGAAGTAAATTCTGAATGCTGAAACCAATGTTTATTCATTTAAAATATTCATCTTGTGCAGAAAGATACATAAATTTAATCTCAACAGTCCCTGTTTTTCCAGCAAATGAAGATGACAGGTGATAGGAACTTGTCTTTAGATACTGGTGACATCTCTGGACCAGAATGATCAGTTGAAATAATCAAAGGAACTTCTGTAGTCTATAATACATTAGTGACTGTGTAACTTATTGTCTTGATTCATAACCCATTTTATTAGAATCTTACTAAGAATCTTACTAAGAAAAAACCCCATGCATTATTTATTTTTTCTGTAGAATTGGTTTTATTCCTTAATACGTATAACACAGTTACTGATTATTTGTCTTAAAAATGCAGAATTATCTCTGATTGGTCATCTTTCTTGTAGACAGATATGTACATTGAAGTGTAAGTGTAACAGTATCTTTTCAACATTTTACCAATCATATAGCCAATCGACAGATATTAGTAATATTGTCAGCATGTAGGAGCAAAATAAATAATAAATAGACTATTATACCAGTTAAGCCAGTTTCATTAGATTGGAATGACTATTATCTCTTGAACTGTCAATCATGAATACACTTATAATATAGAATAGGTATGGTGTTTTCTTATTTAATATCAGTAGTATGTTACACTCCGTAGACAAGTAAGCATAGGCCATTGAACTTATAAACACTTAGGGCGAAATTTACTAAGAATACGAATATGAAAAATCGTATTCGTATTCTTAATACAAATGAATATGAATGAATACGACTATTTTTATTTATTTATTTATTTTTTACACACTGAAACCTGCACGGATCTGACTGATCCGTTCAGGCTGCCAATACAAATTTATATTTTAAAATATGAATTTGTATTTAAAATACAAATTCGTATTGGAAAAAATATGAATAAGTACGCCATTGGATAATATGAATCAGTCAAATATGACTGATTAGTAAATTATCCTCCGGAATACGAATGAAAATACGACTACACCAGTGGTATTCATTCGTATTAAGAATATGAATACGATTTTTCGTATTCGTATTCTTAGTAAATTTCCCCCATAATGTTATTGAGACAATATAATTTTTTCAACTATATAAACTATATCTAAATCTAGTTTTGTGTAACATTATCAAAAGTCAGTACTCCTAACTATGTGCAATAAACACAGACTAGAGAAACTACCAATATTATTAGGAAAGCAGAACCTAATATCAAAGGTCACAACCCAGGATCCAAGCATCAACTGAGGAGAGAACGTGATTGGACAGCCTTATCTATATATTTTTTATTTTTATTTTCTACAGAATATAGAGTTCCAAAGTGCTTGAGTACTGGCTCTTACCTCGGATCTCCTTAAAAGACCCTAAATAAGAATTCCACTTACTGTTTGTGCACTGCTGCAGTACTCCATACAAACTCCTGCAATGAAGGCAATTATGACTATAGCCTTGCTTGGGCTCTGGCCTGTCCTACAAATGTGAGCACATATGACCTCCACAGCACACACTATTGTCCTAAGGCAGTGGTTCCCAACCTTTTTTCTCTCCCGTACCCCTTGATTAGGCTTTTCATTGATAAGTACCCCCTCCTCTCATTTTGAAGTATGGACAGTACTTAGCGTTATGCATGTCCTTATATTAAGGAGGAGCGGAGGAGTAGTATACAGCAAGGAATCATGCCCTTCTGTGTCTAGAGACTCGTTGTGTACTATCTCCAGGATTCCCGCTAACATCGGTAGGATTAATGCCGCTGCCTTCTCCACCTTTGTCAGTGCTGGGTAGATGAAGGCTGATGTCTGAGGGCAGCACGGGAAGCTCCCAGTGGATTGCTGGTCAGACATATGACATAACATGGTTTGTCTCCATGGCAATGGGTCTTCTTCAGCCATCAAAAGACCTTTTCACCATCCGCCATTACCAATATTATTTTCAAGTACCCCCAACTGGTCTGCAGAGTACCCCCAGGGGTACTAGTAGCCCAGGTTGGGAACCACTGTCCTAAGGTGTAGTCTGTGAACAGGTCACAATTCACTCTTACCAATAGTCGCTCTGAAATAAAACAATATTTATTTAATACATATAAAACTACCTTTGACCATAGGATAACATTTCACACAATAGATTATATATAGAATACTGATTCAGCCCTTATGTCAGCAGAGAATCCATCAGCCCTTATGTCAGCAGAGAATCCATCTTCCATTTCCTTATGGATATTATTATTACTGAAAAGCTTGTAATAATTGTCTACCGGCCAATTTTCTTGTACTCTGTACAGTGCATATACCTACTGTTGTATACCCAATAGCCATATAGATATTTTACATGAGGTAGATTGTAAGACAAATCTCTTCTGTCTGACTATTTTGTAGATTTAGCTCCATAATGTATGTATTTTGTTTATATATATCTATATATATATATATATATATATATATATATATATATATATATATATATATATATATAGATAGATATATAGAGAAGACAAGATAAACCGCACACACTAGCAGATGTCAGCCACTGAGTGCCCGGTCCCAATATGGAGGTTAGGATATGAAGAAAGTAAGACCAGCAGCATCAGATTTGTAAACAAGTAAAAATATTTTTATGGCATTTTAAAGTGCAGAAGTGACAACAAGAGGAGACCAAAAAAGGTATTATCCAAAGGTAAAAAGATACTTAGCGGACATGGTTCTCCCCCACAAGCAGGTCATGCACGACGGCCGTTTCGGTGCTGGTATGCACCTTAATCATGTGCTACTGACCAATAATACACAAAGGTAATTTATACCCAACAAAGACCGCTGTGATAGGCTCAGGGAAAATTATCCAAACAAATCTGGCGGCAAAAAAGACGGAAGTAAACACAAACCGGAAGTGCCGTGACGCACATCCGGTAGCGGCGTCAAGACGAGATCACGCCGGAAGACACGGCCCGCACCAGCTGATGCCGGGTCACGTGACAACAAAGCATATGATCGTCACCATGGCAACCGCAAGTAAATAAAAGCCAGATCAATGACGGCACACTGGGGAATCGAGCTGAATCACAAAAATGTAAATAAACCAAGAGGCGCTCATGATGCATCCCATGTGTGTCTGTAAGGACAAAAATATCCAAGACCATACACATAGGTCAAGAAGGGTATAAAGCACACATAATAACAAAACACTGAAAGATAAGGGAAAAAATGTGAAAAAAAATTATACAGTGAAAAATACAATCAAAAATCAGGTCAATAATATCATAAATCGATACTAAGAAATACCGTGTCGACCACCATCATTTTAGAGAAAACAGTTAAGCGTGAGCTCCTCATTGAGGCCATGTGGTGCCACAGAATGTAGCCTGTGGATCCACATGCATTCCCTCTGAAGAAGGAGCTTATCCCTATCACCACCACGTCTTAATGGTGGGACATGGTCTATGGGCATAAAACAAAAGTCACGTAAGGTATGTTTCTTAAGAAAAAAATGCCTGGCAACAGGCGGAGTGTTGCTGTCGATACCAGTAAGAGCTTTTTTCAGAGATGACCGATGTTGGTTAATACGTTCTTTCAGGAGACGGATGGTCTTCCCAACATAGACCATTTTACAAGGGCAGATTATGACGTATACGACATAGCGGGTCTCACATGTAAGATGGAAGTGGATGTCGTATTTCTTGTCGTGTGCAGGATCTACAAAGGTATTGCCAGAACGGATGAACTGGCAGTTGACACACCCGTGGCATTTGGTAACTCCGGGTTTAGTTACCAGCCAGGTCTGGTTTTTATTGATACCTATATCTGGTTTCGCCACAATGTTCTTGATGTTGTTGCTCCTTTTGTAGCAAAAAAGTGGTGGAATGGAGCAAACAGGGCCAATCCGTTCGTCACTCTGCACTATATGCCAATGTTTTAAAACAGTCCTGCGGATATGCTTAGAAGCGATGGAAAAAGTGCTCGAGAAGATAAGTCGTTCTCCTTGAGTGTCCTTGGTCCGCTTGGTAAGGGATTGTTCCCTGGGAAGATCTGTGCAATGGGTGATGGCTTCATCGATCTCTTTACGGTCATACCCTCTATCAATAAAACGAGCTCCCATTTCTTTGAGAGCCGGTAACAGTTCCTCTTCTTCTGATGTGACACGAACCACCCTTAAAAGCTGGGACAAAGGGAGTCCATGTTTAAGAGGGAGAGGATGGAAACTGTCCGCTGAAAGGAGGGTGTTTTTATCCGTTTCTTTACGGTAAATTCTGGTTGACAGTTTATCAAATTTCTTAAAGACACACATGTCCAAGTAATTTATAGTGGTTTCACTGTACGACAGTGTAAATCTGATGGTGGTCGGCAGGGCATTCAGTGCATCAATGAAAGCGGTGAGTCTATCAACCCCCCCAGTCCACACTAAAAATAAATCGTCGATATATCGAACGTAAAAATGAATAAACTGTGAAAAAACCGGGTGAGACATGATATGTTAAATTTCGTAGATGTACATAAAGAGGTTGGCAACATAAAGAGGTGACCAACAAGCTGTTAACAGCTTGTTGGTCACCCTAGACATTACGAGCCTTTATACAAACATAATGCATCAAGAGGGCATCGATGCGGTGCGTGCTTCAATCTCCTCCAGTCCACACTACAAGGGTCCTGTTATTGAATTTTTGTTACTGCTTTTGGATTTTATTTTGAGGAAGAATTATTTTCGGTACTTATGTAGTATCTGGGCTGCCGATTTTTTGATTGTATGCCTTAAGTTAAGGCATACAATCAGATGCGATGCGATGCGATATCGCATCGCATCGCATCGCATCGCATCCGATATCGGATGCGATGACCCGATTTTTCCATAGGAATCAATGTTAAAATGATTCCTATGGAAAAATGGGTCCTTTTCATACCCCTACTATCCAAGTGGGCATGGAGTTGGATATAAACCTGTGGCGAGCATAGCGAGCCACCGAGCCCGAAGCGTGGCGAGCGAAGCGAGCCCCGCGAGGGGACGGTATTCGTCCCCTCGCGGGGCTCGCTTCGCTCGCCACGCTTCGGGCTCGGTGGCTCGCTACGCTCGCCACAGGTTTATATCCAACTCCATGCCCACTTGGATAGTAGGGGTATGAAAAGGACCCCTTTTTCCCATTGAATTCCATGTTAAAATGGACTCAGTCCATTTTAACATTGATTCCTATGGAAAAATCGGGTCATCGCATCGCATCGCATCGCATCGAATCGCATGGTCGCATGCGATGCGATGCGATCTCCCGATCCGACCCGATTTAGAAATCGGCAGCCCAGATACTACATAAGTACCTTATTTTCTTTTTCAGAATTCTTTTTATTTGCAGTTAAGGGGTACGGCTATGGGGTCTAACATGGCCCCCTCATATGCCAACCTCTTTATGTACATCTACGAAATTGAACATATCATGTCTCACCCGGTTTTTTCACAGTTTATTCATTTTTACGTTCGATATATCGACGATTTATTTTTAGTGTGGACTGGGGGGGTTGATAGACTCACCGCTTTCATTGATGCACTGAATGCCCTGCCGACCACCATCAGATTTACACTGTCGTACAGTGAAACCACTATAAATTACTTGGACATGTGTGTCTTTAAGAAATTTGATAAACTGTCAACCAGAATTTACCGTAAAGAAACGGATAAAAACACCCTCCTTTCAGCGGACAGTTTCCATCCTCTCCCTCTTAAACATGGACTCCCTTTGTCCCAGCTTTTAAGGGTGGTTCGTGTCACATCAGAAGAAGAGGAACTGTTACCGGCTCTCAAAGAAATGGGAGCTCGTTTTATTGATAGAGGGTGTAGAGTTTTATTTTAGGGATCATATATCTCTCTTAGCCCAATTATAGTTATTGAGATTGAGATATTATTATATAAAATATATTTATTATATCTTGTATTGATATAACACATATATTTAACATCTGCAATTATATTCTAATAGACTTTACAATACATTATGCAGAGTACTTGTCATAATTTGATTCCCCAAATATGAGAGTTCGAGACTTGTAATTTTAGCTCCAATTGGAGGATTTTATTTATAGGCAAAACAAACCATTACAGAATAGATTAACACAATAATTGATATATATGCTATTATATATATATTTATATATACGCCTCCTTGCTTATATTACATAAAATTACATTAAACAATTGACAGACTTAGACTGCTATAAAACTAACATAAATTGTAGACTTCAGTATTCCATAACTTTATCAACAACTGAACATTTATATCTACCATGATTACTCACTCACTCCAGCCCATCGCTTCTAGGTTCCGTTCCTCTCTCCTGCTCGTGGCTCACATCTCTCCTCCTGACTCACTGAATGGGTTTCTTGCTGACTGTCCGTGTGTGTCTGTGAGAGTGTCTGTGTGTGTGAGAGTGAATGTCTAATCTATCTCTCTCCTTATATCCCAAATACATGAATTGAAGTTCCCTGTTCTCATGACGTTATTGAATTTATGGATGCTAATGGTGACAGGGTCTCCTGCTTGTCTGGACTCTAGTGGTAATCTCCTTTGCGAGATCTCCTGTTCTGGTCTCTCCCTGTGCATCAATCTATTTTACACTCCTGTTGTCAAAATACAATAGTGTCTTGTTTGTCCTGCAAAGTAACTTGGATGATGTACTAGCAGCTACATTCTCCAGAAAGGAAACCAGATGGCTGGAGTCAATACAGTCTGTCTAATATACACTGTCCCACAATTCTGCCTTACAGCACAGACTACCTAAATACAAATATTGCTACATTCTGTAAACATTTAAATGATATACATATTCAATTTATAGCTACATTACTTTATAGTATCAAAATAATATTCAATTTCTATGCAAACAAAATTATATATGGTAACAGTCCCCCGCTTGTGACCATGAGAAATTATTTTGATTGGTCACACAGTAAATTACCATAATTACTTCATATATATTTTCAAACATTCTTTTCCCAACTCTCCTAACCATACATTAACCATTAGTGTGAAATATCCTAACTTAATTAACCTGATTTACCCAATAATAACTAAATTTGACCAGGACAGAAGGTTTTTTATATTCAGTATTCATGAGGAAAATATTTTCATTGCTACAGACAGTTATATGCCACGCCACAGCTTGCCTTGTATATCTTGTTTGGTCGATGTGTGAGGACACTTTCCTTGTATTGTTGCTCACAGTGATTTCCTGGCTGAGGGCTGTCACCTGTGTGGGTTGTAGTTTTTGGAGACACTTTACATTTGCAGTATGGTGGACGTAGAAGTAGAATTCTTCATAAACACTGTTGACTTGCTTGAAATGTTGCTTTACATGTATAGAGGCTGTTGACTTGCTTGAAATGTTGCTTTACTTGTGTGGCCCTTGGAGTGCTGTGGTCTTGATACATTTCTTCACCACAGTTTTGCAAAACACGGCCTTTGGTAAGCCTCATTAATGCAGTCCTTAGCGAGTTTGCTTTGTATGTCCTTTACGATTATCGCTGTGATCGTGACAAGTGTCCTTGTGCGTCTTTTAAGATTATCGCTATGATCGTGACAAGTGTCCTTGTGCGTCCTTTAAGATTATCGCGCTGCAATCATGATAAGTGTCCATGTCTCTCTTTAACCCCAACCTCGTTGTGTTGAACAAAACAGTTTGTGACATTGAATACAGCAGTTGAAACTTTAACCAAGTATTTTTGCTTTACTTGTTGATAAGAACATTTATCTTCAGGCATTGGCAAGTAAATGTCTGGGGTAGATTCTAAAGGATCCACTCCGTTTATACTAAATTTCCTCACTAAATAATAATTTACCATTCAGTCTCTGATCGCTTACCTACCTTCCTATATACTATCTTATCTTAAACTAAAATAACCATACACCAGCTAAATCCAATAACTAACAATAATATTTTGATTTGACGTATCTATGACCACATCCTATCAATACAATAAATGACCCTTATTTTGCTTCAAACAAATATTAAATATCTGTTAAGAATGGGTTTGTCTATATCGAATTCCATCCAGTGATGTGTGATATGCAGCCATGTGCATATACAATAACTACAATATTCTATCTATGCTATTGTTCATTCTCTTAGACTTGGTTAAGTCTGTATTAAGAGAATGATCCATCTTAACAACTAACAAAACATTTCTCTTTTACAATTTGATGTAAGGCATACCATTCTTTGTCTGATATTTAAATTAGTTTGAAGCTTTTTAAGAAGGAAGCGTATATATAATCAGCATATACTCATATGAAGAATATAAAGAAAAAATAAAATATTTACAAGGTATATACAATAACATAAGAATGAAGATCATATGTGTGAATTGATCGGCAATTAAAAATGTATGTACAAAAGGATTCTGCATACTTGGTGGTGAGAATGATGCACGCTGTAAATGGAATGTGCATGTGTCACAGTGTCCTGACAAACAATGATTGCTGTAATGAAGGGGTTAATGAACTTCTCCTGAAGAAGAGAAAAGGGGATTTTGTCCATGTGTCCAGAAAACAAATAATAGTTGCTGTAGTTAAACCTTTTCCTTCTCTGAAGGACTGAAGAAAGAAAAAGAAACTAAAAAAAAAGTCCTTTGATTTTTGTCCATGTGACAGTTTTTTTAGAGCTACTGTGGATTCTCCTTGGATGACAAACACAAGCTGTGCAAGGTACTGGCTCTTTGCATAATTGCAGCAATAAAAGGTTTAGTAGAGGTTGTTGTTGCGACTTGGGGCTTTCTTTAAAACTTTGCTCCATTAGCATTGAAGCTGCTGTGTAGAACTTGTAACCTAAAATTTAAACAAAAAGAAATACAATTACTATTATTGCTATTTACAAACTGGTGTGACAATGCTGCTATATCTTTTGTGCTATCTACTGGTCCAACATTGCTGGCCATGTTTTCTGGTTTGTACCATTTCTCTCCTCTATGTAATAGTATATGTCACTGACAACATAAACTTTGCTGCAGGTATGATGCAGGTTACATTTAATCTGGATCTTGTATCCATTTAAACATGTGGCAGTTCCTTACACCACCCAATAACTAGATTTAATCTATAAAGTAAATGAACGATACTCCCTGTTGTCATTGCCATGATGCATGTTTTCTCAATTTGCTTTTGGTGGTCCTGCGAGTTTCTTCAGTCTGGAAACTTGGAGCTTCTGAAAAATATACTTGTGGCGAAAAACTGGTTAAATATGCTTGGTATGACTTGGGGGCTTCATGTTTGACCAAACCTAAAATGAAATGGTTAGGACTCCAGGACATATAAACATTCTCATCCTGGTGATGCTTTTTAGCATTCCTGTACTTCTGTGTGGTGTTCACAGATTGACACTCTGCATGTGGTCTCTCTAAGAGATTGTGGACATTTGCTCCACCACTAGATGTCTCTAACTGCTGTGTGGGGGTTACAGAGATGGTGGAACCTTTTGTGTGATCATGCATGCTCAAATTCATTCCATTGCTCAGCTCAGACAAATTTGTGGCTGAATACATTTGCTCATTTAATTCTGTGACAACTTTACCTACAATTGGAGTGTATGTATACAAGGTTATTGCCAGTTCCCTTTTCCCTGAGGGCAACACAATTTCTTTTGTCACAATGGGGGCTGTGAGAGTGGATTCTGCAGAATCACTATCCTTCTGAATGTACTGATCTCCCCCCTTAATCAAAACAGTGCAGGGGACATCTCGCATTGCTCTTGCTTTATTTGCAGTAATGTGCGCTTTGAGTATAGGTACATCCTGTACAGTATTACTTTCTTCCACTATTACAGAGCCCTGATTAGCATCTGTGACCATTTCAGACTTTGTAGTCTGTTTGTGAATGAGCCCCTCTGTGGTCTCATCCCTGCTCCTAACACCTTTGTTGGGTGCTTCAGTGATCCCTTCATGAGAGATCTGGACAGTTTGTTTACAATCTGCCAGAAAATTTACTTTTGTCTCAGAATTCTTCTGAGTACACTTCTTAACCTTTAGGGATTTTAAGAAGGAATTCACATTTGCATTCATTTTCAGGCATGCGCTCTTAAGACGTGAACCTGATTTCTCTTTACATTCCTGCTTAACTTCTAAAGTCGCTGCTCTGTGCATTTTCCTAAATGCTACAGCAACTCTTTTCATTTTCAACATTGCACTTATTTTACAATGCTGTATTTATACTTTTGTACACAAGATATCCTCCCAATGAGAGTGTCCGGATTCTCAAAGTTAACTCTAATATCTGGTACTAATTTTAATTTATTTGGAAATGCTCATTTCCACTGTTTATTTATTCTAGGCCTTTACAATTATCAAGTGCCTATTTAGTAACATACCCCACTGTGATCTTGCAATGTGTCAGCAGGCTAACCAGCCCTTGTGCTGAGCCTAGTAAATATAGTATTAGTTAAAAATGTTTCTGAATAATGCCATATTATCAATATCTAAGCGTGCACTCCCAGATAATGGTAACAATGGAATATCAGTTCTGTTTCACCAATACGTTATTCTAGGTCTACAAACAATGCAAGATAAAAATACACAATAGTATTACGTTTTCCTAGATACATCCTCACTGTGATTCTGTAGGTTAGGTAGCCAGCTTCACGCATCTGCTACTCCTTATAAATATTATAATCATACAATCAGATACCAAAATGTACAAGTCCTGCTGCGGTCGCCATTGTAGAGTTTTATTTTAGGGATCATATATCTCTCTTAGCCCAATTATAGTTATTGAGATTGAGATATTATTATATAAAATATATTTATTATATCTTGTATTGATATAACACATATATTTAACATCTGCAATTATATTCTAATAGACTTTACAATACATTATGCAGAGTACTTGTCATAATTTGATTCCCCAAATATGAGAGTTCGAGACTTGTAATTTTAGCTCCAATTGGAGGATTTTATTTATAGGCAAAACAAACCATTACAGAATAGATTAACACAATAATTGATATATATGCTATTATATATATATTTATATATACGCCTCCTTGCTTATATTACATAAAATTACATTAAACAATTGACAGACTTAGACTGCTATAAAACTAACATAAATTGTAGACTTCAGTATTCCATAACTTTATCAACAACTGAACATTTATATCTACCATGATTACTCACTCACTCCAGCCCATCGCTTCTAGGTTCCGTTCCTCTCTCCTGCTCGTGGCTCACATCTCTCCTCCTGACTCACTGAATGGGTTTCTTGCTGACTGTCCGTGTGTGTCTGTGAGAGTGTCTGTGTGTGTGAGAGTGAATGTCTACTCTATCTCTCTCCTTATATCCCAAATACATGAATTGAAGTTCCCTGTTCTCATGACGTTATTGAATTTATGGATGCTAATGGTGACAGGGTCTCCTGCTTGTCTGGACTCTAGTGGTAATCTCCTTTGCGAGATCTCCTGTTCTGGTCTCTCCCTGTGCATCAATCTATTTTACACTCCTGTTGTCAAAATACAATAGTGTCTTGTTTGTCCTGCAAAGTAACTTGGATGATGTACTAGCAGCTACATTCTCCAGAAAGGAAACCAGATGGCTGGAGTCAATACAGTCTGTCTAATATACACTGTCCCACAATTCTGCCTTACAGCACAGACTACCTAAATACAAATATTGCTACATTCTGTAAACATTTAAATGATATACATATTCAATTTATAGCTACATTACTTTATAGTATCAAAATAATATTCAATTTCTATGCAAACAAAATTATATATGGTAACAAGGGTATGACCGTAAAGAGATCGATGAAGCCATCACCCATTGCACAGATCTTCCCAGGGAACAATCCCTTACCAAGCGGACCAAGGACACTCAAGGAGAACGACTTATCTTCTCGAGCACTTTTTCCATCGCTTCTAAGCATATCCGCAGGACTGTTTTAAAACATTGGCATATAGTGCAGAGTGACGAACGGATTGGCCCTGTTTGCTCCATTCCACCACTTTTTTGCTACAAAAGGAGCAACAACATCAAGAACATTGTGGCGAAACCAGATATAGGTATCAATAAAAACCAGACCTGGCTGGTAACTAAACCCGGAGTTACCAAATGCCACGGGTGTGTCAACTGCCAGTTCATCCGTTCTGGCAATACCTTTGTAGATCCTGCACACGACAAGAAATACGACATCCACTTCCATCTTACATGTGAGACCCGCTATGTCGTATACGTCATAATCTGCCCTTGTAAAATGGTCTATGTTGGGAAGACCATCCGTCTCCTGAAAGAACGTATTAACCAACATCGGTCATCTCTGAAAAAAGCTCTTACTGGTATCGACAGCAACACTCCGCCTGTTGCCAGGCATTTTTTTCTTAAGAAACATACCTTACGTGACTTTTGTTTTATGCCCATAGACCATGTCCCACCATTAAGACGTGGTGGTGATAGGGATAAGCTCCTTCTTCAGAGGGAATGCATGTGGATCCACAGGCTACATTCTGTGGCACCACATGGCCTCAATGAGGAGCTCACGCTTAACTGTTTTCTCTAAAATGATGGTGGTCGACACGGTATTTCTTAGTATCGATTTATGATATTATTGACCTGATTTTTGATTGTATTTTTCACTGTATAATTTTTTTTCACATTTTTTCCCTTATCTTTCAGTGTTTTGTTATTATGTGTGCTTTATACCCTTCTTGACCTATGTGTATGGTCTTGGATATTTTTGTCCTTACAGACACACATGGGATGCATCATGAGCGCCTCTTGGTTTATTTACATTTTTGTGATTCAGCTCGATTCCCCAGTGTGCCGTCATTGATCTGGCTTTTATTTACTTGCGGTTGCCATGGTGACGATCATATGCTTTGTTGTCACGTGACCCGGCATCAGCTGGTGCGGGCCGTGTCTTCCGGCGTGATCTCGTCTTGACGCCGCTACCGGATGTGCGTCACGGCACTTCCGGTTTGTGTTTACTTCCGTCTTTTTTGCCGCCAGATTTGTTTGGATAATTTTCCCTGAGCCTATCACAGCGGTCTTTGTTGGGTATAAATTACCTTTGTGTATTATTGGTCAGTAGCACATGATTAAGGTGCATACCAGCACCGAAACGGCCGTCGTGCATGACCTGCTTGTGGGGGAGAACCATGTCCGCTAAGTATCTTTTTACCTTTGGATAATACCTTTTTTGGTCTCCTCTTGTTGTCACTTCTGCACTTTAAAATGCCATAAAAATATTTTTACTTGTTTACAAATCTGATGCTGCTGGTCTTACTTTCTTCATATATAGATATATAGATATATATAGATATATAGATATAGAGGTAGATGCGGCGGCATTCCAAGTTTAAACTCCGACCAAGGAGCCAAACAAACATACAATGTAGTGGGGGCGGCGGCACTCGGTTCAAATAAAAGACACGGCAGACGAGCCATCGTCGCTTAACGTGTATACAGCAGCCGGGCTCAAAGATGCGCGGCTTTCAGTCCAGCTGTCTGCTCCCTCCCTTGCCACCCCCCTCCCCGCCCGCAGCGTCATAAACTCACCGCTGCTCACTGGCGCCATTCCGCTGTCACTCACCGCCTGGCAGTCCTGCTCCCCTGCCCGGCCACACAAGCTAGGCGCTCCGCCCCTCCCGGCCTGCTCGCCCCGCCCCCCCCCCCCCCCACTTGCTGAACACGGAGAGGAGCAGGAGCGTACACTGGCCACCAATGGTTTCTTTTTAAACAAAGCCTGTAATATATACATTGCTGGCACAGACCAGCAATGTATATATTATTGGTACCACTGGGCACCAATGATTATTTATTAGCCAGTGATATACAGATGGGTCTTGTCCCATCCTTGCTGGCGGGTCGCCATGGCGTCTGCGCTGGCGACCCGCCAGCAGCCACGCCAGCGAATGCACTGAGACGCGCGTGCGTCTCACGCGCACGCGCGTCTCAGTCTCCGTCGCCAGCGCGACGGAAACCCTGTCCGTCTCCGCCTCAGGGAGACGGACAGGGTTAGGGGGGGTTAGGGGGGGATGCGGGCAGGCGGCGGGGACCCCGGGTTACCGCCGGCAAGCCGGCGGGGACCCGGGGGAACGGATGGAAGCGCCGTCGGAAGGGGACGCGCGCGCCTCTCGTGCGCGTGCGTCCCCTTCTCACCATCGCCATGGCGCTGGCGGGGGATGGCGGCTGGCGACGCCAGCGCCATCCCCTGCCAAGATGGGACAAGACCCATCTGTATACATTGCTGGCACAGGCCAGCAATGTATATATTATTGGTACCACTGGGCACAATAATCATTAGCCAGTAATATATACATTGCTGGCACAGACCAGCAATGTATATATAATGGGTACCACTGGGCACCAATGATTATTTATTAGCCAGTGATATATACATTGCTGGCACAGGCCAGCAATGTATATATTACTAGCACCACTGCACACCAATTTATGATTATTTATTAGCCAGTAATATATACATTGCTGGCACAGGCCAGCAATGTATATATTATTGGTGCCACTGGGCACCAATAATTATTTATTAGCCAGTAATATATACATTGCTGGCATGGGCCAGCAATGTATATATTACTAGCGCCACTGCACACCAATTATCATTTATTAGCCAGTAATATATATCATACCCTCCAACATGACCCATTCCATTAGGTACAAAATGCTCTGTTTCTGGACTTCCCTGCCAGTGGCAGTTGCAGAGGTGGGGCTGCAGCACAGTCCAATATTCAAAGAGGGGAGCCACCTCAAACATCACTGTCTTAGGCTCACTGGCAGTTGATGTGACTCCCCCCTCTTTGAATTTTAGACTGTGCTGGAGCCTCAACTCTGTAACTGCCACTGGCAGGGAAGTCCAGCAACAGAGCATTTTGTACCTAATGGAATGGGTCATGTTGGAGGGTATGATATATATATATATCTGGCACAAGCCAGCAATGTATATATTGGCACCACTGCCCACCAGAGGTTAAAGTGAGCCGGAATGGGGTGGAACTGCGTTCCATCCGCTCACTTTGACCCGCTGTCTGACCCTGCCTACATTGCTTATGGAGACAGTCGGGCAGATTGGTGGGAAAACCGGCTATCTCAGAGCAGGTCCATCTGTCCATGGCGTGGCTATTTTAAATGATGCGCCAGTTCGCGACTCGTGAGCCACTGATGCCAGATTGGCTGCAAGTTCTGATTGGCTTGCAATTCGTGAGCCGGAGCGTCATTGAAATAGCCACGCCATGGACGGATAGACCCGCTCTAAGACAGCCAGGTTTCCCACCTCTTGTCCGACTGTCTCCTTTACCGCACAGTGCAGGGCACACAGTAACTTCCCGTGGCAGTGTGCATGTTACCCCTGGCACGAAGCCTGAACGGTGTGTGGCATATGGTGTAATGGGCATTACGGTGTGTGGCATATTGCGGAATGGGCGTTACGGTGTGTGGCATATTGTGTAATGGGCATTACGGTATGTGGTATAATGTGTAATGGGCATAGTCCCCTGTCCCACAAAGCCATGCCTTAAATTTTTCACAGACCAGCAATGTATATGTTTTGCTGGGCTCTGAATATACGCAGCCTAACAGTTCTGAATCAGGCACCAAGAACAGGAATGCACTGAATAAAATGGCCGCTGCTCCCACCCTTGGAGTTCAAACCCAGCCCTTTATGTAAATCGCCTTTTATATGAAAGATTTTCAGCAAAGTCTTTCTCTGACTGAAAATCTCTTGCTCTTTGAGGAAAATAGCTCAGTGTGTACGCACTATTTTGGTGACAGATATATCTATCAAAGATTTTGGCAAAGTCTTTTGAAATGAAAGTCTACTAGTGTGTATAGGCCTTTAGACTTCGCCACTAATAGCCGCCTTTCCGGGGCAGACTAGCTCCACCCTGTACTTGGATGCCACCTGGTATTTCGCAGTGACACAAAGTCCCAACCGAATCAGAATACTAGTAAGAGGATAAACGGTCTAGAAAACACAAAAATAAATTAGGCTTTGCACATGAACATAAACTAAAATATGTTGCGGTCACAGCCCATACAAGTAAGCTTATCAAGGCATATATACTTATTAAATAATACTTAAACATAATTTCCCAGTACGTATGTTATGTAGATAATCATTATTTGTGCTTGCATGGTTATAAGAGAAAATTGAAAAATGCAGATCAGCAGTTAAGTCTTATAAAAAGAAAAATATATACTGTATCTTCACATATCCCTCCTGTTTGCAACATGGCTTCCCCATGGAGCAAATAAAACACTTAAGAAATATATTTTTTAAAACAATTAGCGTGTAACCCAAAACTAAACCATAGTAAAAGGAACCAGGTAATGCGCTATGAAGTGACAAGGGAAGAAAAGAGAAAATAATTGTTTCATTGTTTCAATAAATATTCATTGTATGGAAAAAGATTAATCTGCTAGCAATTAATCACTTAAGAAATTGAATACCACAGTTTCTGACATCGACTATGACATAAATTCTCATATTGATGTTCCAGTAAAGTATCATTGTTCATATTAGGGCCCTTATTCTGATCGGTGTGGATATTCCCGCATTCTTACGGAGCGGTCCGTACGCCACGGTGTTTTGCCGCGTGCGGCCATCGTCCGTAGAAACGCCCACGTGTCCTCCGCATTCGGACGGACTCACTCTTTAAGAACAGGGCGTGTTTACGGTCGACATACAAACCATGCGTGTGCGGGAGAAACACTCCGATTCTGCACGGTATTACAGAGTATTACAGAGTATGCTCGGGAATACCGCATCCGAACGGGAGCCAAGCGGTGCTACCGCACGTAAGCGGAGTATTTACGCCAAACAACCCACTATTATGTATCTTCTGCAATACATCACATGACCCACTTATTCAATTACCTATCCTCATAAAAAACTTCTTATTTGGAATTGGAATCAATTAGATGCCAATATATCCTTACAAGCATGCCTAACACATGCATTGCACACATTAACCCTTACAGCAATTGAAGCAGCAATGGTTTCAATTAAAGCACTGACAAGCGTCCTATTAGTGAGTAATGAGTAAAGGAGTAGATTCTATTGGGTTCAGGTGTTAATGCTTGTAGTCATTAGGCGGTACGTTCGCCTACCGCATGAACGAGTGGTGTCCGCAAAGCAATAGTACACTTGTGGACACCGCACATTTCTGCCCTTTTTGGTCGCGTGCATTCGGAGTGCTATCCGAATGTACGCCCCCCAACATAAGTGTACTCCCCCGTGTCCGCCCATGTTTCCGCCCCGTTTTGCCCACTTTGAAACTACGCCCATGTGTCATTCCGCATGACGCCCATAATACGCCCATATTTCCCGACTGATTGCGGTGCACAGTTTTGTACGGGATTTGCCCGAACAGGTACGGAGTCAATGCGTGGCACATGCGCGTTGCGTTCTCCACGCATGCGCAGACGCCGTAAAGACGCGATCCGAAAGTATGCGGTAAAGTACGCGTCAATCAGAATAAGGGCCAAGGCTATGAAAGAGAACATTGGGCCTTATTCTGGTCGGTGTGGCCGGATCCGAATATGCGGCCAGGGCCGTGCGTGCGAAACCCCGCCTTCCATACGGATCGCCAACTCCGTCCGTACGCGGTAAGAAGCTGGCCGAACGGACCGCACGTGTATTTTACACGGAATACACCTCCTCCATCTAAGGGAACCTCCCCCATCATTCGATGGTCGCAGACCATCGAATGCAGGACCGAGTGCTCCACCAGCTCCCGCAACCTCAGACCACACGGACATTTTTCCGTGCAAAAGCAGGGATCTGGGCGGGCAGCTGACATCCGGCGATGTCATATGTCCGCCCCCTACACGTGCGTCACGGCTGCATTACCATACGTACGCCCAGCGTTTGCATGGGAACGCCCATGAAACGCGGGGCATATGCATATGGTAATGAGCCCAAATAGCCCTTCACGCCCCTCTCCACCCCCTGTTCGGAGTGTTCACATATCATGCGGGATTTGGCCGTACGCCCCGCTCGCACATGCGCAGAGACGCCTCTGCACATGCGCAGACACAAAACATCGGCGGCCCGAACGCACGCCGATATATCCGCACCAACCAGAATAAGGGCCATAGTCACATTTGTACAGAAATAGTAACCGTGCTCTGGTCTTGTATTCTGAGCAATCCCTATACTAAGTTATTATCCTAATGTTGGTTCAAATGTATATTGCATTTGCAACGTACCACTGAATTTCCAAATACTGTCATAGTAAGAAGCATTCATTTCCCAAAAAACACTGAGTACTATTAAATGAGCACATAGCTGTGCTCACCACGCTTCGGTCTCATGGCTCGCTGCGCTCGCCACACTATGGCCCTTATTCTAATCGGCTCGGTACGGCCCGCGTGCGGCCGTACCGCCGATGTTTTCTCTCTGCACATGCGCAGAGGTCACTCTGCGCATGTGCAGGGGAATTCTCCGTGTTAAAAATTTAGACGCCGCAAAGGGGGCGTATAGGGGCGTGAGGGGCTTCATCCCCTCATTTCCCTATGTGTACGCCCCGCGTTTCATGGGCGTTCCCATGCAAACGCGGGGCGTACGCATGGTAATGAGGGCATGACGCCACTCATGGGGGCGGAAAGCTGACGTCGCCGGATGTCAGCTTTCAGCCCCCATACAAGCTACCACACGGACGATTGTCCGTGTGGTCTCAGCTTGCGGGAGCTGCCGCGGCGTGCGGTCCTGCCTTCGATGGTCGTCGACCATCGAATGCAGGGGGCAGCTCCCAGCATGGTGGAGGCGTACGCCTCCACCATTTTCGTGCGGTTCGCCAGCCGTCCGTGTACGGACGGCCGTGGCGAACCGTATGGTGGGCGGGGATTCGTCTGGTGCGGTCGGAGCCGCATATGCGGCTCGACCGCACCAACCAGAATAAGGGCCTATATCAGGGGCAGATTGGGAATTAAAACCAGCCCGGGAAATATTTTTAAGCAGCCCTAAAGGGGGGGGGGGGGGCACGTGTTGTTGTGCGCCGGAGGCGCGCCAGATTTTTTTGGGGGGCGTGGCCTATTTAAACAAGGCCACACCCAATTTTTGCCGCTGTGGGGGCATGGCTAGTGGCTCTCCGAGCTGCTGGCTATGTCCCCAGCCCCTCAGGCTGCAGAATAGGCGCAAGCGTACAGCGTCTATTCTGCAGCATGTGGGGCTGGGGAGATAGAGACAGGGGGGGGGGTGACAGGGGGTCTCCCAACTGTCCCCCCACCGTGGGACACTGAGTATGGTCCACCTCCCTTGAACACATTATGCACTATAACAAGAGGGCCCTTTGTTCTATCGAAAAACCTGTACACCTTATGCCACACAGTATGAGCCAATATTCACATTATGACACTTGGAATGATCCAAAATTCACAAAATGCTGCACACAATGCGTTAAAAAAAAAAGCTAAAGTTCACATTATGCAACGGAATGAGAAGACACAGGGTTAAAGGGGGTTGGTGCAGGGTGAGAGGGGTTGGTAATGAAGGGTGAGTAGGGGGTGACGAGGGGTGAGAGTGTGGTACCCTGCAGCGGGTCCCACTCAGTCAAATCTGCAAGATTAACCCCACCGCTGAGAGGGGGTTAATGTCCCTCCCCATCCCCATGGGCGCCAAGAGCCGGGAGGCGGGACTTACCCGGGTGATGCAGAGCCAGCAGGAGGTCAGCGGGGATTGGAGGGCAGTGAGGCCGGAAGCTGAGGAGAGAGAGGGGTCACGAGAAGCGTGGAAGGTGAACTCCCCGGCGTCAGGAGAGCAGCCGGCAGTGCGCGCGGCTTTGGAAGGCGCAGATCCGGCGCCAGAGTCCCAGGGCGAGCAGCCGAGCGCTGATGGACGGAGGAACAGCCTCCGTGTGAAATCCCCAGCACTCGGGGAGAAGGGAGAGAGAGCGGCTCTGCCCGGTGATAGAGAACAGGGAGCCGCTGACTGTCACGCCGCGCAGCGGGACTCCAGTTCCCCAGCGGTGAGTGACAGGCAGAGAGAGCACCTGCACTGGCGAGTCAGGCAGGACGGGGCACAGAAGTTGTTGTCCCCGGTATGCAGGGGACGGATCGGCAGCACAGCGAAGGACCCAGATGACCTGCCCTTCAGGAAGCAGCCTCCTCATGTCCTGCGGCCACCCAGAGAAACAGTGAGTCTGGTCCTGGTGACCACCATGCAGTGTGAAGCACACCCTATGGTGCAGTACCCCTTTGATCCCTGGGGGCTGAAGGGACCTGTTGAGAGTCAGGTGCAGTAAGAGGGACCAGCGCAGCTAAGTCCCTGAAGGTTAGTCTCAGGAGAGAGGGACAGACGTCACATAAGAAGAGACACCCAAAGGGATGGTCATGGGCCAGAGCAGGCATCCCTGTGTAAGACCTCCTCTACCTCTATAGTACTGTCGCTACTGGTTCAGAGGCAGGCCAGGACGCACCGCCCTAATCCCCTTAAGGGGAAGCTCATGCTAGATTGAGTCCCACTTCATATGGCGCCGGCTACTTATCCGTAGGAAGGCCGATAGGAGCATTGTTCCGGCTATTTATCCGTAGGAAGGCCGAGAGGAATATCGCCCAGGCTAATGATCCGTAGGAAGGCCAGGCTCCTTGAGCGACACCCCCTTGGGAAAATCCTACATTAATTCCTGTATACAGGCCGAACCCTAGACACGGGTTCAGGACACTAGTTGGGTACCGGTACCATTTATCCATATAGGGTTAGGTATAGTACACCCTAGTAGTACTATAAGTGGAAAAATAGGAGTTCTTAGAAATAGTAAATTGTTTGCTTTAGAGCGTTAAAAGAAATGATGATGTTGATTAGCCCAGTATAGGTTATTCGTTAGTTTAATCCAGTGTATGCAAGATTGATATATTTATTGTTGTAAGATCGCATTGCTTACCTTTTTACTGCAGCGATTTGTACGGCTGTCCTATGGGAAGCTGTAGTCATGATGTTTGCCGGTGCTGAGTGGCGAATAATAAAATGTAACCCATTTAATTGCATTTGCTCCCTCGACTCTGTGTCCACTATTGTTGTCTAATCCCCTGGATGAAAAGTACGGAATTGCGTGGGTACCACACTTGGCGTCATACGAACAGGATCCAGGGTACAATTAGAAAGCAATAAAGGATGGAAGAACCAGCGGTGCCAGCGCCACCGAATACAAATGCAATGCCAGGAGGGGAACCCCAACAAGAACAGCCCGCACCACCGGGGGTCACATCCATCACGCTCCCATACTACTTCGGGGCCCCGTGGATGCCGACCTACAGCGGGGATGCAAACAAATCGTCAGGGGCGACATTCGCACAGTTTAAAAACAAAATAGGATCGATGTCCCGGCTCTACATCCTTCAAGAGCAACAGACGATAGAAATATTAATAGGACAGCTGACTGGGTCCGCCCTACGTGAGGTGATGTCATGGCCCCCAGAACATAAACAGACAGTGGAACAGATCCTAAGGAGATTATCGACCATGTTTGAAACAAGAAATCTCCCGGATATGAAAATGAAACTATATGGGAGGAAACAGCAACCTGGAGAAACACTACGGGACTATGCCCTCAGCCTGCAGGAGGCTTTGAGGGCAATACAAGCCATCGACCCAGAAGAAGCTAAAAACGCGGACGAGACACTGACCATCCAACTTACAGAAGGGGTGGTGAAGGAAAGTATGCGTGTGCAACTGAGGTTACTCCGTCGACAGATGCCTGGGAAATCGTTCAGGGACTTCAAAGAAGCCGCCATCGCAGTAGTTGGCACCGAGGTCAAGCGAGAAGATGAATACCCCGAGTTATTGGGTTCGAAGGAACAGCGGGACCTGCATGGGCCCACCACCACCAGCCAGGAAGGAGCCAGGACAAGCAAAGACATGGCTGTACAAGGCGGACAGAACCTCCAGGAAGACAAACTCCAGACGCTGAGCAGACAGATAGAACAGCTGATGGCAAGAATGGCAGACATGAAAAGGGAGATGTATCAGAAGAACAGATCACCTACCGGCGATGATAGAGAGTCGGGGCAGAAAACCGAATGGCGTAGAGAATCGGGAAGCCAATGGAACCACCCAAAGCAGTCAGAAAGGCGACTGACAGATCAGACTGAGAAGCGAGCCCTGCAACACACCACCTGCGTCCAGAGGAGCCAGGCGGGGAAGAAAGTGCTAGCTACACAGGTACAAGGAACCGTCAAGTGGTTTAATGTCCAAAGTGGATATGGGTTCATTAACAGGAATGACACGGAAGGTGATGTCTTTGTCCATCGGACCGCCATGAAGAGAAACAACCCCCGGAGGTTCCTGCGCGGTGTCAAAGATGGCGAGATGGTTCAGTTTGATGTGGTGAAAGGACAGAAGGGTGAGGAGGCAGCAAACGTGACTAGCCCTGGCGGTGTGCCGGTTACAGGAAGCCAGTTTGCTCCCGACCGACGTTTGTTCCGCAGGCGTCCACCTCCATCCTTTTACAGACGCCATTTTGGTAGGAGAGGCAGAACAACGAACCGGAAGCACTTAAGCTTAACAATGTCCCGTGAGGACACGGCCATGAAAAGTGGGGGTGAATGTGGTACCCTGCAGCGGGTCCCACTCAGTCAAATCTGCAAGATTAACCCCACCGCTGAGAGGGGGTTAATGTCCCTCCCCATCCCCATGGGCGCCAAGAGCCGGGAGGCGGGACTTACCCGGGTGATGCAGAGCCAGCAGGAGGTCAGCGGGGATTGGAGGGCAGTGAGGCCGGAAGCTGAGGAGAGAGAGGGGTCACGAGAAGCGTGGAAGGTGAACTCCCCGGCGTCAGGAGAGCAGCCGGCAGTGCGCGCGGCTTTGGAAGGCGCAGATCCGGCGCCAGAGTCCCAGGGCGAGCAGCCGAGCGCTGATGGACGGAGGAACAGCCTCCGTGTGAAATCCCCAGCACTCGGGGAGAAGGGAGAGAGAGCGGCTCTGCCCGGTGATAGAGAACAGGGAGCCGCTGACTGTCACGCCGCGCAGCGGGACTCCAGTTCCCCAGCGGTGAGTGACAGGCAGAGAGAGCACCTGCACTGGCGAGTCAGGCAGGACGGGGCACAGAAGTTGTTGTCCCCGGTATGCAGGGGACGGATCGGCAGCACAGCGAAGGACCCAGATGACCTGCCCTTCAGGAAGCAGCCTCCTCATGTCCTGCGGCCACCCAGAGAAACAGTGAGTCTGGTCCTGGTGACCACCATGCAGTGTGAAGCACACCCTATGGTGCAGTACCCCTTTGATCCCTGGGGGCTGAAGGGACCTGTTGAGAGTCAGGTGCAGTAAGAGGGACCAGCGCAGCTAAGTCCCTGAAGGTTAGTCTCAGGAGAGAGGGACAGACGTCACATAAGAAGAGACACCCAAAGGGATGGTCATGGGCCAGAGCAGGCATCCCTGTGTAAGACCTCCTCTACCTCTATAGTACTGTCGCTACTGGTTCAGAGGCAGGCCAGGACGCACCGCCCTAATCCCCTTAAGGGGAAGCTCATGCTAGATTGAGTCCCACTTCATATGGCGCCGGCTACTTATCCGTAGGAAGGCCGATAGGAGCATTGTTCCGGCTATTTATCCGTAGGAAGGCCGAGAGGAATATCGCCCAGGCTAATGATCCGTAGGAAGGCCAGGCTCCTTGAGCGACACCCCCTTGGGAAAATCCTACATTAATTCCTGTATACAGGCCGAACCCTAGACACGGGTTCAGGACACTAGTTGGGTACCGGTACCATTTATCCATATAGGGTTAGGTATAGTACACCCTAGTAGTACTATAAGTGGAAAAATAGGAGTTCTTAGAAATAGTAAATTGTTTGCTTTAGAGCGTTAAAAGAAATGATGATGTTGATTAGCCCAGTATAGGTTATTCGTTAGTTTAATCCAGTGTATGCAAGATTGATATATTTATTGTTGTAAGATCGCATTGCTTACCTTTTTACTGCAGCGATTTGTACGGCTGTCCTATGGGAAGCTGTAGTCATGATGTTTGCCGGTGCTGAGTGGCGAATAATAAAATGTAACCCATTTAATTGCATTTGCTCCCTCGACTCTGTGTCCACTATTGTTGTCTAATCCCCTGGATGAAAAGTACGGAATTGCGTGGGTACCACAAGAGTAGAGTGGCAGGGTGGAAGAGGATGCAGGGAGGGAGGAGGTCGGAGGGTGGTGTAGAATGCTGGGAGAGGAGATGCAGGGTGGCTGAGAATGAAGGGATGGAGGACGTACGCAGGGTGGCACAGGATGCAGAGTGTGAGGGGGGCATGGTGGCACAGGATGCAGGGTAGGAGGGGGAATGCAGAGTGGCAGAGGATGCAGGGAGGGGAGTCACAAAGTGGTGGAGGATGCAGGGAGGGGAGACAGTGATGCCCATTATACATATGCCACACACCGTGATGCCCATTATACATATGCCGCACACCGTGATGCCCATTATTCATATGCCGCACACCCTGATGCCCTTATACATATACCACACACACTGTGATGCCCATTACAGATATGCCACACACTGAGATGCCCATTACATATTATCGCACATAAGTGCTGCTTACCGACATGCTCATTCCAAGGAGGTTTAGTGCTTGTTGCCAAGGGGGTTTATATGCTCCTATCCAGGGGGAAGCAGTCTGACAGCCGGGCAGAGTGGGTTGTGCTGCCCAGCTGTCTAAAGAGCGGGTCCACAGTGGCTGCAGTGAAACAGTGTGACAGCCGGGCAATAGCGGTGGGCTGCCCGGCTGTCTTTAAAACAGGCCCTCGGCTGTTTGAAATCACGTGATGGGTTGCCAGCAAATAGCAGCACACAGTTACATGACACCCCCCCACCCACACACACACATATGAACATGAACATTATGCCACATACCTTAATACCCATTAGACAATATGCCAGATGAGACGCCATAATGTTCATTGCACATTATGCCACACACTGTAATGTCCATTAAACATTATGCCACACACTGTACTGCCCATTAGACAATATACAACATACCATTATGCCCATTACACATTATGCCCACACCATAATGTACATTGCCCATTATGCCACATACATCCATTAAAGACAGAAATCAGAGGCAGGGGCTGTGAATTGCAGCAATGTGTGGCATGGCCCCTGTACCATAAAGGCAGGTCATAAAGTAAAAGGCTTCATTCTGTCCCCTTTCCTCCTTGCAATACTATTGCTGCATGTAAACACAGCACCTGCTTCATTCCAATTCTCCTGACTGCAGCCCCCCAAAACACTAGCAAAATCACTAAACAGAATAGTGACAGTGCAAGACAGTCCCCATGGGTAATCAGGATGTGGCCACCTCTTAGCTCACGTCCCTTCCTCCAACGTCCCTGGACCTCTGCCCCTTCACTCATGTCTGTGTCTCTCCAGAATGGCATACCGATCACCACATAATTGTCTGCCCCACTGGCTGCTGCCCCCCTTCTCTATGTCACTTTCAATTCCCGCACCTATCCGCCCCATCCGCCGCTGCTACCGTACCTTGCTGAGAGCGGGCTTCGTCCCTCAATCACCTCGTGACTCCTGGCCATTTCAAACATGACACGCTGACTATTGAGCCAATCGGAACTTGCGGACCATCCAGTGCCAGATTAAGCCTTCGGGGGGCCCGGGGCACTTTAGACAGGGGGGCCCCCTTGCACTTGTCATTACTGGCCGCAAACTGCATGGGAGAATATTACACTGTCAAAACTCAGAGCAAAGGCAGTATAAACTTGGTCAATGGGTAACTGCAGGGGATTATATATATATATATATATATATATATATATATATATATACATATATACATACACACACACACATATACATACCACATGAAAAGCCTGTGTTTGTCCCTCTGCACCTTACTCTGTAGGCAACCTCACAGTCCCAGTGCTGCCTCTGATTAAAAACCCTCCCATGACTAGGTTGCTGCTGTTCTCCATGGGCCTGAAAAGCATGTAATGAGCTCCACCAATCAGAGCTCAGCACAAACATCTCAGCCTCTGCCCTCTGGTTCAAAGTGTCATGGGACTTAATCAACGCCCAGTAATGCACTGCACACTTGTGCAATCAGTGTGCCTTCGCTCCCAATGCTCAGCACCATTAAACATTGTCACATTGGCAGATAGGTGAAGCTGCAGCACTACCCCACTCCCATGCACAAAACCTTTAGCTAAAAAAAAAAATACATGCCAACCACAGGGGGCTCCTAGCTAGAGGGGGCCCAGGGGCACTGACCCCTTGTGCCCCCATTATAATCCGGCCCTGGGCCCATCAGCCCCAATCACCGTGGCTGCCGGTACGCGAGTGCTGATTGGCTCAGGAGCTGTGCCGCATTTGAAATGACCTAGAGCCACGGAGACCAGGTGAGATTAACCTTTATAGGGGGGGGGGGGGCGACTGGACACCCCTGGGGGCCCCTGGAAACCTCTGGAAACCCCTGGGGGCCCTGGACACCAGCCTGCCTGCACCAGTCAGTCAGGTGAGCGCCGCCGCTACCTGTATGCTATGCTTTGATTGTTTGGAATGAGAAGAAGAGGTTAATAAAGATGGAATGGGTGTTGCGTGTTTTGCAGAATAAAGTTGAAAGATACAGTTTACAGTGATGGTTAATATTTTTAGTTCATAATTTGGAGGTGTGGAACATGGGGACTAATGGTACTTATCCTAGATGAGGATACTAGTCCCAATGTTACACATGACCAATGTTCCCTCTAATGTTACGAAGGCTGTGTGCGGCAAAAGATTTTGTTTGTGCAACTTTGGAAGGAAATTTAATTTTTGTGCGTCACTTATATATAACTGGAAAATGACGTTTTAGCATTTGTGTTAACTTTACTTCAAAATGGTATTACACATTTAAAACACAGCCCACAATGTAGTTAATGGGTGAAACACACATTAATTGAGTCCACAATTGCAAAAAGGGACCCCTGCTGCTTTGTGCGCTCTGTTGTAATGTCTGTGCGCACGCTCGTCGAGTTGTGTGCGCGCGCACGTGCGCACAGCTTAGAGGGAACACTGCACATGACCAACACCTCCAAATTATGAACTAATAAAATATTAACCATCACTGTAAACTGTATCTTTCAACTTTATTCTGCTAAACATGCAATACCCATTTTATCTTTATTAACCTATGGCTCTTCTTATCATTCCAAACAATCAAAGCATACAGGCTGAAGCAGCGCTAAAGGCCTTTTGGTTCAGATGCAAAACTGTTGAGGCTCAAGCCCACCCAACAATTTTGCATCTGAACCAAAAGGGCTTAGCAGCGCCTGAAAAATACTTCAGGTACAGTCATTGGCAATAATGTGAGCGCAGTATTAGTATACCTACTCACTTAATCTCTCTCCGCAGGTCCTGACTCCGACTTGAGCCAGTGTCCTCCCCCTCCTGTTTGCCGTGTCACTGGACTGCCCGGCCCATCCTCTGAACAGTTTAAGTGCCGAAGCAGCACGCAAGATGAGGACGCGCCGGTGCAATGACGTCATGGGTATAGGTCGGCATGGGTATAGGTCGACATGGGTTTAGGTCAATAGGTCGACACAAGCATTAGCTCGACAGTCAAAAGGTTGACATGGAGTTTTTCACATTTTTTTACCCGAATGTCGACACAATCAACATGGACAAAGTTTCCAGTTCAACGCATCCCCTCGCATTGCTCACTTCGCTCACGATGCTTCGGGCATGGTGGCTCACTGCACTCAGCACACTATTTTCTTCTCCCACCATGCCCTAGTTGGTGATAGGGCATGAAATACAACCTGTCGGCACATTTCGGCTAAAAAAACAGTGAAAAATCCCATGTCGACCTTTTGACTGTCGACCTAGACACTGTCGACCTAATGCTTGTGTTGACCTAATGACCTGTTGACCTAAACCCATGTCAACCTAGACCCATGTCAACCTAGACCCATTTTGACCTAGAACCATGTCAACCTAACAGTGTCGATCTTGACCCATTTTGACCTAAAACCATGTCAACCTAACAGTGTCGACCCAATGCATGTTGACCAACATGCTGTTGACCAAATGACCATATCCCATGTAAACAATAAATTACTAAGTAGTAATTATAGGATCCTAACTATATTGTTGGTAATACCTCTTGATCTTGATCTTGCACATTTTTGGGCCCAGTCTTAAGTTTACTGCTGAAAACCTTTGTAAATATTTAAGGAATACAAATGATTTCTTAAAGTGTCTGCATAAATTCATTACTAAAATCAGCATGCATCTGTGCACAGTCGACATGGTGATCATGCTTTTGCACAAAAATTATGCCACTTCATAAATAACCCTTAAATAACCCTTAAAGGATTCAAAAAAATAAATCTAAAACCTCCAAATACAGAAAAAAGATGACTTTTAAAGTTAGATGAATGGCCGACCGATGGGCGACCGATGGGCGGCCATTCTTTCTTTAAATTTGCGGGTGGTTTGCCCCACATACCTCAAGCCACAGGGACACAATATAATGTACACTACAAATGATGAAGAACAAGTCAGCACAGACCTAAAATCATAGGTCTTAGGGCAGTGAGGGTGTGAAAACTTTTTGCAACTAATCATGAATTTACATGTGGCACACATTTCATAGCTATAACAGCCGGGGGGTTTTGTGTAAACATTAGGTAGGATCTTGGGTTGGTGATCGGTAATATCCACATGGACAAGCCGATCTCTAAGGTTGCGACCCCTGGTATAGGCCAGCAAGGGTCTATGATCTTTTAAACCCACCAGTTCGGGGTCCGTAGCCACAATTGGCCAAAGAGCTCTAGAAGCCCGTTGGACAATAGGGCTGGACACCGAAAATGCATTAATCCAAGGAATACGTTTCCCTTTCAATTTGGGTTTCGGGACCCAAAGGGACTGGTGGTCCATGTCCAAGACCTGTTTCTTCTGTTGAGAGCATCGTATCCCCTTACAACGTATCCCCTTACAACAAATTTTTGGACCATAATGTCCAGCTCGTTAGGAAGCTTCTCCCTATTACTGGTTAAACGAGCTACCCTGAGCATTTGGGATAACGGTAGTCCCCGCTTCAAGGAGGGGGGATGATGACTGGATGCTCTTAATAAAGTATTCCTGTCTGTACTTTTACAATATCTGCTGGTGGAAATAACCCCATCCTTAACTTCAATGGCCACATCAAGAAAATTTGCTTGACACTCACTGTGACTAAGTAAATTTGATGTGCTGACTAGTGGCATTAATGTTCTTCATGAGATCAATGAACCTCTCCTCGCCGCCAGTCCAGATGAGGAACACGTCATCGATGTATCGCAGATACAGCATGACGTGTCCCCAAATGTCCTGGTCAGCGAAAAAGAGGTCCTGTTCCTGGGCAAACATATAGACATTGGCATAAGCGGGGGCCACGGAAGATCACATGGCACACCCTCTCACCTGAATGTAATATGAATTGTATACACTAGGTATATCAGGTGCAGCCAATTAAGTACTAATCAAAAAAATCACAGCACCAGTTCAATATTTATGCTGCTCCAAAGTGAAATTAAATTCAGCTAAAAACAAAAAACACTAAATAAAGAGAGCGCACTGTGTTGATCCATTCAATTTAATATAAAAAAGGATATAAAAATTGTATTCACATAACCATACATATAGAATTATAACATGAAAAACAAATAGATATTCAGCATTGATATCACAGTGGATATGATGTCTCAATAGATTGGCACTTTCTATGATTTATTATCACAGTCCCTTTAGGCAGGTAATCAATAGAAAAGTCAATTTTCCATATTAATTTTGCTCCAATTTGTTAAATAAGGCAATGCAAGGTTCTTATACACTCCAGTTTAAGGAGAACTCCATTGTTTATATTTACCAGAGACCGTGCTGAATGTGAGGTATGGACTTGTAATAAGGAACTTTATCCGCTTCAACCGGCGGGGCTCTGTTGTGATGGGAGCCTCTATCGGGAGCAGACCGTAGCTCTCCCGTCTCCCGCTGTCCTCTGGATGTTTGAAGAGGGAGGGGAGCGTCACCCGCCCGATGTTCACGCTGCAGGGGATCGCCGCAGGTCACTCCTGGCAAATGGGCTTGCAAAGCGGAGGTCTCAGGATTATTGCAGGATGAAATGAAGCAAGGCAGGGAGCTGTAAATCAATACTGATAGCAGGCTTGTATTGGCTTGACGCGTTTCTCCGTCCACAGTGACTGACGGTTTCCTCAGAAGCATGCAGAATTGTACTGCTGTCTTGGTATAAAAAGTTAGTATGGCCAATCACCTTCCAGGATTAATTACATTGCACCTGTGTTCTTAATTAGATCACCTGGTTCATGGGTGTATTTTGGCAAGCGTTTGTGTTATATCCAATTACATCCACAGATTCTTTTGTTACACCATCAATGCTGTGACTATCTTTAAAACAATAATATCTATCGCAACATAATAATAATTATAATAGCATCATTGAACGTCACTATTTAATTTATTTTCATTTATTGCATTTACTAAACTAGGTCAAGATATAAATGAAAAACACATTAGATTTTCAAAAAACTTCATAGTCTAGAGGTACAGAAAACGGCTGGCAACCCAAACTTATCAAGGTGTCACTGGTTCAAGACAAGAATGTAATATGACCCATCAAACATAAAGTAGTTGCGGCTAAGAGTAAGCTCTAAAAGGGACAAAAACTATTTGTGATTAAACACAGCTGGATCAACATATTTATCAAGGAAATTTTTCATAGCTCTGAGACCCCCCTCATGTATATAGGCTGCAGACGTCAAGACAGCACAGTAAAGCACCATCAGGGATAGTACCAATCTCCTGCAGTCTCAACAAAAAAGTATTGGTGTCCTTGAGGAATGTCTTTTCTCGAAGGAGAAAGGGCTGGAGTATACTGTCCAACAACTAAACCACTGGTTGCATCAAAGACCCCCGCACCGAAATACCCCGAAAGCGCTTGGTAGTGCTGTGCCCAATACATCTATTTGAAACTGCTGACTGGTGTCCGTGTGCCTCTTTCTTGTGGAACTGCATTAATTATTGGAGAGTGCACCGGATCAAGCTGTCTGGGAGTGCCGGCATATAAGGATTATATATATATATATATATATATATATATATATATATATATATATATGAAGAAAAGATAGGGGTGCGCTAACTATACCACACTGTGGCTTTACATACAATGAATCAGATAAAATAGATAAAAACAAGTAACATTTATTGTAAGGTTAAATCCAGCATTCAGTTTTTATTTCACAGTTTTTTTATATGTGCCACATATAGTTCAGATCCACTGCCCAACGCGTTTCGTCCCTTGGGACTTCATCAGGGGCGATGAACCAATCTATATAGGTGGTGAAACATGCCGTTATAAACATATAATAATAAAAAAATACATGGTATAAAAGAATACAATTAAAAAAACATAAAATAATACAATATGTCTACATCATTTATATATTTGTGGGGAGTATATACGATCCCAGATAGGAGGAAAAAATATAGAGAAGCCAGGAGGAGGCCCTTCATATTCTTAGGGGGAGGAAAAAGATGGAGGAAAGAATTAGAGAAAAAAAACGATGAAGATGGAAGGAAATAAAGTCGGTATAGGGGTATTTACATACCGAGGCCAAAATGTGGAGATATTTCCTTTGTATAATGTGGTTGAAGCTCTCTTAGAAAGTTTATTAGGATTACCAACAGCTGTAAGGGGAAATTACAATATATAATTGTCGCTCACTATAATTGGTGAGAAAAAATTATGTGAGAAAAAAATATATATATCTATGATAATACATACCAATTTTGCAGAGAAGGACTTTATCAGGTTACGATTAATTAATACCGACTTTATTTCCTTCCATCTTCATCGTTTTTTTTCTCTAATTCTTTCCTCCATCTTTTTCCTCCCCCTAAGAATATGAAGGGCCTCCTCCTGGCTTCTCTATATTTTTTCCTCCTATCTGGGATCGTATATACAGCTCATGTCACATGGTACAATATAAACCTTATAACAGTGGTTCCCAAACTGTTCGCCTAGGCTCCCTGGGGTGCCTCGGAGCACTTGCAGGGGTGCCTCAGGTTGGTGGTCCAGAACCAATTCAAGTTATTTATGGCCAATGAAATAGGCAAAATCAGTGCTTGTGGCTTCCAATTAAGAATATGTGGGTAAACAGAAGTGAATCATGTTTCTCACCACATAAGTGGACCTAAGGATAACATTTAAATCACAACTAATTTAATATTTTTCATTAAATTAGTAACCAACTTTTGGCCTAGGGGTGCAGTGAAAAATATTCTTATACTTTAGGGTGCCGTGATTCAAAAAGTTTGGGAACCACTGCCTTATAACCTCTAGCTATGGCCACAAATAGCATGGGGGTGGTTTCATATATGGAAATATTCTAACTAACTTATTTAAAGCATTTACATATATGGTGGAACACGTATTCAGCACTTCTGGCAGCTTGCTGATGTTAGATTTATCTATAGCTTGTTGTTCGTTAGTCTTTGATTGACAGGAATAGAATATGCCTTTGGCGAAGCCCTTGGAAATGAATTCTGAATGCTGAAACCGGTACTTGTTTCCTAGCACGGCCACAAAGATCATGATCGTGGGCATCGTGAGGAAAAATCGGGGGCATCGCGGCCATCGCATGCACTAAAAAATCGGGTGCGATGGCCGCGACGCGATGCCCGCGATTTCCCCATAGGGAACAATGTTAAATGCCTCAATTTAGCCGCGATGCCCCCGATTTCCCATAGGAAACAATGTTAAATGGGTCAATTTACCCAAATCATCATAGGGAACAATGGCAAATGGCCCAGAAACCCCCCAAAACACCCCTGAACAGTGAAATGTCCCCCCAAAAGTATTTTACCCCACCCCACGATCAACGTGAACCCGAAGCGTGGCGAGCGCAGCGAGCCCGCGTGGGGCGGCGGTACGCGTCCTCCGACCTTTTCATACCCCCACTATCCACGTCCGCGTGGAGTTGAGAATAGAATAGTGTGGCGAGCGCAGCGAGCCACCGAGCCCGAAGCGTGGCGAGCGCAGCGTGCCCCGCGAAGGGAAGCGTTTACCTGTGAAGGTATCCGCGTCCCCTCACGGGGCTCGCTGCGCTCGCCACGCTTTGGGCTCGGTGGCTCGCTGCGCTCGCCACACTATTCTATTCTCAACTCCACGCCGACGTGGATAGTGGGGGTATGAAAAGGTCGGAGGACGCGTACCGCCGCCCCTCGCGGGCTCGCTGCGCTCGCCACGCTTCGGGTTCACGTTGATCGTGGGGTGGCGTAAAATACTTTTGGGGGGACATTTCACTGTTCAGGGGTGTTTTGGGGGGTTTCTGGGCCATTTACCATTGTTCCCTATGATGATTTGGGTAAATTGATCCATTTAACATTGTTTCCTATGGGAAATCGGGGGCATCGTGGCTAAATTGAGGCATTTAACATTGTTCCCTATGGGGAAATCGCGGGCATCGCGTCTGGACCATTTAAGCCTTTTTTAGCCGCATACGACGCGACCGACCCGATTTTGACTGTTTTCAATGCATTTCAATGGGAAAATCGGGGGCATCGCGTCGGTCGCGTCGTATACCACTAAAAATGACACCCGATGCCCGCGATTGTGGCCGTGCTCGGAAACAAGTACCCTGAAACCAATGTTCATTCATTTAAAATCTTCATCTTGTGCAGAAAGATACATAAATTTAATCTCAACAGTTTCTACTACCCCTCGACCCGGGAGCATCCTGGGTCCAAACCAGGTAACTACTCGATGCACGTCCCCACCAAATATCCCAGTATATTTTTGTTAGTGGAATGGATGATGAATTTTTTTATGGGCCTGATTCAGACCTGCTCACTAGGCTGTGAGTTTTTACAAGTAGGTAGCCATCACTACAAACGCACTCCTCCATCCGTGTGCATGGCTTTAAATGTGTACGCAGCTGTGCACACAGGTGGAAATCTTTCACCACCTAATGATTTTTCTCCTGCTCACAGCGCCAGGACTCACTCAGTGCTGGAATGGGCGTGGGGAGATGGAGGCAGGGATGAAGTCAATAGCCCTCCCTTCCAACGGCCATGGAATGCCTACGTTTTCTGGTGCACTCCCAGAAAACTTCGGCGGCAAATGTGCATAGGTATTTATAGGCATGCGCAGCCGCTGTGTGCGATTGCCCACAGTGCTTGCACACAGAAGTCCAGGCTGGGGCATGGAGGGGCGTGGGAAGGCTGGCCCGGGAATTTGCTTATGGGAACGGTCAGCCGTACATGGACTTTCTCATGAGAATGCTAGGCATTCCCATGGTAATTCCTCGATAGTGCGGAGGTCGGGCAGCTGATGTCATCGGATGTCAGCTGCTCTCTCTGTCCTCGCACAGGACGTCCGCAGATCGGAGACACCATAGAGGTGTCTCCGATCTGCGAGCGCTGAAGAAATCATTCGATGGTCGCCGAATGGATGATTATGTAAATTATCCACCTGAATACCTGCAGGGGTTCCGGGGGTTTAGCCACACATTCGCGCATCTCAGCTCACCACCCCTGGGGACAGCGAGCCGAAATGCTGGAGAAAAACAATTGAATACCGTCCCAAATTTGTAAGTCAAAAAATGCATCCCTTTTTATAAGATTTGACCACATTCTTCCAAACATTGAGGCCCGTCCTCAAGTGGTGTAGGTGTGTGTCCAAAAACCAGTTCCTTTTGGTTGAATATTTGCAATAGGTGTTTTTTTACTCGTAATATACATAAAAAAAGAAGATGAATAAACCTGTGCAAATAAAATTATTTTGTAATGCAAGAGTAAAAAAATAAAAACGTGGTATGTGAAAATATCTGATTCTTTTTTAATGTATATATATATATATTTTGTACCTCGCTCACCTCACATTGGGCCTTATTCTAGTTCACTCTTTCTGACAAATCCTAGAAAACACTGGCCGTTCCCATGTAAATTTACGGGCAACCATTGAATGATTTCTTACCCGCAGACAAGCTGGGGATGGATGTTTATGCAAAACATCAATTCGCATGCATGACGGTACATTCGTGCATGCGGCGAGGCGGGTGGCATTTCATTTCAACCTGAGTGACCTCCAATGTGTGTTATATAACACCTAGCCCTGGCTGCCTATCTGATAAACATGTGGCTGCCAGGCGCTCACCATATTAAAACAGCTACCCATCTGCGACTATTCCCACACAGTGTGTATACTGTTATGCTGCTTTCAGAGTGCAAAACTGGCTTTGACCCTGTATTTGGAAACGTTTCCAAAAACGGGCCTGCCAGGTAAAACCCCTTTCACACCGCATCTCTTAATCGGTATATTACCGTTTAAGTGCGTTTTTTTTTACACTGGCAGACCCGTTTTTGAAAACTTTCCAAAAACAGGGTCAAAGCCAGTCTTCAGCGCGCGCCGCCCCCGCCCCCCCCCCCCCGCCCCCCCTCCCCCGGGGGTTAACACCCCCAAATCCCCCCCACCCCAGGGCTAACAAACACCCCCCCCCCCCCCCGTGCAGCCGGTACCTCCGTTGCGTGATCCGGCACTGCAGTTGGTCGGGGAAGCACTTATGAAAAAAAGCGTCTTTCAGAAAATGGCTGCCCCATAGGAAAAACAGTTTTAAAAAACTGTCTTTCGTATGGGGGCAGCCATTTTCCGAAAGTCACTGAGTGCTCATTAAATATTCGCTGCTCTGAATTTAGGACCCAGCTCATTGGCTGGGTCCTAAATACCGTTTCAGACCCGATTTTGATGCAAAAATAACGGGTCTGAAACGGGTAGGACCCTCCATTTTAACCGTTTTACAAAATCGGCTTTTGTAAAACGGTTAAGGGGTCCTGCACCTTTCAGACCGCACAGATTACCATTTTAAAACGGTTAAAAAACTGCAATATACCGTTTACAAAGTGCGGTCTGAAAGGGGCATAACTAATCTAACAAGATACATATTGCAAACTGAAAACTTTATTATTCAAGACTGCAACAACGTTGCCTGTCAGCCTGTGAAGTGCTTTTTTTTTGTATGTGAGACCCTTGATACACCCCAATTTTTTATCAACACTCCAAGGGGGTTATTCTGGTTGATACGCAAGGATGCGAATTCACATCCTTGCGAGTCAACCAGATCCCACCTTGCGATTGGTGGTACGTCGGTCCACCATTCGCAAGGCCCGTACCTTCGCACGGCATGCGAATGGATGTTTTATATAAACATCCATTCACAGCCTGCGGAGGAACACCCACATCATCCGATGGTCGCCGACCATCAAATGATGTGGAAGGCACACGCATATCTAAGGTTGCTCAGAGCAATCTTATGGGCCCCATACATCAGCAATTAATTGTAACAATCCTCCGTTCTGGAGATGATTGTCACAATTAATCTTTAATGTGTGGGCTCCCCCTTTTGGAAATCCCAATCGAAAATTTAATAGGGATCGCCAATCGATTGCTGAATCAGATATTTAAACATGTTTAAAAATCTGGTTATATTGGAGTTTCATTTTTGTATGTGTGGGCACAGGAAAAATCTGCCGATCACTGAAACAAATCTGTAATGTGTGGGCAAGTCAAATAGATTGAAGAAACCATTTATCTGGGGGGAAATCACTGAGAAGCAATTAATTGTGATCGCTGATGTATGGGGGCCATTAGATGTGCATGCGCACTCTGAGGGAAGTGGGCGGGCAGGTGACATGTCAGCTGCCCGCCACCCGCACCTGCCTCATCAGCCCATTAGCATGAGAACGCCCTGCATGGCATGCTAATGGCCTTCCCCACACCCTCGGCCTGCAAGGATTGGTGTGTGCACCCAGCGAAGAGTGTGGACAGCACGCACCACACATTCGCACAAAAACACATTTGCAAGGGAAAAGCATCGGCCCTTTGCGAACAAACGCAACCTGCATAAGGTCCCAAGTGCAGAAGATACCATTATAACAGACCACATACACACAAATAAAGGTGCAAATACCTGAGGTGAATTTGAATAAGATGCTTAAAAGTGTCAACCTTTATTAAAACATACAGATACAAATTACAGCGCTCGCCACCTATTTTTAACACACCTTATTTTTTTCATTCTATTTCTAAGTCACTACTGTCTTCTTTTATATACTTTGCCATTATATTTTACTTTCAGTTGTACTAGGTCCACCATACATATGACAACTCTCCTTCTACCATGTTTTCTCTGTCATTTTTGTCTAGTGGTAGCATTAATATGGCCTAATTAACAGGCCTGTATGACTATTAGGGGGTTCTTTTATGTGACACATGATACCCTGTTCGATTGGCCCCGCCCCTCTGTTCTCTTCAGGGAAATAACATACAGTAACCTGTGACTAGAATTAAACAGAAAGGGAAAGTAGAGTCCAGTAGACAGCTCCTGCAATACTGAGGGAGGCAGCAAACACTATACTGGTGGAGGGTGCTGAGTTTTCCTAGGTAAGACCTTGAATACTACTTACTTATTTTGTTGTTCTTTTAGAGTAATATTTTATTTACTATTACTAAAAGCCATAGTAAAAAAAACACTGCAAGTTACTATAGAGCCACTAGATGTCATCCTCTCCGTGCTTCAATCAAGAATGTAAGTCTGTAGATTCCTGTTTCCCAGTTCCCGGGAGCTACTCACAGGATCGTCTCTAAGCACTAAAGGCACCCATACACTAGAAAGATTTGTCTGACCTATAAATTGCATCTGATTTCCCTTGAACTTCCCCGGCAGCTTCCCAGGAAGGCTACATCCAATTTGACACATGATGTGCCATTTTTTACATCCAATTTGCGTCAGATGAATCTCATGTGATTTATCTGATGTAATTTACCGTAATTTAAAATACGAATTCACCTGTCACTGACTGTGCGCCAGTGGCGTAAATTGTGCAAGGCAGACCCCGCCACTGCTTGGGGGAGCGGGGGCTGCGTGGGCGCCGGGTGCCCGGCGCACTGACACTGTCAGTGAGTGACAGCTGCAGCTATCCCTCCCGGCCACTTTGTTTTTAGGGGAGTGGGAGCCCAGTGCTGCAAGTACGGTGCGCGCCGGCTCATGAGCCCAAACTAGCTCGCGGCCTGGCAGCCACACTGATTGGCTACCAGGCTGCCAGCTCTGATTGGCTAATGAGTCGGCGCTGCATTTGAAATGTCCGGGGCAGCCACCAGAGACGCGGTGCAGCAGCCACGGGGGAGTGATTTGAGGCAGGCAGTGAAGGGGACACCAGGTGCGTGCTTTGTGCAGCAGCACTACACAGATGGGACACCAGGCTTGCCTACCCTACAGGAGCCTCCTTTGCCCCGCAAACCTGCCCAGAACTCGGTGGTTGCTCTATGAATATCTGAAAGTCCGGGGGTGGGGCCTAAAGGTGAGATGTCACTGCTACCCTCATCCCTGCGGTGGCTGGCTGGTGCTGTGCTGCTGTGCATGTTGTCTGTGGCAGCATCAGGGTGAGCAGGCTGCCAGATTTGCTACAGTGAGGCAAAGGCTGACTTTGCCCACCACACAGAGGGTGCATCATCCCAGCCCTGCTGCTCCTCCGTTATGTGCTGCCTGCCTGCCTCCACCACACCATGGGCCTGCTCCCTGCACTTCCCAAGGATGCATCAACAGAGATGGGTGAGTGGTGTGTACTGGAGGAGTAGGGGTTGTGTGTTATGTATTAGGTGAGGTTCATGCTGTGTATAATGTTTTATAGTAAAGTGTGTGTTGGGTGTTTATATGGGGGGGGGGGCTGTGTATAATGTTTTATAGTACTGTGTGTGTTGGGTGTTTATATGGGGGGGCTGTATATAATGTAATAGAGTGCTATGTAAACTGGTGCAATATGGGGGACTGTGTATAATGTAATAGGGTGCTGTGTCTTCTGGATGTAATATGGTGGATTAGTCTGTGTATAATGGACTATGGTGCTGTGGTACTGGGAGTATCATTGGGGAGCAGGCTGAGTATGCTGTGCATAATGTAATGTACTACGGTGCTGTTTGTGAATGCGGTCAAATCCCAGCTCCCAGGTCCCAACTGGCAGCCCCTACACCAGGGCTGGAATCTCAGCAGCAAGTATTCCAATCATAAGTGTGTAATTTAATAATAAGTATATAATTTACAGTTGGGATTGTGATATGGTAGGGGGGGGGGGGGCGCTGGAAACTGTTTTCGCAGGGGGGAGCAAAATTTCTAGTTACGCCACTGCTGTGCGCTCTCTGTATATGCTGCAGCAGTGAACACCGGTCCACACAGCTCGACAGGGGGACACCAGCGTGTCCCGCCCACCAACCCCAGCAGGAGTATGGGGGCCTTAAGCTTTCATAGCAATATATATCCCTGGCCCCTGATAAAAGCAGGGCTCCTCTCAGCTCCTCCACACTCACTTGCCTGGAGGTTCCGGCACCACATCACTTGCCTAGAGGTTCTGAGAACCAGAGACACCATAGAAGAGCTAAGGATCTTCCGTCCATCAATCATTAATTTCACCGAGTACATTAACTTTCTATTGTACTAATATTATTAACCCATTGTCATCATCAATCATTATCTCCTCGTCCTCCCGCATTAAAGTCTTTGGTACTTGTGTATTATCGCGGCGGCAGGCTAGGCTGCGTTTTCAGCATAGGCTAAGCTACATTGTAAGCGTAGCCCAACGGCTGCCTAGCGTAGTCAGCGTAGTGTCCCGCGGCAGCCCTGCATAGTCAGCATAGTGTCCCCATCAGGCAGCCCTGCGTAGTCAGCGTAATGTCCCCGCGGCAGCCCTGCGTAGTCAGCGTAGTGTCCCCATCAGGCAGCCCTGTGTAGTCAGCGTAGTGTCCCCATCAGGCAGCCCTGCGTAGTCAGCGTAGTGTCCCCATCAGGCAGCCCTGTGTAGTCAGCGTAGTGTCCCCATCAGGCAGCCCTGCGTAGTCAGCGTAGTGTCCCCATCAGGCAGCCCTGCGTAGTCAGCGTAGTGTCCCCATCAGGCAGCCCTGCGTAGTCAGCGTAATGTCCCCGCGGCAGCCCTGCGTAGTCAGCGTAGTGTCCCCATCAGGCAGCCCTGCGTAGTCAGCGTAGTGTCCCCATCCGGCAGCCCTGCGTAGTCAGCGTAGTGTCCCCATCAGGCAGCCCTGTGTAGTCAGCATAGTGTCCCCATCAGGCAGCCCTGCGTAGTCAGCGTAATGTCCCCATCAGGCAGCCCTGCGTAGTCAGCGTAATGTCCCCGCGGCAGCCCTGCGTAGTCAGCGTAGTGTCCCCATCAGGCAGCCCTGTGTAGTCAGCGTAGTGTCCCCATCAGGCAGCCCTGCGTAGTCAGCGTAATGTCCCCGCGGCAGCCCTGCGTAGTCAGCGTAGTGTCCCCATCAGGCAGCCCTGTGTAGTCAGCGTAGTGTCCCCATCAGGCAGCCCTGCGTAGTCAGCCTAGTGTCACCATCAGGCAGCCCTGCGTAGTCAGCGTAGTGTCCCCATCAGGCAGCCCTGCGTAGTCAGCGTAGTGTCCCCATCAGGCAGCCCTGTGTAGTCAGCGTAGTGTCCCCATCAGGCAGCCCTGCGTAGTCAGCGTAGTGTCCCCATCAGGCAGCCCTGCATAGTCAGCGTAGTGTCCCCATCAGGCAGCCCTGCGTAGTCAGCGTAGTGTCCCCATCAGGCAGCCCTGCGTAGTCAGCGTAGTGTCCCCATCAGGCAGCCCTGCATAGTCAGCGTAGTGTCCCCATCAGGCAGCCCTGCGTAGTCAGCGTAATGTCCCCGCGGCAGCCCTGCGTAGTCAGCGTAGTGTCCCCATCAGGCAGCCCTGCGTAGTCAGCGTAATGTCCCCGCGGCAACCCTGTGTAGTCAGCTTAGTGTCCCCATCAGGCAGCCCTGCGTAGTCAGCGTAGTGTCCCCATCAGGCAGCCCTGCGTAGTCAGCGTAGTGTCCCCATCAGGCAGCCCTGCGTAGTCAGCGTAGTGTCCCCATCAGGCAGCCCTGTGTAGTCAGCGTAGTGTCCCCATCAGGCAGCCCTGCGTAGTCAGCGTAGTGTCCCCATCAGTCAGCCCTGCGTAGTCAGCGTAGTGTCCCCATCAGGCAGCCCTGCGTAGTCAGCGTAGTGTCCCCATCAGGCAGCCCTGCGTAGTCAGCATAGTGTCCCCATCAGGCAGCCCTGTGTAGTCAGCGTAGTGTCCCCATCAGGCAGCCCTGCGTAGTCAGCGTAGTGTCCCCGTCAGGCAGCGTAGTCACCGTACTGTCCCCTCGAGCTGCAGCTCTTTCCCTGGCATCCCTGGCAGGGATACGGTCGTATATCGAGCACACTTAGGTTGACAGTCATAAGGTCGACATCATTGGGTCGACAGGCAACTAGGAGGACAGGGTTCTAGGTCGACATGGATAAAGGCCGACATGGTTTTAGGTCGACAAATGCGTTAGATCGACATGGGTTAGGTCGACAGATCGCGAGGTCCACATGCTTTTTTTCACTGTTTTTTGGCAGACATGTGCAGACAGGCGGTATTTTATGCCCTACCATCCACTAGGGTGTGGTGGGAGAATAAAATAGTGTGCCGAGCACAGCGAGGCACCGTGCCATGTTGACTGTGTCGACATTCGGGTAAAAAAAACAGTGAAAAAACCCATGTCAACCTCGCGACCTAACCCATGTCGACCTAACGCATTTGTCAATCTAAACCCATATCGACCTTGTCCCATGTCGACCTAGACACCTATTGACATTCATCCATGTCGACTTAGAACCCTGTCGACCTTGCTTCCTGTCGACCCAACAGTGTCAACCCAATGACTGTCGACCTAAGTGTGGTTGATAATACGATCCACACCCCCCTGGCAAGCCCAGTGAGCGCCTCTCACACAGCGCCGGTAACCGCCAGATCCCCTGCACTGGCAGACACCAGTGGAGAGGCGATCATGCAGGCGCCGGTGGAGAGGTGCTCCATCTGTCCGAGATGCACGAGTGTCTCAGACGCTTGTGCGTCTCAGTAATTCTTGCGGCAGGGTACGACAACCCTGCCCGTGTCCTCTTCAGGGAGACGAACAGGGTTAGGGAGTTCTGTCACATGTGCGTCTCGTGCACAAAGGGCGGTGCGGATGCAAGTGCGTCTCATGCACAATAAAGGAGGCATTTGCCAGTGCTCCATGTTACATACTGGCAAATGCCTCCATTTCAAACCCCCACTATCCACGCCAGCCCGAAGCGTGTCGAGCGTAGTGAGCCCTGCGAGGTCTCCCGACCTGTTCATACCCCCACTATCTATGTCGGCGTGGAGTTGACTTTCTAAATCATGGGTCTTCAAACTGTGGCCCTCCAGATGTTGTGAAACTACAAATCCCAGCATGCCTTGCCACAGTTTTGCTATAAGGGAGTGTTAAAACTGGGGCAAGGCATGCTGGGATTTGTAGTTTCACAACATCTGGAGGGCCACAGTTTAAAGACCCATGTTCTATATTGTGGTGAGCGCAGCGAGCCACCGAGCCCGAAGCGTGGCGAGCGCAGTGTACCGCGTCCCCTCGTGGGGCTCGCTACACTCGCCATACTTCGGGCAGACATGGATAGTGGGGGTGTTTCAGGAACACATTCACACCTGTCATGTCAGGCAACTTAAAATGGTCAATGGTTCCCACACAATGTAATAAGAGCTGACTGACTACACTAACTACGTAAGCTCCGGCTAGCCGCGAACCGACGGGAACACAACGCTGATGCTGACAGGGATGCTGACTATGCTGGCCGCAGGAACACTATGCTGATACTGACAGGGACGCCTGACTGACTACGAAAAAAAATGGAAGGTGGTGAGCTGCGCTTGGTAAGTAAAGAAATTAAAAAATCCTGTAAATTAGGATAAAGTGAAAAATGATGGATTGGTTGATCTAGTACAAATGGAATTTATTATCTAAAATAGCATATAGCCACAATACAATACTAGTCTAAAAATGCAATACATATAAAATTATATATCTCACCAGACCCGACTGGGGAGTGTATATGGCCCGGAAAGTCCCATAAGTCCTGTACAGGGCTGAGATGGTAAACGTCCTGTATGGAGCCGAAGTGGTGTACCCAATTGGGACAGTAGGGAGGGAGGACCAAGTGTGTAGATGAGGAGTGGCTCGAGCTGACACGATTTGCCGACTCCCTCCGCTAGGTGTACTGAAGCGGGATGTGGCCCTCAACCTCTACCTTTCTGTAGGGATTTGTAATCCAAGTTAGGCCAATTGGGGGCTGTAGTACCAAGCTGTGATCTGTAGATGGCCCGAAAGGACCCACCGGTTCTGGTGGAATTTGTTTTGTGTTCCTGGTAAGGCAGATGGTGGGGAGGACTTGGTGATGGTAGTCAGGAGCGGCCCAGAATGGCACAAATAACCGTCTCCCTCCGCTAGATGTAGTAGAGCGGGATGTAGTCCTCGACCTCAACCTTGCTGCTGGAACTCGGTGGTCCAAATGGACATGAGATGGTAAATGGGTACACAATTCAGCACTTCCGGGTTCTTTAAAGGTACCAGTATTGGAATTCTGGATGGAGATAAAAGCCTGAGTCCTGACCGGTTTCGCTGCTCCAGGCAGCTTTGTCAGAGGATAACAGGTTTGAAAAATGGCTGGCTATTTATTTCCTGTTACATGGGTCATGTGACCGGATTAATTAGATCAACCAATCTGTTCTATAAATAAATATAGTGCTGAAGTAGGAGGCAAATAGTTACATAATCATTCATAATAAAATAGATTAATCAAATAGACAGTTTAGACAGTGTTTATTTTTTCACTATAATGCACATGGATTGTATTTGTTAGCTTATGACATTAATTGTGTTTATGTGGTGGTCATGGCAACTCACATGACCTTATCGGATCTGCATTCCGATTGGAGAAATATATGGTTCATTTCCGGGGCCTTCAGCCCCACTCGTGCATTAGCTGTGGGAGCTGGGGTAATTATCCCCTGTCGCGTCATCCGGACTTCCGGTTGCGCGACATATACATGTGTCCCCTCTAGTGGGTGATAACAGGGGGAGGGGTTCAAGGGCGGAGATTGGAGGGGGGCATATTCACAGATGCACTGCCGATAGCATCCAATGGTTGGAGCCACTTTTCCCCGCGTCATCCGGACTTCCGGTGACGCGGTCAGCGGGGGAACATATTTACAGAGGCACTGCTGGTAACCTCCGGCGGTCGCGTCAACCCGGCTTTCGGTGACGCGGTCAGCGGGGGAACATATTTACAGAGGCACTGCTGGTAACCTCCGGCGGTCGCGTCAACCCGGCTTCCGGTGACGCGGTCAGCGGGGGAACATATTTACAGAGGCACTGCTGGTAACCTCCGGCGGTCGCGTCAACCCGGCTTCCGGTGACGCGGTCAGCGGGGGAACATATTTACAGAGGCACTGCTGGTAACCTCCGGCGGTCGCGTCAACCCGGCTTCCGGTGACGCGGCTTGTGGGAGATGATGATACCTAGGGGGGGAGGGCCTGTAGTTGGAATCACTACCCGCGTCATCCGGACTTCCGGAGGCGCGGACCAGTATTGTGACCCATTCCCCTATGTCGATGTATTTAGGGGGCGGATAATCCTGAGTGAGCGTCATTCAGATGGGCGTGAACTTCTTCATTTTCGTATGCTGGCTCATTGTACAATCAAATTGTATTGTACAAGTGAGTTATAAATATACAGTGGTGATAACAATAAATTTAATTCAATATAGATGATCTGATACTGTGTTATATGTTATATTTCAAGACAAAGAGGTTTTTTAGAATACCTATGTTCCTATATTAATACAGAGATAGGGAGTCTGACCTCTAGTGGATATAAGCTAGAGTACACTTTAGACATATTATTTATGCCAGGCCATACAATTGGTGGTTACACAGAGGATGGGGGAGGATATATTAGATAGTACAGTACATGGATCAATATATACATATATCAAAAGCTGAAAAATAATTATATGAATCACATATATAAAGAAGGTCTATAATTTTTAGGAAAATGGACAAGAAGAAATTGGGGGATATGTGATAATTTCTCTCAATCAGTAATGGGTACAGACCACATAATGTACCCAAAAGGCTGGCGTATATTTATACATACAAGTGGATGGGTAGAATGATGTTAAATAATTAGTGGGGTTGGAACACACATACTAGATAACCGAATTGAGTTCCACCATCTCGTTGAGGCCTTCTGGGTGGATAGAGTTCAGCAGGTGCATCCAAAAGACCTCTTGTTTGCACAATCTGCTGAACCTATCCCCCCCTCTGTTGGTGTTTTTGATATGTTCTACTCCTATTAGTTCCAAGCCTCGAGGATCGGCATTGTGTCTCTCAAAGAAATGTCTAGAGACACTGTGTGAAACTAGACTCTTTTTTATATTGCGGCGGTGCTCTAAGAACCTGATGCGGAGTTTCCTAGTGGTGCGGCCCACATATTTGAGTCCGCATTCACAGGACAGAACATAAATTGTATACGATGTATTACAATTTATGAAGTTTCTAATAGGGTGTATTTTCGTATCCGCCATGATTTGTGTGGTTTTAGCATTTTTAATATGTGAGCACGTGATGCATCTAGAGCTCCCGCATCTATAAAATCCTGCTAGTTGGGGGGGAAGCCAGGTCGTGAGGGGTGAGGGGGTGGCAATTGAGGGTAGAAAGCTAAGTGCCAGGATACTTTTGAGAGAGCGGTTCTTCTTAAAAATGAATTTGGGTTTTTTGGGGAGTGTTCCTGTTAGGAATGGGTCTTGGTGTAATATGTTATAATTTTTACATACAATGTTTTTAACCTCAGTGTGGTAGCTTGTGAATGTACTAATATAGGCCATTCTCATACTGTTCGTATTGGTATCTAGATGTGTATCTTTTTTCTTTTTCGGACTGAGCAGTGTGTCTCTGTCCATATTTACTACCTCTTCAAATGCCTTTTGAACCAAGGAAGCAGGGTATCCTCTGTTTCTGAAAGAGGACATCATTTTCTCTGCTTGCGTTTCAAAATCAGATAACGAGGAACAATTCCTCCTAATACGTATGAGCTGTCCCTTTGGAATACTTTTTTTCCAGGTTAGGTGGTGTCCACTGCGAAAGTGGAGATAAGCTTGACTCCCCACCTCTTTTACATAATTTTTGGTCACAATTTTATTGTCTTTTATGGAGAGGGTCACATCCAGGAAGGAGATCTCTGTGGGGTGAAAGGTGTGGGTGAACTGTAAATTATATGAATTACTATTAAGTGTTCCAACGAAATCGAGTGCTGTTTGTGCATCCCCATCCCAAATCATAAAAAGATCATCTATGTACCGTCCATAGAGGACCAAGCTCGCGCCACAGCTGCCGCCCCACACATGGTGGTCTTCGACCTCCCCCATGTATAGGTTGGCATAGCTGGGCGCGAACCTGGTCCCCATGGCGGTACCCATCACCTGTAGATAATAAGTGTCTTGAAATAGAAAATAATTGTGTTCTAAAATGAAGGTGATGCAGTTAAGAAGAAACTGCCTGAGCTCCACCCCCAGGTCACCGTCTTTTTCTAGACGTTTCTCTATAGCCCGACGTCCCAGGCCGTGTGGGATGTTAGAATACAGGCCTGTGACGTCGAGTGTAAGGAAGTTATAAGAATCTCTCCATGTAATCTCTTTGATGAGTTTAAGGAAGGATGTAGTATCCTTAATGTGTGACCTGAGGGTGGAGACTCTAGGCTGAAGAAAAGAATCTACAAAAAAAGAAAGGTTTGAAGTTAAAGAATTAATGCCCGAAATAATAGGTCTCCCTGGGGGTGCTAGAAGTGATTTGTGTACTTTGGGAAGGTGATAGTAGATAGGCACCACAGGGTGTTCAGAAAAAAGGAATTTGAACTCGTCCCTGGATATGGTCCCCTCCAGTACTGCTTGATCTAACAGTTCGAATAGTTTAGTTTTAAACAAGTTCGTGGGGTCCCCTTTTATTTTGGTGTAAAACTTGGTATCTTCCAATTGCCTGAGGGCTTCGGAAATGTAGTCCTGTTTGTCCTGTATAACAAGACTCCCCCCCTTGTCTGCTTCTTTAATGATTATCCCCTTATCCTCTACCAGATTTTTTAAAGCTTTCTTTTCTTGTTTGGTAAGGTTAGAGCTATAGATTTTAGCTTTGTTGGATTTGGTACACATGGTTTTGAAGTCAGACAAGGTGGTCTTGTAAAAGCTCTCTATATTTGGGCCTTTTGATCTTATGGGGAAGAATTCGGACTTCAATTTAAAGTCTTTACGGTTGATGTTAAAATTAGTGGGGGGACATTCTGTATTCTGAACATTCTCTTCACTAAAATTCTCCTGTTCGAGTTCCTTTAATATATCTACGTATGGAAGGTCCTCTGGTTCTAAGGTGATATGTTCTAATGGTTGTTCTATCTGGGGTCTGGGATTTTTTTCAAAATATCGTTGCCGACACAAAGTTCGGACGAATCTATTAAGTTCTACGAATAGAGTAAAAATGTTCGGGGTAGCGGTCGGGGCGAATTTGAGGCCCTTACTGAGGAGTGAAATCTCCCCTTCATTTAGCTTTTTATTGGACAGATTTATTACACTTTTGAGAAGTTCTTTTCTATTTTCTTTCTTTAATTTCTTGTATATCTCCCTCTTTCCTCCTCTCTTCCCTCTGAGCTTCTTCGTCTTCTTTTTGGGGTTCCTATTCTCTGGTCTAGTGGGTTCTGGACTCTCTGTTTGGTATATCGCCCCTCTAAAAAAACATTCTGGTGGCTGGCTAAGGACTCTTGGTCTCTTGCTGGTCTCTCTTTGGGTCTCGCCCCTTGTTGTGTATTGCCTGTAAGGACATCTTTATAGCTAGTTTCGTTGGTGACGTAGTTATATTGGCGTGGTGGGTAGTTTTCTTTATGGCTGGTTCTATTTTTTAGATGTGGGGGTGTGTATACTGGAAGGTCCTTAATTTTTTCATATTGGCCCTTATGTGGTGGGTCCCTTTGTCTATAGGGGTGTCTGTTTTGGGGGTGATTATTGTCCCTCATGCTCCTCCTGTTCTTGGCTTGGGATCTATATGCCCTGATGTCCCCTCCTTTGTAGTCCTCAATGTCCCGTCTGAATTTTTTACATTTAGAATCTAGGAGGGACTGTTCAAATGCCACTAATTTATTCATTAGGTTCTTGTCCCTTTCCTCGAATTCTTTCAGTTTATTCTGGGGTTCTAATGTTTTTTTTCAGCAGTTCTATCTGTTTGGTCAGATCGTCTGCTTTTTGTTGTCTATATCTGACCACTATCCCCATCAATGTTAGGGAGCATTGGTCCAGAGTTTGGTCCCATTCTTTCTGGAATGCTATCTCATTCTGAAACACTGATGGTTTAGTGAGCCTAAGTCCCCTGGGTATCATTTTTTGATCTATATATTTCTGTAAATTCGAGCTATCCAGCCAGTGTCTTAGTTCGGCTGTCATAAGATCCTCTAGTTAGTTAAATTGGTCCCTGAGATCCTTGCTAGGTTCAGTGACATTATCATCATTTCTGTCCCATTGTGACAGAATATTTTGCCTCCTACTTAAGCGTGAGTCAAAGTGGGAAAAACAGCTCATGCCGGCTGCTCCTGTAAAACTTAATTGGAAGCAATAAAAAATGTGGAAGAAACCCTGACCACACTAAGTGGGTCTGGGTACAGGTGCGCCTAGCTGGAGCTGTGTTTCCCTAGCTGCTGCTCTGTGACAGGATAGTTGGTCCTGTACTGGACAAGAAAAAAAATGGAAGGTGGTGAGCTGCGCTTGGTAAGTAAAGAAATTAAAAAATCCTGTAAATTAGGATAAAGTGAAAAATGATGGATTGGTTGATCTAGTACAAATGGAATTTATTATCTAAAATAGCATATAGCCACAATACAATACTAGTCTAAAAATGCAATACATATAAAATTATATATCTCACCAGACCCGACTGGGGAGTGTATATGGCCCGGAAAGTCCCATAAGTCCTGTACAGGGCTGAGATGGTAAACGTCCTGTATGGAGCCGAAGTGGTGTACCCAATTGGGACAGTAGGGAGGGAGGACCAAGTGTGTAGATGAGGAGTGGCTTGAGCTGACACGATTTGCCGACTCCCTCCGCTAGGTGTACTGAAGCGGGATGTGGCCCTCAACCTCTACCTTTCTGTAGGGATTTGTAATCCAAGTTAGGCCAATTGGGGGCTGTAGTACCAAGCTGTGATCTGTAGATGGCCCGAAAGGACCCACCGGTTCTGGTGGAATTTGTTTTGTGTTCCTGGTAAGGCAGATGGTGGGGAGGACTTGGTGATGGTAGTCAGGAGCGGCCCAGAATGGCACAAATAACCGTCTCCCTCCGCTAGATGTAGTAGAGCGGGATGTAGTCCTCGACCTCAACCTTGCTGCTGGAACTCGGTGGTCCAAATGGACATGAGATGGTAAATGGGTACACAATTCAGCACTTCCGGGTTCTTTAAAGGTACCAGTATTGGAACTCTGGATGGAGATAAAAGCCTGAGTCCTGACCGGTTTCGCTGCTCCAGGCAGCTTTGTCAGAGGATCCTCTGACAAAGCTGCCTGGAGCAGCGAAACCGGTCAGGACTCAGGCTTTTATCTCCATCCAGAATTCCAATACTGGTACCTTTAAAGAACCCGGAAGTGCTGAATTGTGTACCCATTTACCATCTCATGTCCATTTGGACCACCGAGTTCCAGCAGCAAGGTTGAGGTCGAGGACTACATCCCGCTCTACTACATCTAGCGGAGGGAGACGGTTATTTGTGCCATTCTGGGCCGCTCCTGACTACCATCACCAAGTCCTCCCCACCATCTGCCTTACCAGGAACACAAAACAAATTCCACCAGAACCGGTGGGTCCTTTCGGGCCATCTACAGATCACAGCTTGGTACTACAGCCCCCAATTGGCCTAACTTGGATTACAAATCCCTACAGAAAGGTAGAGGTTGAGGGCCACATCCCGCTTCAGTACACCTAGCGGAGGGAGTCGGCAAATCGTGTCAGCTCGAGCCACTCCTCATCTACACACTTGGTCCTCCCTCCCTACTGTCCCAATTGGGTACACCACTTCGGCTCCATACAGGACGTTTACCATCTCAGCCCTGTACAGGACTTATGGGACTTTCCGGGCCATATACACTCCCCAGTCGGGTCTGGTGAGATATATAATTTTATATGTATTGCATTTTTAGACTAGTATTGTATTGTGGCTATATGCTATTTTAGATAATAAATTCCATTTGTACTAGATCAACCAATCCATCATTTTTCACTTTATCCTAATTTACAGGATTTTTTAATTTCTTTACTTACCAAGCGCAGCTCACCACCTTCCATTTTTTTTCTTGTCCAGTACAGGACCAACTATCCTGTCACAGAGCAGCAGCTAGGGAAACACAGCTCCAGCTAGGTGCACCTGTACCCAGACCCACTTAGTGTGGTCAGGGTTTCTTCCACATTTTTTATTGCTTCCAATTAAGTTTTACAGGAGCAGCCGGCATGAGCTGTTTTTCCCACTTTGACTCACGCTTAAGTAGGAGGCAAAATATTCTGTCACAATGGGACAGAAATGATGATAATGTCACTGAACCTAGCAAGGATCTCAGGGACCAATTTAACCAACTAGAGGATCTTATGACAGCCGAACTAAGACACTGGCTGGATAGCTCGAATTTACAGAAATATATAGATCAAAAAATGATACCCAGGGGACTTAGGCTCACTAAACCATCAGTGTTTCAGAATGAGATAGCATTCCAGAAAGAATGGGACCAAACTCTGGACCAATGCTCCCTAACATTGATGGGGATAGTGGTCAGATATAGACAACAAAAAGCAGACGATCTGACCAAACAGATAGAACTGCTGAAAAAAACATTAGAACCCCAGAATAAACTGAAAGAATTCGAGGAAAGGGACAAGAACCTAATGAATAAATTAGTGGCATTTGAACAGTCCCTCCTAGATTCTAAATGTAAAAAATTCAGACGGGACATTGAGGACTACAAAGGAGGGGACATCAGGGCATATAGATCCCAAGCCAAGAACAGGAGGAGCATGAGGGACAATAATCACCCCCAAAACAGACACCCCTATAGACAAAGGGACCCACCACATAAGGGCCAATATGAAAAAATTAAGGACCTTCCAGTATACACACCCCCACATCTAAAAAATAGAACCAGCCATAAAGAAAACTACCCACCACGCCAATATAACTACGTCACCAACGAAACTAGCTATAAAGACGTCCTTACAGGCAATACACAACAAGGGGCGAGACCCAAAGAGAGACCAGCAAGAGACCAAGAGTCCTTAGCCAGCCACCAGAATGTTTTTTTAGAGGGGCGATATACCAAACAGAGAGTCCAGAACCCACTAGACCAGAGAATAGGAACCCCAAAAAGAAGACGAAGAAGCTCAGAGGGAAGAGAGGAGGAAAGAGGGAGATATACAAGAAATTAAAGAAAGAAAATAGAAAAGAACTTCTCAAAAGTGTAATAAATCTGTCCAATAAAAAGCTAAATGAAGGGGAGATTTCACTCCTCAGTAAGGGCCTCAAATTCGCCCCGACCGCTACCCCGAACATTTTTACTCTATTCGTAGAACTTAATAGATTCGTCCGAACTTTGTGTCGGCAACGATATTTTGAAAAAAATCCCAGACCCCAGATAGAACAACCATTAGAACATATCACCTTAGAACCAGAGGACCTTCCATACGTAGATATATTAAAGGAACTCGAACAGGAGAATTTTAGTGAAGAGAATGTTCAGAATACAGAATGTCCCCCCACTAATTTTAACATCAACCGTAAAGACTTTAAATTGAAGTCCGAATTCTTCCCCATAAGATCAAAAGGCCCAAATATAGAGAGCTTTTACAAGACCACCTTGTCTGACATCAAAACCATGTGTACCAAATCCAACAAAGCTAAAATCTATAGCTCTAACCTTACCAAACAAGAAAAGAAAGCTTTAAAAAATCTGGTAGAGGATAAGGGGATAATCATTAAAGAAGCAGACAAGGGGGGGAGTCTTGTTATACAGGACAAACAGGACTACATTTCCGAAGCCCTCAGGCAATTGGAAGATACCAAGTTTTACACCAAAATAAAAGGGGACCCCACGAACTTGTTTAAAACTAAACTATTCGAACTGTTAGATCAAGCAGTACTGGAGGGGACCATATCCAGGGACGAGTTCAAATTCCTTTTTTCTGAACACCCTGTGGTGCCTATCTACTATCACCTTCCCAAAGTACACAAATCACTTCTAGCACCCCCAGGGAGACCTATTATTTCGGGCATTAATTCTTTAACTTCAAACCTTTCTTTTTTTGTAGATTCTTTTCTTCAGCCTAGAGTCTCCACCCTCAGGTCACACATTAAGGATACTACATCCTTCCTTAAACTCATCAAAGAGATTACATGGAGAGATTCTTATAACTTCCTTACACTCGACGTCACAGGCCTGTATTCTAACATCCCACACGGCCTGGGACGTCGGGCTATAGAGAAACGTCTAGAAAAAGACGGTGACCTGGGGGTGGAGCTCAGGCAGTTTCTTCTTAACTGCATCACCTTCATTTTAGAACACAATTATTTTCTATTTCAAGACACTTATTATCTACAGGTGATGGGTACCGCCATGGGGACCAGGTTCGCGCCCAGCTATGCCAACCTATACATGGGGGAGGTCGAAGACCACCATGTGTGGGGCGGCAGCTGTGGCGCGAGCTTGGTCCTCTATGGACGGTACATAGATGATCTTTTTATGATTTGGGATGGGGATGCACAAACAGCACTCGATTTCGTTGGAACACTTAATAGTAATTCATATAATTTACAGTTCACCCACACCTTTCACCCCACAGAGATCTCCTTCCTGGATGTGGCCCTCTCCATAAAAGACAATAAAATTGTGACCAAAAATTATGTAAAAGAGGTGGGGAGTCAAGCTTATCTCCACTTTCGCAGTGGACACCACCTAACCTGGAAAAAAAGTATTCCAAAGGGACAGCTCATACGTATTAGGAGGAATTGTTCCTCGTTATCTGATTTTGAAACGCAAGCAGAGAAAATGATGTCCTCTTTCAGAAACAGAGGATACCCTGCTTCCTTGGTTCAAAAGGCATTTGAAGAGGTAGTAAATATGGACAGAGACACACTGCTCAGTCCGAAAAAGAAAAAAGATACACATCTAGATACCAATACGAACAGTATGAGAATGGCCTATATTAGTACATTCACAAGCTACCACACTGAGGTTAAAAACATTGTATGTAAAAATTATAACATATTACACCAAGACCCATTCCTAACAGGAACACTCCCCAAAAAACCCAAATTCATTTTTAAGAAGAACCGCTCTCTCAAAAGTATCCTGGCACCCAGCTTTCTACCCTCAATTGCCACCCCCTCACCCCTCACGACCTGGCTTCCCCCCCAACTAGCAGGATTTTATAGATGCGGGAGCTCTAGATGCATCACGTGCTCACATATTAAAAATGCTAAAACCACACAAATCATGGCGGATACGAAAATACACCCTATTAGAAACTTCATAAATTGTAATACATCGTATACAATTTATGTTCTGTCCTGTGAATGCGGACTCAAATATGTGGGCCGCACCACTAGGAAACTCCGCATCAGGTTCTTAGAGCACCGCCGCAATATAAAAAAGAGTCTAGTTTCACACAGTGTCTCTAGACATTTCTTTGAGAGACACAATGCCGATCCTCGAGGCTTGGAACTAATAGGAGTAGAACATATCAAAAACACCAACAGAGGGGGGGATAGGTTCAGCAGATTGTGCAAACAAGAGGTCTTTTGGATGCACCTGCTGAACTCTATCCACCCAGAAGGCCTCAACGAGATGGTGGAACTCAATTCGGTTATCTAGTATGTGTGTTCCAACCCCACTAATTATTTAACATCATTCTACCCATCCACTTGTATGTATAAATATACGCCAGCCTTTTGGGTACATTATGTGGTCTGTACCCATTACTGATTGAGAGAAATTATCACATATCCCCCAATTTCTTCTTGTCCATTTTCCTAAAAATTATAGACCTTCTTTATATATGTGATTCATATAATTATTTTTCAGCTTTTGATATATGTATATATTGATCCATGTACTGTACTATCTAATATATCCTCCCCCATCCTCTGTGTAACCACCAATTGTATGGCCTGGCATAAATAATATGTCTAAAGTGTACTCTAGCTTATATCCACTAGAGGTCAGACTCCCTATCTCTGTATTAATATAGGAACATAGGTATTCTAAAAAACCTCTTTGTCTTGAAATATAACATATAACACAGTATCAGATCATCTATATTGAATTAAATTTATTGTTATCACCACTGTATATTTATAACTCACTTGTACAATACAATTTGATTGTACAATGAGCCAGCATACGAAAATGAAGAAGTTCACGCCCATCTGAATGACGCTCACTCAGGATTATCCGCCCCCTAAATACATCGACATAGGGGAATGGGTCACAATACTGGTCCGCGCCTCCGGAAGTCCGGATGACGCGGGTAGTGATTCCAACTACAGGCCCTCCCCCCCTAGGTATCATCATCTCCCACAAGCCGCGTCACCGGAAGCCGGGTTGACGCGACCGCCGGAGGTTACCAGCAGTGCCTCTGTAAATATGTTCCCCCGCTGACCGCGTCACCGGAAGCCGGGTTGACGCGACCGCCGGAGGTTACCAGCAGTGCCTCTGTAAATATGTTCCCCCGCTGACCGCGTCACCGGAAGCCGGGTTGACGCGACCGCCGGAGGTTACCAGCAGTGCCTCTGTAAATATGTTCCCCCGCTGACCGCGTCATCGGAAGCCGGGTTGACGCGACCGCCGGAGGTTACCAGCAGTGCCTCTGTAAATATGTTCCCCCGCTGACCGCGTCACCGGAAGTCCGGATGACGCGGGGAAAAGTGGCTCCAACCATTGGATGCTATCGGCAGTGCATCTGTGAATATGCCCCCCTCCAATCTCCGCCCTTGAACCCCTCCCCCTGTTATCACCCACTAGAGGGGACACATGTATATGTCGCGCAACCGGAAGTCCGGATGACGCGACAGGGGATAATTACCCCAGCTCCCACAGCTAATGCACGAGTGGGGCTGAAGGCCCCGGAAATGAACCATATATTTCTCCAATCGGAATGCAGATCCGATAAGGTCATGTGAGTTGCCATGACCACCACATAAACACAATTAATGTCATAAGCTAACAAATACAATCCATGTGCATTATAGTGAAAAAATAAACACTGTCTAAACTGTCTATTTGATTAATCTATTTTATTATGAATGATTATGTAACTATTTGCCTCCTACTTCAGCACTATATTTATTTATAGAACAGATTGGTTGATCTAATTAATCCGGTCACATGACCCATGTAACAGGAAATAAATAGCCAGCCATTTTTCAAACCTGTTATCCTCTGACAAAGCTGCCTGGAGCAGCGAAACCGGTCAGGACTCAGGCTTTTATCTCCATCCAGAATTCCAATACTGGTACCTTTAAAGAACCCGGAAGTGCTGAATTGTGTACCCATTTACCATCTCATGTCCATTTGGACCACCGAGTTCCAGCAGCAAGGTTGAGGTCGAGGACTACATCCCGCTCTACTACATCTAGCGGAGGGAGACGGTTATTTGTGCCATTCTGGGCCGCTCCTGACTACCATCACCAAGTCCTCCCCACCATCTGCCTTACCAGGAACACAAAACAAATTCCACCAGAACCGGTGGGTCCTTTCGGGCCATCTACAGATCACAGCTTGGTACTACAGCCCCCAATTGGCCTAACTTGGATTACAAATCCCTACAGAAAGGTAGAGGTTGAGGGCCACATCCCGCTTCAGTACACCTAGCGGAGGGAGTCGGCAAATCGTGTCAGCTCGAGCCACTCCTCATCTACACACTTGGTCCTCCCTCCCTACTGTCCCAATTGGGTACACCACTTCGGCTCCATACAGGACGTTTACCATCTCAGCCCTGTACAGGACTTATGGGACTTTCCGGGCCATATACACTCCCCAGTCGGGTCTGGTGAGATATATAATTTTATATGTATTGCATTTTTAGACTAGTATTGTATTGTGGCTATATGCTATTTTAGATAATAAATTCCATTTGTACTAGATCAACCAATCCATCATTTTTCACTTTATCCTAATTTACAGGATTTTTTAATTTCTTTACTTACCAAGCGCAGCTCACCACCTTCCATTTTTTTTCTTGTCCAGTACAGGACCAACTATCCTGTCACAGAGCAGCAGCTAGGGAAACACAGCTCCAGCTAGGCGCACCTGTACCCAGACCCACTTAGTGTGGTCAGGGTTTCTTCCGCCTGACTGACTACGCTAACTATGTAAGCTCCGGCTAGCCACGAATGGGTGGGAACACTACGCTGATGCTGACAGGGACGCTGACTACACTGGCCGCGGGAACATTACGCTAATTCTGACAGGGACGCTACACTGACTACGTACTAAGATACAGAGCTAAAGTTGACTCCACACATGAAACTACTTTCAGCAGCTCCCGCAGTATACCGTCATCCATTCAGCCGACTCTCTGTGACATCTATTAACGAGGACTCCCCAGCGTTTACAGCACCAACTACGCTAGCCATTTATCGATAGAAAACATAAGTCTGGGTGAGTTAACCTGCATTGCACATTGTCTCTCCGAGTCCCCGGCAATTCAGCGTATCCATCTAAGCTGTTGTCGAAGACGGACGGTTCGCCCTCTGCACACCAAAAGATCAGCTGGTTGTCAACAGGCGACGACAGCTGGTGGAGGAGCTGGAGCTGTCTGCGGACAGGACGGAGCTCTCATACTACTATCGGCTATTTGTCATACAGTGACTTTGAATGTGTACTGAGCTGGACTAACATTATTTAAATCCAGGCTCAAGGAGAGCTTATTGGAAATACTAAATATCGGGACTATCAGCTGATTGTTAGAATTCACAAGTACATATATGCTTTTTTATATATAAAAATTATAATTTTTTATTATAAAGTCTGTACCAAAGGTATAGTTTTTATTTGTATGTATTAATAAATCAAAAACACTTTTTATCATTTCTAATTGTGTGGCGCTCTCTGCGTGTGTGTGTTTATTCACACACAACCTTTGTTTTTTCCAGTGTATGCATCCTGCAAACCATCCAATTTGCTAATTGGGAGCAGCCACTCATAATAATAATAATAATAATAATAATTTTTATAAATTCCCTATTTCCAAGGGTGAGTTCTTTTAGTGCTTGCGCCCGATTGGTTCTCTCTCAACCTAAGTTCTCTACGCTGACTACATAACTGCCGCCGTGAACCTACACAAGTACCGAGTCATTTTATCATCATTCTCCATTAAAGCCTCTCCACATCCTTCTCCATCCTCAGCACCTTGTATTACTAATTATATGTTCTGTAAATATTGAAATGTATCACTTGCTGGAACAGAGTTTGTCCCTGCGATTCCCCTCAGCACAGGATGGTATCAGGATCTCGTGTCAGAATACCGCTGGTGATATCCCAATGGCCAGAAATCGGACACCTTTTAGGTATGTTCGCTAACACCCCCCTCCCCCCACACCAACCCTTCCTGCCTGCATCCTAATCCTAACCATATCCCCCTCCCTATAGCCTAACCTTTCCTCTTTGTACCTTACCCTAACTTTTCACCTTAGTGCCTAACTCTCCATCTAAATGATCATATGGCTACATGCATTTAAAATACAGTTTCTCGTGGACACTTGTATGCAAACATGTAAAACCCAACACATGAACAAGCCCTGACACGTATCAGTGTCTTTTCTTCAACAAGTACAGTAGATCTTACTAACTGCTTTGGGGCTCATGTACATGTTGATGTAAGTCATTTTACGACGCACCTCTTAGATATAGCAGTACACGTCTGCACTTCTAGGTGTCTCTCTCCCAGACATGCTTTTTTAGAAGAAGGCAGGATTAGAGATGGGTCGTTCGAGAACGAACCGGATCTTTTGAACGGATCCCATTCGAAAACGAATGAGCCGTCAATCCCAAAAAGGTGATCCGTTTCAGTTTACAATGCATTTTCCTGATCTCAGTGCTGCCACCTGTGGCAGCTGAGATGTACTACCTCTGTAGACTGAGTACAGTGCTGTGACTACAAGTGATAGAAAGATTAGCTGCTGCTGCCAGGGATGGCCATCGGTGCAGATGCCATTGATGGCGATTCTGCACCCAGCCATCGATCAGTGTTTTTAATCGGTCATGTATATTCCCCTTTTTTTTTTTAAAGTGAGCCGAGGATTCGTCTAAAAGAGCTGTATCTTTTCGTTGAGAGATCTGTCGGATCCCGGCTCGGCTTAATGATCCGTTTTGGCCATCTCTAGGCAGGATGTCTCTATGATCTATATATATGTCTAGTGTCATTGACTCTCCAAAACATTGCCATCATCTCACACATGCACAAACACAGAAGGTAGAAGACTAGCATTCGAAGCCTTTGCTTCGAGTGGGCTTACTAGTTTAAAGATATCTTATCACAGGGCTGTCTCGGGTATTTCATAACAATTCAACATTAGTAAATTTGGGCAGATCACATATCCTATCAATATAGGGGGCACTCGATAATGTGCCTATGGGCAGCTTCACCCCTAAATTTGGTAGGAGCCATATAATGTAGCTTAATTTCTTCTGCTGGTTCTCCAGTTTTGTATAATTGTATAATATTTAATAATTTGTAAATTAAGTTAGTGCCCCCAAAAAAAGAGTTATCTTTTTTCTCTTAAAACTTATGGTTCTCCAGTTTTGCAAACCATCGATTGCTAAATGTTGAGATTTCGAAAATATAATAATAATTTGGGAGAGCAATGTTGACAGCGGCACTTTGTACAAATGTATCAGTGATTTTCCTGCGGTCTCGCCTCTGATTCTTATAAAACCACTGGGAAAAAACACCAAAAAAACTGTGGTTTGTGGAGACTGCTGTTTAGTAAATACATACTTGCCTACTTTTGAAAACTAGTTTCAGGGAGATTATAGCATACCTCCCAACCGCCCCGATAATCGCGGAATGTACCGGTTTTCGGGGACGTTCCCGTGTCCCTCCCTCCACCGGCAGTGTCCTGCAGCGGGGCGGGGACAGTTGGGAGTCCCCCGTTAGTTGCTGGCGAGCTGCACACAGCGTCTAACCCCCACATCCAGAGGGGCTGGTGGCTTGGCTAGAGGCTCATAGAGCCTCAGGGCCATGCCCCCACAGCGTAAAATGGGGGCGTGGCCTCACGGGACAATGCAATTGTAGACCATGCCCCCCCCTCATATCAAGCCACGCCCCCTAATTGCCACGCCTTTGGCGCGTGCAAGTGTCCCTCCTCGGACAAACTAGAAGTTGGGAGGTATGTTATAGTTGGTAGTAGAATTTTGTACAGTGCCCCATTGAGGGGGGGTGTCATGCTCCACTTAAAGGTAGGGATGGCCATCGTTGCCATTGCCATCAATGGTTGCCATCGATGGCAATTCGGCAACTGGCCATCGATAGTGCTTAACTATGCAATGGATGACCATCAATATTTTTACATATCGATGGTCATCCATTGTGTTTGATTGATTGGCCTCTGGGCCAATAAAAACATGGGGGCGGGGCTTTGCGGATGTTGGGAGGCAGAGCTATGCTCCGTGTCCCAGCACTTTGGGGGGAAAAAAACAGCATAACATCGTTTTGCTATTCCATCGATGGAGGGAAACCATCTGGTACTCCCCCATCGATGGCAAAAGTATTCGACATCGGCCATGAACCATCGATGATTTAGAATCATCGATGGTCGATGGCCATCCCTACTTAAAGGGCGTGTCTAGTTCAACATATGGAGAGATTGTGAAAAGAGATTGTGAAGGTGGCACCTAGAAGCGTGGGTGTGTACTGCTACATCTGAGAGGAATCTTTTAAAATGACTTATATACAAATTTAGATGAGCCCCAAAGCAGTTAGTAAGAGCTAATATACTTGATAAAGTGCTAGGAAATGGTGCTGATGATTCAATGTAAATGTATCTGTCTCTCATTCCTTTTTTCCCAACAAATGTAACAGTGTAATGTGGGCTAGGTGACATGAGGGAGATTGCTAGACTAATGATGGAGAGAGGGAGATTGCTGCAGAATGCAGGAGGGTAGGCAACTATGAGTAAATATCCTCCTAAAACGTAGAGAATACTCTGTAATATACTGGTTTGGCAGACTTGCAGAATTTCCTGGAGCCTCAGGCAGTGCGATGTCATCATGTAGACAATAGCATTGGGAAATACCAGCCTTGCAAAATCACAGCAAGGGGTTCTGCATGTATGTGTGCTCTCTCCCATAATTACAAACTCAATGCACAGGCATGTGGATGGGAGGAATAACAAGGCGTGCTTTAGGTACAGAGAGGCTGGAATTTTTAAGGGGAATGAATACTAATACACGCTGAGCAGGAAATGTGGCAGAGGAAGCAGTTCAACAAGGACCGCATGAACTCTGTCAGCACAACAATAACTAACATAAGAAGTGATACAGGGCAGCTCAGATTAAACATGGCAGAACCAGGAAATACTTCAGCACAAAGGTACCACTGACATAACTGCTGTTACTTATGTACAAGGATTTACTAAACCTAAAACAAATGATGCTTTATATAAACTGCTAACAACAGTCACCAAACTAGAATCTAGATATAATCATGTTTGCCGTTTAGGGGCTCTAAGATTTTTTAAAGTGTCTTTTATTTTGGGGGATTGTTAATGAAACAACTTTTTGCCTATGCACAGCACAGTAAAACAACTTGTGTTACTTTAGGGAACTTTGTGGCACTGACAATGGCTGATAACAGAAAGCAATAGCTTGCAGTGAATAATGCTAAGCCAAGGCAGAGAAGGATCACAGAGGCTGTACACCTCAGCGCTTAGCAAGTAAGTAAGAAAGCAGTTACCACTACATGCGACTTTCAGATATATACAGGCGGCTATGAGAACGTGACGTATAATGTGGGTGCATGAGGAGATGGTTCATGTTATTCTTTTTATATTTTGGAAGGAAAAAGCTAAGGGTGTTCCCCTCAGAACGCAGGCCTGGTGATGCCTGCTTGGGGGGGGGGGCGTCTGATGTCACATGACTGACTTTTATTACCAAAAGGGAGAAAAATCATTAGATGGTCAGCGATTACACACAGCTTAGCGATCAGGACTGAATCAGGCCCAGTATGACTTTGTGCGACGCACTGCTGTTTGAAGAAACTCAGGGAGCCCGAGGTGTGCTCCCACCACCACCAGTGCTGTGCCTAAACACGTGCAAAGGGGGCAGCCGTACGAACGTTTGGACCCTCTCCCAAAGGAGAAAGGCCCCATGGTTCCCCTAACCCCCCTCAACCATAAGGCCGAGGAAGGGAAAAAAGGGATCGGTGGGTCCTCTTCGCCGAAGCTCAGAGAGACCCGCTTTTCCTCCACCCCCGGAAGGGTTTTGGACGGTGGGTCCTCCGCACCCGGAGGTTTGGAGAGACCCGCTTAGGCTTCCCTCCGCCTTGCGGCTCGGGGTTGCCCTCGAGGGGACCGGGACTCTCCCCAAAAGGTGAAGAGTCCCAGCCACGTTTGGGGAACGGAAGGCCCGTTAGGGACAGCCGCACTACCCAAATCAAAAAAACGTGACAGAACTAACGAAAAACGTGAAGTGCCAAAAGTGCAAATCAAAGAAATAAATAAAAGAGGCCCTAGCCAGAAGGCCGGGGTGGGGGTGTAAAAAAATTGTCCTACCCCATCCAAAAGGACGAGGTAAGGACGTGTAGCCTAACCTAGAGGGAAGTGCGCAGTGTGTGTGCCATTCAGTGCATGGTGCTGGACATCACCAGTGCAAATCAGGCACCCCCGAGTTTCCCCGGGGGCACAGTGCAGCCTCGGGCTCCAGGCAGCCGACCCTTCAGCGTCCGACCAAGCTTTTCTCTGTCTCACCAGCAGGCATTTTCCAGCCCCCGGTATGGGAATGGGTACTCCACTGGGCTTTTCGAAAGACTCCCTTAGGGGCTGCACCCCCCTCGGAAGAGCAATCTACTCAGTCCCAGTGTTTCTCCGCTCCCAGGGTTAAGATACTAGGCTGAGCTTTTCGCTGTGCCCAGGCTGGTGGTTAGCCAACCTGGACCAATCTACTCGGTCTCAGCTTTTCTCCGCTCCCTGGGAATGGATACTAGACTGAGCCTTTCGCTGACTCATCCTTCGGGGGCTACGAACCCCGTCAAGAGAGTCAATCTACTAGGCCCAGTGTTTCTCCCCCCCTCTTACCAGTGGATTTACGGAAACAACACCTCCTACCAAAGGCAGAGGTGAAGATACTTAGTGAGACTTTTCACTGCTCCCGGGAAAAAACAGAGGGGTCCCACACCATCCGCCCATCAGAGCAGCTACTCAGTCCCACCTTTCTCTATTCTCTGCCAGAGGCCAGTCCATACCAACTGATAAGAACAGATACTACACTTGATCTTAGCCAAAAGGCCGAGAAGCGATGGACAGCAGTGCGACGCACTGCTGTCCAGTTTGCTGTATACAGTATATATGGAGGGACATTTTATTCCACAGCCTAATAGAGGTCCCTATAGAACAAGGATCTCCTCATTAAAGTAATGGCAGCTATTAAAGTTCATTTTGCACAATCACAGCACAAATACAGACACAGTAAATACATTACACACATTTATACACAGTATGCAGACATACACCATACCTCCCAACTTTCGTCCGGAGGAAATAGGGACACTCGCGCGGCTTTGCCGCGCGAGCGCCCAAAAAGGGGGCGGGGCGTATGCAAATGAGGGCGCGGCTTATGCTAATTAGCCGCGACCTCATTTTCATACGAGAATAGACGCTGTGCGCATGCGCACAGCGTCTATTCTACTCGATTGGGGGGTCTCCCAACTGCCACCCCCCGCAGCGGGACAATGCCTGCCGCGGGTGGGACGTCGGGACAGGACCCGAAAATCGGGACTGTCCCGACGGAATCGTGACAGTTGGGAGGTATGCATACACACGTGAATATAACATACCTTACACACACACATCTACACACACCTACACACACACACACACACCCTAGAGTTTTGAAATGAGGAAGTGAAACTGATTCAGTTTATTTGTATTAAGGAAGCAAATCAATTTTTTGGGTAATCGCCAGATATTTCCCTATCTTGGGGGTGGAGCCTAATGACGAGACAGTGTGGAAACCCCCCCCAGCTTAGCCACCCAAGTCATCTGCTGTGTTTCCTCTCTGTGCTTCTCTTGGAGAGTAGACAAAGACAGGTAGATCAGTATAATTCTGCATAGCGCGTATGCTGTAGCTCAGGAAAGGAAACCATTCATTTTATAGCATACAAACATATAATTTTACTCAACTAAACTGATTATGCTTATAAAGGATGAATTACTGATCCCTGTATTTAAATACTTATTTGGACTTATCTCTGGGTATACAACATATACTATACGAGTATAACAGCTGTATTCACCATACATACAGTGCATCCAGAAAGTATTCACAGCGCTTCACTTTTTCCACATTTTGTTATGTAAAAGCTTTATTGCAGAGTTGCCGACTTTATCAGTCTCCTCTCCGGGAGAAGCCTGGAGAGGAGACTTCCAGCTGCAGTTCTGGGGGCGGGGCTCAAGCGTGACATCATTAAGCCCCACCCCCATGATGGAAAATAACCCAATTCACGGATCTCCGTGGAGGGGGTGGGGCTAATATGACGCGATTGTGGTAATTTTTAGCTCCGCCCCCTCCTCTGAGAGACCCGCAGATTGCTGCGTTTAAATCAGGACAGGGGGAAAACACTGCAATCAGCGGGTGGCGTGGGGGTCTCCCAGAATCCGGGAGGGTTGCAAATTTTCGGGATCCTCCCTCCCATTCCGGGAGGGTAGGCAACCCTGCCTTATTGCAAAATGAAATCAATAAATGTTTCCCTCAAAATTCCACACACAGTACCCCATTATGAGGTGAAAAAAAGTTTTTTGAAGCTTTTTGCAAAGTTATTAAATTATATAACTAAGAAATCACAGGAACATAAGTATTCACAGCCTTTGGAAATTGAGCTGTTTCCACTGATCATCCTTGAGTTGTTCCTAAAGCTTAAATGGACTCTTTGGCGTGAATGCCAGGTGTCTTGTTCGGAGGAAACCAGGCACCGCTCATCACCAGGCCAATGCCAGCCCTACAGTGGAGCATGGTGGTGGCATCATGCTGTGGGGATGTTTTCAGTGGCAGGAACTGGGAGACTAGTCAGGATAGAGGGAAAGATGAATTCAGCAATGTACAGAGACATCCTGGATAAAAACCGGCTCCAGAGCGCTCCTGACCTCAGACTGGGGCAACAGTTCATCTTTCAGCAGGACAATGACTCTACACACACAGCCAAGATATCAAAGGAGTGGCTTCAGGACAACTCTGTGACTGTCCTTGAGCGTCCCAGCCAGAGCCCAGACTTAAATCTGATTGAACATCTCTGGAGAAATCTGAAAATGGCTGTGCACCGACGCTTTCCATCCAACCTGATGGACCTTGGGTCTTATTCTGGTTCACTCTCAGAGTGGTTTTGTCCATTTGAGAAGGAATTTGCCGTTGCGAGTGAACCAGAATAAGGCCCCATGTAAGGTGCTGCAAAGAGGCAAAACTACCCAAAGATAGATTTGAATATGATAGGTTTCATATTCAAAAAGACTTGAGTCTTTAAGTGCTGACAAAGGTGCACCAACAAAAGTATTGAGCAAAGGCTGTGAATACTTATGTACATGTGATTTCTTAATTTTTTTATTTTTTATAAATTTGCAAAAATCTCTCAAAAACATTTTTCATGTTGTCATTATGGGGAATTGTGTGTAGAATTTTACGGGAACAAATTAATCTATTCCTTTTAGAAATATGGCTGTTACATAACAAAATGCGGAAAAAGTGAAGCGCTGTGAATACTATCCGGATGCACTGTAGTGGCATAGTGGCAGCTATTCAGATGGGGTTGGAGGTGCTGTGTGTGTCGCAGAGTACTGAATAGGAAGCAGGATGGCAGCAGACTGTCAGTGATTGACAGTCATGCTTTGGGCGCGGTGCCTTGCTACACTTGACACATTATTTTATTCTCCCTTCATGACCTAGTGGATGGTAGGGCATGAAGTACTGCCTGTGGTTATATGTCGGTTCCAAAAACAGTCAAAAACCCCATGTTGACCCTTTGACTGTCGATCTTGCCCATGTCGACCTTTTGACTGTCAACCTTGCCCATGTTGACCTAATGCTTGTGTCGAAGTAATGCCATGTCGACATATGTCGACCTAGCCCCATGTCGACCTAATGATGTTGACCTAATGCTTGTCGACCATCTTGCTGTAGACCTAAGGACCGTATCCCGTGTGAGATGAGCAGTGTGGTGATAAGATAGCCTGACCCTGGTGTTCACCATTTTTTGACAAGCTTTTAACTGCATCAGCCCCTTCATGTGCAGCTTTGCTACTGGCTCACAGCAGTGCTTTGCGTGGTTTAACCCTTTCAGGTCCAATGTCTAGTCAGGCTCAACAGCCCTAGCGCTAGTAGCAGATCCAAAGGTGAGCCACTTTAAAATAAGAACATTAACATAATTCAACATTCGATGCAGACCATTTTGAATTAAAAAAAAAAAATAATAATAAATTACAATTAATTTAAACATTTAAACCAGACTATTTGAATTGCAAAAAAAAAATATTGGACGGCAAAGGGTTAAACAATGGCCAAAATGTCCAGGCAGAGCCGTGTGTTATACATTTGTTACATTTTTCAAGTGATATACTGTAAAATAGTAATTTATGCCATTTTCTAAACAGGTATCAAGACTTGATCCAATCAGCACCATGACTTATCCCATGACTTCCAGCAAAGGATTCTGTCTGCTCTTCCTTACGATACAGGTTTTGGTACCCAGAAACTCTGGTGAAGACTGTATTGCTTCTAAGGGGCAACCAGACATCAATTCCCTCCTTATCACAGAGCTGGATTTACGTCATTGCAATATAAGTAGCCTCCGATCAATCGATTTTCAATCATACCCCAACCTCCAGATGGTGGATCTATCTCATAACTTTCTGGAAGAGCTAAGTTTCTCCATGTTCCAGTATAACACTGGTCTACAGCACCTGGACCTCTCACATAATACACTGCGAATGCTCACTTGCAGCTCCCTGCAATTTATCAAAAACATCACCCGGTTAAATCTGTCCTACAATGACTTTGAGACCATGTATCTCTGCAAGGAATTTATCTCATTGACCAAACTGGAGCATCTTGGTCTGAGTGCTGCAAGTATAAGGAGATATGACTTCATGAATATTGCACACAAGGAATTTAATAGTGTATTTTTAGGGCTCGAACAACTACGGGAATATGAATCTGGTAGCCTCCAGCTCCTGCGAACGGAAAAGCTGCATGTTATTTCACCCCAGAGTTTCACAGAATCCAATATTCTACTCTTTGAAGACTTAAATGTCTCCTCAGCCATGGAAATCTCTCAGATCATATGTGGAGATAATTGTGATAATGCCATAGAACGATTATCTATGGCAGTAAGGAAATCTCGGATATCAACGCTTATTCTCAGCAACTTCACCATGCCGTGGAATAAAGTGAGTGAAATTCTGAAGGCTGCTTGGTGGTCCTCAGTCACACATCTGTCCATTTATAAGCTCACACTCATAGAAGAATTCACATATGAACACTTTGACTTCTCAGAGGGTTCCCTCAAGTCTTTGAGCTTTGAAAATCTTATTCCCCATGTGTTTATTTTTAGCGGTACACATCCTCTAGTCATGTTTTCCAAAATGTCTGTTGAGAATTTTACTATGTCTGATGCGGATATCACACATTTCTTCTGTCCTCCGCTCCCAAGTATTTTCAAATTCCTAACTTTGACCAATAACAGAATTGCCGACGGGATATTTCAGAAATGTGAAAATCTAGCAAGTCTTCAGTTTCTCAATTTAGGGAATAACAAATTAGAGAAGCTGACAAACGTAAGTTTGATGACTTCTACAATGCCATCTTTAAAGCATATAGATGTCAGTCGCAATGGATTGACCTATATAGAAAATGAGTTTTGTGATTGGTCGGAAAGCCTGACCATCCTAAACTTATCCAGAAACAAGATCACCGATTCCATCTTTGACTGTTTACCAACCAAACTGGAAATACTGGATCTTTCCAGCAACCAATTAAAAAGTGTCTCTCAAAAAGTCAAATATCTCAAATATTTAAAGGAACTTTATTTGTCATCAAACCAACTAACCGATATACCTGATTGCAGCCACATGAATAAGTTGATATACCTAAATATTGATGATAATTTAATACATTCTCCATCAGATGACCTACTCTACAGCTGCCATCATGTTGCGAGATTAAGCAGTCTAAACATTCGATTTTGGTGCAGCTGTGACTCAAGGGCATTTATCAAGACAGCAGGCATCCTGAAAGATAGTCTGGTGGGGTGGCCTGAGTCCTACAGGTGTGAGTTTCCAGAATATCTTAAAAGCGTTATGCTTAAGGATTTTCATCCTTCTGAAACGTCCTGCAACGTATACATTTTAATAGGTATCATTATTGGTATCGTGGTGGTTTTGCTACTTCTGATGTGTTTTTTGTGTAAATATTTTGACCTCCCTTGGTACATAAGGATGATTTTCCAGTGGTTTAGAAGCAAATACAGGGTAAGGAACGTAACGGGGGAAGACCTACAGGGCAAACGTTTTCATGCCTTCATCTCCTACAGCCAAGAAGACTGTGATTGGGTGAAAAACCATTTGATCCCAAACCTTGAGAAAGGTGATAGCTCACTAAGAATTTGCCACCACGAAAGGAATTTTATTCCGGGTAAATCGATTGTGGAAAATATAATCTACTGCATCGAGAGAAGCTTCAAGTCTATATTTGTGCTCTCTCCAAACTTCATTCAAAGTGAATGGTGCCACTATGAGCTGTATTTTGCACAGCACTCGTTATTTGGCAAGAACTCAGACAATTTGATCCTTATTTTATTAGATCCAATACCCCAGTATCTAATTCCCAACAAATACAGAAAGCTAAAGGCCATAATGAAACACAGGACATACATGGAGTGGCCAAAGGAGAAGAGCAAGCATTTTATGTTTTGGACTAATCTAAGGGAAATAATAAATATAGACATTCCCATGGAGGATGAGGAAATATGTGTTTACAATCCAGAATTCCCAGATGGCACATAACTGGGCAGCCACAGACAAACTGGTAGTCATCATAGGTCTTCGATGGAGTAGGGAATTATGACTTGCAGGGAATCAGAGAAGACGTGTCTTTGGAAACTTCCTGGTCAAAACAGATACTCTGTCCAGATCTACGTTCTACTTCCAAATATAAGATCTTATAAGATGCTCATCGGTGCCGAGCCAGCCACCACATGCGACATACGTGGCAACCTTCCAACCTGTCTACTTATTTCATGTGTTGACCTAAGTTCTGTCGACCTTAGTGGTCAACCTAATGTATGTAACCTTCATACTGTTGACTCTATGACCCATACCCCTTGTAACAAGGATGTAATTGACTTTAATGTTGTCCAAAGATGCAGACTGGCAAACAAAGGACACTCCTATGTGAAAGAGATACAGATGGGTATAGTGTATCTTGCTTTACATAAACAAATGCAATTTAATTTAAGGATTTTGGACTAGTGCCTGGCATTTACCTCCAGGGCAGATTCAGGGTAACTACTTTCAGTCTCAGGGCCACATGTATCAAGCTTCAAAAACTGATAAAATGGAGAGTGATAAACAGCCAGCCAATCAGCTACTACCTGTCATGGTACAGGCTGGGTTTGAAAAATGACCATTAGGAGCTGATTGCCTGGTTGTTTATCACTCTCCACTTTATCACTTTATGAAGCTCGATACACCTGGCCCTCAATGATAACAGCCTGTGCAAGAGAAAGGCTGCTGGGAAGTTCAGAAACTATTATAAACTAGTAAGCCCGCTGGAAGCAAAAGCTTCGAAAGCTAGTCTGCTACCTTCTTTGTGAATATGTGAGAAAGAGATGTAGTTTCACTGTCTGCCAGCAGAGACTCAACAACACTAGACATACAGATGTAGCGGCACTCAGCCAGCTCAGGGAATCGCCATGGGAGGCGGCGGAAGGAAGGCGGGCTCTGTCAGAAGGGGGCGCTGGTGCGTCTCGTGCACATGTGCCCCCTTCTGGCAAAAGGCGGCAATTGGCAATGAGAGCTGCTCCATCTGTATATATAGATGATATAGCCAACACTCACATCATGGCTTCTCTCCACAAGAACATGGTATATTCCATATAAAGACTCTGCAGCATCATCAGACTTTGAACTACATACAATGATGAAAACTCAACGTTTATCCTTCCTTGTACTGTTCTGTTCATCTGCTTATGTTGTTATGTAAAAAGTTGAATTGATTTTGTTAATTATACAATAAACACATGTTTTTTAGAATACGGCTGCATTATGTACATTAGTATATACTAAATAGATAGAATTAAAAATATATCTTCTTTTAACTGTGATTTTCATGGACTAAATGAACAAAAAGTGACCCCTAGTGGTGTTAAAGAAAAATACTGGGAGTACTTAATATGAGAGAAATCACGGATCTCAGCGCAGTATCTTCTATTTTTTAAACCAGAATCAGGCCCATTGTGAAAAGTCATCAAATATGGAGGTGATATGTTTGTAGCTAGCTACCTGTCGCTGAAATTATGGGATTATTAAATAGGGCATGTCCTTTTTAAACAACATAACTGTGGGTGGGAAGGCCCAAGGACAATTCCATCTTGCACCTCTTTTTTTTGCCATTATCTGCAGTGCCACTCCTAGATGGGCCACGTGTTAGTGTCACCCACTTGCGCCGCTTAGCTTACCATCCAGCTACCTCGGTGCAACCTTTTAGCCTAAAACCAATATTGCGAGCTGTGAGGTATACAAAATAGTCTGGAAATGAGTGGAAATAAATTTTATTGAGGTTATTAATATTGTAGGAACAAAAAAAATCAAATTATGTTATTTTAGCTGTTTTATGGAGTTTTAAAAAAAAATATAGATCCAGAAGCCTTAAATTTGGTTTTGGCAAAACCAGTCCAGATCCAAAACCACAACACAAAACCTTGAAAAGTGTTCGGTGAAAAAAGTTGAGACAACTCACATGACCCTTTTAATTCCAACCAGGTTCTTCGTCCAGGAGAGACGCCGGAATGTTGCCCAGCCCAGGGCTTGACACTCCAGGGCTCTTGAATCCAGGAGTGTGTTTCTGCTCTTTTATTTACCAAGAAAGGGATGGAGATTTTTTTTGCATAATAGGTTAATTACAATATTAAGACCATGCAGTGGATAAGGAAGGGCATTTTGTTCTGTTATGTATTCAGGTGGGTGGGTAGAAATGGTACTTGTGTAGTTTCATGGTGACTGGCTACGCTACGTTGTCAGCGTAGCCGGCGCCGTGAAACTACAGGAGGCAGCACTGGGAGCAGGGTGGTGGGTGTTGTGGTTTATACTTACCCTCCTCCTGGTGGTGATCCCCGATCACTCCACGTGGTAGCGACGCTGACTCCACAGCAGCAGCATTCAGTCCCCCTCCTCCGGCATTCGCGACGGACGCTGTACATAGTGCCGCTGGCGGCACATCACATGGTTTCCCTGCTCCCCCAGTGGCACTACGCTAATTGCGTACAGCCTCCGCTGCGAATGCCAGAGGAGGCGGACTGATCGCTGCCGCCGGGGAGTGACGGTGGGATTCAGCGGGGATGCGGTGCTTGTGTATGACAGCCTGGAGTCAGCGGAGATCGACGGAGGAGGGTAAGTATAGACCTGCCATTTCACCCCCACTACCCCTACTATCCACGTCATATCCCCACTATCCACATCATACCCCCAGTATCCACGTCGGCGTGAAGTTGACTTTATAAAATGTGGCGAGTGCAGAGTGGCGAGCCCTGCGAGGGGACGCATATCCATATACCCTCATGGGGCTCGCTGCGCTCGCCACGCTTCATGCAACTTTATAGCATCAACTCCACGCCGACGTGGATACTGGGGGTATGACGTGGACACTGGGGGTATGACGTGGATAGTGGGGATATTAAGCATTGTGTATTTTCAGGGCTGCAGAGCCATTTACGTAGTTTACGTAGCCAGCATAGTGCTGTATTGGTATTCTCAATACACCACTACGTAACGGAATGTAGACTCCTCTCTTGATCAGCGCCTGGGATCAGAATTGGACTGGACCACAGCGGTACAGGGGTCACACCACCTGGGGGCCCACACACTCCTGTAGGGACCAGATTCCGGACTGTGTACTTGATTTTATACATTATACATATATTACATTATACTTCTACAATGCATTATTTTGGTAAATTATCATGCATGGGTGGAATCTCTATTGATTAGCCAAGCCTCTGTGTTGGCTGGCCAAACCCCCTCTGGAGACTGACCACACCCCTAAGCATTCCCCCACTCTACATTCCCCCATTGGGCCCTACCTCTACATTCCCTCATTGGGTCCTTTATGCCACAGTCTGACACTGCCAGGGATGTGGTAATAAGTAGGGCAGGGTCTTAGCTAATGTTACAAAGGCTTATTATGCAAAGTTATAAATCCAATTTATGCCTATAGAGAGGAAAGTCACACAGCAACTTCTGCTGTGCTACAGTTAGTTACACACATACTGTATTACAAAACATACACAGCACAACAAGTCCAGAACGCACAGCACATCACCGCTCTATTTTTGGTTATTCGTGGCTTTCGTAACTCACAAACACCCAATGCGCAATTTAGACATCGGGGAAGAAGAAGCCGCTGTGGTTATTCAGTTCATAACTAGAATACAGCCCCAGAACCAGATGATTTATAAAGCCACACAATAAGATTTAGAATTCCTATGTCCTGCCATTCCAGAGGTTTAATGAGGCCTATACATTACTATTGTGAAAAGATTAAAGAGGAACATTCTTCACCTTCTCACATCCCACCATATTCACTTATGGTAGACATTCTCTTGTACGGGTAAAGCCGTGGGCACTAAATAGTTAAATTTTCCTAGCAAGGGTAACCAAAATCGTAATGTGTGTACACTGAGGATAATAGCGATGTGCAGCCCCGCAGCGTCGCTATCGCCTGGCCAAATAAACTGTGTATGTAAAGCAATTTTGACTAAGCCGCACACACAGTGCATTTGGCCTATGGATAATTTGGCCAAGTCAAAATCGCCCATGGGCTTAGCCAAAATCTTTTTAGTCAAAATTGCTTTGTCTCTCTGCCATGAGTACAAAAAAATAAGGATCAAATATGGTTTGAGGCAGGGCTTAAAGTGGTCATGCAGAGGTGGGGGAACTCATATCTCTATGCCTCCTAATTAACCCCCCTCCTCTCCCCCCATTTGGCAGAGACAGGGCCAGTGGTAGGGTTTTTGGCACCCCCCTGCAATCTAGAATGCTTTACTGTGAGAATTACTGTCCAGGGCCAATGTGGAAGTTAAAATGTTCAACCTCACCATTAGAGGTGGTGGAACTCAGTTCCACCCCGTTCCCCCTCACTTTAACCCCTGGTTTGAGGTAACATGTTTAAAAAAGGGGCAGACTAGATGGGCCAAGTGGTTCTTATCTGCCGTCAAATTCTATGTTTCTATGTTTCTATTAAATCTTTGATCATTAAACAGATATACATTTTTTGAACTAATCAAATAATCTTAAATTGTCAAGGACTGTCACTCAGACAGTGATCACATATATTATAAATGTGTGGCGAACCGCGAATATTCTATATTGAAATCTTTTTATAAAGATTGTACATAGGCTAATAGTGTGTACAGAATTCTATGAGAAAAATCAGTATTTTGTATCTAAAGATTTTTCTTTTTTCTCTAGTGTTTCTCCACTAGATGGCACCATAGTCATCATTATAAGCTGAAATTATATACCATTCTTTTGGAGAGAAAAGGATACAAAATACTGTTTGTATAAATACTATATGTAATACATTACATGATTAGTTCAAAAAACGTATTATCTGTTGAATGTTCAAAGATGTAATGTATTCATAAGTATCATTCGATTTATATGTTTGTATGTGTCCTGTGTATGTCATATATGTGTTTCTGCAATTATCTAATTATTAAATGTTTTAAAAATGAATAATTAAACGTTAAGTTTTATAAAGTGTGCCCCCCAAAAAAGAGAGTGCTTCTCTTTCCTCTACTGCATACTAATATTTACTCTCAGGGGAGCACCTCCACTTCACTCACCATTGCTAAGGCACTTACACAATTCAATAACTGTGGATAAATTACATTGTCTCTTCTTGATTGTTGACAAATATCAAGAAAGTGGTGCTAGTGCACAGGTACTCTTCCCCCAAATCCCTCCCCCATAGTACCCCATTATAACAATCCAAACAGTATTTTCCATGGGTGTGCACTGTGCTGTTTACCTGCTCTCCATTGCTTGTAACAGCTGTTGCCTTGGGCTGTGCTACAAGCCAGCTCACTGGGTATGGATCAAAGGATAGATAGTGTCAAGGTCAACAATGACAAGAGTTTTTCATGTTTTTTGTCAATATTGATCTTTTGCCAACGTCTGCCATCTCTAGCTTTCACATCACACTTTTAAAACGGTATATTGCCTTTTTTTGTCTTTTAAAACGTTTAAGGCTGCAGTGTGAAAGTGTCATAGTTGAAATACCATTTAAAGTTAACTGGTATTTCAACACGTTTAAAAAGCAGAGTCCTACCCGTTTTAAAGCCAATTCAGAGCCGTTTTTTGTGCTGTCTGAATGGCACTGAAATGGTATTTAGTAAAAAATAAAGGTTAGAGCACTGTGATAGGCTGTCCCTTGTCTTGTGTCCCTTCCCTGAACCAGGAAATAAGCTGTGGGTAGAAACGTGTTCAGAGGTTAAACGGCTTGACTGGTGATGTGAATGGAACTTAAACGGTATTTTTAAATGGTAATCTGCTGCAATATAAACACTAGACCCGTTTAAAATACCATTTAAAATTACAGTTTTTCAAAACGTTTCAAAATGTTTTATGTGATGTGAAAGCTACATTAGAATGTTCAACAGACTCACCGAAGAACTACTTTTGCTTGTTGTTTTTGCAATTTAACAAAACACCTGCTACAAACAAACCACAATCATGGAATTATCATTTTCATTTCCTTATCGCACCTTTCATTTCATTTCCTGCCAGTGGGTCAGTGCTCATGCGATAGTCTGTTAAGTGCCGCTTCCCATTTTGTGTTTGCACAACATTAATGAACTGTTTGTACTGAATTTTGCCTGAGCGCATATTAATGTAACCATTACTAAGGATATTTATTTAAGAGGACAAGGACAATTTTACAAGGACAATTGCATCTTGCACCTCTTTTCTTTGCATTGTGTGCTGTTTTGAGCATTGCTGTCTTCTTATGTAGACTACATGGTCAAAGTTTATTAAACTGCCACCCTGTCTGGATGAAAACAAAATTGTTGTGAGCTGCGTGCTGGTTAAAAATTGACTGGAATTGCCAGCCAATCATGGTCCGGGAAAACCCCCATGCCGGACCATGATTGGCTGGCGGGCGGGGCTAAGTCCTGGTCTGGGGGCGGAGCTCCGGATGTAAACAAACCCACCACCAGATACCGGAGAGCATTGCAGAGGGTCCGGAGAAGCCCTGAAGATCAGCGTGGTGAGTACAAATTGCTTCTACAGGTACCCCACTATGGATTCTACTGGAGAAGGGGACCGATCTTCTATCAAGTCAGGTGAGTTGGAATGTATGGGCTCCGTGTGTAATAAAGTTATACTGTAAGTGTGTCTGTGTGGTTTTTTAAACTATTTGTACTGCTGGGGCACTTCTAGTCCCAGCGGGCCCTTTATTGCCCCGCATGCTGGGACTTGTGGTTCTCAAAGTCCCTGCATGCGGTGCTGGCTTGCTGGGACTTGTAGTGCCACAGAAATACACAATGGTTTATCCTTTGTTTTTTACACAAGCAATCAGCTCGATGCCCACCGCCCAGGGGCATCGAGGACAGCCCCAGGCTTCAGCATGGGCAGGTAAGTTCTGGACCCCTGCCCATGCTGACCGGTCAGAGGGATGAATGCTTTGTTTTTTTTAGCACAAATTTGCATGTTTGAAAATGCGCACATTTTCAAGTCTAAAAATCACACTAAATCGCACCATATAGTACTTTTTGCCGCACATTTGCATCTCAAATGGACACGGGGTGGTGAGAAAAACAGAAAGCGCTCAGTGTTTAACCAGATGAATAAATAAATGGATTTGATATCACCAATTTGTATGCGCTTTAGTTCCAGCAGATCTGAGGTAAAACCTGCAAGTACAACCACCCTTTCACACAATTGTGTGTTCAGGGGGTGACAGAGGAATACAAAGATAGTGCAAATTATCTTTTTAAAAGAAACATTTAATAAAACGGTCCACACTTACAATAGGTAGACAAATAAAACAGCAGGGTAGTTCCACAGTGGCATAAACAGCATGGGTGACATTCTATGGGATGAGATAAATGCGCATGTTTTTTTAACGCACCACATCGCCGCTATTCGCCCTTTTTCAAATCGCACTTTTCAGTCATAATTCGCATATTTAATGTGATGCGCTTTGGAGGCTTAAAAGTGCGAAGAGGTGCGATTTTAAGTCACAAAAAAGTGCGAGTTCTTCCGCCGGTCATGTGCGAATTTTGGACCAACCGGAGTGCGATTTACAAAACTGTCTTCGCATGACTAAGAACCCCCCAACCTATTGGCCCATCTCTGTCCCCTCCATTATGCATCACACCCCCTATATAAAGGGGCATTGGCGCCATTTCACTCTTTGATAGGAAGTAAGGAGCATGGAGAGGAGCAGTGGCAGTGTGATTAGAGGAAGAGTGAGGAGTGGCAGAGGGAGCAGTGGCAGAGTGAGGAGTGGCAGAGGGAGCAGTGGCAGAGGGAGCAGTGGCAGAGGGAGCAGTGGCAGCAGCCAGCCAAGTGGGAGAGCCAGCAGTGTGGCAGGCAGCATGGCCACAGCAAGGCCAGCCCCAGGCCATGCCCTGGGCGTCCAGCCCCAGCAGGAGGAGGTGGAGGATCCGCTGGCATCCCCATCCTACAGCCAAGACCTTGACCATACCCCACACCAGCTGCAGGAGGGCCACATGTCAGAGGTGGAGGAAGATGGTGGTGAGGAGGAGGAAGACACTGGCATGGAGGAGGAGGGGTACATGGCTGGAGTAGAAAATGAGGAGGAGGAGGTGGAAGCTGGCCGCACAAAAAGTGGCCGGAAGGTCCGTTTTTCATATGAGGAAAATGCAGCACTTGTCCGGGCTATCCTGCCAGTGTTTGACCGTTTGCTTGGCAAATCTCACCACAAGACCACTGCACAGCGCAAAAGGGCTATGTGGAAGGACATCACCCAGGCGGTGAACGCTGTCAGTCAGCACATGCGCCTGGTCCGCAATGTAAAAAAGAGATTGAACGACATCAAACGGCAGTTGAAAAGTAAAATGGCCATGGAGTTGGAGGAGGCCACCAAGACTGGAGGAGGAAGCCCCACCACTGTGTGCTACACTTCGTATGAGGTGAAGTTGAAGCGCATCATACCCCCTGAGGTCCTGCCTGGCATGCACGTGGCGGATACTGATAGGCCGCAAACGCCATCCAGAGCTGGTAAGTGTGACCCCATGCAAACTTAAACATACATGCCAATGTTTTATAACTATAATGTTCACTTGTATTGTTATGCTAAGTAAAGTGCTGCTGTGGAACTACATAGCCCAGCAAGGTGATGCACAAGAAATTGCATGCTCCTACTTTCAAATTGCTCATAATGCTGGGCCCTGTAGTTCCACAACTGCTCATATTGTTCAACACTGTAACATTCTTTCTAGCAGCCTAACATGTATGTGGCCAAAAACAAAGAGGTGTACTGGTGGTTTAGCTGCCATGACTACATACCACCGATTATCCAATAGTTGTCATGTGGCCACTAATTTAATAATAATTTTACCAAATAATAGTGTTAAAAAAAAAAAAAAAATGTGGTGAAGAAATAATGCAGTCCAAATCCAAAGGAAGTATTGTCCATTATAGTCATTTCAATGCATGGGTTTTGTAAATGCTTATCCATTGTAAGGTCCATAATGGCTGCCCATCTTTCCTTGTACAGATTGTCGATCCCGAAGTGCTGCAGCATCCAAGACAAGAAGGCCCGTTGCTGCAGAAACTGCGGAAGCAGGTAAATGAACAAAAAACACCCCATTACACATACAGTACACACACCCATGTCACATCAACAATATCTCACACTACATTCATCTCCTGCTGCTACATTGCAATGGAAATGAATGTCATCTGAGCTAGGCATGTGACTTATTATTAATGTCAATGTTACATGCTGTATCGGGGTACATGTGTAAGTACATAACACCGCTAGGTATGTGCGTCCAGCATCTCAAGCCCTATGTAAAACAGTATAGACGACAGTGTGGCCTATATATGCATCAGTACTTACCTCTTCATCTGTATCCACAGGTGCTATACAACTAGGGACCAACCAAACAGATTCTTCGGTACTTATGTAGTATCTGGGCTGCCGATTTCTAAATCGGGTCGGATCGGGAGATCGCATCGCATCGCATGCGACCATGCGATTCGATGCGATGCGATGCGATGACCCGATTTTTCCATAGGAATCAATGTTAAAATGGACTGAGTCCATTTTAACATGGAATTCAATGGGAAAAATGGGTCCTTTTCATACCCCTACTATCCAAGTGGGCATGGAGTTGGATATAAACCTGTGGCGAGCGTAGCGAGCCACCGAGCCCGAAGCGTGGCGAGCGAAGCGAGCCCCGCGAGGGGACGAATACCGTCCCCTCGCGGGGCTCGCTTCGCTCGCCACGCTTCGGGCTCGGTGGCTCGCTACGCTCGCCACAGGTTTATATCCAACTCCATGCCCACTTGGATAGTAGGGGTATGAAAAGGACCCATTTTTCCATAGGAATCATTTTAACATTGATTCCTATGGAAAAATCGGGTCATCGCATCCGATATCGGATGCGATATCGGATGCGATGCGATGCGATATCGCATCGCATCGCATCTGATTGTATGCCTTAACTTAAGGCATACAATCAAAAAATCGGCAGCCCAGATACTACATAAGTACCGATTCTTCAATAGTGTTAGACGAAATGGACATCATTCTTGAACCGGTCGAGACCTTTGCGGCAGACGAAGAAATACAGACCTCATCACAGAGTGATCTTCCCCCAAGTGGGGTGTCTCCCAACCCACCCCCACCCACCAACACACCCCATACAGCAGCTTCTGCTTCCCAAGTAGCTAACTCCTTGGTCAATTTCAAGGACAAGCAGATAGAATTCATGGCCTCCCAAAGCCTGCAAATAGGTAACATCCAGGGGTACATGCGTGACACCTTTCTTCAATTACGCAAAATTGCACAGAGTGTACGGGTAGGTGTAGGCACTCATGTGCGCATTGCTAACAGCATTGACACCTGTTTTGCAGAACAAACTTCTGCTATAAGGGAACAGAATAGGCATATTGGCAGCCTGGCGCAAAGTATAGATGCACTAAGCCAATCATGCACAGCGCAGACCAATGCCTTAATAGGTATGCAGGCCCAAATACAGCAGCTGGAAGCCAATGTGGGAGGTGGCGCAGCATCAACCCTTAGCAGTGTATCCAGCACCCCAATAAGTGGCTCCCCCACTTCCCCACCCCGGTCGGAGTGTTAGGACCCGTGGTGGCCTTGGTGCAGGTTCTAGAAGTGGTGTAGGGGTGCCTGATGCTGGCAGAAGGTAGCTCATATATATGTTTGTTAATTTTGTCAAATCCCAAACATCTTGTAACATGCCCCCACAGTTGTTATCTTTCACCTGCAAAAATGCAGATTGCGTCTGAAAAAGTAGGCAGAAGTAAAAATGTCTAACCGCATACCATTGTGTTTGTGTCTTTTTATAAAAACCAATTATTGTGTGAATTCTAACATATTGTAATGGTATATGACAATGGGATTGCACTAAAGTAGTGTGGGGTAACTCCATGGCCGGCAAAGGTTGTGGATCTACATATTCCAGCAGGCTCTGACACTCATGGTTTGGACTGTAATGGTTGTAGTGTGTCAGGGCATGCTGGCACATGTAGTTCCACAACACCAGTGAGCCATGTTTGACTGCAAACTTCATTCATACATGTATCAAATGTACTTACAAGCTAGATACCAGCAAGGGATAGGTCAGCACCACCATCTGCATCCGTTGGGCACTGTGTATTAGGCTAAATGTGGGTGGAAACAGATGGTATTGGTCAATAATTTGTTTATGAGTACACTTACACCACAGGTACATTTTGGAGTACAGGGCACATGTGCTTACCAGAAAAGTAACGGCTGATTATGTATGTCCGGCACAACTTCTTTAAAGCAAGTAACACTTGAGTAAAATGCTTAGAGAAAGTGGCCTGTGATACCCCCAAGGCCCATGAGGTCATAGACTGAGTGGAGCCTGTGGCCAAATAGTAGAGGGCACACATTAATTTGTGCTGGCCAGACACTGCATAGTTGGCTCCCCCAAAAGGGTCCAAATCATCTCTCACCTGCTCATATAAGTCCAACAGGTTAATGCGGTTCAGCATAACCATCCCCACAACCTGTTGATCCGAGAGGGAGTCCAGGTACAGGCGAGCACGATACATACGTGGGGTACGCAGTAGTCGGGGGGGGCTACCAGGATCTGGTGCGCAGCTTCCTCCCTCCTGCGCAGCTCCTCCAAATGGGCCACATCACAGATAAGCAACTCCAAAACAAGCTGCGATTTATTTTGATTTTTAAACATGAAAAATCGCCACCTATTATATTTCGCCCCAGATTACAAAACATTTAATTATCTTCCAGCGCCACCTTAGCCCTGCCTCCTGATGATGTAACTAACCCAGCTTTATGCCAGGTCGGGGCGCCAGTGGGAAAAGGTATGCATGCCGGGTCGCACCCGTGTGCAAAATCCCAAGTGCGACCCGGCTTGCAAGTAGAAAACGGGTATCAGTTCAAGGATCCAGTACTACAGTACTTCCTCCAGCAATTCTACTTGCAGAACTATTCTCAGGCATATCCAGTCCCAGCCTGCCATCCAGCATAACCGGTCCCAGCACAGCATCCAGCATATCCAGTCCCAGCCTGTCATCCAGCATAACCATTCCCAGCACAGCATCCATCCTGCAGCTAGGAGATGATTGGCTGGTAGTTTATCACTCTTCACATTATCACTTTGTGAAGCTTAGTAAATCTGGCCCTAACTGTGCTTAGCCTCACAGTAGGATTTGTTTAACCCCTTCATGACAGAGCCAGTTTGTGCCTTCATGACAGAGCCCTTTTTTTCAAATCTGACATGTCTCACTTAAGTGGGGATAACTTTTTTTTGCTTTTACTTATCCCAGTGATTTTGAGATTGTTTTCTCGTGACACATTGTACTTCAAGTTAGTGGTAAATTTTGGTCGATACAGTCTGTGTTTTTTTGTGAAAAATACCAAAATATCGTGAAAAAATGGAAAATTTAGCAATATGCAAAATGTTAAATTTTCTGCTTGTGAGACAAATAATCATACCACTCAAAATAGTTAATAACTAACATAGACCATATGTCTACTTTATGTTGCCATCATTATTTCAACCCCCTTTTCATTTTTTTGGACACTAGGAGGCTTCAAATATGACTAGCAAATTCTCAAATTTTCAAGAAAATTTCAAACACTGATTTTTTTAGGGACCAGTTCAGTTCTGATGTGACTTTGAGGGACTTGTATGTGAGACACCCCCATAAATGATGCCATTTCAAAAACTGCACCCCTCACAGTATTCAAAACAGCATTTTGGAAGTTTGTTAACCCTTTAGGTGTTTCACAGGAATTAAAACAAAGTGTAGGTGAAATTTCAAAATTTCTTTTTTTTTGCAGAGTTTCAATTTTAATACATTTTTCTAACAAATACAGTAGATTTTACTAGAGAAATGTGACTAAAAATTGATTCCCCCAATTCTTGTGTTTTCAAAAATATCCTATATGTGGCCCTAGTGTGCACGTTGACCAAACCACAGGCTTCATAATAGAAGGAGCACCTACTTGATTTTGGAGCCTCCTTTTTATGAGATTTTTTTTTAGGCACCATGTAGGTTTCTAGGCACCATAAGTGCTAAAAGTTAGGAACCTTCCCCACAAGTCACCCCATTTTGCAATCTACACCCCTCAGGGAATTCATCTAGGGGTATAGTGTACATTTCAAACCCCCAGGGGTTTCACCAATTTTGGTACAACTGGGATGTGAAAATGGAAAATTACATTTTTTTACACAAACATGCAGTTCTGGCTCAAAATTTTTCATTTTCACAAGGAATGAAGGAGACAAAGCACCCCAAAATCTGTGCCCCAATTTCTCCCGAGTACGGCAATGCCTCACATGTGACCAAAAAATACCAGTGGGGCGCATAGCAGGACTCAGAAGGGAAGGAGTGATTTTTGGATTTGGCAGCACAGATTTTGGTGGAATGAATGGTGGGTGCCATGTTGCATTAGCAAGACTCCCAAAGCACCAATACAGTGGAACCCCCCCACAAGTCACCCCATTTTGCAAAGTACACCCCTCAGGGAATTCATCTAGGGGTATAGTGTACATTTCAAACCCCCAGGGGTTTCACCAATTTTGATACAACTGGGATGTGAAAATGGAAAATTACATTTTTTTACACAAACATGCAGTTATGGCTCAAAATTTTTTATTTTCACAAGGAATGAAGGAGACAAAGCACCCCAAAATCTGTGCCCCAATTTCTCCCGAGTACGGAAATGCCTCACATGTGACCAAAAAATACCAGTTGGGTGCATGGCAGGACTCAGAAGGGAAGGAGTGATTTTTGGATTTTGCAGCACAGATTTTGGTGGAATGAATGGTGGGTGCTATGTTGCACCAATACAGTGGAACCCCCCCACAAGTCACCCCATTTTGCAAAGTACACCCCTCAGGGAATTCATCTAGGGGTATAGTGTACATTTCAAACCCCCAGGGGTTTCACCAATTTTGGTACAACTGGGATGTGAAAATGGAAAATTACATTTTTTTACACAAACATGCAGTTCTGGCTCAAAATTTTTCATTTTCACAAGGAATGAAGGAGACAAAGCACCCCAAAATCTGTGCCCCAATTTCTCCCGAGTACGGCAATGCCTCACATGTGACCAAAAAATACCAGTGGGGCGCATGGCAGGACTCAGAAGGGAAGGAGTGATTTTTGGATTTGGCAGCACAGATTTTGGTGGAATGAATGGTGGGTGCCATGTTGCATTAGCAAGACTCCCAAAGCACCAATACAGTGGAACCCCCCCACAAGTCACCCCATTTTGCAAAGTACACCCCTCAGGGAATTCATCTAGGGGCATAGTGTACATTTCAAACCCCCAGGGGTTTCACCAATTTTGGTACAACTGGGATGTGAAAATGGAAAATTACATTTTTTTACACAAACATGCAGTTCTGGCTCAAAATTTTTCATTTTCACAAGGAATGAAGGAGACAAAGCACCCCAAAATCTGTGCCCCAATTTCTCCCGAGTACGGCAATGCCTCACATGTGACCAAAAAATACCAGTGGGGCGCATGGCAGGACTCAGAAGGGAAGGAGTGATTTTTGGATTTGGCAGCACAGATTTTGGTGGAATGAATGGTGGGTGCCATGTTGCATTAGCAAGACTCCCAAAGCACCAATACAGTGGAACCCCCCCACAAGTCACCCCATTTTGCAAAGTACACCCCTCAGGGAATTCATCTAGGGGTATAGTGTACATTTCAAACCCCCAGGGGTTTCACCAATTTTGGTACAACTGGGATGTGAAAATGGAAAATTACATTTTTTTACACAAACATGCAGTTCTGGCTCAAAATTTTTCATTTTCACAAGGAATGAAGGAGACAAAGCACCCCAAAATCTGTGCCCCAATTTCTCCCGAGTACGGCAATGCCTCACATGTGACCAAAAAATACCAGTGGGGCGCATGGCAGGACTCAGAAGGGAAGGAGTGATTTTTGGATTTGGCAGCACAGATTTTGGTGGAATGAATGGTGGGTGCCATGTTGCATTAGCAAGACTCCCAAAGCACCAATACAGTGGAACCCCCCCACAAGTCACCCCATTTTGCAAAGTACACCCCTCAGGGAATTCATCTAGGGGTATAGTGTACATTTCAAACCCCCAGGGGTTTCACCAATTTTGGTACAACTGGGATGTGAAAATGGAAAATTACATTTTTTTACACAAACATGCAGTTCTGGCTCAAAATTTTTCATTTTCACAAGGAATGAAGGAGACAAAGCACCCCAAAATCTGTGCCCCAATTTCTCCCGAGTACGGCAATGCCTCACATGTGACCAAAAAATACCAGTGGGGCGCATGGCAGGACTCAGAAGGGAAGGAGTGATTTTTGGATTTGGCAGCACAGATTTTGGTGGAATGAATGGTGGGTGCCATGTTGCATTAGCAAGACTCCCAAAGCACCAATACAGTGGAACCCCCCCACAAGTCACCCCATTTTGCAAAGTACACCCCTCAGGGAATTCATCTAGGGGTATAGTGTACATTTCAAACCCCCAGGGGTTTCACCAATTTTGGTACAACTGGGATGTGAAAATGGAAAATTACATTTTTTTACACAAACATGCAGTTCTGGCTCAAAATTTTTCATTTTCACAAGGAATGAAGGAGACAAAGCACCCCAAAATCTGTGCCCCAATTTCTCCCGAGTACGGCAATGCCTCACATGTGACCAAAAAATACCAGTGGGGCGCATGGCAGGACTCAGAAGGGAAGGAGTGATTTTTGGATTTGGCAGCACAGATTTTGGTGGAATGAATGGTGGGTGCTATGTTGCATTACCAATACAGTGGAACCCCCCCACAAGTGACCCCATTTTGCAAACTACACCCCTCAGGGAATTCATCTAGGGGTATAGTGTACATTTCAAACCCCCAGGGGTTTCACCAATTTTGGTACAACTGGGCTGTGACAATGAAAAATTACATTTTTTTACACAAAAATGCAGTTCTGGCTCAAAATTTTTCATTTTCACAAGGAATGAAGGAGACATAGCACCCCAAAATCTGTGCCCCAATTTCTCCCGAGTACGGCAATGCCTCACATGTGACCAAAAAATACCAGTTGGGTGCATGGCAGGACTCAGAAGGGAAGGAGTGATTTTTGGATTTGGCAGCACAGATTTTGGTGGAATGAATGGTGGGTGCTATGTTGCATTACCAATACAGTGGAACCCCCCCACAAGTGACCCCATTTTGCAAACTACACCCCTCAGGGAATTCATCTAGGGGTATAGTGTACATTTCAAACCCCCAGGGGTTTCACCAATTTTGGTACAACTGGGCTGTGACAATGAAAAATTACATTTTTTTTACACAAAAATGCAGTTCTGGCTCAAAATTTTTCATTTTCACAAGGAATGAAGGAGACAAAGCACCCCAAAATCTGTGCCCCCATTTCTCCAGAGTACGGCAATGCCTCACATGTGACCAAAAAATACCAGTTGGGTGCATGGAAGGACTCAGAAGGGAAGGAGTGATTTTTGGATTTTGCAGCTCAGATTCTGGTGGAATGAATGGTGGGTGCTATGTGGCATTAGCAAGACCCCCGATGCACGGTGAAATGATGAACCTAGTAATCCATCGATGTGTGGTATATTTTGAAACACTCCTTTATACATAGGCCGGGTTTGTCGGGGCAAGTTTCACAGTGGAAAATAGTTTCCTTTCTTATTCCCTTTTTATAGCAAACTTTGCACCTTTTTTGTGTCCTTCCCTTTCTTGCAGTGGAGGGGATTTCGTTGGGAAAATGCTGCCCTGGTACAATACGGGGGCCAGTACTAGAAGTACTGGGGCCCTCTGCCTGCTGGTTCCCAAATATTAGGCCCTTTATGGCTTCCTCTTGAAAGTGCATAAATGTCCCCCTCTGGCCGGTAGAACGGAATAGCACGTAAGCGTTATACAGTGCCATCTGGATGATATACACGGCCACCTTCTTGTACCAGATATTTGTTTTCCGCAGGGCACTGTACGGCTTCAGTACCTGATCTGAAAGATCCACTCCGCCCATGTACTTATTGTAATCTAGGATACAATTTGGTTTGGAGGTGTGGGTACTGGTACCTCGTACAGGGATGGAGGTGGTACTGTCTCCATGAATTGTTGTCAGTATAAGGACATCCCTCTTGTCCTTATATTTGACCAACAACATATTTTCGGTGCATATTCCCCTGCTTTCACCCCTTCTCATTACTTGGGCAATGTGTGTTTTGGGGAGGCCTCTTTGGTTCTTGCGCACAGTACCGCAAGCTGCTGTACCTCTTGAACCAAGGGCCTTAAACAGGGGGATGCTGGTGTAAAAGTTATCCACATAGAGGTGATAACCCTTATCCAGGAAGGGGTGCACTAAATCCCAGACAATTTTGCCACTAACACCTACGAGGGAGGGGGGGCATTCTGGCGGTTCAATTCTTGAATCCTTCCCTTCATATACCCTAAACCTGTGGGTGTACCCTGTGGTGCTTTCACACAGCTTATACATTTTTATGCCATACCTTGCCCTCTTACTGGGAAGGTACTGGCGGAATTTAACCCTTCCTTTAAAATGTATAAGGGACTCGTCAATACAAATAAATTTTTCAGGGATGTATAGCTCTGCAAATTTGGCACTGAAATAATCAATGACCGGCCTGACTTTGAATAGCCGGTCAAAGGTGGGATCATCTCTGGGTGGGCACTGTGCATTATCGGTGTAATGTATAAATTTATGGATTGCCTCAAAACGAGTCCGGGTCATGGCCATACGGTAAAATGGGGTGCTGTACAGAACATCTGTACTCCAATATTGCCTAATTTGTGGCTTTTTTACTATGCCCATATGAAACACCAGACCCCAAAACGCCATCATCTCTACTGCATCTACAGGGGTCCACCTAGCAAATGATGACGTGGGGTTTTGAGCAATAAACTGCTGGGCATATAAATTAGTTTGGTCCACCATTAAATTTATAAAATCATCAGAGAAAAATAATTTGAAAAAGTCAATTTCTCTGAGACCTGTGGAATCAAATTGGATTCCTGGCATGGCCAAAAACTCAGGAACCTGGGGCTCAAAATTGTCTGGTGGTGGGGTCCATACGAGATCAATTATTGGGGGGGGGGTCTCAGCTGCTCTACGGGGGCGTCTTTGAGGGGGTCCCTCATCACCAGAGGAGGAAGAGGAGCTTAAGACGAATCCTTCAAATTCCCCGCTTGCCTCACTGGCTGTGTCAGAATCAGAGGCAAGCATGGCATATGCCTCCTCCACTGAATACATTCTTCTGGATGACTGGGATGACATTTGGGATGACATTTTTATTTTTGTGTTACTGGTAGTGAAATGTTTCAACACGTGTATAGTGTAGGGGGGGGTACAAACTTTATTTCAACCCGGGAGGTATGTAGTGTGTTGTGTGTATGTAGTGCAGAACAAAAAAAATACTTTATACAAAAAAAAAAAAAAATGAAGGGGTTAAAAAAAAAAAAAAATTGAAGGGGTTAAAAAAAAAAAAAATTGAAGGGGTTAAAAAAAAAAAAAAAAAGGTCCTGCGCCAAAAATTGAGCACAGATGTTGGTCAGTAACGTCTGTCACTGAACAGCGCTCAAAGGCAACAGGAATTTGATAAAAAAAAAAAAAAATAGATCAACCCTGTGCCGAAAAAAGCTGATCAGTGATGTACGTCACTGATCAGCGCACAGTGGCCACAGGACACCCACAAAATCACAGTGTGTGTAAAAAAAAAATTAAAAAAAGACCACACAGCACCCACAAAAAAAAAAAAAAAAGGTGATCAGTGATGCGACACTGATTACCAGTGAGGGGCAGCAGGTGCACAACCTTTGGTGCAACTGGCAGCAACTGACAGGTATATATAAAAAAAAAAAACCTCTGCACCCCCAAAAAGTTGCTGATCACCTCAGATATAGTGATCAGCACAAAAGGCAGGGGTAGCAGACACAAAATATACACTCTCTATCACTCTCTGTCACTATCTCTCTCTATCTCTCACTATCTCTCTCTATCTCTCACTATCTATCACTATCTATCACTATCTATCACTATCTATCACACTGCAGCAGCAGCACTGACAGTTATATGTATAAAAAAAAACCTGCACCCCCAAAAAGGGGGGGTAGCAGACACAAAATATACACTCTCTATCACTCTCTGTCACTATCTCTCTCTATCTCTCTATCTCTCACTATCTATCACTATCTATCACTATGACACTGCAGCAGCAGCACTGACAGTTATATATATAAAAAAAAAAACCTGCACCCCCAAAAAAGGGGGGGTAGCAGACACAAATCTCTCTATCTCTCACTATCTATTACTATCTATCACTATCTCTCACTATCTATCACTATCTATCACTATGACACTGCAGCAGCAGCGACAGTTATTTATATATAAAAAACCCCTGCACCCCCAAAAAGGGGGGGTAGCAGACACAAAATATAGCTCTCTCTGTCACTATCTCTCTATCTCTCTCTATCTCTCTCTCTCTATCTCTCTATCTCTCTATCACACTGCAGCAGCAGCAGCAGGAAGTCCCAAGAAGTCAGATCCAGGAAGCGTCCAGCACGCTACAAGCAGTGATCAGGTAATCAGGTAAGGTATTTGCAAGGATCAGGTAAGTATGAGCAAGGATCAGGTCAGTATAACGGCAGATAGGCACGGTGACCGCTCTGCACGCTACTCCAGACCGGAATGGCGTCTGCAGCGCAGTCACCGGTAGTTTAAATGTCGCGCCTTGGCTGTGATTGGTCCGTGGGTCCCACGGACCAATCACAGCCTTGGGGGCAGGTGGGGTGAGGGTGGGGTGAGGTGTCATCGTCACCGATGACCCCCTCATGCCCCCTGACGCCCGGCGGTGATTGACACCTGTGTTACCAAGCGTCCGATTCGCTGGTAACACAGGAAAACGCTGTGAATGGCTGTTCACACTGAACAGCCAATCACAGCGATCGCCGACGGGGGGGCGACATCGCAGCCCCCCCTGGGCATGCAGGGACATGTCTGCTGTCAGGGACAGCAGACATCGTCCCTCTGTCACTGCGTCTCGAGACGCAGTGACAGTTTAAAGTCATGACGTATATATACGTCATGTGTCGGGAAGTACATCCCGGCCATGACGTATATATACGTCAAATGTCGTGAAGGGGTTAATATAATATATAAAACAAGCATAAATGAGGGTATACTGTATATCAAAGTTGGCAGTTATCTATAGAAGTTACTAATTTTTGGAATATGTTTTCTTTGGTTTCTTAAACTATCCAACCCCTAATGCTGGGTACATCCTCCACCGATTCCGGCATCCGCCGATATACTTAACTATATCAGTGGTGATACGGGAGATTGAAAGATTGAGATGCATGTACAAACATCATAGACGGTCACTACAACTCGTGTCTGTGTACATCATTAACAATATTGACTGTACATACTGGACGTGTACAGTATGTGATATCATTAACAATATCTATATAATCTATATCATTAAGTAATAATTGCCCAGTGTGTATCCAGCTTAAAGGCCCCCAATGCACTCAGCACCCCTTATTTCTTTTCTTCTGCTCTTCTTGTTATTCTCTTTAATTTCTTCCAGGGGTGTGGCCAGGGGTGGACATTAGGGGAGTCTCCTATTGACAGAGGCTCCCATTGGGCAACACAGTCAGACTAGTATGGATTTCACTGAGGGTAGGTGGCCTGAGACACAAGGTGACAGTATGGCCCAGGGGGCACATGAAACCCTGCCCCCCCCCCCCCTCCCCCGGCCCAGTCCGCCAATGGTTACACAGTGTTCCGAGCAGGGCCTTGTTACCTCTCAGCTAATACCCAGTATTGATTTATTATGTGTTCCGAATGGTAAATTTAAGTAGAATTAGAATATTTAAATGTTAATAAAAAATTAAAATAAATTCATGACACATAACTTATATACACCAAAGGTAAAATTCACAGAACATATTTAATTTTGAAAGTACCAAGAAAACTCAGAAGACCAACATTATACACCGTGATCATTATTTACAGACACACGTATAAGCTATAAGGTTACTTGCAGTCCAAACATACAGTGAAAGTAAATTATAAGCAAAAGATAAAATGGTAACAGGTTCATATCCCGTAACTATCTGGTAATTTATTGTCACATGATCTGAAAGAGCAGACTTAGCGCCAGGAGATACCATAATGTTTTTATGTTTATAGTGTTTGAGACTGATGTTCTGTCTTCTACTGGTATGTTGGGATGCATTTTCCACCTTATGTGAACAAAGTAAATGCTTTTCCATAATTGTTTATCTCACATACCTGTTAGAAACTTACAAACATAGAATGAGGCCATACCAATTACCTTTACAGTGTCATTACTACTTCTTTCTTTTCTGCTGCTTATTCTCTCAATTTTTGCATTTTTTGGGGCATTATACTACTTCCTCTAGTCTACCTAGACCATCATTTTATTTACCCCTTCAGTGTGTCTACCATGTTGCATACCTTTGTGTCATCTGCAAAAAGACATACCTTCCCTTCAATGTCACCAATAAATATATTAATAAGCACTGGTCCAAGTACAATTCCCTGGTTTACTCCACTGGTAACATTTCCCTCCATTTACTACAACTCTGTTTTGTACCCTGCATCCAAGATCATATAACCATCTTTGTATTCAATCCCATGCTTTTAAATTATCTTAGCTGTGGTGTGGGACAGTGTCAAAAGCCTAACTAAAGTCTAGATAAGCTGTATCTACAGCCCTCCTTTTTCTAGTCACCCAGTCAAAAAAAACCAATATGATCTCTTCCTAACTAAATCCATACTGTTTGAGATCCTGTAAATTGTTGGATTTGAGATGATATACAACTATTTATTTTAAGAGCGTTTCCATCAATTCCCCTATTACTGATGAAAGGCTCACTGGTTGGTAGTCGCTTGGATCTTCCTTGCTTCCACTTTTGTGCAGTGGTACAACATTCATTATTTTCCAGTCCTCAGGGCTTACTCCTGTAGCTAGTGACTGGTTGACTAATTCTGTTAAAGGTACTACCTAATTCTGTTAATGATGCTACCATTAACAGACTTTACCCATTTACAGTAACAGGCATATACTGTATATTACTAGATATATCATATTACTGAGCCTTGCGAAATTAAGCAAGATATGCTATGCACACGGGTGTACGTTCGACCAAGGTTGCCATCAGGAGGGGACTGCCGGGACTCAAGTACCAGATCCAGGCAGAAAGGGTGCTTGCTGCAGGAGTCTATCAAGTATAATTTGTCATAATTAAAGTTTGCATTTCCCTACCTATTTTGTTAGTCCCAGGCTGCACAATTTCTGATGACAGCCCTGCCAACAACTCTACCTTACTACCTCTATGAGTAAAGAATTTCTTGGAAATCTGAATGTGCAAAACAGTTTTACAATGTTTTACGTCTTACATCTTTTGTGTACAGTACATAGACAATGTTATCACTTGTCACCAACTTGTTCAATTAAGTTTTCATTTCAATTTTGTCTCAGGTATAAAAATAGATTTTTTTATGTAGTAATTCATCTTCATAATTCTGACTTTTTTCCAATGATGCCTTTTATAGGTATTTACAAGTTATTTATAAGTTACAGCTCCATGTATGAATGGGTAACTAGTCCAATTATAATTGAACACTAACTCTTCTTTACTACATGGATGGTGCAAAGTGCTACATATAAAAAGGACATTAGTTCATATAGTGGCAAAAGGGCAACAAGTGCTGTGTATGATTAAACAAATAACCATGATTCCAGACTCGCTGTCATTTATAGAAGGAAATACATGACCCATCCCACACTGGTGAAAATATGGAGAATTGAAGTTATAGTACCGGTAACTTGACACAAAACATTAGTCTGTGCCAATGCCTGGCAGTGGAAGGAGTCATTAGCCTTACCTTTACTTTTATTACCTTGTGTTAGATGTCAGTTTAAATAGTTTACTAGGCTTATTTACAATGTAATCATTAGGACTTTTATCATTTTGAAATACTGATTTATAGTATGACATGGGATGTGCTTGTTCTTTATCTCTATCGATACTTTCTCCTCGCTGACCAATAATGTAAAATAGTTCTTAGAACCTGCTGATACTTTCCCTGGTAATATGGGGGAAGTGTGATTCTGAAATATGGGAAGTAAAACATCATGAGTTAGAGGGGAAAAAAAGGGAACTGCTTTAGATCCCCTATTGCTTCACGTGAATGTGATGGGATTAATGCTTTGATGTGTGAAGACCAGTGAAACCTCATGCTATTGTGCTGCCAGGAGGTTTGTTTCCAGGGTAAAACAGACAGCCAGCATCAGAGCTCCGGTGTGCGCACGCGTTCGGTGGTGCGGGCAAGAGGGGGGAACGCATTCTACCCGCGCGGGGGGGGGTTGCGGGATCTACCTCTGGAGCTTTCTGCTGGCTGTCCGTGTCTCTCCCAGTCCTCATGTGTCACATGATCACCATACCCTCCAACATGGCCCATTCCATTAGGTACAAAATGCTCTGTTCCTGGACTTCCCTGCCAGTGGCAGTTACAGATGTGAGCCTGCAGCACAGTCAACTATTCAAAAAGGGGAGCCACACCTACTGCCACCCCAAACATCACTGTCCTGGACTCACTGACAGTTGATGTTACCCCTCCTCTTTGAATTTTGGACTGTGCAGACCCACCTTTGTAAGTCCAGGAACAGAGCATTTTGTACCTAATGTAATGGGTCATGTTGGAAGGTATGGATCACATGTGTTTCCTGTCAGGAATCACAACAACATGCTCCATGTGTGACCTCCTCTCATGTGGGGAATAGTTCAGCATGTAGTAGCTTCCTATTGGAGGCTGCTACTGCCCATCATACAGAGGACTGAAAACTCCTCCCCCACTTGGGCTGCCAGTACATGGAGTGATGACAGCAATAGCTTTCCAGCAGGAAGCCATTCTGTGCACATCAACAGAGCTACAGTGCTTCCATGGACTGCTGCCTGTGCAGCCCAGCAGAAGCAAATCCTCTGCAGTGAGCATGCCCAGACTTCAGTGAGTCACTCAGTGTGATGCAGCTGAAGGAAGGTATGCATTGCACCAGTGGTGAATGGAAGTTTTTTTTTTTTTATAATATTTGAGCCTCTGTGAATAATATTTATTTAAACTATTATTTGTGTGTAGATCTTTAATAGGAGTATCATTTTCTGTACTTAATTTATATTAAAGTTATTCAAAGTGTGTATTTTGCTCTGTACCTGTGTTTGTGTGCATATGGGTACATCATTTGTTTACAGTATGTGCACAAAAACACTGGTACAGAGCAAACACAATCAAAGTTACTTTATTCCATAGTTTAAGGTGATTTATAGTAGAGTACCTGTATGTTGTGTTATGTTTGCAATGAGCAGTACCCAGGCAATTGCAGCCCCCCTTAAGTCTAAAGGCAGGAGCCGCCACTGGTGAAGACATAAAAGTCAATCACAGAAAAATCCATGATATCAGAACAGGGGGATCTCAAACTCGGTCCTCAGGACCAATACTTCTCCATACAGCGCTATGAGGCCTCGGGGGTTCAGAGAGGTCTGGCTGGTCAGCAGAGGCCATGGAATGGCTGTAATGTAAGCCAACTGGTAAACAGTAACAAAGCAGCTCGGGGATGCTGATTTACATGTCACAGCCAGAACCAGAAGTCTTCCAAGGCCAATCTTATTTGCCAGATATTTGTCTCTGGAAATTCTTGTTAGTCACCATTTTCTGAATTTCAGATTCAATTCCTACCATGTATTCCAATACAGCAAACCCCATCAATCTATTACATATTTGCCATCGGTTATTTGTTTGTTTGCTCGGTATGCATTCAGACACTGTTGGACCGATTTGGATGAAACCAACGCAAGGTGGCTTGATTGGGTCTAGATTAGGTTCATGGCCACTAAGACCCCCAATTTCGACCCCAGGGTCCTGGGTGACCAAAAAGGGGTTAGGCCACTACACAAAGTGGGTCAGGGAAGAAAGATATGGCAAAGTTGTTTAACATAGAGGGGGTATAGGACATCGGGTTTAAGAGAAAAAATGTTTTCAGATCCGGGAGCCGACCACAGAAAGGTGAATGCCAGCCACAACATGGGTATGGGGAGATTGTTCAGGACCTTCTGTTGGACAGTTTTGGATGAGAACTTCAGAGCTACCAAGCTTAAAACAAGAGGAGAATGTTCAAGTAATGCTAATTGCACAACCAAACTAGAGATGTGCAGGCTCTGATTTACTCTGATTTCAAAGCAGGATCTTATTGGCTATCCCAAATCACATGACAGTTGTTGATAGCCAATAAATCCTGCTTTGAAATCAGAGTAAATCAGAGTCAATCGGAGCCTACACATCTTTAAACCAAACCCGAGCAACACCGGTACCTCAGCTAGTGAATATTAAAGAGGACTAGTTAACATTTAAAAAAATACATTATAAGAGTGAATAGTAAATGGATAGTGGGTTTGGACCCCTCCTACTTACTTCCCTGATTCTAAAAATTTTAAGTAGCAGGATGTGTCCGCACAGAAAAGTTATTAATCCAGTATCCCATTATATGAATAATATAATCTTCACGTAGAAATAAGTTCATTATATGGGGTCAATTTACTGAGATAGGAGTTTGATTGAAGATGGGATGTTGCCCATAGCAACCAATCAGATTATATTATCTTCTGAATAAGAAGTAGAATCTGATTGGTTGCTATGGGCAACATCTCCCATCTTAGTAAATTTACTCCTATGGGAGGTGCACCCAGGAATAGATATACAGGTAAAATAGAAGAAATAAAAAGTATTCATATCATACTAGGGGCACTCACTGGATCTAGAATCTTTCTTTTCCTTTCTTCTGTTTTACCTGATATTAAAAGTTCAAATCATTTGAATTTAAAAAACACGTTAAAAACCCCATGTCAACCTTTTTGACTGTCGACATAATGCTTGTGTCAGCCTAATGTTTGTGTTGACCTAATGACCTATCGACCTAGACCCATGTGGACCTTGACCCATGTTGACCTAGACCCATGTCGACCTTGCTGCCTGTCGACCTAGTGGTGTCGATCCAATGCTTGTCGACCTAGTTGTTGTAGACCCAATGACCCTTTCCCCCTCTCCCTGCAGTAACCATAAAAGCTGGCCGCATCACCCTGGTTCACATTCATTGTTCCTATATAAAACACAGCTAGGGAAGTGTACCTGTTGCATTCTGTGATAGTTACCAACAATATTGTGCAAGGAAACATCTATATTATTCACACTTGATAGTATCTCAGCAAACTGTAAGGTGCACCAAGTCCATTATGTCACATTTGCAAAAAATAGCAGGAAAAGGAATGGTACAGATAGGGCAGGCCTTATGCTTGCTGGCGAATCGCCAGCAGCATGCTGCTGGCGATCCGCCAGCAACACGGCGCGCCATCTGACTGAGACGCGCGTGCGTCCCCCACGCACGTGCGTCTCAGTATCCGGGCGGCCGGCGGGCGAGGCGGACGCAATACTGTCCGCCTCCCGCTCGAGGGGGGCTGGGGAGACCCGAGGAGGCTGTGGGGGGGTGCGGGCGCCCGGTGTGGGCACCGGGCGACCGTCGGAAGGGGACGGCAGCACCGTCGGAAGGGGACGCGCGCGCACCTCGTGCGCGCGCGTCCCCTTCCGACACACAGATGGCGCGGGAGCAGGGAATGGCGTCGCCATCGCCATCCCCTGCAAAGATGAGCCCGGCCCCATCTGTATCTATGCTGAAAAAATAGGGAAATCATTAAAACCTAGGACTCTATAGAAATTAAGGACAGTTGACAACTATGGAATGACAGCCACATGGAACCAACGTTCAGCCTATTTAGAAACTCATGCCCCATTAATGTTACTACTGCCTAATAAATTCTGATCTACACTTAACTATTAATGCAGGATACAGATAATGTGTACAGGTAATGGTTCCTTCCACTTTAAGTAGAGTTTCCATAAGATCCCTTTAATCCGGGACACATACAGTATGATTTATACAGGATCCGTGACTGATTCAAACCAATTCAAATTCTGGCTTGAATTTAACCAACCACAGAATCGGTGTAATTCATAACCTGAAGTGTCCACCTAAGCGATCTCACTATGCACTCACACTGGGGACAGAACAGCTACTGTCTTGTTCCGGATCTGATAAATTGATGCTAATAGCTGCCCTTAGATTTGCCCAAAAGAGACCATGTTTGCCTTTTTCCTTTGGCCATTCCAAATATGTCCTTTGTGCCATGAGAGCTTTTAATTTGTAGTACTTTGACGGAATAAGGTACTGGGGAATGGGTTCAAGCAGAATAAGGATGAGGTTGTCCGTGTTCTCGGAGTACATTCTGTGATGAGCAAAGTAGAGTTCATAATGACACCACTCACTCTGGACAAAGTTCGGCGATAAGACAAAAATGGATTTGTAGCTCTTCTCAATGCAGTTGATAATGTTCTCAACAATGCTTTTCCCTGGGGCAAAATTCCTCTCGTGCTGGCAGATCCGCAGAGAAGGATTCATGTTCTCAATGTTCGGCAAAAATACATTCTTAACCCAAGATGCATCATTTTCACTATAAGAGACAAAGGCATGGAAGGCCAAGTCTTTCTCGAGTTCCTGATAACCTCTCTTGGTTCTCCTGGTCCTGTGCTTTGTCCGTGTCCACTGTCCTATCATTTTTATGAACCATGGTACATCAAAGTACTTACACAGGGCAAAAATCACAGCAAGACCAATAAGTGTTGGCACAATAATGATGGGAACCAATATAAAAATGTTGCAGTATATTATTGACATGTAGAAATCCTCTAACTTGACCTCCTTTAGTTTTTCCGGACGGTCACATTCATAGGCATCTGGCCAGCCAATCATTTTTCCTGGAGACCGCCGTTCTTCATTAATGAGTATTTTTATTTCGCAAAAGCAGTGGAATGGGTTATTACCAACATTTATATGTTTCACGCTTTGGCAGTTTTCCACAGAGTCGGCAGAGAGGTACGGAATTTGGTTGTGCTCCATGTTGAGCACCATAAGACGAGGAAACAATGAACAGTCTGGTAAATCATTCAGTCGATTTTTTGCCAGATTAAGATAGTCTAGTTTCTCCAGATGGGTTATTTGCAATGGAACATGTGTGATGTCGTTACTTTGCATATGCAGTGTTACAATATTTTTTGGCAAACATTGAAAAACAGAGTCGGGCAACGAACAATCGGCCAGATTCAGCTCTCGCATGCTCTGTGGCCAGTGGCAGTCTTCTTGACTGTAAGCCAGCTGGTTCTTGCTCACATCTAGATATTGCAATGCGGCCATTTTCTCCGTCATAGAGCTCACTTTCGATAACTTTTGAAGCTTATTTTCTGACAGCTTCAAGACTTTCAACTGAGTCATCATCAGGCAATTCTGAAAGAGATCATCTGTAAGGAGATTATTGGAAAAATCAATGTACTGGAAGGTGCTTTGATTAAAAGGACACGGCATAAAAAGTAAATTGGCGGACTGCATAGTCAGGTTGAGAATGTTCATTTCGGAAAAGAGTCTGTACAAGTGTATTTGAGTAAAAAGAAACGTTTTAATTGTAATATTATGCAGGAAAAGCTCTTTCATTGACGTGTTAGAATAATCAAATTGTACTTGAAAAATCAACCCTTCCAGTGTGAAATCATATATATATAATCTCTCCAGGGGCGAGTGCCACATCGTCTGCAAAATGAAGACCATTATGTTCCATGACAGAGTAAGGCTCCTCATGGTAAGACTGGTCACTCGGGAGTTCTTGGCGACATCGGAAATATACTTGTTTAGGTCTTTTCCCACTGGCCATTGACCAAAATTGGACAGTTCCAAAAACTCTGATGTGTTGACAGCATCAAAAATTACACTGAGAAGGTCTTTTTGGCCAAAGAGAGAAGAGAGGTGAAGGTGGGCTGTATTCAGTGCCAGTAAGCTACTATTTTCATAATATGTTAAGGGGTACAAGTCAATGAACACATCCTGCAGTTGTATGTGAGAAATAGCTTCAAAATCAGATCTTAAGATCTCAGCAGCTCCAAGGCCTAAGTATTCCAGCTCCCGTAGATTACGGAGGCTTCTGCACATGGACATCGTCTTAAATTTATTAGATGAAATGTCTAAATGATGAAGATGATCTGGAAGAGTGCTCGAGATATTCTCAAGCATGTTGTGGGATAAATCCAAATAATGCAGGTGTTTGTTGGAATCAAAGACATCTGCGCTTAGCTCAGTGAGAAGGTTATGAGATATATATAGGACGTTGAGTTCAGTCAAGTTCTTAATGTCTGCTGCTTCAAGCTTTTTAATGCTGTTGTGTGATAGATCTAGTACTGTGGTCTGTAAGGGCAGATTCTTAGGCACGCTAGTCAGAGACTTGTAGGAGTAGTTAGCAACAAATTCCCTATTCTCCACCAGTTGCTCTGTAGAACGCTGTGCACACATAAGGGAAGAGGCGAGGGTGAGAAGAATGAGTACTTCAGACTTAGCCATATTTCTGCACTGGTCTTTTGTCTTCAAATTTCGTGGTGATCCTGGTTAGTTGCATGAAATATTCACAAAATATTTCATATTTTAAACTGCAAAGTAGAGACATATCAATAATTAGTTGATGGAATAACTTCACCAAGCACAATCTCTTATATATTTGGCCAGATCTGTCAGTCAACGCAGTGTGGCAAACGGTGGGCGGGGTTTCAGGGGTGATTGACAGGCCCATCCACCGTCAGCCACACTGCAGAAGCAAGGCACTTCCGCACTTCCGTCGTACATGCTCTCCACAAGCACACACCCCTCCTCGGCCAACACTCCCTATGCCTGCCCACTAACTCCATCCACGGCTGCTCACCACCCACAACCCCTCCCCCAACACAATCATCCCCGGACCGCCCATAGGGCATCTACACACCTTGCGCACACAGCCTCCCCCTCATAGACCCCCCCACCGGACATTTAGCCCGCACCCCCTTCTGACTCACACCTGACAACCCACCAATAATACCACAACGCCCGCCCCCCTTCTGCATCTAACCCATTCACAACAACACCCCCCACTTCACCCACAGCGGTCCCAGGCTACGCTAACCCCGCCCCCCGACACGCAGCGCTGTGGCATCACCAACCCTTCTGACACAGCGGCGGACAGACGGACAACGCCTGCACGCCCACCCTTCTGCCGCAGCGCTCACCGGCTAGCCCCAGGCTACGCTAACCCCGCCCCCCGACACGCAGCGCTGTGGCATCAACAACCAGCGGCGGACGGACAGACAACGCCTGCGCGCCCCCTCTTCTGCCGCAGCGCTCACCGGCTAGCCCGCCCCCCGACACGCAGACCTGTGTCGGGCGACGGCCGGACACCGGCTGTGGCATAACAAAAGCCTCCAGCATGAGGCCCCCTTCTGCCACTGGCTACGGCAGCAAAAATAACCACGCCCCCACGACACGCAGATCTGTGTAGCCCGACGAGGGGGGAGGACAGGAAGATAGTCCGGCAGCCACCCCCCCAGGCAAACACAGCAGCCTAGCGCCTCCCCGCCACCAATGGGGATGCGCCCAGTGCCCCACACGCATCCCCCAACGTCACCTCCCCTTCCCACCATTATCCCACTCAGGTCACACACCTGCACGGATCTACAGCCACGCTGCCTGCCTAACAGAAGCTGCCTGTCGCCCAGCTGAGAAGCACACTCAGCCTTCTAGCCAGAAACCCCTACCTGCCACCCAAGGGACCCACTGCCTAATGATGAGAGTTGCCTCCCAGCCAGACTTCACTACCTGACGCTCCATGGGACCCGCTGCCTGACTCTCCCACCTGCCTACCACCCAGACACCGCTACCTGCCGCCCAAGGGACCTGCTGCCTAACGCTCCCAGAAGGATCCCACCCGGACACCGCTACCTGCCTCCCAGGGGACCGCTGCCTCACACTCCCAGCTGACTCCCAGCCAAACAACGCTACCTGCCGCCCAGGGGACCCGCTGCCTGACGCTCACACCAAACTCTGTCCGCTCCCAGGTAAGACACAAACGCTGCCTCCCAACCCCCCTCCCCACTAGCCGCCCAACCTAGCCAGCCCCATGTCTACACAACGCACACACACCCCACCCAACCCCCCCAACGCTACCTGCCGCCCAGGGTACCCACTGACTCACGCTCCAAACTAACGTTGTCCACTCCCAGGTCAGACTCAAACGCTGGCTCCCAGACGGTGACGAACGATCTCAGCTAGGCCTCCCAGGGAACCCGCTGCCTCAACACACCGCGCAACCCCCCTCCCCACCACCTGCCACACACAGCCAGCCCCACGTCTACACAACCCAAACACAACCCCCCCACACACCCACCCCCCCCTCAACACACACCCAGGCTCCCAGCCACCCACCGCTGCCTGCCACTCTCAGCAAGCCCTCCCAGGGGACCCGCTGCCTCACCCTCCCAGCAAAAGCTCTCCGCTCCTAGCTTAAACACCCACGCTGCCTCCCAGCCACCCACCGCTGCCTGCCACTCTCAGCAAACCTTTCCAGGGTACACGCTGCCTCACACTCCCAGCTAAAGCGGTCCGCTCCTAGCTGAGACACACACACCAAAAATTCACATTACAGCAAGGGATCCCGGCCCACACGCTCACACCTAACACAGATTTACCTACACCCACCCACAACCACCTTTAATCTTTTTTTCTCAAACCTGAAGCCGCCAAACACCACCCACCAGACCCGCTGCCTACCGCTCCCAAAAGGATCCCACCCGGACACCGCTACCTGCCTCCCAGGGGACCCGCTGCCTGACACTCCCAGCTGACTCCCAGCCAAACAACGCTACCTGCCGGCCAGGGGACCCGCTGCCTGACGCTCACACCGAACTCTGTCCGCTCCCAGGTAAGACACACACGCTGCCTCCCAACCCCCCTCCCCACTAGCCGCCCAACCTAGCCAGCCCCATGTCTACACAACGCACACACACCCCACCCAACCCCCCCAACGCTACCTGCCGCCCAGGGTACCCACTGACTCACGCTCCAAACTAACGTTGTCCACTCCCAGGTCAGACTCAAACGCTGGCTCCCCGACGGTGACGAACGATCTCAGCTAGGCCTCCCAGGGAACCTGCTGCCTCAACACACCGCGCAACCCCCCTCCCCACCACCTGCCACACACAGCCAGCCCCACGTCTACACAACCCAAACACAACCCCCCCACACACCCACCCCCCCCTCAACACACACCCAGGCTCCCAGCCACCCACCGCTGCCTGCCACTCTCAGCAAGCCCTCCCAGGGGACCCGCTGCCTCACCCTCCCAGCAAAAGCTCTCCGCTCCTAGCTTAAACACCCACGCTGCCTCCCAGCCACCCACCGCTGCCTGCCACTCTCAGCAAACCTTTCCAGGGTACACGCTGCCTCACACTCCCAGCTAAAGCGGTCCGCTCCTAGCTGAGACACACACACACCAAAAATTCACATTACAGCAAGGGATCCCGGCCCACACGCTCACACCTAACACAGATTTACCTACACCCACCCACAACCACCTTTAATCTTTTTTTCTCAAACCTGAAGCCGCCAAACACCACCCACCAGACCCGCTGCCTACCGCTCCCAAAAGGATCCCACCCGGACACCGCTACCTGCCTCCCAGGGGACCCGCTGCCTGACACTCCCAGCTGACTCCCAGCCAAACAACGCTACCTGCCGGCCAGGGGACCCGCTGCCTGACGCTCACACCGAACTCTGTCCGCTCCCAGGTAAGACACACACGCTGCCTCCCAACCCCCCTCCCCACTAGGCGCCCAACCTAGCCAGCACCATGTCTACACAACGCACACACACCCCACCCAACCCCCCCAACGCTACCTGCCGCCCAGGGGACACACTAACTCACGCTCCTAACTAACGTTGTCCACTCCCAGCTCACACTCAAACGCTGGCTCCCAGACGGTGATTAACGCTCTCAGCTAGGCCTCCCAGGGAACCCGCTGCCTCAACACACCGCGCAACCCCCCTCCCCACCACCTGCCACACACAGCCAGCCCCACGTCTACACAACGCAAGCACAACCCCCCCACAGCCACCCACCGCTGCCTGCCACTCTCAGCAAGCCCTCCCAGGGGACACGCTGCCTCACCCTCCCAGCAAAAGCTGTCCGCTCCTAGCTGAGACACACACACACACACAACAAAAATTCCCATTACAGCAAGGGATCCCGGGGCACACGCTCACACCTAACACAGATTTACCTACACCCCCCCACAACCACCTTTAATATTTTTTTCTCAAACCTCCAGCCGCAAAACACCTACTATCACAGACGACACCACCTTTGCAATTATATGCACTTTCATTTCTAAACATTTATGCTGTCACTCAAATTCACTACAAGAACATTATTCACCAAATTACACTAGATCTCACACTCACATATATTTCCACTTCAAATGGGGCGAAGCCCCTCACGACGGTGTGAAGAGCGCCCGGAGGGCGCGATGAATCACCTAGTTATTAATAACAAGCTAATGTAGTGATTTTCAACCCTCTTACCTTGCCGCACACTAAATAAGATATTGGCTCTTTACATGAAAAGAAGAGACCAGTAAATAACAGTTGAACTGGTGGTGGCTGTAAACTGGTTTGGGCATCTCTAGATCTGGGGGCACACTTGAGAACAGCTCAAGGCACACTAGTGTTCCACGGCACAGTGGTTGAAAAACACTGAGCTAATGGATTAGGTTAAATAGTAAGAGGGAATTTATTGGCAATGTACAATGTATAGTACTATACATACAAATGTTGTATATTCTGTGATATATGGCTATGAGTAGATCAAGGAGTGGTTTGAATGGATCTAGGCCGGGGCAACAGTGCATTTAGGAGTCGATTCAGACCCGTTCCTTTGGGTCTGAATTCGGCCCCTTCTCTGATGTTTGGGGTTTGCACATGGGGTAAGCGAAGGGCTTAGGCGATTTTCACACTCACTGGGCCAATCCCTCCAGAGGAGGGGGGGGAGGCAGGAAGCTGCAGCAGGGGAACAGCCACATTTTTATGGGCCCCTATAAAAACGTTGGGTGTTCCCCAGCAAACATAGGCCACGATAGCTGCTCTGGGTGGGCACCTGACGTTACAGGACGTCAGCTACCGCCTCGAATTCGGTCATCTCCGCCAGTAATAAAGTAAGTTCAGAGACTTTTATTATCGAAGGGGAGAAGTATTATTTGACCATCTAATGATTTCTCTCCCCTTCGGCCACATGCAGTATATTACAGGGTCTGTGCACTGCTGCGAACAGATAAGCGCCGCTCCGCCGCATCCCCTCGCTTGCATGCGAGGTCATGTGTATGCGAGCACATCCTCTCGCAGGGTCTGTGCACTGCTGCTAACAGATAAGCACCGCTCCGCCGCATCCCCTCGCTTGCATGCTAGGTCAAGTGTATGCGAGCACATCCTCTCGCAGGGTCTGTGCACTGCTGCGAACAGATAAGCGCCGCTCCGCCGCATCCCCTCGCTTGCATGCAAGGTCAATTGCATGCGAGCACATCCTCAATATATATATATATATATATATCTCCTGACAAAGTCCAGCCTAGGTTAAAGGCGTGAGCTACGAAACGCGTTGAGAGCACTCCGTTATCCATTCTTTGTTCATGTAAGATTTTTTATTCTATTCACTTTTTTGCACCTTATTATAAACTCCACTAAAAAAAATTTAATTTGGAGTTTCTTTTCCTTATTTCACTGTGTGGCACTATCTGGATCCTATCCAAATAATCTGTGGGGGAAATCCTGCCTTAAAAGGCTTAATTGCAATATCCAGGGAACATCTTGGTAACCCACTAGGACAGGACAACCAGACATTATTATGATGAGCACAAATATATTTTGAACACGGTACGCACAATTTAATTTGAAGCCATTTGTGGATTTCAACCTACCACACTAGAGAGCGCTGTCTTCTCATTATTTTTTCTAATATATATATATATATATATATATATATATATATATATATATATATATATATATATATATATATATATATATATATATATATATATATATATAAATATATTAGAGATGAGCGGGTCCGGATCTCCGGGATCTGACAGATCAGAATATCGCGATCCGAGTCTGGATCCGAGTCGGCTCGGGAGTTCCCGCCTAAATTCCGGACCAAAAATGAGGCAAAATGTCATCATAGCGCTGTCGGATTCTTGCGGGATCTGGATTCTATATAAGAAGCACGCGCGCTCCGCCATCTTTACTCCAGCATAGGATAGGGAAGAGGGTGGTTGTGCTCTGTTGTGTGTGCTGTGCTATAATAATAATAATAATAATAATAATAATAATAATATATTATTTTGCTGCTGCTCACTCGATTAGGGTCTGCAGGGGCTGCTGTACACAAGTCCAGTGTACAGGGGCTGCAGTGGCCAGTGTACAAGGGGCTGTACAGGGGCTGTGTTCAGTGTGACAGGGCTTGTGTCCAGTGTGACAGGGCCTGTGTACAGTGTGATAGGGTCTGTGTCCAGTGTACAGGGTTTGTGTCCAGTGTACAGGGGTTGTGTCCAGTGTACTGGGGCTGTGTCCAGTGTACAGGGGCTGTGTCCAGTGTACAGGGGCTGTGTCCAGTGTACAGGAGCTGTGTCCAGTGTACAGGGGCTGTGTACAGGGGTTGTGTCCAGTGTGACAGGGCCTGTGTCCAGTGTGACAGGGGCTGTGTCCAGTGTACAGGGGTTGTGTCCAGTGTACAGGGGCTGTGTCCAGTGTACAGGGGTTGTGTCCAGTGAACAGGAGCTGTGTACAGGAGCTGTGTCCAGTGTCCAGGGGCTGTGTCCAGTGTGACAGGCTGTGTCCAGTGTAAAGTAAGAAAAATAAATAAAAGTAATAAATAAAATAAAAACACATTTTTGGAGGATGATGGAGGAGGAAATACTGTAGTGAGAGATCAGCAACCTGATAGAAGTGCTGAAGCTGCTACCACCAGTCATGACAAGGCCGATACCTCTTTGTATTTTTTGCTCTTTGGAGCAGTTCTCTTTTTTTGGGATAGTTTATTAAACTGCCACCCTGTCTGCCCCTGCAGTGCCGCTCTGCTTCCAAGATGTGCCAGGTTGGAAGTGTAAGGTCCACATGTACAGTATGTGATGCCCACTGCTGTCGCTTAGCTTAGTCATCCAGCTACCTCGGTATACCCTTTTGGCCCAACTACAGTAAATGAAAACAATTTTGTAAGCTGTGAAGTGATCAAAATTGACTAGAAATGAGTGGAAACTAATGTTATTGAGGTTAATAATACTTTAGGGGCAAAAATATTTTAGCCATTTTTAGCATTTTTTCATAAAAATCCAGATCCAAAACCAAAACCCACAAGGGTGGTTTTGCCCAAACCAATGCAGATCCAAAACACGAAGGGAGATCCAGATCCAAAACCAAAACCCGAAAAAGTGGCCGCCGCACATCTCTAATATATATATATATATATATATATATATATATATATATATATATATATATATATATATATATATATATATATATATATATATATATATATATATATATATATATGCCTGTGTGGCTGTTTTGTTTCATTTACTCACTCAACAATAAAAGCCCGTATAAAGAAACTGTTCTCGCAGGCTTCATCAATAAAACACTACTAAAATAAAAAGCTACAATAAAAAGCTACAATACTCACCACATATATGCAAATAAACCTTTTTAAAAGGAGAAGTGGCCTATTATGAAGTACATAGCAAGAACCACCTGCAGCATACAAACACCTTGAGAATGAAATAAAACTACAGGTTCCCCATATCAGATGTTCTGAATTCCAAATAATGCAAAATACTAGCTTTCCTGTGCGCAACTGAGATAGTGATACTTTTGATGTCTGACGGTTCAGTGTAAATGCACAGAAATATTAAAAATACTAAACAAAAGCCCATCAAAATGTCAGACACCAAGGCTGGATAATGGACCTTATTCTGGTTGACTCCCAAGGCTGCAAATTCACGGCCTTGCACGCCGAGTTCGTTCGCACGGCCTACAAAAGGATTTTTTAGGTAAACATCCATTCGCATGCTATGTGGAAACACCCACATCATTTGATGGCCGCCGACCATCGAATGATGTGGTGAGTGCACGCATATCTAATAATATCTAAATATCTAATTCTCAGGTCACTTAGATGTGCGTTAGGGTGACCAACTCATCCCTTTAATCCGGGACACATATTAATTACACAGGTTCTGTGGCAGTTTAAAACCAGGTGAAATGGAGTCTTGAGGTGTGGCAGTTTAAAACCAGGTGAAATGGAGTCTTGAGGTGTGGCAGTTTAAAACCAGGTGAAATGGAGTCTTGAGGTGTGGCAGTTTAAAACCAGGTGAAATGGAGTCTTGAGGTGTGGCAGTTTAAAACCAGGTGAAAGCCAGCCACAGAACCTGTGTAATTAATATGTGTCCCGGATTAAAGGGATGAGTTGGTCACCCTAATGTGCGTGGACACTCGACCGGAACTGGGCGGCCAGCTGACATCGAGTGATGTCAACTGCCCACCCCCGGCACACACGTCACGGGCCGATTACCATGGGAACGCCCAGTGTTTTCATGGGATTTCGCATGAAACACTGGGTGTTCCGATGGGCGCGACTATCCGCCACCGCCCTGCGCGCCCCCCCCACCCGCAGTCTTGGATGCGTGCACCCGCCGAACAGTTTGTTCGCCGTGTTCGCACGCAACCGGGATGTGTACATGTGAAGAAATCAGCCTGCGCACGCTTAGGCACAGGACACCGTCCCCCTTGTGAACGCATGGGGGACCGAAGCGACCTGAATAAGGGCCCATGTCTACAGTGCAAGTGCTAGGTTTTTCAGCACCCTTGTAAAACTGCAGCTCCCGCCACCACCACCCCCCCCCACACACACACACACATATGCACACGCACCAATACCACCTTTCCAGAATCTTAAATGAACACGTGGAGATGGTACCTTAGAAGTACACCTGCCATTTGCATTAAGGGCCCAATTCAGACCTGCCCACTAGGCTGAGTATTTTCTCACCATCAAATGATTTTTCCTCTGTTTGCAGATAAGAGTAAACCAGGACTTACTTTTAAGATGCCCGGTCTTCTGCAAATTGGGGGAGGGGCTAATGTCATGTGACGTTATCTGCCTGCCCCGATCAGCCAGGAGCAGGCCTGCATTTGCACAGGGTCTGCCCAGCATTTCTAAGGGTGCATCCACCATTTTTGTGGGCGCGCCCAAAAAAAAAGATGTCATGTGTCCACCCCGGACGCCCCGGGAATGTCAACAGCAGCTTAATGAAACCCATGATTTCTAGCAATAAAGTAGTTTAGTATAATTGTAAAGTCAGTTAATATAAAACAACATTTTATTACTTATAGCAACAAACCACCATAAACCAAGGCTTGATAAAAGACAGACAGCCCTTGCACATGTATAAGGAAATGGGGAATGATGCAAGAAGATAAATGCTGCGGGTTGTGAATTGGTCTGACCAGCCTGCCATGGGTATTACTCAGTGGGGTCATGTGATTCGGTTACACAACAATGTTGGTTTTGGGGTCAGTAGTTTGTGTGAGTATAGAAAGGGAACTGGCATCAGTTTTGTGAGAACTGTGCAGAGGAGTGTTATTTGGATAGAATATTAGGGAGGGTAAGAAGAAGGCAGTTTGGAAACTAGAAGCTCGCCTCATGAGGGGTGTCCCTGGAAGATTTGGAGGCTGCTTGATAAGATGAGTATATAATGGATTCAGTTGGTGCAGTATACACAGGCCATTTGTGTCCTGGTGTGCCCACATCACCCACTAAAGCACCCAACATTGGACGGCTTGTGGCACCCATGGTGCTGCTCAAACCTCCCAACATAGATGCCTGGAAATATCTCCCCTATAATGGAGATCTATGCCCTTTATCACCCCCTAAATGGCAGCACCACACCTAATTTTTTCGAAATGAACCTATCCCCACCCATTCCCGAAACGACAGCAGTCTGTCAATCACTCATCTACATCCTACGTCACAGATCCGGGCCCTGTGCATGCACAAAGTACCGAAAATCAGTACTTTGCATCGATGAGCCTCAGCATAACCGCACCTAAATTTATTTATTTATTATTTATTAACAGTTTCTTATATAGCGCACACAGATTCCGCAGCGCTTTACAGAGGATATTTGAACATTCACATCAGTCCCTGCCCCAGTGGAGCTTACAATCTATATTCTCTACCACATGTACACGCACACAGACATTCTAGGGTTAATTTGTTGGGAGCCAATTAGCCTACCAGTATATTTTTGGATTGTGGGAGGAAACCGGAGTACCCGGAGGAAACCCACGCAAGTACGGGGAGAATATACAAACTCCGCACAGTTAGGGCCATGGTGGGGATCGAACCCATGACCTCAGTGCTGTGAGGCAGTAATGCTAACCATTACACCATCCGTACTGCCCAAAATGATGCCCACTGTTTAATCCAATCATTCGCATATTTCCAGGAACCGTCAACAGAAGTTATATTAGAAGTAGTCTTGTTATGCAAGTGACAATAACTGTTGCATTGACTTTGGGGGTAATACTTTACATATAGATAAATTAATAAGACTCTCCGCATTTTTGTAGGGCATAATGCAGTTTCCCAAATGCAGCCGCTGAAGTCCATGGTTCGCGGGACAGCCATTCTGGAGTCTTTAGAGTTAAATCACATTGACTGAGGTATCAATATATACCTGCACTCAAAAATAGATATCCTTACAACCCTGGTCTATAATGGCAGAGTATGCGAAACTGGAAGGGGTGGATTGGCCGTAGACCTTACAGGGAAGATTCCCGGTAGGCTAAGACACCTGTGAGGCCACCTGTCAGCCAATGACTTTTAAGATGTAGCCTTGTCCAGAATAGTGACCCTGCCCAGGGGAAAACGCAGGATTTTCAGAAGGGGATTTCCAGAGGGGCGGAGCAAAGCACGGAGATGGACACTTAGGTGACCCAGTGTATGCCGGGTCAGTTCAAGTATTATAGATAGACCAAATGTATATAAAGTGAGCCCACAGTGCCAGACATCCTCTGACTCCCCATGTTGCCCAGCAAAGACACTGCACCAGGTGAGCGCCCCCCGCCGCCCCACCCACGATTCGCGCTCCCACGATTCGACACACCCCCCCGTGACCCCCCCCCTTCCCGCGATTCGTGGCAAACACCCCCCCCCCCCCCCCCGCAATTCACGGCACCCCCGCGACCCTCCCCCTCCCCATGGCTATGGTCGACAATGAAAAAGGTTGACATGAGATTGAGATTTATTTTTCATTGAATGTTCTCATATTCATTCTCATGTGTCGACATGGACACCAATGAAATGCCACACTTATGTCAACATTTACATGTGTTGACCTTTCTGTGTTGATTTTTTCTTGTGGCAATTCACGCCACCCCCCCCCCCCCCTCGGCCCCTCCTGCGATTCATGGCACCCCCCCCTGCGACCACCCCCTTCCGTGATTCGCGGCACCACCCCACCCTGTGACCCCCCCCGCGCGCGTTTCGCCGTCAACCCCCCCTCCCCCGATTTGCGGCAACCCCCGTGACCCACCCCTCCCACGATTCGAGGCAACCCCCCTGCGCCCTCCCTCCTGCGATTCGCGGCAACCCCCCTGCCCCCGCGACCCCCCCTCCTGCAATTCGCTGCAACCCCCGCGCCCCCCCCCCTCCCGCGATTTGCGGCACCCACCCCCCAACCCCCGCGACCCCCCCTTCCAAGATTCACCGACACCTGCGCCCCCCCTCCCGCAATTCTGCCCCCTCCCTCGATTCACAGCACCCCCCGCAACCCTCCCACAATTCACGGCACCCCTGCTCCCCTTTTTAGTCCCCCATATGCCCACACACCGCTATCACTACCCATCTTCCTGCTCTCCTGAACCATAACTTCCACCACTGGGGAGTCGCTGACGCTGTGTTGCCCACATACCCCTATCATGCCTCATAGCCCAGCCTCCTGCTCTCATGCACCCTAACTCCCACCCAGTAGGAGGAGACACTGACTCAGGGCCACCGTCCTGTACTGCCACGCTGGACCGGACCCTCACCCACTGGCAGAAGCTGCACTATGTCTCCCACCCTCCTCTTTAGTCCCCCTTATGCCCACACACCCCTATCACTACCCAGCCTCCTGTTTTCCTGTGTTGTGACCTCCGCCAGTGGGGAGCCGCTGACTCAAAAAACACCCTACTATACTATTGCACACACACACACCCACAACTGTACCATCCACACTATCAATGTACATCTTACTCTGTAACTGCTTTTTAATTAAACAAAACAATGCACACCCCCTTCCAAATCATATGCTCTCTATTTAACACATTTCACCTATAACTCAAATTGCAATACAGGCCATCTTTCATACGGGTTGGGATCGTTTGGTCGAATGCATTATGGTCGAATGTCATTACATCGAATCCATTAGGTCGAATTGCTAAAAGGTCGACATGATTCTAGGTCGACATGGGAAAAGGTCGAAATGATTCTAGGTCGAAAGGTCATTAGTTCGACAGGTCATTAGGTCGACAAGGTCATTAGGTCGACATTGTCTAGGTCGACATTCACAAAGTCGACATGGGGTTTTTCACTGTTTTTTTACCTGAATGTCAACACAGTCGACATGGACACAGTTTAAAGTGCACTGCATCCCCTCGCATCGCTCGCTGCGCTCGCTATGCGTCGGGCACGGTGCCTCGCTACGCTCGGCACACTATTTTATTCTCCCACCACGCCCTAGTGGATGGTAGGGCATGAAATAACGCCTGTCAGCACATGTCGGCTCAAAAAACAGTGAAAAGCCCCATGTCGACTTTGTGAATGTCGACCTAGACAATGTCGACCTAATGACCTTGTCGACCTAATGACCTGTCGAACTAATGACCTTTCGACCTAGAATCATTTCGACCTTTTCCCATGTCGACCTAGAATCATGTCGACCTTTTAGCAATTCGACCTAATGGATTCGATGTAATGACATTCGACCATAATGCATTCGACCAAATGACCGCATCCCCTTTCATACAATTCTAACCATCTAACTTTCTCACAATACAAACGTTCACAAATTAAGGGGGCGCAGCCCCTTACGACGGTGTGAAGAGCGCCCGCAGGGCGCGATGAATCACCTAGTATATATATATATATATATATATATATATATATATATATACACATATATATTCATACAGGGGCATCAACAGCAGTGTAGGCCCCTGGGCATAGCAATGTATCGGGGCCCCTACCGATCCTCCAGCGGTAGGGGAAGCTCTGATGTCCCGCGGGTGGTATTATATCAACCGCTCAGCATGAAGGGGCTGGATCAGTAATTTCCACTAATAACCCCTTTATTGAACAGATTGTGGGAGATGGGGTGAGAGTAGAGGGCATTGGGCTGAAAGAAGGGGCCCTGATACATAACTTCCAGGGTGGTAGAGGATGTTTAATATGCAGGAGAGGGGTGTACTCTGGGACTCGGGGATCAGAGTTCTGGAGGCAGAGCAATCTGCCAACAAGTATATAAAACTACATACCAGGTGTGTGGAGCTGGAGCAGTAACCAGCTGCTGGAAGGCTGATATATCTGGTTCTGGGAACAGTAGAGACAAGCTACTAGTGTCCATCAAAGGGGGAGAGTCCCAGCTTTTGGAATATACCCTCAGAAAAACTCTAAGTCAGAAAGAACCTTAAATATCTGACTGGGAATAGCAATTAACAGGCTTGGATGGGGACCACTGTTTTGAAGTTAAATATCTCTGGTTCCCAAGGGCCGATTTTTAAAATTCTTGTACCCATGGAAAGAGGGGACCCTCAGCTTTCAGCCTGTGACCCTTAGACTCCTCGGAGGGTTTCTAGGTGTTCAGAAACCCCCCCTGCATGCGCTACTGCCGCCCCCCCCCCCCCCCCCCCCCTCCTGTCTCCCACAACACAACCTTTTCTGGGTCATGGAGCAGAGTACCCAACGCTGTAAATACTCACCTGTCAGGCACCCATCTATATCCATTCTGCATCTGTTACAGGGACAGGAGTGGGTGCAATTTCTGGGCTCCACTAGGGGAGTGCAGTGGTGCAGGGGGGGGGGGGGGGGGCGAGTACTTTTTACCCGGGTCAGGGTCTGATGGAGGAGCCCAAGTCCCACCCAACCTCCCCCGCTGCAGAGAGTTGGGTAGTGGGTGCAGAGATGACTGGCTGCTGCAGCACAGCCTCTCTCCCCAGCCCAGCACACGCTGCTCAGGACTGTGTGCTGTGCAAGGAAGAGAGGCTGTGCTGCAGTGTCAGCATGTGCTCTCTCTCCCTGAGCGGGTGTCACACCCACCGGCCAGCTGCCAACACCCCCTGCTAAGTTTTATCTTTCTTTTGTTTTAAAGCAGGGGTGTGGCCATGCCCCCTCCCATTGGCCATGCCCCATTTTACTGGTGCCCAGCGGTGCTGTCTGCGTTCCTGGGGGAGCTGTGTGGATTTTTGTGATATTCAAGAGATTTTAGTGATAAGTTGTTTTTTTCTGTTTGATGGAGGATTTGAGGTCAGTGTTCAGTCTCACTGGGGGGAGGTCATACTTGCCTACCCTCCCGGAATGGCCGGGAGGGTCCCGCAAATTGGGTCCCCCTCCCGGTCCCCCGGGAAGGTGGGCAAGTCTCCCGGATTTCCCTACAGCCCCGGCTCCCCCTCTCCCCGCGGTCTAAAAACTATGACTTTCGCGGGTCCGCGGGGAGGGGGCTGGGCTAAATGACGCAATTCGCGGCATTTCGTGGCATTTTTAGCCCCTCCCCCCACCCACGGACCCGCAAAATTGAGGCTTCAGCCCGTCATGGGGACGGGGCTTGATGACATCACCCGTGCCCCGCCCCCAAAACGAAGCCTCTACCCGCCCCCTTTCACTCCTCTCCGGGCTTCTCCCGGAAAGGAAATGCCAAAGTCGGCAAGTATGGGGGAGGTGGGGTATCTGAAATATGATGGTCTGCATTTGTCACAGCAGCTTGAACATTTAGGTGCTACTAGGCTGCCAAGCATATTGAAACAAATAGCTTCCACCAAGGTGTAGTCATGTATTAACCCCGCCTATTTTGGTGTTGGTTCCGCCTACATTTAAGTTGCTGCCACCCACGTGAGGCCACTTCTAGAAATTTTTCAAGGGCCACTTTTAGTATCCAGTCCGCCCCTGAAAACTGGCATAAGGGAAACATTCCCCTTGAGTTTTTTCACTGACATCAGTCATGAAGTATGTGTTGCAAAACAAGTTTTATAGTTAAGCACAAGTGCCAATAACACTATTTCTCCTGAGGCATAGGCAGAAACAAAATACAGAACTAATGGTGTGTACACACGGGCACAATCTGCAGGTATCGCAAGCAGAAAGTCTTGGCTGCACTATATATAGTCAAAGTTGTATGCAGATGCTGTGCGATGCGATGCGATCCCCATGTGTACACAGCATAACAGGCAGATTCTGAGGAGGTAGTAGCAAACCAACTAAATCAGAAAGTAACTTTGCATCTGGAATAAACCATGCAAAGCAAGGGGTGCAGGTATATTTATTTATTTAAAGGTTTTCTATTTCCTTATTGTTTGTTGACAACTCGATAATCTACCCTACCCCACAAGCTCGTTGCTTAGGGGTCATCCTTGACTCTGAACTGTCCTTTCTTCCCCACATTCAATCTCTCTCCAAATCATGTTACATGCATCTAAAAAACATATCCAAAATACGACCCTATCTCACACAAGACACTACCAAATCTCTTATCCATGCACTCATTATATCCCACATTGATTATTGCAATAGTCTCCTAACTGGTCTTCCCAAGAACAGACTCTCACCACTACAATCCATTTTAAATGCTGCTGCTAGGCTGATCTTCCTTGCAAGACGCTCATCATCTGCTGATCCACTCTGCCAGTCCCTCCATTGGTTGCCTGTATATTACCGTATTCAATATAAAACACTTCTACTTGCATATAAAGCTATTAACCATACTGCACCAACATATATCTCTTTACTTATCTCAAAATATCTCCCATCTCGACCACTCCGCTCTGCACAAGATCTGCGTCTCTCTTCTGCACGGATCACTAGCTCCCGTTCCCTATTACAGGACTTTCATTGGGCTGCTCCCATCCTATGGAATGCCCTTCCACGCACATTAAGACTCTCCACCACTCTCCAAACTTTCAAGCGTTCCCTGAAAACTCACCTCTTCAGGCAAGCCTATCATATTTAAGTTCTACACGCATAACCCTCCGAGGCACTTATGTATTATATAGCTTCCCTTCTGGGCTTGTAACTTGGTGGGACTGCTATGTTATTACTGGTGCCTGTCCTTGTGTTTCCCCCCTATATCCCTATAGATTGTAAGCTTGCAGCAGGGCCCTCCTACCTCCAAGTCTGTCTGTTGTTACCCAGTTTGTCTTATCACTGTCTACTATTGTAAAGCGCAACGGAATCTGCTGCGCTATATAAGAAACTGTAAATAAATAAATAAATCGTTTGTCTGGGGGGAGTTGCATGCTTTTTAAATGTACGCTGCAATTTAGGTTTTAGCTTGGACGCACCTTTCCTAAATCTATGGCCTGTTAGACATTAGGCAGCACCTAATTATTCCATGCTTGTTAGCTATCACCCATCCGGATGCACTGTGGAGGGTAAAGTTCTTCAGGAGACTGCCAGATGGCTGTGGACAGGGCTATTGCAGTAGCTCCGCCCTGTCCCTTACCCTGCATGAAGTGGCGGCAGTTCTAGTGATCATATTATGTACCATCGCTATTGTTGTTATGATTTGAGCCACTTGCCAAGAGGAGAGGGGATTCCAGACAATCGGAAACCCCCCTTGTGTTTGCCTATGGTTTTTGTTTCAGGGTTTAACAATTTCTGGGGGGATGTGGTCATTTGGTCTAAAGCATTATGGTAGACAGTCATTAGGTCAACACCATTAGGTCGACATGGGAAAAAGTCGGCATAGGTCTAGGTCGACGTAGGAAAAGGTCGACATGGTTCTAGGTCGACGGGTCATTAGTTCGACAGGTCCTTAGTTTGACAGGTCATTAGTTCGACAGTATCTAGGTCTACAGTAAAAAGGTCGACATGGTGTTTTTTACTGTTTTTTGAGCCGATATGTGCCGACAGGCGGTATTTCATGCCCTACTATCCACTAGGGCATGGTGGGAGAATAAAATAGTGTGCCGAGCATAGCGAGGCACCGTGCCCGACGCATTGCGAGCGCAGCGAGCGACACGAGAGGATGTGGTGCACTTTAAACCGTGTCCATGTCGACTGTGTTGACATTCAGGTAAAAAAAAACAGTGAAAAACCCCATGTTGACCTTTTCACTGTCGACCTAGACATTGTCAAACTAATGACCTGTCGAACTAATGACCTTTCAACCTAGAACCATGTCGTCCTTTTCCCATGACGTCCTTTTCCCATGTCCACCACATGGTGTCGACCTAATGACTGTCGACGATCATGCTGTAGACCAAATGAACCCAACCCTTTCTGGGCAGGGGAACGCCCACGCATGACCACAGTGTCCCCCATGTCCCAGATTAATAACTAACAATGTTGGGATGTATGCATTAAGTGGAAAATGGTTGCGGACAGTTATCTCACAGACAAAACTTTGTGACACATCCCCCCGCTTGGTTGCGAGGGGAAACGGCGGTGTGGGGGGGGGGGCGTGCATTCGACAGGGTGGTGTTACAAGGACTTGGCAAGCTGCGAGATTCACATTTTACAGAGTCATTCGGAATCAGCCCCAAAGTCTGTTAAATGGCATTACTGTATGTACAGATTCAAATTTGGACCACTAGGTTCTATGAAATGTAAAGATTTGGAAGTAGCATTTATCAAGTGCATTCTATAAAATGATACATACTTTAGCACAGTGGTTCCCCACCTGTGTGCTGTGGCACCAAGGGGTGCCCTGGATTGGTGGTCCATGACCAATTCAAATTATTTATAACCAATGTAATAGGCAAATTGTGGACAAACCGAAGTGAAGCCTGCCCATTACCACATAACTGACACGAAGGGTGAGATATAACCACAATTTACATAATTTTATATAATTTTTTCTGATTTTATCAATGAGAAACGTTTGCCCTGGGGGGTGCCATGATTCAAAAAGATCTGGTAACCCCTGGCATACAGCAGCAGCTGAATGGTTGCCATGGGCAACTTTTACACTGGCTCACATCACTCTTTTCACTACTTAATACATCTACATCAAAGTGCACTTGTCTGTATGTACGGATACTGAGCGCAGTGCTTGCTGAACATTCAATAATAAAGTAAACTACAGTAATGACACCGCCACAGAATGCAGTAGAAAAGCATAAGAGTGTCAATACTTACACAGGTCTGTGGCAGGCACACTTTCACAGATACCAACGGGAGGCACACAGATGTTATTCCTGCCAAACCCAGCCGAGGTCTGGCAGAGCAGGAAGCATGAGCGGTTGTATACACACACAGTGTAACCTTCTGCATAGGCGACTCCAGCTTTCACTTTCACATAACTTGCTTCTCCATTTAATAAAGCCATTCATTCAGTCATTAAAACGTCTTGCAAGTTGCACTGTATATAAAAACTGCAATAGAGTTCATGCAGAGTCTGCAGGTTGGCAGAGGATAGCTGGCGTGTTGTCGGACAGTGCATTGCACAGCACCGAGCATACACAAATCAGGTGACTGTGATGCAGAGTTGTGCACTGGGAAAATAAACCAACCATAAACAACCTCATGAACAGAGGGCTGGGAAATTATATACAGTGACCGTGAACAGATTTCTGTTCCATTTTTCAAATTGTCTAATAGTTTTTAAAATACTGTCCAGTGTTCCGGGTCTCACATTGGCGACCGTTACTCTTCAATGCTTGGCGCTCAGCTGGTGGTCTTTGCTGCCCAACATTTGTTAGAAGACCTGGGTGACACATTAAAAGAAGATCTAGGCTAAAATATCAAACGATAGTGGGGAAAGCTTCAAGGTGTTCAACAAAATGCTTGTCCTCCCTTTGGGGCACATGTATTAAGCTTTAACAAGAGATAAATGCATTTTTCCCAACATGCCTCTCTCCAGGAGGGACACAATGCTCTGTTTCTGGACTTCCCTCTTAATTTTATGATAGCTATCACCTGTGTGTAAACACCTTTCTTACCCATTAATCTGTTTAAAACAGGTGACAGCAATCACATATTAAGAGGTAGTCCTGAAATAGAGCATTGTGTCCCTCCTGAAATGGGTCATGTTGGGAGGTATGTAAATGCAAGGGTGATAAAGAGAGATAAACGTCCAGTCAATCACCTGCTAACTGCCATGTTACAGACTGTGTTTGAAAAAAGTCAGTATGGAGCTGATTGGCTGGACGTTTATCTCTCCTTATCACCCTTGCATTTATCTCTTGCTAAGGCTTCATACATCTGCCCCTTTTTTTACCAGCTTCGTGTTCATCAGGTTCAAGGTCATTCATTCTGAAAAGCAAGAACTCAAAGCAAGAACTAGCATCATTCCAAAAGAGGGGTAGGACCATGAGGAGTGGATGTATCATGCCTTGGGGACCACCTGGTCGGCTCCGATGCGCACGAGACCCGCACTTGCAGTCACACTGGCCCCCTCCCTTAAACCGCCCCTGATAGGAGGCTACTTGTTCTGATGTAGTTGTAGAAACGGTTAATAGTGTTTTTGTAAAACAATGACAAAGTGCCATTATGGGCAGTGCCAATACAGAGAGACCTAGTATAAAGGAAACCTGCTCTACAGGTTCTGATAATCCATTTACTAGAGCACTGTGTGGCATGGGAACCAGAGGGAAACATTGCGGTCACATGAGCTTGTTCAGATAAAACGAACCTGTTTTAAAACAATTGGAGCGTATTATTGTATCACTTAGTTAAGCCATTGCTTTGTCTGCTGATGCTGTAAGAATGGCTGGGGTGGTCATTGTCAATAACTATTCATAACTTGCTAAGAGAAAGCAAGGGCTGTATAGGCACGAGGGAATATAAGAGTCTGTGCATTTTGGGATGGTATGACAAAAGCTAGAAATCAGAGTTCACTTACCCATAGAGGTGCAGTGTAGTCGGGGTAGCCAATCAGGTGTGGAAGGGGTGGTAGCTTAGGTAGAGGTATATAAAGGGTAGTCAGGTGATCCATCTTCCTCTCGAGTCTGGATTTGCTGGGAGGATCACGTTGAGCAGCCTGAAAGAGATAAGTGCAGCAGTGGTGGATCCATTCATTTTACCCTTCCCGGTTTATTGCCCCCACTGCTGCGCCATTATACACCCAAATCGTTCGCCCCCCCGGCCGCTGCGGCATATGGTGGTGGCGGCAGGCAGGCGGGATCTACAACTAATCCCCTCTTGCCTGCTCAGGGCTCACCCTCCAAGCAGCTTAGCGCCGCTGGCGGCTCTCCTCCGCCGGCGGCATATACCCAGGCTGGTCCCCGCCACGCTGACCGCGCTACCTTCCCCCTCAGGTGTCATCCTCCAGGCGGGGGGTGGGCGGCGCACACGGTGGCGCTGCTGCAGGTCCCCTCTCCCCCGCCGCGCTCACCGCGCTACCTTCCGCCTCAGGTGTCATCCTCCGGGCGGGTGGCGGGCGGTGCACACGGTTGCGCTGCTGCAGGTCCCCTCTCCCCCGCCTGGCTCTCCAGCAGCATCCATCCTCCCATCCCTCTCCCCAGCCCCGCCGCGGCCGGAAGTGCACAGGACCCGGCGGTGGCTGCGGGTCCTCCTACAGCCTAGAGATGGGACGTCCGCGAACGAACCGGATCTTTTAGACGGATCCGATCCAGGGGCGAACGTCCCACGATCCCAAAAAGGTGATCCGGTTCAGTTTACAATACATTTTCCTGATCTCAGTGCTGCCACCTGTGGCAGCTGAGATGTACTGGCTCTGTAAACTGAGTACAGTGCTGTGACTACAAGTGATAGAAAGATTAGCTGCGGCTGCCAGGGATGGCCATCGGTGCAGACGCCATCGATGGTTGCCATCGATGGTGATGCTGCACCCAGCCATCGATCAGTGTTTTTACTCGGTCATGCATATTCCCCTTTGTTTTTAAAGTGAGCTGTCCGATCTCGGCTCAGCTTAATGATCCGTTTTGACCAGCTCTAATACAACCCCTGCAAACACATCCCCATGGCGGCCCCCCCCAGGGTATCCATAAGCCCTCAGTGGGGTGCCACAATCGGTGTCTGGGCTGCACAGCAAGGGGATCTGGGACGCCCCGCTACCAGGGTTTCCTGGTTCCCAGGCAATGTCTGTTTCATACCAGCAGAGGGGCGCTGCGCCCCCTGCTGGTGCCTTTGCATCATTGCATGTACAGTAGGGGCAGCTGTATTCCCCTGTTGGGGTTTTTTTACCCGGCCAAGGCACTGCAGTGCCAATATTTCCATGGCAGGGGTACCCACCATCAACTTCCACAATTGCCCCCATCAGGGCTGGGGGGCATCGGGGGCACCGCCAGAAGGCGGCGCGCCCTCACATGTAACCTCATCTGGGTTATTACACGGTTTCGGGCCCGGTTCCCACGAGTGTTCCCCCTAGCTTAGGGCACCACATGCCTCCGGCATGGCTTTACCCCGTCCAAATGGCCCCGGACTGTCAGACCCAATACCCGTCCCAACAGCACTTCGGGTACACCTACCCGTCCGGTCCCAGCCAGTCGGGTTTCCCTGCGGGGAGTGCAGGGGGCATTTTTCACGGCCCTTACGGCCAAGGTTGGGCAAGCTCACAGCTACTCCCGGCTCCCGCATGGCAGCTGCATATGGCAGGTGGCTTTGTCTCCACTTTTTTCAGGGTGGGGTTGGTTGTGCATGGGTTACGAGTGAGTCACTGACCACTTTGCATGCTTCTTCCGAGGTCTCATCGGTTGCCAGGTGGGCAGCCGCGGAAGTGGATCATCATTCTGGAGAGAACATTACGGCAGGTGCCGCAGGCGCTGAAGTGTGGTCGACAGGCGAACAGGCAACAACGGCGATCGCTTCTCCAGGCAGCTGCAGCAGGGGCGTTGCATGAGGCCAGGTCTCTGGAGGCTGTCGACTTTCCGGGTGATGGTGAGCATGATGATTATGATACCTCTGAGTCTTTTCCAGGCCATTCCTATGCCGGCTGCGAGGAGTCAGGAACCATTAGACGCCCCCGCAGGTTTGCCAAGCTTAGCGCACGCAGTTGCACAGCAAGCAGGGGAAGGGGTTTGCGTGCTAGCAAGACTAAATCCTTCGCTGAGTCCCAGCTTTCGTCTGACATGGTCCATCGCAGCGACACTGCAGGGTCCAGGGGTCTCATATGGGCACAAAGGGTAAAATAGCCAAGGGGGAGTTCGTGGATGTTTCACGTTGCTAGCAACATGTAACTGATTTCGACAAGGCCAAGAAATCGGCCGGTGTCGGTGAAAACTCGTATCGGAGTTTTCACCCTAGCTTAAGCAGTTCCTTATATTCCATCTGGCTATTTTAACTCTAGACTCAAGGAGCGCAACAGCGTTCGGCGGTGCATTTTCCTTGGGCACGGGTTTTTCTCGCTTACAAGGGTACGGCTCGGAGGTATTAGGACGAGAAATTTCGTCTGACGAACGCCGACACACGGGTTACGCCCGTGGGCCTTAAGCGCGTCAGGATATGATTGCAGGTCATGGGTAAAGGCCACGCTACTTCTGAGTACCATCCCAAGAAGCCATTTTTCCCCTGGCAAGTAGGGTACGAAGCCAGCCGCTAAAGGCCAGTGCTTTGCCTTCAATGATTCAAAGGGCGATAGAGGAGTCAAATGCCGTTTTCGCCGCGGATCCTGGAATTGGGGGGCCAGTCACCACTCTTGAACCATTGCCCAACATGTGTTTTTCGCCCTTGGGAGTAGTACCCAAGAAGGCTCTGGGTAAATACCGGTTAATCCAGCACCTGCTTGCCCTCGCTGGGCATCCATTAACAATGCTATTACTGAGTAGGGCACTGTGCACTCAGGGCCAAGTTGGGCATGGAGTCCGCTTTCTGCCTCCTTCCGTGACACCCTAACTTAGGGGTATCGGTGGCCTACGCCAGGACTGAGGGCCCAACATGCATCATATCTGGCCATGCTTAGAGATTGGCACTGCGGCCGGCGGCTGTAGCCTGCCGGCTGACCGAGCCTGCAAGTTTCAGGTCCTTATCCAGGGCTGCCGGGCCAAGAAGAAGGCCAATCTAAGGCAGGTCCAGTCATTACTGGGGGTCCCTTAACTTTGAGTGCTGGGCCGCTCCCAGCGGCGGTGTTTTGACACAAGCGGGTAGGGGCTACAGTGGGGACTAAGGCTCCCCTTACATGGTTAGGCTGTCCCGGGAGATACGCTACGACCTGGTCGTCTGGTCTCCATTTCTGGTGGACATTAATGGGGAGCTTCTTTGGACCGCAGAGCCTTCGCCTATGGCCAGGCTTCAGTTATTTACGCAGGCCCCGGGGTCCTCGGGTTTCGGGGCATTTTTTTCAGGGCGAATGGCGCGCAGCCCCATGGCCTCAATCATGGATTGGGAGGGGTTTCACGGCCAATTTGCTGCTATTAGAGTTCTTTCCCATCGCTGTAGTGGTGGGATGGTGGGCTCATAGATTGGCAAGCCAGACTGGAGGTTATGGTGATATAACCTAGGAGGGGTGCACACCACTAACAACCAGGGCACCTTTTTTCACCCCTGACACTGCTCAGACATTTGGTATTACGCTGCTTGCAGGGCAACATACATTTCATGGCGCAGCACGTTACAGGGGTTGACCATGGCATCGCCGATGCCCTGTCGCGGTTCTACTTTGCGAAGTTTCGCGAGTTGGTACCGATCGCTGCGCCCTTGGGCTCACTTATCCATGTCCTGTAGGGCAGATCGTAGAGCAGACATGGGTGGATTACCTTGCCATCCCTGGCCCCCTCCACCCGTAGGGCATATGCAGCCACGCTGCAGGACTGGGCGGCCTTTTTAGGAGCCCCCGGGGAACAGCGGAAGTCGGTCGATGACAGTTGCTGTTTCGGGCGTGGGCATTATGGCGCGGGCCTGTCCAACTGCCATGGCTGCGGCATTAGCCGAGATATATTCCGTGCTAAGTTACGCGGAGAACGGGACCCCACCAAAGCCTTTGCGCTAGCAAGAGCTTTTAATGGTGGGCGAGAGTGCAGACTATGACAGCGGTGGAATCAGGTGGAATCGCGGTGGAAATTGTAGCCTGTGTTCAGGGTGTAGCGGAGAGCACAGAAGAGACGTCACTCTTTCGGGTGGCGTTCTCTTTTGCGTTCTTTAGGGACTTTAGGGTCAGCAAGCTGGTTGCGGCCAGCAAGAATGCCACTGATTTAGGTGCGGTTCGAAGACATGGTCTTCCAGGACGGGTCGTCCTTTGTGTGCTCCGCCGGTCTGAGACCGATCAGTTGGGCAGAGGTCGCTGGGTATCCCTTAAGTCCCAGCTGGAAGGGGAGATCTGCACCGTGCGGCTGGCCACGGCATATCTGCCTTTGAGGCCTGCCGCTCCGGCCCAGTTCCTCGCACATGCTGATACATGGCCGTGACGTACTTACTGTGCACTGCTGTGTTTAAGCATTGTGTGGCTGCGTTGGGTTTGGAGGTCGCCGATTGCGGGACGCATTTGTTCTGTATTGGTGCGGCCACCATTGCAGCAGCGGAAGGTCTTCCAGTGAATGCCATACAAGAACTCGGACGCTGGAAGTCCTCCGCTTATAAATCTTATATTCGTTTAGATAAGGTTTAGCACGCGCCTTTGGCGCTGGATCCAAAAACGATGTTTACACTCGGTTTTGTAACGGCAGCGTTACGGAATCGAGGGTGTGAAGGGAATTTTTTTACTTTTTCCTCCGATAGTGTACTAATTTATGTTGTGCATTATATGTCTAACCCTACGTTGTGCATTGTACAGTTTCAGTTGAATGCTAACAGGTTAGGGTATTTTTTTTCAGCCCTTCCCCCCCTTCAACGACTCATGCCACTGTCTGGTTCGTCGGGCATTCCTTAGTTTGCTGGGCATCCAAGCATCAGTTAGCTGTCAGGGCCCGGGTAGAGCTAGGGGCAAGGGCAGTACATTGGTTTGGTGTCAGGGGTCTCCGGTGGAATGGTCTTTTACCATTGTTGTCCAACAAAGAGCGTAGGTGGGGTCGCCCGGATGTTTTGGTTTTCCACCTAGGGGGTAACGACTTGAGTCAGGGAACCAGCATAGGCCTTATTTTAAGGATCGAGGCTGATTTTAAGACTCTGGTTGGCCGTTGGCCCGGATTGCGGATAGTTTGGTCCGACATAGTGCCTCGTTTTAACTGGAGAGGCTGCTGGAACCCTAAGTCTCTATAAATGATCAGACGCAAGGTAAACTTTGCGGTCTCTAAGGTGGTCACGTCCATGGGAGGTATAGCTGTCAGGCACCCCTCTTTAGCACTGGAGTCCCCATCCTTCTACAGAAGCGATGGTGTCCACTTGTCAGAATCAGGCATGGCCGTTCTCTTTCAGGACTTGTTTAGTTGTTGCAGATAGGGGGTTAGGTTTGTTTTACTCTGGTTACCTTAGTTTATTGATAGGTTTGGCGGGCTTGGGTTCTACAGTAATTGTCTTTAAGTGGCAATTTTTGAACCCAGCTGTGGCGGGAGGGCGCTCTCGATCAGCAGTCAAGTTTGAAGTACAGGTCACTGTGAGGTATTGCGCCCGAGGGGGGACGTAGGACACTTTTAGAACTGTCCTCACCATGCACTAGGAGGGGCAGCAAGACAGTCACAGTGCAGGCTGGCTTTGAATCCAATGGGGGCGGTTCATCGCCCTGGTTACAAGTTGGGGCGTTGTAGTCGCCGCCATTGTTAACGTTTTATGACTGGCTGGTCTCGAAGCGCTCCCCAGGCCATCCCTTTTCAATAGGGTCATACCACAATAAATACCCTTGACCTTTTAAACTTATGCAGTGGTTGTCCGTGTCGTTATTTCAGTTCACGTGTCCGTGTGAGTTATTTCAGGTCATGTGTCCGTGTGATTTACTTCTAAGGGTAATCAAGGTTTAAGTTAGAAGAAAAGGTTCATCACAATAATGCAGTAGACGCCTTAATCATATTGTCAAACTATCTAGCTAATAGGGGCACTCATGTTAATGTAGGATGCCTCCTGCTTTCATTAGTGATCCAGAAGCCATTGCCACCTGTCCCTGCCCTCAAATGGCAGCAGTCTGTCAATCACTGCCAATCTGCTGCCAATATGCGTACTGGATCCCAGCAATTATAAATGAAACAGTATTTGTCAATAACTAAAAAGTAAAATGACGACAATATCTGTGTTCATGATGCCCTGACAAATAATGATGACACTATATAATTAGATCTATTGTGTGTGCCCCCAACTCTGTCCTTCCTTAAGTTCCTTCCCAAATCTTGCTCAGCCTCCCTGTAGATGCGTGTGTATCAATAAACTCACGGACACCTGTGCCGCTTAAATCAGGTGCGTCTTTATTCAGCTCCGGGTAACACTGACTGACTGTCCCGCCTCATGACTGGAAGTGAGTCACACCTAGAGACTACAAGTACCAAAATGCACCGCATGCATCTAAATCCCCCCTTTTAACTGGAAGGACACAACATGCATGAACAGTGGCAATAATGAAAAACAAAGATAAAGATATGGAAAGACTAAACAATAAAGTCCTGGAATTTGGGATTGGGTTTGGACACACGCCCAGACCTGGTGATGGTGTGTTGAGAAACCATGGAACTGTCCTCAGCAATTTGGGAGGACTCTGCCACCGGTATGGTCTCTGGGATGGAATCGTCCAAATGATGTGAATCATCACTAACATTGGTTGCAGCAGTGGTAGGAACTGAGGGACCCGGCTGTGCAGAGTTCTCCTCAGCCGCACTCAGCAGGTGTCGGCGGTTGCGTTCGTATAGGGAATTGTCAGATTGCACCACATAGCTGTTTGGACGTTCTGCAGGTCGCTGCACCACTGCTACTCTGTCGAAACCCTGTTCAGTTTGTATGTGGACAGGCTGGCCTGGGGAGAGTGGTGGCAGGCGATGTGCCGACCTATCATATGATGCCTTGGAACCTGTTCTGCGCCTGTTGATGCAGCCACGCACCTGGGATTCCACTCTGGGTTGTAGAAGCTGCTTTGCCATCTGAAGTACTGTGCGGGTGCGCCGTGCCAACAGGCACTGTGCAGGGGCGGGTAGTCCATCTCTGGGTGTATTTCTCAGGTTCAGTAAAGCTAAATATATATCTGAGCCATCTTGTGCACATTTTTCCATCAGATGCTTTGCAGAACAGACTGCTCGCTCTGCCAACCCGTTGGACTGTGGATAGATTTCCCCTTGAAAAAGCTCTCCAGTGGAGCGAAACGCGTCCGTGAGTTTACTTGGGACAGACTGACCTAACCATTTTAAAGCTACCTATCGTACTGGGGAGTGACATATAAAGCCTCTGAAAAGTCCTTTACATTGGAAACCATCTTTGGACTGGGGACGTTTCCCCCCCCCCCCCCCTTTTCTTCACATCATTGGGCCGCGAAAGACTATAGGGGGTACATCCTCCACAAGGGCCACCAATTGGGACTCTCGACATCTGTCCCTACAGCCACCTATCAGTGAGGCAAGCCAGTGATACTTAAAAGATGTCCGCATCATATCTACACCAGCTGGTTCATCAATACGGTACAGTATGGACCACTAAAGTCAGTCACTACCCTTTTTTTTTTTTACTACTATTTTTTTTACTATTTTTCTCTTTACCTTCCCCCAATATTGGGTCTATAGCCATATCATTGGTTACTATCATTGAGGAGTATATTTTGTGATTTTATTGTGGAGTAATTGTACTCCTTATTTGTTTATATTTTATGATTAAAATTGTATTTTGTACTAGGCAACAAGTGTTTAATTGACCTATCCAGCGCAGTCACCCTTTTCTTCTTTCCTTAACTTTAATGTCCACCAAGCTGGAATCTTCACTGTTAAAACCACTTAAGGCCAGTGCTCAACAGAAGATAAGAAAACACAAACATGAGCTTTCATCTCAGAAGGGTTCACACTTTGAACGTGGGATGGACTGTAGGTTGGCACAGAACTCAGTTGGCATATGTGAATTTAAAGTCTCTGGCCACAGATTTTACTTTCAGTGCCTGTGTAGACACCCAGAAGGAGGAGTTACCTTATGGGTGCGGCGGGGGCCGATCTTCCCCAATATCCGGATCTCAGTCAGGAGTCTTCTCAGGATGCAGGAATGGGGCACAGAACACTCCACTATCAGATTCGATTTACCTTTTATTTTTAGGTAAGAAGGAAATGCTTTACGGTGCAATAAACATTCAGGTGAAGGAAATGGTTTCACAGTGCAATAAACATTCAAGTAACAGGAAATATTTCACAGTGCAATAAACATTCAAGCAAAAGGAAATGTTTCACAGTGCAATATACATTCAAACAAAAGGAAATGTTTTACGGTGCAATATACATTCAAACAAAAGGAAATGTTTTACGACACCTTTCTCTGTGCTAGTGACGTATCCCAAACTAAGCTAAAGTTACCGGTAACCTCCTAACTTACACCTGACAACCCTTCGCAACAATTCTACAATGTCCTAACTCGCAGGCCCTAATGGCCCGACCTGTGCACAAGGATTTGGCTGGGGCCCATGGTGGTGCACATATCCAGTCGTGGGACAGGGGTAGGGTCTGCCTAATGTCTTGGGTATTTACTGGCCCGTATGCAGTCTTAACAGCAGTGAGGAGGCCTTCTCGGCCCTTATAGTGAACGAGTTTCCTCACTCGGTAGGTCGGCCCAGGGAAAGAAAGACTGATGGCCTGGAAGTTGCGGGCAGGCCACTAACAGGGGGATGCCCAGCTCCAAGGATGCAGGGGCTGTCTCTGGGTTGGGTAGGGTTCTGTTGGGAATATGGCAGGTGTAGTGTTGGATCCCTAAAAGGGGCCTCAAAGGCAACACTCACGTTTAGACGGCAAGATGGCGGCCAGTCTTTCTTCCTCCTGGAACTTCAAGATGGAGGCCGTCTCCCTCAATGGCCTCGTGGACTTGGACAGATGAGTGCGGCAACCTGCAGAGCCCCTCTCACTTCTCCTGTGCTCTGGGTGTCAGCTTGGCCACGCTGGATCCGGTGTAGTGGGCAGAGGACCGGCTCTTGCCGCGTGGTCTGTGCTGCTGATGGCTGGGGAAGGTCAGCGGGGTCACGGCTCTTGCCGCGCTTTCTGCGTGGCTGGTGGATGGGGAAGGTCAGCGGGGGTTGCCGCTCTCGCAGCGCTGGATGAGCCTGGCTGCCTGCGGCGCTCCCTTCCTTTCCCTGCGTCCCAGGGTCGGCGGGGGTCACCCTGACGTCACCCGCTCCTTTGCTGCGGCTTCCCCGGCGGGTGATGGGCGGCTAGCGGTTCCTCTCCCTTCGCTGCTGGAGGTCGGCGGGGGTCACCGCTGACGTCACCCGCTCTTCCGTCCGGCTTCTCCCTTCTCTGCGGCGGGCGCTCCGTTATGCGCCGGGGGTCACACGCTGCTGCCGGTCTCTCTACGCTGCTCTCTCTCCACGCTCCTCGCTTCACGCTGCCTCGCTCCACCCTGCCTAGCTGGTGAGTCCCCTTCCTTTTTCAAACGCCGCCTCTTCCTCCCTCTCGCCCTCCAATCCACTGCTCTCCTGGCCCCGTCAGTCACAGGCTGTCGGGGCAGGTTGGTTTTACCCCGTCTGTCCTGGGGCTTACATCCGCCCCTACTTTTTTGTGGTCGTGTCCTCACGCCACACTATCGGAGACACAAGTTCAAACCGTTCAAAAGTCCTGAATAAATAAAGTTTCTTTCATAGTCCACATACTTTCAGTAAGAAGGGTAACTTCCCGACGGTTACAGTAGCGTCATCATAAAACAACAATTTAAACATACACATATATACAACAACATCAGAATGACATGAGGTTACTACAGTTAGAGCTTATTCTCGATATCGGGCTGGCAAGACGCCCCTGGTGCTTCTGACAGGCCGCCTGGGCTCAACTTCTGGAACGGGCTCTGGGCTTGCAGGACGGTCCATGGCTGGAATGTTCAATTCGGCCAAGGGGTTGGTCGGCACCAAGGGCATGGCTGGCCAGCCTGTATATAACAGAAGGTCCAGTGGGTTCCGCAGGATATCAGCCATAGGCAACGGACCCGTGGTTGCCACTTCCCCGGGCGGTTCCTCTTCGCCGGTAGCTTCTGGTCCCGTGACTCGGCCGATGTACGGTTTGAGCTGATTTCGATGGATCCACTGTAGGCGGTCTCCATCTTGTTGCCGGATCTGGTACACCGGGAGGGTTGACTCTGGCTCTTTGGTAACCACGTATGGGTAGGGTTCCCACTTGGAGTCCAATTTGCTCTGTGGCCTGTTATTCTTTTTGAACACCAGGCTACCCACCGACAGTGGGTCGGCCTGGGCATTTATATCATAGTTTCGCTTCTGTTGCTCTCGTACTTCCTCCATTCGTTGATTCACGACGGATTGGGCTTCTCTGAGGCGAACTTGGTGCTCTTGAACCCAGGGGGTCTGGCATTGGGGCTCCGCCCCGGGGAGTTGTAGCTGCAGATCGGCTGGGAGTCTCCCTGCTCTCCCGAACAGCAGGTAGTACGGGGTATACCCTGTCGAGGCGTGGCAAGTGTTATTGTAGATGAAAACCAGTTCTGCCAGCAGCGCGGGCCAGTCACGTCGTTGCTCCTGGGGTAGGGCCCGTAGCATGTTGATGAGTGTTCGATTCATTCGTTCACACACCCCGTTTCCTTGAGGGTGATAGGGAGTGGTGTGGAGTTTCCGACAGCCATAGAGTTCACACAGTTCAGCAAAAAGTTGCGATTCAAACGTCGGCCCTTGGTCGGACAATAGTTGGCGTGGGAAGCCGTAGGGCCGGACGAACGCCCTCCAGAAGACTTCGGCGGTTGTCTTGGCTGTTAGGTCTCGGACAGGTAAGGCCACGGCAAACTTAGTATAATGGTCCACGATGACCAGGGCGTACTGGTACCCGGTGCGGCTTGGTTCGAGCTTCACATGGTCCAGGGCGACCAACTCTAGTGGATATGTGGACACGATTGGATGGAGGGGGGCTTTCTCCGCTGATGTTGCTGGTCGTCGCACTGCGCAGTTCGGGCAAGTCTTGCACCAGTCCTCTACATCGGCCCGCATATTGGGCCAGTACACCCGGGTTCGCAGGTTCGACTCCATCTTCTGGCACCCAAAGTGTCCGGAGCGATTGTGATAGGCCCGCAGTACCTCCTCTACCGCATCCCCGGGGACGATTAGTTGTTTGCTGACCACGTGGGTTTTCGGGTCCACGTACCTTCTGTAGAGCACCCCTTGCCGTACTTCCAGTCGTTCTCTCTGTCGCCACAGCTGGCGTACTTCGACGGGGGCCCGATCTCGTTCTTCACGTGACGGGGAACGCCAGGACTCCAGATAGCTCCTGACTTGTTGGATGTGCGGGCATCTTTGCTGCCGCTGGGCCCAGTTCTCCTCCGCTGCTCCCCCTGCGGTACTAGTGATCGCTGCACTTGTACAGGGTGGTTTCGGGCTTTGGTGCCGCCCACTGAACTGGGGCAACTCCTCCTGTTCCCAGGCGTCAGTTTCGTCCTCTCCCTCTTCGGGGCTGGGTAGGCGGGAGAGCGCGTCGGCGTTGGCGTTGCTGCGCCCACTCCTATATTCGATGCTGTACTGATAGTTGGCCAACCGGGAGGCCCAACGCTGTTCCAGGGCCCCCAGCCGGGCAGTCGCTTGGTGGGCCAGTGGGTTGCAATCAGTGACTGCTACAAATGGGGTGGCGGCCAAGTAATCCCTGAACTTCTCTGTTACCGCCCACACCAGCGCCAGGAACTCCAGCTTGAAGGAACTGTAGTTGGCATCGTTCCGTTCAGTCTTCCTTAGACTACGACTGGCGTAGGCAATGGTCCGTTCCGTCCCATCCTGGACTTGTGCCAACACTGCCCCGAGACCTTTTTTACTAGCGTCGGTGTACAGGCGGAAGGGAACGCTGTAGTCGGGGTATGCCAGCAGGGGAGCCTCGGTCAGTACTTTTTTTAGCTGATCGAACGCCTCTTGTCGACTCTCTGTCCATACCACCGGAACCTTCTTGTTGTAGCCGTCCTTGGGGATTCCCCTCATCAATTCGGTCAGGGGTGCCGCGACTTTAGCGAAATCCCGGACGAATCTCCGGTAGTATCCCACAAAGCCTAGGAACCGACGGACGTCTTTCACCGTTCTCGGGACAGGCCAATCCTTCACGGCGCTGACTTTCTCAGGATCCGGAGAGACCCCTTGGGCATTCACGACATGCCCCAGGTACTGCACCTCGGGTTTGAGGAGGTGGCATTTACTGGGCTTCAACTTTAGCCCGAACTGTATGAGCCGTTGGAATACTTCGTGCAGGTGGTCCAGGTGGTCCTCGTAGGTTTCAGAGAATATAATGACATCGTCAAGGTATAGGAGCACGATGTCAAAATTGCGGTGCCCCAGGCAGTGCTCCATCACCCTCTGGAATGTCGCTGGGGCATTGCACAGCCCGAATGGCATGCGATTGAATTCGAACAACCCCATCGGAGTTGTAAAGGCTGTCTTCTCTTTATCGCCCTCCTCCACCTGGACTTGCCAGTAACCACTAGTCAGGTCCAGGGTCGAGAAGTACCTGGCCGTCCGGAGGGCTGTCAGGGACTCCTCGATCCTGGGCAAGGGATATGCGTCTCGGTGCGTCAGGCTGTTCAGTTTCCTGTAGTCCACACAGAACCGTAGTTGGCCGTCTTTCTTCCGGACCAGGACCATTGGTGCTGCCCACGGGCTGTGGCTCTCTCTTATCACCCCACTCTCCCTCATTTCTTCTAACATTCGTCGGACAGGCTGGTGCAGTGCCGGGGCCACAGGTCGATGCCTCTCCCTTACTGGGCATGCCGGATGTCTTCTACCAGTCCCAGCTCAGTCGGGTTTTTGCTGAAAGCCGCCGCATTGGCGGTTACCACCTGTAGTGCCCCGTCCTTCTGTTCTTCCGAGGTATCCTTATCCCCGATGTGGATCTCCTTCCACCAGGTGTCAGCTAGGGCGGGCTCCATTTCCTGTGTGGCCGACGCGCTTTGTTGCTGGGCCTGTTCGGGATGGATCACGTCCTGAAACGTCGTCCAGCTCAGCATGGCCAGTGGTTGGTGGCGGTACAATTTGACTGTACGATTGTGGGGGTTTAGAACGCGCACTGGGACCCGCCCGTGGTCGACTGTCACTAAGGCACTGGCCACTACCACCTCTTGTTGGGCGGTCACGGGGTAAGCCTCAACCAGTGCTTCGTACGTGTCGCCACTTGGGCTGCAGCGGGCTTTACCCCAGAGTATCGTCTCCGTGTTGGGTTTCAGCTTGACGGGCCTACCGTCGGTCAGGCGAATCTTTCCTATCTCCCCTGTGCTCTTTATGAATTTCTGATGTCCCTGGAGGATTTTGATGGTCTTCTGTAAGGCGCGTTGACTGGGCGGTTCCGCTGCAGGGAGGCGGTGCTTCAACGCAGCTACGAGCTCGTTGGGGCAGCGTTGCAAGACGTTCATCCCTAGGATTATGGGCGCTACCTTCGTTTCATCTGTGGTGGTCACCAGGCACCCTTGTTTGGGCAGCAACGTATTCCCGATTTGTATGTCGGCTTCCCAGTATCCTTCGCAGGCGATTTCCAGGCCATTACTGGCGATTAGGTGGAGCCATGTGGGCGGCGGGGACAACAGCTGGTGACTTCCCCAATGGCGTTGGAGGGTCGGCAGTTGGATTGTGGTGATCTGCGATCCGGTGTCTACCATCGCTACGGCCTCCACTCCGTTGATGGTTATTGGCAGGGTGGGACACCTTCCGATGTACTGGGGCGACCATTTGTCTGGGTCTGGGTCTATTCCAGCGACTCCCCCCGAGGTTCGGCCCTCCCCCTCGGGGCATTGGAGTTTAAATGGTCGGACGAGGGACAGTTTCTCTCGACGTGTCCGGCTTCCCGACAGCGTCGGCAGATGGGTCGGCCCTGATGGTCGAATTGGTCGGAAGCCCGTCTTCCATATTCTCGGGGGGGGTCCCATCGATTCCGGCCCGACTGCTGTCTTTCCGTTTTCCATCTGGTTCCCCCGCTTGTAGGCGCGGTTTGCCGTGTCAGCTGGCGCATGTCTCGCTGCATTGCAGCCATCCCGAGGACCAGGTCTTCCACCTGGCGCTGGAGGGATTGGTCTTGATTCCCCACTGGTGGTTTGTCACTCTGGGCGGTCCGGTCTTTCAGTCGGCCCACTTGTTCAGAGCTCGTGGCCACGGGCCCTCGAGCCCCCACCATTTCTGGATATTCTACCTCGGGGTCGGCGTGGTTCCCGATGGTCCGGATGGCGGCGTTCTTAAAATCAGCGAAGGGCTTCCCTGGCATCTGCATCTTGAGGATTCGCAGCTGGGTTTTGACGTTAGGGTTCGATGCTCCCTCCACGAACTGGAGGGTGAGCGCCTCGTCGCTGTTACGGACTTCATCCTTGTCGGCCGCTTGGATGAGTTTCAGGGTCTTTTGTAGACTTAGGGCGAAGTCCCGGAGGGTTTCGCCCGGTTGTTGCTTTCGGCCGTAGAGTTGCATCTTCAACTCCGGGAGGGTAGCGGTCTCGAAGATCGTGGCTAGCCGTTCCAAGATCTGGTCGGTGTCCTTCTTTTGGTCGTCCTCCCATGATTCTACCTCGCTGAGGGCCGAGCCCGTGAGTTGGCCGATGAGGATCTGTACCCTCTGCTCTTCTCTCGGTGTGTAGAGCTGGGCCATGGATTTCATCTGGTTCTTGAAGGCCGTGAATGTGGCCCCCTTGTTGGGGTCCCCACTGTATGTCAACATCCATGGGGCCCCGAAGTAGTAGGGTAGTGTAATGGGAGCGGGAGATGCCGTTGCGGGTACAGGTATTACCACCGGGGCGGCCACCTGTTGTTCGGCGTTGGGGGGCACAATGGGTGCCTGCCCACCTTCGGCCTGTGGTGCGTCCATCCTGGGATCAGATTATACTCCGCGTCGACTGAATCCTGTTCGTGACGCCAGGAAACTGTAGACACCCAGAAGGAGGAGTTACCTTATGGGTGCGGCGGGGGCCGATCTTCCCCAATATCCGGATCTCAGTCAGGAGTCTTCTCAGGATGCAGGAATGGGGCACAGAACACTCCACTATCAGATTCGATTTACCTTTTATTTTTAGGTAAGAAGGAAATGCTTTACGGTGCAATAAACATTCAGGTGAAGGAAATGGTTTCACAGTGCAATAAACATTCAAGTAACAGGAAATATTTCACAGTGCAATAAACATTCAAGCAAAAGGAAATGTTTCACAGTGCAATATACATTCAAACAAAAGGAAATGTTTTACGGTGCAATATACATTCAAACAAAAGGAAATGTTTTACGACACCTTTCTCTGTGCTAGTGACGTATCCCAAACTAAGCTAAAGTTACCGGTAACCTCCTAACTTACACCTGACAACCCTTCGCAACAATTCTACAATGTCCTAACTCGCAGGCCCTAATGGCCCGACCTGTGCACAAGGATTTGGCTGGGGCCCATGGTGGTGCACATATCCAGTCGTGGGACAGGGGTAGGGTCTGCCTAATGTCTTGGGTATTTACTGGCCCGTATGCAGTCTTAACAGCAGTGAGGAGGCCTTCTCGGCCCTTATAGTGACGAGTTTCCTCACTCGGTAGGTCGGCCCAGGGAAAGAAAGACTGATGGCCTGGAAGTTGCGGGCAGGCCACTAACAGGGGGATGCCCAGCTCCAAGGATGCAGGGGCTGTCTCTGGGTTGGGTAGGGTTCTGTTGGGAATATGGCAGGTGTAGTGTCGGATCCCTAAAAGGGGCCTCAAAGGCAACACTCACGTTTAGACGGCAAGATGGCGGCCAGTCTTTCTTCCTCCTGGAACTTCAAGATGGAGGCCGTCTCCCTCAATGGCCTCGTGGACTTGGACAGATGAGTGCGGCAACCTGCAGAGCCCCTCTCACTTCTCCTGTGCTCTGGGTGTCAGCTTGGCCACGCTGGATCCGGTGTAGTGGGCAGAGGACCGGCTCTTGCCGCGTGGTCTGTGCTGCTGATGGCTGGGGAAGGTCAGCGGGGTCACGGCTCTTGCCGCGCTTTCTGCGTGGCTGGTGGATGGGGAAGGTCAGCGGGGGTTGCCGCTCTCGCAGCGCTGGATGAGCCTGGCTGCCTGCGGCGCTCCCTTCCTTTCCCTGCGTCCCAGGGTCGGCGGGGGTCACCCTGACGTCACCCGCTCCTTTGCTGCGGCTTCCCCGGCGGGTGATGGGCGGCTAGCGGTTCCTCTCCCTTCGCTGCTGGAGGTCGGCGGGGGTCACCGCTGACGTCACCCGCTCTTCCGTCCGGCTTCTCCCTTCTCTGCGGCGGGCGCTCCGTTATGCGCCGGGGGTCACACGCTGCTGCCGGTCTCTCTACGCTGCTCTCTCTCCACGCTCCTCGCTTCACGCTGCCTCGCTCCACCCTGCCTAGCTGGTGAGTCCCCTTCCTTTTTCAAACGCCGCCTCTTCCTCCCTCTCGCCCTCCAATCCACTGCTCTCCTGGCCCCGTCAGTCACAGGCTGTCGGGGCAGGTTGGTTTTACCCCGTCTGTCCTGGGGCTTACACCTGCATCACAGGCTGTTGCTAAGCAGGTGTTGCAACAGGGCAAGGGGCATATTGGAGAGAAATGCCTTCCTGACATTAAACAAATATAGTAAACTGTATACAGTATCATAAAAATCATACAGATTAGATATGAAAAATATATAGCTCCTAAAGACTTATCTGTAAGCTGCAATGCCTGCATCCATAGGTGCCGATTTATGTTTTTGCTGGTGGGTGCTCAAGCCAAAAATATAGAGGAGTGGCTTCATGGGGAAGGGGTGTGGCCACAAAATAATACCAATTTATATTATGGAGCACAGTTGTCTCCAATATTCAAATTACGGCAACAGAGTTCCACATACATAAATGCCCCCACAGTGCAGGTACATAAATGCCCCACTCCGCGGACAGAATACACTCTTCCCGGCATACTGTTTCCCAGGTGGCGGGTCCAGGTCAGCGTTGGTGTAAAAGGGGCCAACCCAGGTCCAGTAACACTGGTCTCCTACCCAGGTCCTGACCAGGGTTGAACACTGGTTGGACCTGGGTCGTGGGCGGTGTAAATGGTCCCAAACCAGGTTGGTACATCCGGGTAGTGCTGAATGGATACCAGAAGTGCTGGATGCCTTTCCACAGTGCGCTGCAGTGGCAAAAAAAAGCAGCCAGGAAGGATACGGGCAGTGCACACAGAAATCATAATTGGATAATTGGATGCAGTATCATTTATATAAAAAAAAATTTGGGGGGGGGGTGCTGGGGGGAGTACATGGGAGATTCGATCTACTGCTGCATTGGAAGGGGGCTGGGGAGAGCACATGGTTGATGCTGCACTTTTATACCGCTATGTGAGCTTGGGCTCAAAAACCAGTGAAAAACCCCATGTCGACCTTTTGACTGTCGACCTATGTCGAACTAATGCCATTGTCGAACTAACAACTTTTCGACATAGAACCATGGCGACCTAGAACCATGGCGACCTAGACCCATGTCGACATTTTCCCATGTCGACCTAATGACTGTGGACCATCATGCTGTAGACCAAATGACCGCATCACTTTTGGTTTAGTGTTGGAGGTGTCCTGGCTGACAAGGGCCTGTCACAACAGGGGGCACAAGGGTCATCTTACTTGGGGTCCGTTTATTAACATGATGTTTGCTAAAATAATGTGAAAAGGGCGTTTTCACACTCTTTTCACATTATTTTAGTAACACCTGAATGTATTCAATTTTGGCGTATTTGTGAGCAGCATGGGCCTCAATAATAATCCGTTCCCTGTACATGCACAGTTGACGGAGGGTGTCGTTAACGTCCTGAAGGAGTGCGCATCGGCTGTCGGGTACAGCATACACACTAAGCGATAAAAACTGTGATATCGCTCGGAAGAGTGCTCAAAAATTCCCTTCTAACGCCTGGCCACATCTGTATTAGTGTTCATTCTAGCACCCGCCATCTTTGAAAACCCATGCAGTTACTCTTCCCTGTCTGGGGTGTCGCTGTCTGCTGTAGTGCTTCTAGCAGTGTGGTCTGTATATCAGCACTGATCTGCAAACCAGACCTGTGCTAGAAACACCACAGCAGACAGCGACACCCCAGGCAGGAAACATGAACTGCATGGGTTTTAAGAGATGGCGGGTGCTAGAATAAACACTTTGCATTTTACCTGACATTCCCAGAAAATAGCTGGTATACCACCCCCAAATTCCAGCTTCCTGTCAATCATATGACCAGCGATTAAAAATATAGCTGGTCGTTCGTCCGTTCTATGAATTCACAGCTGTGAGATCAGGTCTGAATAACCCCCTGTGTTCCAAAGCCAACCAGCTTTTGTTACCTGTATCACCGGCTCAGCTGCGTGCTATGTTCAACAGGATTATTTGCTGCTGCTGCTGCTGCTGCTGGTGACTGTGGACCTTATTCTAGTTCACTCTTTCGGACAAAATCCTTCTAAGATGGACAAAACTATCTGCTTTGCAGGGGGGCAGATGTAAAATGTGCAGAGATAATTAGATTTGGGTGAGTTATTTTGTTTCTGTGCAGGGTAAATATTGGCTGCTTTATTATTACACTGCAATATAGATCTCACTTTGTAGTAGAACCCCACCCAAATCTAACTCTTTCTGCACAAGTTACATCTGCCCCCCTGCAGTGCACATGGTTTTGTCCATCTAAGAAGGATTTTGTCAGAAAGAGTGAACTAGAATAAGGCCCTGTGTCCCTAAAGGTGAACCAGCATATGATACCCTCTATTATTTATTTATTTATTAACAGTTTCTTATATAGCGCACACAGATTCTGCAGCGCTTAACAGAGGATATTTGAGCATTCACATCAGTCCCTGCCCCAGTGGAGTTTACAATCTATGTTCCCTACCACATGTACAAGCACACACAGACATTCTAGGGTTAATTTTTGTTGGAAGCCAATCAGCGGTGTAGCTAGGTGCCACGGTGCCCGGAGCAAGGGCATATTTCGCGCCCCCCCGGAAATTTATTGGGGGCGTGGCTAACATGTGTTGGCATGTTACATTTGAAATATATAAGACACTGTAGACGAATCTGCTGCGCTATATAAGACCTGTAACGGAATCTGCTGAGCTATATAAGATGCTGTAACGTAATCTGCTGCGCTATATAAGACAATGTAACAGAATCTGCTGCGCTATATAAGACAATGTAACAGAATCTGCTGCGCTATATAAGAACCTATAACTGAATCTGCTGCGCTATATAAGACGCTGTAACGGAATCTGCTGCGCTATATAAGACACTGTAACGGAATCTGCTGCGCTATATAAGACACTGTAACGGAATCTGCTGCTCTATATAAGACACTGTAACGGAATCTGCTGCGCTATATAAGACACTGTAACGGAATCCGCTGCGCTATATAAGACACTGTAACGGAATCCGCTGCGCTATATAAGACCCTGTAACGGAATCTGAAGCGCTATATTAGACACTGTAACGGGACCTGCTGCGCTATATAAGACGCTGTAACAGAATCTGCTGCACTATATAAATAAATATATATGCACAGATAAAAATATATATAGCACAGCAGGGCAGCAGCAGAAGCCAGGGAGATTCAACCCACCCCCCCTCCCCTCCCCTCCCCTCCCCTCCCCCGGGCCCCACGAATCCCCCAAACCCCAAGGTTATTACTATGTTCATTATTCACAACATTGGTTAGCTGTAAAAGAAAAAAAATCCACCTTGAATAATGGGTTAACACAGGGCGTCACGGGCGGCAGCAGAACACCATCTAGCAGAGGCAGGTGACTCTGGAAGGAGTCTGTAGTCCTGCTACGCTGCGCTGCCCGGAAGCCGGACCGAGCAGCAGCAATTTAGAGAGGGCATAGGAGTGTCGGCTTGCCGCCCGGCCACATCGTCCGTGACGCTTGGCGGCAGGGACCGGGTGAGAAGGGCAGGAGGCAGGCGCCGGGCAGGGCAGGCGCCGGCGCACGCTGCCCGATACTTTAAACTTGTGCAGGGATCATTTGCGGAGGGGGGGCGGGCCGGCGGCGCCATTCGACCTCCCTACGCCTCTGAAGCCAATTAACCTACCAGTATATTTTTGGATTGTGGGAGGAAACCGGAGTACCCAGAGTAAACCCACGCAAACTCAGGAAGAATATGTAAACTCCGCACAGTTAGAGCCATGGTGGGAATTGAACCCATGACCTCAGTGCTGTGAGGCAGTAATGCTAACCATTACACCATCCTTGATGCCCCTCTAACAAATAGGAACTACAAGTACTTGTTCATTGCATAATGTTTTTCTGTATGGTATTATTGTACATTGTTGTGTACTGTTTATTCTTGCTTTGAGAAAGATTTTAGCCAATAAACTTAGTTGGAGTGGAGCAATAAGAGAATATACACCATGCTGTTGGCCTCTTCAGATGCCACTGCACACCAGACAACCCAATAGTGATCTGACGCCTATAGCTCTCAATAAACTTCAACAGTTTCAAAGGGATTGTTCTTAATCTCCAACACGATTTAAGAAGAGGCGTTGTTCATCCACAAGTTGCTTTTCATTAAAAGGTTTCCCAGATGTGAACAGTATATAACAAGAATCCCAGCGCGTTTCGTCAACCGAGTGACTTTATCAGGGGGGTATTAACAGGTCTAAGAACATAAATGTTGTAATCAATATCTTATCATGATACAATTTAAAATTCTGTACAAAGTATATTATACAAGAGTACATTATATTTAATAAAAGGCTGATTTATAACAATAAAGAGCACAAAGAATATAAGGTGGTGGTGTAGGTCCAAGGTAGTGATGTATTCATAAGTGCTGATAAACACAGAAAGATAATTTATAGATAATATACCTTCCAATAAAGATGAGGTTGATACTGGAAAGGTCGACAGCCAAAAGGTCAACATGGGGCTTTTCACTTTTTTTTGAGCTGACATGTGTCAACAGGCGGTATTTCATGCCCTACCATCCACAAGGGCATGGAGGGAGAATCTAATAGTGCCTGAAGCATGGCGAGCACAGCTGGCCATGCGAGGGGGTGCGGGCCACTTTGACGGTGTTCATTAGAAAAAAAGGGTTTTTTTGGCCAGTCGCACAGAAATTGTCTTTGTTCCATGTATAGGTTTGGAGGACCCCTTATATTGAAGTGTTAGTCATGGACATCTATACACATTAGGGTTGTGCTACCACAGGACACGATTGAAACAAATTAGGCGGAGAAAAAGAGAATGTCACTGTGCGGTGCACCAAAATATTGAATTAAAATGTAACCTTTATTGAAACACTTTATTAAAATAATGTTGCGAAATATAATACTGCTTTCACATTGCAGAAATATGTAATGACACGGTATTCTTAAATGGGACTTTAAAACGGGTCTGAGCCTTGAGACCTTTCACATTGCAGGTGAAAACCATTTTAAAAATCATTTAATACCATTCAAACATTCAACCCGTTTAACCCCCAAGGGACACGTTTCAAGCCATTGAAATAGAGCTGTTCAAACTGCCAAAAAAACGGCTTTAAAACGTGTAGGACTCTGCTTTTTAACCGTGTTGAAATACCAGTTAACTTTAACCGGTAAATCAACTCTGGCACTTTCACATTGCAGCCTTAAACGTTTTAAAATGGAAAAAAAACGACAATATACCGTTTTAAAAGTGCGATGTGAAAGTGGTATTAGACACATACAAACATGTAAGACACGGACAGTGAAGTAAAAAGGATATAGTATCCTCACACGGTGGGGCCCCGAGATGGAATCCCTCCTAAATATTGGTAGAGATCTTTCTTAAATGGTGCGTGAATAACTCAGATAATTGCCTGTTGTGTACCTATTAGCAACAATGTATTGGTGATTCCTTTAATTGGAATATCTTTAACAATCACAGTATATAGGTATCAACAGGTATGAGGGGGAGACAGGGTGCTGGGTCTGCGTACGCTTCGCAGGAGGAGCTTCTTTAGGACCAGGGCAGGGCCCCACGGTGTGAGGATACTATGGGGGTTATTCTAGTTCACTCTTTCTGACAAAATCCTTCTTAGATGGACAAAACCATGTGCACTGCAGGGGGGCAGATGTAAAATGTGCAGAGAGAATTAGAATTAGGTGAGTTATTTTGTTTCTGTGCAGGGTAAATACTGACTGCTTTATTTTTACACTGCAATATAGATCTCACTTTGTAGTAAAACCCCACCCAAATCTAATTCTCTCTGCACAAGTAACATCTGCCCCACCTGCAGTGCACATGGTGTTGTCCATCTAAGAAGGATTTTGTCAGAAAGAGTGAACTAGAATAAGGCCCTATATCCTTTTTACTTCACTGTCCGTGTCTTACATGTTTGTATGTGTCTTATATTTTGCAACATTATTTTAATAAAGTGTTTCAATAAAGGTTACATTTTAATTCAATATTTTGGTGCACCACACAGTCACATTCTCTTTTTCTCTGCTTAATGTGTTCATATTGACAGTGTCAACATCCAAGACAAAAAAGTGAAAGACCTATGTCTTTACTGTCAACCTAGCCATTGTTGACCCTCCACCCATGTCGACATTCGCTATGTCGACCTAGTTCATGTTTCAAACGAAGCCATGTTGACCTTGAGTGGTCAACCCAATGCATGTCGACCTAAAATTGGTCATTTCAATGACCCATACCGCTCTCATCCACTGCTGCAATTTAGATAGACCTCTTTACAGGTTCCAAAATGGGAACATTTTTACGGGAATAAAAACACTGCAGATGGAAAGAAAAATTTCCATCTGTGCAGTTCCTTCATCCCTTAACCTGTGTTGACCTTGTGCATTTTTATCTTTTGCTGTTTACCTACACATTGCCCACCTAATGTATCACACCCATTGTATACAAACACACATGGCCTGTGACAACTGATTTATACAAACACACACATAACTGTATGATCACATCAGCGCCCTCTACTGGTCACAGGACCACTGTGAACAAATAGAAATCTGTGATTTAAACAAATTGCTTTTGCCAATGTCGAGGTAAACGCTGTAGTAATCATGGGAAGTCATGTATACACACATATGGCAGGTAACATCTCTTCCACATAGTAATCAGTGCCCTCAGGATAAGTGTCACAGTACACCCTGCCTGGGTCTGGGACATGCACCAGGAATGCTGGGTCCTGTCTCCCATCAGTGTACGTGGCAGGGAGGGAGGAGGGATCCAGATTCATCGCTGGGAGGAGGGACAGCTGGACGGTAAGGAAGTAATGACTGCTGTTCTACTCGCACTAGGGGAAAATGAATGCACCAGAGGGTAGATGTACTATATACACACACAGACACAGACAGCACTCTGCAACAATGTAACAACTTATACACTCACCAGCTGCATGAATTAATTAAATGTAACAGTGTATTGTAAATGTAACAGTGTATTATACATGTAACGGTGTATTATAAATGCAACACTGTATGCAGTCATAGGTGAGCCATAGCTACACTGCTAAGAGTAACATATGGACGCTGTGACTCACATCACTGTAAAATGTGCATATTCACCGAAATCATTGGGAGGACCATAGTAAAGTGGGTTTGGGTGCTATACACAAATCCCCCCGGCAGGTGGCGCTGTAAACATAGAACCCAACTTTTTTTTGCTTTTCTCTGTAAAACACTAGAGTGAGCACATGAATAGCCATTCCTGTCTGCAATGCTGAGAGACAAAGTTGTAGACTGAGTGCAGAATACAGTAATTCTGTACTGTGACTGTCCCATAAAATTAAACATCAGACCTTTATATTACACTTTCACAAACTGTTTCCTTTCTGATCTATGTTTGGAAAGTAATAGCAACTATATAAGAGTAAATTACTGAGTGGGGCTGCAGTGGGACTACAAGTAACAGCATTGCTGTTAAAATCAGCTGCATTAGGTCATACTCAGCCTAGTGTCTGTAAATGTGGATACTAGTTTTTTTTTTTTTTTCTTCAATAACTTTATGAGTTATACTCGGTGACCTGTGGGTGGAGAGCTGGTTCTGTAACCCCATGGTGACCAGATAAGACTGAGAAGTGCTGTAATGCAGTTATGCGCACCCCTCTTCTGCCTGGGAACTCTCTGCAATATCGGAAGAGATGCTTTAAAAGTTCCTGAAATTCCAATTAGCAGATGTAATGTGTTTCCTACTGCAAGCCAGAGGCTGCCAGCATGGAGAGGGTTAAGCTGAGAGCATACAGCGTGGCAGTGTGTAGCTGCTGGATGTCTCATACATCTGGCTGCCTGGAGGTAGGTGTATGGACAAGCTTCACCCACCAACACAACTATAAATATATATATATATTTCCAAGCTAAAAAGTTTGGAGGGGGTATTTTATACACCAAGGCAGATAGGAGAGGCTACAGATGTCACAAGTGTGCCGTGGTTTTATTCTAAGGGGTACATTTGCTAAAGCTTCTAAAAATGAAAAGAGGTTGTTCATAGCAACCAATTATTTTCTAGGATGCAATAGAGAAATGATAGACAGGATTTAATTGGTTGCTATAGGCAACATCACCGCTTTTCATTTTTGGAAGCTTTAGTAAATTTACAGCTTAAGCTCTTTTCTGCATACGGTATTAAATGTGTCTTCAATAAATATCAAACTTAAGGTCGGAAGGATAATAATCTGTATTAATAACTGCATGAAACAACATTGTCCTCCCCAGCCCTAATGTCATTGTTTCTGTTTCCTCTACCCCCATGTTATTGTCGCTGTCCTCTTCTGCCCCCATGTCATTGCCATTTTTTTTCTCGATCCCCATGTCATTGGCGCTGCCCTCTTCTGCCCCCATGTCATTGCCACTGTAATTCTCTATCCCCATGTCATTGGCACTGCCCTCTTCTGCCCCCATGTCATTGCCACTTTTTTCTCTATCCCCATGTCATTGTCGCTGCCCTCTTCTGCCCCATGCCATTGTCGCTGCCCTCTTCTGCCCCATGTCATTGGTGCTGTTTCCTCTACGCCCATATCATTGTTGCTGCCCTCCTCGGCCAATGTCATTACTGCTGTAATTCTCTATTCCCATGTCATTGGCGTTGCCCTCTTCGGCCCCCATGTCATTGCTGCTGTCCTTCAATACCCGTATGTCATTGGCTCCATCCTCCTCTGCTCCCATGTCATTGTCGCTGTCCACCTCTGCCCCCATGTCATTGTCACTGTTCTCCTTTCATTGGTGTTGTCCTTCTCTGCCCCAATACAATGTAAATTGCTCTTCGCTTTCCCCGTGTGATATCATTATTGCTGTCCTCTTCTTACACCTGTAGTAAAATGTCGAGTGAGGAAGGGAAGGCAGAAGAGGAGGTCACTGCGACTGAGCTGGAGAAGATTGCAGATCTTATATTGAAGGACGATGGGGATTTGGAGCCACAGGAAAGATCCCAAACTGGTGAACTACAAAAGACGTCAGACGCTGAACCAGCTCTGAACTCTGAAGGCCAAGAACCCCAAGTAATACAAACACAGCCAACCCCAATGGAGTGTTGTGACCCAGTGAGCTTAGAACCAGTGACTGACGTTGGTCCCATTCATGAAGAACAAGAAAGTCCAGTAAGTACTTCAGCTCTTCTCAGCCTACATTAGACGTGGGCCTCTGTACTTTGTGCCCGAAGCAATTGTAATCTCATTCATTCACTACAAGTTTAGTGCCGAAGTGAGTCCTGAAGCACTGATTACCTGGTGCTAATGAATATGCGATACGGTGATATTATCTACAGCATTTAGGTCTACAAGCATTAGGTCTACACCACTAGGTCGACCTGCATTTAGGTTGACATGCATTTAGGTCGACATGGTCATTAGGTCGACTTTTATAAGGTCAACGTGGGGAAGGTCGACAGGCAAAAAGTCGACATGGGGTCATTTGACTGTTTTATGAGTCGACATGTGCCGACAGGTGGTATTTCATGCCCTACCATCCACTAGGGCAAGGCGGGAGAATAAAATAGTGTGCCGAGCGTAGCGTTGCACTGTGCCCGAAGCATGGCGAGCGGACGCGGTGCTATGTTGACTCTGTCGACGCTTGAAAAAAAAAAGAGAAAAAACATGTTGACTTTTTCACTGTCGACCTAATGACCCTGTCGACCTAACCCAGGGCTGGGCAATTGCAGCCCTCCAGATGTTGAGGAACTACACATCCCAGCATGCCTTGCATCAGTTTCAGCATGGCCACATAGCAAAATTAATGCAAAGCATCCTGGGATGTGTAGTTTCTCAACATCTGGAGGGCCGCAATTGCCAAGCCCTGACCTAACCCATGTCGACCTTCACTCAGGTCGACCTAAATGCAAGTCGACCTAATGGTGTAGACTAATGCTTGTAGACCTAAATGCAGTCTGACGAATGATCCCATTCCATGAATATATATATTTTCATGAACATAAGTTCAGGCCACAAATCAGGACACCAGCATGTGGATGTGGTGACCCATATTTCCTATTTTTGGGGGAATCATTTATTTTTATTGAACAGATAATAGAATAATAGTTTTGCGTCTACGTTTTCACCGTGTCAACTTTATCTGCCTTTTACAATATAACCTTTTTCACCCTGTCGACCATGAGGGGTACCCCTAGTGACTGCCACCCTAATGTCCACACCCGCATTAATGTTAGGCATGTAACTGGAGGCAGTCAGCGTTCAGAACAGACTCTCTTTCTAGCATTTTTTATAGGGTTTAGTTTGCCGTTTCGGGGCACTTTACCCCTTTGAATGCCAACGTTGCTGTGAGGGATCCTCAAAATATCCGCTAAAAATGCCGGCGCCGCTCAGAGCGACTGTTCTTTTAGTATAAATAACTACGAATCCAGCCAAGTCAGTTCATTGAAGTTTAGTTAAATATTCCACCCAAAAAAAGAACGGTCGCTGTGGGCGGCGCTGGCATGTTTAACGGATGTTTTGAGGATCTCTCACAGCAAACGTTGGCACTCAGAGGGTTAATAAAGAATGGAAAGCGCTTGAGACTTTAAAGTCCAGCCATTGATACCCAGTCATGGTGGTAATCCTGTGCTGGTATCGTAATGTTGGGCATACCCAAAGTTACCCACTCTGTGGAACCTTTCATCCAGGGAGCAGGAAGAGGGTCTTCCTCAGTAGTTAAGGCTGCCGCAGCCACATTCCTTACATGGGTCAGTTTGTGTATTGGTAAATAAGTAGTTTATATACATTTAGAACCCAAAACTGTGGACTGTTGGGCATATTGCCTCCCAAAGGGGCTGATTTACTAAGTCACGGAGAGAGATAAATTGCCAACCAATCTGCTCCTAACTGTCATGTTACAGACTGCATTTAAAAATTGACAGGAGCTGATTGGTTGGTAGTTTTTTCTTTCCACGTTATCACTCTCAAAGACTTATAACATTTTTTCATTAGTGTTGATTACATTTTTCCAATAGTGACACGTATTTAGCACGTTGTACTCTACATGTATCTCAGTATGTTATTCATGTTTTAGGACGCAGATGCAAAAGGAAGCACATGGACAACTTGGGGAACATGGGGTAAAACCCTTCTATCCTCAGCCAGTGCAACTGTAGGTGAGATGATCTTGTTCCTGGGACCTACAGCAAGTCTGCATTGTCACTGCTCTGTTTTACCTTGGAAAAGCTAATGCCACCCAGGCAGACAAAAGGAAAAAATGTATTTAAATGTATGTGCCAGGTGCAGAAGTATATGCATGTACTTCACAGAAAGAGTAGTAGATAAGTGGAATAGCCTCCCATCGGGATGCAGTGTAAATCTCGGTGGTCGGGATCCCGGCGTTCAGAATCCCGACGCTGGAATCCCGACCGCCGAAATCCCGACTACCAAAATCCAGACACTTTCTCCCTCCGGGGGTGTCCACGACACCCCCGGAGGGAGAATAAAAGAGTGTGCCGAGCGTAGCGAGGCACCGGGCCCGCTGCGGGATCCACGTCCCCCCCTTGTCGGGATTTCGGCGGTCAGGATTCCAGCGTCGGGATTCTGAACGCCGGGATCCCAACAGCCGGGATTTAATACTGAATCCCCTCCCATCAGAGGTGGTAGAGGCAAATACAGTAGAGCAATTTAAACATGCTTGGGATAGGCATATTAATTTCCTTACAAAGAAATAAAGATCAAATATGGTTTGAGGTAACATGTTTAAAAAAGGTGCAGACTACATGGGCCAAGTCGTTCTTCTCTGCCGTCAAATTCTATGTTTCTATATGTTTCTATGTTACTCAACAGCTTAAAGATGAGGCTGCACACCCTATGTTTACACAATAGTGTAATGACAACAAAGACATTATGGGGGGTATTCAATATGTGCCTCACCTATTCAGTGTTGCCGTTAACGATAGAATTGAAGCGTACCGGCTTTTTTTTGTGTGTGGCTCTCCAGCTCTTGTGAAACTACACATCCCAGCATGCACGGTCACAATTTTAGCATTAACTTATAGCAAAACTGTTGCCGGGCATGCTGGTACTTGTAGTTCCACAACAGCTAGCCGGCAAGGCCTGTTATGCATCATTGTGCCAACGATCTCTGCATGAGACTATAAATTATTCTGGCTTCTCACCAATTGCTAGTAATTGTAGTAGATTAACATAAAACCTTTGCGCCAACAGGCCACGGGCTATCTGCTGTAAAGGAGAAAGCAGGAGCCACTTTGCGGATCAGGACCTCCGAGTCCGAAGAAGGTTGTGATGCCATAAGCTCTGAAGCTGTAGAACAAGGTGATGTATTATACTGTTATGTTACTTGTCCCAGCCACGGACATCAGGAAATAAACCCCTCAAACCAGTTACAGGTTAAAGGAAATAACCTTGGCTCCCACACACGTATTTATAAATTTATAAATATATCTATGGATGAATCACATATGTTTTATTAGGTAGGTGGCCTAGATTGTCCCTACTGTATAATCCCACATGTGATGAGCCCACACCCCTGAGCTGGACTTTGGCTGACTTTTATGACCGTATCACTACTGTAATTCCAGCACTGCAGACACTTTGTGGCGCCTTATAAATAAAAGTAAATAAAGTAATAAAGTAAAAATACTTTCCTATCCTCACCTGGGTGTAGGCTTACTAAATCTTCTAAAACAGACAAGTGAAGGTGTTGCCCATAGCAACCAGCATCAGATTATAGCTATCATTTCTCTATTGCTACCTAGAAAATGATTGACAGAATCTCATAGGTTGCTATAGGCAACAACTACTTGTCTTTTTTAGAAGCTTTAGTAAATGCACCACTGATCGCGTCTCCTGTGCTAAAGTTTTAGCCTAGTCCTATGTCAAATGATTTAACCCGTAGGGACAGATGTATCAAGCTTCAAAAAGTGATACAATGGAGAGTGCGAAACAACCAGCCAATCAGCTCCCGCCTGTCATTTTTCAAACCCAGCCTTGGGAGCTGATTGGCTGGTTGTTTATTGCTCTCCATTTTATCACTTTTTGAAGCTTGATACATCTGGCCCAAAATAATTTAAGCTCCAAATAGCTAATTAAGATGTCTGTGTACTAAAAGCCGTGGAGAGGGGCCTGATTCAGACCTGTTCGCAGCCTTGTCATTTTCAAACCCAGCCTATAACGTGGAAGTGAGGCTGGTACTTTATCTCTTCCTAAGGCTTAGTACATAGACTTCTAGGTAAAGGGTCAGACACATGGTGCAGTGGCGGGGTGCTGGCATCAGTAAGCGTTTATGCTCCGTAACTCGTTAAGCGTGCATATTTCTTAGCTCTCTCCCTGAAATTCATTATATCCTGTACATTATCTCACTGTGGATAGATTATTATTATTCGTTATATTGTGCTACTAGGGGTCTGCTTAGAAAGTACAGAAACCGGATGTACAAAACAAGAACAAAGTGACTTACAGCAGAAAACCTTTGTAGGACATGGACAAGGTTTAGCACCATTGCTGCATCAGCAGTCAGAATATAGAAATAAGCAACGCATGATATTAAGTGATGGCAGAGAGGCAGGAGGAGGGGACAATGGGAACAATTCAGCCAGGCTCGCTAAGCAGCAGTCGTTCACTGCTTAGCAAGCCCTGAAATGCCGCCCGGCCAAACATCCCCAACCGCCGGATCCCCTTGGTACCATGCGAGGGGGTGTATGCGAACACATCCCCTCGCATGCGGCTGAAGGGGATAGGAATCATTTGATGGTCGTGACCATGGAATGTTTTATTTTTCTCTTTCCGAAATAAGTCCGTCTGAACTGACTTTTATTTCTGTCTGCCAAAGAAGAGGTGAGCTCCGCCTGCGTTCCCTGGGGAATTCTCAGTGTTTTCTTGGGGATGCCCATTAAACACTGGCCGATCCCCTGCTCGCCCCACTCCCTACCATACCCATACGAACGCTTCGGCGACTGTGATAGCCGCCAAAGGCGTTCCTACAGCAGCCCTGCACATGTGCAAATACATGCATGCGCAAAGCCGCACCATCGGTCTCCAGTGTGAATACGCTGGGGACCGACCAGTATTGAATCACCCCCAATGTCACAGTGCACACAGCAGACACAAAACTCATTGTCCAGCTGAAAGATGAAGACTCTAAACATCACATGGGAGGACAGAGGGAGGGCATAAAGAAGAGGCAGGATGTCACAATGATAACAGATCTCAGAGGAACCTTACAAAGCCTCTCTGCTTACAAGAACATGTGCCACGTTACTGTGGTTGCCACGGTAGTATTATGGAAAATAGGTGATAGTCACTTGACTCTGCATCAAGCCACGCCTTACCTATACCCTTTACACCATATTACACCATGTAACACAATTTTACACATTCTGCACATATAAGGCACTTTTGCTAAATTATCTTTCTCTATTGCTTTGATTATAGTATTGACGGAAAAAGAAGATTGCCCGGTAGAACCTTTGTCACCTTCCACAAGTTCTCGCGGTGTGTTTTCAGCATTAACAAATGTCGTACAGAATACGGTGAGTAATTATGGCCTCGGCGTAATACAAGTGCAGCAGTCAGCACCTGTTCTGCATGGTTTGGCTGTCATACATATAATTTCCTTTTAGATATGACCATTACAGGGGTTTCAAAAAGAGATTCGATGCTATAAATGATCCTTGATGTCTACACAGACAGCTGATCATGGGGAGATGTATCAAACCTTCTGAAGAGGACAAGTGGAGAAGTTCCCTGTAGTTACCAATCAGCTTTTAGCTATCATTTATCAAGTACATTGTATAACATGATAGGTAAAATCTAATTGGTTGCTGGTATAACCTCTTCACATGGCCTCTTTAAAATAGGTACTTGTGTATTTTGGCGGCGCCCCCGATGTCCGTCGTACGACGAACAGATCGCATGCCATGCACCCGATGGCATGCGATGCGATGCGACGCGATTTTGACCCCCTATACGACCAAAAATCGTATAAGCACCCTAAAGGGTGCTTTTGAGCACCCAAATGGGTGCTAACAATGTTAAATGCACCCCCACGCCACCCCCCACTATAAACGTGAACCCGAAGCGTGGCGAGCGCAGCGAGCCCACAAGGGGCGGCGGTACGCGTCCTACGACCTTTTCATACCCCCACTATCCACGTCGGCGTGGAGATGAGAATAGAATAGTGTGGCGAGCGCAGCGAGCCACCGAGCCCGAAGCGTGGCGAGCGCAGCGAGGGGACGCGGATACCTTCACAGTTATACGCGTCCCCTCGCGGGCTTCACAGGTGTCCGTGGCGACGCGGACACCTGTGAAGCCCGCGAGGGGAAGCGTTTACCTGTGAAGGTATCCGCGTCCCCTCGCGGGGCTCGCTGCGCTCGCCACGCTTCGGGCTCGGTGGCTCGCTGCGCTCGCCACACTATTCTATTCTCAACTCCAAGCCGACGTGGATAGTGGGGGTATGAAAAGGTCGTAGGACGCGTACCGCCGCCCCACGCGGGCTCGCTGCGCTCGCCACGCTTCCGGTTCACGTTTATAGTGGGGGGTGGCGTGGGGGTGCATTTAACATTGTAAGCACCCATTTGGGTGCTTAACATAGTATAAGCACCCATTAGGGTGCTTATACAATGTTTAATCGCATCGCATCCTATGGCATCGTATGCCATGTACAATGGCATACAATTTCAAAATTGTATGCCATCGTGCACTATCGTACGATATTGCGTCGCATCGCATACCATCGTATGTGTTATGGTATGCGATGCGATGGGCACCGCCAAAATACACAAGTACCTTAAAATATTTGTTTCATCTCCCCCATATGAAATACCCTATGGCAGTGTTTTTTAACCACTGTGCTTTGGCACACCAGTGTGCCTTCAGCTGTTCTCAAGTGTGCCCCCAGATCTAGAGATGCCCAAACCAGTTTACAGCCACCACCAGTTCTACTGTTACTTACTGGTCTCTTCTTTTCATGTAAAAGGCCAATGTATTGTATTTTTGTTACCTATGGGGACCAGTGTGATTGTTTTTTATATGGGGGCCAATAGGTTTGGTTTTTTCCTGTGGGGGCCAATGGGTTTTGCCCTGTTAAAATCTTATTTAGTGTGCCAAAAGGTTGAAAATCCCTGCCCTAATGATTTTTCGGGAATGCTCATGTTGTATACCAGGCATGGCCAAACTATTGTCCTCCAGCTGTTGTGAAACTACAAGTCCCATCATGCCTTGCCAAAGTTTTGCTATCAGGGAATGCTAAAACTATGGCAAGGCATGCTGGGATGTGTAGTTTCACAACAGCTGAAGGGCCACAGTTTGGCCATGCCTATTGTATTCCGTAATGATACAGCTATCCACAAGAAAGTCTGTGATATGAAATTATACTGTAAACCATATGAAATGATGTACATAACAGGCTACTCTAGTTTTTCTTGTGGTACCAGAAGTATATTTGTAAACGTGTTTTGTAAGATATGTATATCTCTGATGGTACATTCCTACTGCAGGGTAAGTCCGTTCTCAGTGGTGGCCTCGATGCCTTGGAGTTTATTGGGAAGAAGACCATGAATGTACTTGCAGAAAGTGACCCTGGATTTAAGAAAACGAAAATTCTTATGCAGAGAACAGTATCTTTATCGCAGGTGAGTCACGCAGTCCCCCAAACACTGGGTGCTCATTTACATGGGCGTTTTACAAGCAAGACATAATGACATTTTACACCTTTCACAGCAGTCCTATGTAAATGTTTGGATCCACTAGTCCATACCCTGATCTGGCAAATCCACTCTGCCATTTTCTGTACTTGTTAGGCCACACCCCCTTCATGGCATAATACATAATTTCTTTTTCGTCCACTAGGGGGCACAGGAGTTCATGCTGGGTATGAGAGGTGAGGTAGCAGAGCGTGCACTAAAGGGTTACAAAAATGTACCCAGCATGCTCCCTGCCTCCCTTCTCCCTCATAACCTGTCCCCTGACCCTGGGTCACCAGTTTTTTTCTTTGGTGCCAAGGAGAGAGCAGCACCATTATCGCGGCTGTTAGAACAGCCATGGGTTAGAGCTGCTGCGGCGGGTGCTCTTTTAGTGAATCACCGGCAGCGCAGCTCCATCACTCGGCGGCGGCGACGGCAGCGCTGGCGACTGGGCTGGGGACTTCCGTCGCGGGACCCTCTCTCGGAGGCTCCCGCATGCTGCACTCCGTCCCCGGGCAGGTAAGCGGCGGTTCCCTGCTTGCAGGGAGCCGCGTCTAGCAGCGATCCCCCCGTTTGTATGGGAGTCAGCGGGGGGGGCAGGCAGTGGGGGTCTGGACTGCTCCACCTTTCCACTAGATCACCAGGGACAATTAGTCAGGCTATGTCCCGGGGGTTGATGCCTGAGGGGGAGGTTAGACAGCCTGGGAACTTACAGCCATACACATTGTAAATGTTGTATATTGGGCCTGGTTAGTACTTGAGTGGGAGACCACATAGGAACACCAGGTGCTGTAGGTTAGTCCCTCCCCCACCCCTGGGGAAGTGCTGTGGCTTGCTCTCTGATTGCCCCAGGTGTCCCAGCTCCTCGTTAAGGTCCTAATCAGCAGCCATTCTGGCACTTGCTGGGTTTAGAGACGGAGGCTGCTGGGATTCTCCCCCACACCCTGCTCCTGGAAGCCTGGTGTGTGTGTGTAGTATTTCTCCTCTCCTGCTGCTGGCTGGATTGTTGAGCTCTGCTGATGTCTTCTTTCCAATATCATTGGAAGCTTGAAGACAGCCTGGGATCTACAGCTAATGCTGTATATTGGGCCTGGTTAGTACTTGAGTGGGTGACCACATAAGAACACCAGGTGATGTAGGATTGCCCCAGGTGTCCCAGCTCCTCATTAAGGTCCTAATCAGCAGCCATTCTGGCACTTGCTGGGTTTAGAGATGGAGGCTGCTGAGATTCTCCCCCACACCCTGCTCCTGGAGCCTGGTGTGTGTGGTATTTCTCCTCTCCTGCTGCTGGCTGGATTGTTGAGCTCTGCGGATGTCTTCTTTCCAATATCATTGGAAGCTTGAAGATAGCCTGGGATCTACAGCTAATGCTGTATATTGGGCCTGGTTAGTACTTGAGTGAGTGACCACATAGGAACACCAGGTGATGCCAGGTGTCCCAGCTCCTCATTAAGGTCCTAATCCGCAGCCATTCTGGCACTTGCTGGGTTTAGAGACGGAGGCTGCTGGGATTCTCCCCCACACCCTGCTCCTGGAGCCTGGTGTGTGTGTGGTATTTCTCCTCTCCTGCTGCTGCTGGCTGGATTGTTGAGCTCTGCGGATGTCTTCTTTCCAATATCATTGGAAGCTTGAAGATAGCCTGGGATCTACAGCTAATGCTGTATATTGGGCCTGGTTAGTACTTGAGTGGGTGACCACATAGGAACACCAGGTGCTGTAGGAGTACGGATGGTGTAATGGTTAGCATAACTGCCTCACAGCACTGAGGTCCTGGGTTCGATTCCCACCATGGCCCTAACTGTGCGGAATTTGTATATTCTCCCCGTACTTGAGTGGGTTTCCTCCGGGTACTCCGGTTTCCACCCACAATCCCAAAAAAAAAAATTTGCCCCAGGTGTCCCAGCTCCTCATTAAGGTCCTAATCAGCAGCCATTCTGGCACTTGCTGGGTTTAGAGATGGAGGCTGCTGGGATTCTTCCCTACACCCTGCTTCTGGAGCCTGGTGTTTGTGGTATTTATCCTCTCCTGCGGCTGGCTGGATTGTTGGGCTCTGCTGCTGTCTTCCTTCCAATATCATTGGAAGAGATGAAAGTTTGAAACACTGTCACCATTCATAGTATTGGCTTTGCATATACGGTGTCTCCTTTTCAGCTTGCTGAATTGTTGAGTTTATCTGCCCATACCAAATGGCTTTGCTAAAGCTTTGTGGGTAAGGCTGCAAGTGTGTTGCTTGGGTGTCAGTGTTGTAACTGCTGGTGTTTTTTGTCTTTTTTCATGGACAGTATGCCTAAGGCGAAACCTGGCAAGGAGACTCCATCTCCGATGCAGCGTACCTGTAGGGTATGTGTGGACATACTCTCTCGGCAGGAGGAGGATATCTGTTCCGGGTGTTTGGCCCTTGAAACAGATCTTCTGCCGCCTTCACAGCAGGAACCGGCCTGGGCTTCGACCTTGACTCAGGTATTGACATATTGACCGCTTGTCAACTCCTGTACCTCCTGCGCCCCTGCCCCCTGTGCCCATGCCCCCTGTGGCAGTGGCCAGCACCAGTGTTGGGGCAGCTCCTGCTTATGTAGAGCCCCCTTGGTGGCAATCCTTTGCACAATCTGTGCAGGGGTTGACGGCTACTCTGGCGGGCAGGGATTCCAGGAGGCAGTGTAGGCAGCAGAGTCCCGATGCGGGTTCTCCGCGTTCCGATTTGGATTCCAGCTCAGAGGGGAGTTCTTACTCTTCAGTGGCGGAATCCGCAGGGGCCGATGACACTTTGTCCTCAGCGGAGGTAGAGTCTCTGATGCAGGAGGTTAAGGCAGTCCTCCAGATGGAGGATGAGGCTCCTGCCCCTAAAAGTAAAGACCTGCTTTTTAAGCGTCTTAAAAAGGTATCGGCCCAGCTCCTGCCTTCGGCCCTCATGGAGGATTTATTGGAGACTGCGTGGTCTCATCCGTTTAGAAGGTTCCAGCTTTCCAAGCGACTTACTACTGTTTAACCTGTTTCTCCCACAGAGAGGGCTAAGTGGGAAAATCCTCCCCTGGCGGATGATCATGTTGCGCGATTAGCTCGCGCTTCAGTACTGCCCATTTCGGATTCTTCATCTTTGAAGGACCCCTCTGAGAATTTCCTCAGGACTGCTTTTTCACAGGCAGGGGCCATTAGGCGTACCACGCTTGCCGCGTCATGGGTGGCCAAGGCAGTGTCTGAGTGGGCGGGCAAGGTGGAGAGAGGTTTGTCCAACGGCACTAGTCCTTCCTCTAGATTTTCCTCATCCACTAAGGGCTATGCCCTGACATTCCGGTTCCCCCCTCCTCAGTGTTATTTTTGCACGGGTCTTCCAAAGAACCCAGCGAAACGACAAGTGCTACAGCTTTCCATCTGCTCTCTTTTGGACTCGAACGTCATTGTTCCAGTTCCTCAGGAGCAGAGGGGTCAGGGGTTCTTCTCCACCCTATGCTTGATTGACAAAATAGATGGTTCTCACCGTCCTATCCTGAATCTGAAGTCGCTCACTATTTTTCTGTGAGTGCCGAAGTTTTGCATGGAGTCCCTGCGTTCGATCATTCTCTCACTGGAGCCAGGGGACTTCATGGCCTCGCTAGATATACTTCACATCCATCCGACAGGAACATCAGCACTTTGAGGTTCGCCCTTCGGGTTGAACACTTCCAGTTCAGGGCGCTACCTTTTGGTTTATCTACGGCTCCCAGGGTGTTCACCAAGGTGATGGCGGTCAGGGCTGCACACCGTCACCGGCTGGGGGTTCGGATGATTCCATACCTGGACGGCCCACTGATTTTGGCAAAGTCCCCAGACCTACTACGGAGTCATTTGCAGGTCATGATTACACTTCTGTTATCTCACGGTGGAGGATAAGCTGGAAGAAATCGTTTCTTACTCCTTCCCAAAGGACACTTCACTTGGGAGCTCGGCTGGGCACTCGGTTGTAGAGAGTATATCTTCCAGAGGATAAGATCCACTCCCTTCAGAGGAAGATTCATTCCCTTATAGGTCACAGAAGGGTCTCAGTACACAAGTGTATGGTGGTGTCTTCGACATGGTAGAGTATACACAGTTTCACTCGCGCCCACTTCGGCTTTACACTCTCAGCCAGTGGACAGGAGATCATACTCGTCTAAGGAGTCAATTGATCACACTGCCCCCGAAGGTTCGCCTGTCTCTCACATGGTGGTTAAAGACAGACAACTTGTCTCAGGGCCGCCCGTTTTGGATTCCACGGGGCTGGGGAGCGGTTTGCAATTCTCAATCTTTTCAGGGTCGCTGGACGGCTCAGGAGAGTCGCCTTCCGATCAATCTCCTGGAATTGAGAGCAATCCTTCTGGCTCTTCAGAGGTTGGGGTCCCTCATCCGAGGGTGCCCTGTAAAGATCCGGTCCGACAGCACCACGCCCGTGGCCTTTATCAACAGGCAGGGCGGGACACGCAGCAAAGGAGCGATGAAAGAAGTCTCCAAGATATTCAGGTGGCCGGAGAAGCAGATTTCTGCAATCTCTGCAGTCTTCATCCCAGGGGTTCTCAATTTTGAGGCAGACTTTTTAAGTCGGCAAGATAGTGTACGCATTCCCCCTGTTTCAACTCCTACTTCGCCTTCTGTGGAAGTTCAGAAAGGAGGGAGGAATGATGATCCTAGTGGCCCCAGATTGGCCCCGTCGAGGTTGTTACACGGATCTATGGAACCTGTTGGTAGCCTCTCCTCTGAGTCTACCTCTGCGTCCAGACCTAATTTCACAGGGGCCATTCCGACACCCGGTCTTGAGTCGCCTGGCCTTGACGGGCTGGCTGTTGAGGTGTCCCTCTTTAGAGGTTTTCCGGGCACTTCAATCGTCTCCTTTCGAGCCTCTGGAGGAGGTGGATCTGAAATGGCTATCCTGGAAGGTGGCTTCTTGTTGGCTATTTCCTCAGCACGAAGGGGGTCTGACATGAGTGCATTATCATGGAAACCGTCTTTTCTGGTATTTCACCCGGACAGTGCGGTTCTTTGTACCAAACTGGATTTTCTTCCAAAGGTGGTGTCTGAGTTTCACCTTAACCAGGAAATAGTGGTGCCTTCTTTTCCAGGTTCTTCTGAAGCTGAAGCTTCTCTTGATGTAGTCCGTGCGTTGCAGATTTATCTTCGCAGGACTAAGTCAACTTGTAAGTCGGGTTCACTGTTTGTGCTTTATGGGGCCAATAAGAGGGGCTGGCCCGCTTCCAAACAGTCCTTGGCGAGTTGGCTCAGATCAGTGGTTCGCCAAGCGTATCTTTCCGCACTGATTACTCCCCCGGAGGGGATTACTGCACATTCTACCAGGTCTGTGGGTACATCCTGGGCCGCTAATCGAGGCGCCTCGGCTGAACAGCTCTGTAAGGCGGCTACTTGGTCCTTTTCCCAGACCTTTATCAAGTTTTATGCATTTGATACCTTTGCATCGGCTAATGCACAGCTTGGTAGACATGTGCTTTCCGCAGTCCAGGAGCGTCTCCCACCCGTGAGGGGACAGCTTTAGGACGTCCCAGCGTGAACTCCTGTGCCCCCTAGTGGACGAAAAATAAAATAGGATTTATGGTCTTACCTTGATAAATCCCTTTCTTTGAGTCCATAGAGGGCACAGGACGCCCTCCCAGACGCACCTGGTAGCGGGGCTTCCTATGTAGGAAAGTTCCATGGCTTTAGGGCCTGTATGCTATGTGGGCGTGCGTTTGCTCTTCCTTCTTCTCTGGCTCTGCTCCTACCTTGGGCTTGCTAACGAAACTGGTGACCCAGGGTCAGGGGGCGGGTTATGAGGGAGAAGGGAGGCAGGGAGCATGCTGGGTACATTTTTGTAACCCTTTGGTGCACGCTCTGCTACCTCACCTCTCATACCCAGCGTGAACTCCTGTGCACCCTATGGACTCAAAGAAAGGGATTTATCAAGGTAAGACCATAAATCCTATTTTTTCCCCTTCAGAAATATGAAATTGTAATTTCATTCATATGCAGCCTCCACAGTAGCTGTCCTCATTAAAATCTAATCTATCGCTGGGGCACTTTTTCATTCAAAAAATCTTAACCCCTTCATGACAGAGCCAGTTTGTGCCTTCATGACAGAGCCCTTTTTTTCAAATCTGACATGTCTCACTTAAGTGGGGATAACTTTTTTTTGCTTTTACTTATCCCAGTGATTTTGAGATTGTTTTCTCGTGACACATTGTACTTCAAGTTAGTGGTAAATTTTCGTCGATACAGTCTGTGTTTTTTTGTGAAAAATACCAAAATATCGTGAAAAAATGGAAAATTTAGCAATTTGCAAAATGTTAAATTTTCTGCTTGTGAGACAAATAATCATACCACTCAAAATAGTTAATAACTAACATAGACCATATGTCTACTTTATGTTTCCATCATTATTTCAACTTCCTTTTAATTTTTTTGGACACTAGGAGGCTTACAATATGAATAGCAAATTCTCAAATTTTCATGAAAATTTCAAACACTGATTTTTTTAGGGACCAGTTCAGTTCTGATGTGACTTTGAGGGACTTGTATGTGAGACACCCCCATAAATGATGCCATTTCAAAAACTGCACCCCTCACAGTATTCAAAACAGCATTTTGGAAGTTTGTTAACCCTTTAGGTGTTTCACAGGAATTAAAACAAAGTGTAGGTGAAATTTCAAAATTTCTTTTTTTTTTGCAGAGTTTCAATTTTAATACATTTTTCTAACGAATACAGTAGATTTTACTAGAGAAATGTGACTAAAAATTGATTCCCCCAATTCTTTTGTTTTCAAAAATATCCTATATGTGGCCCTAGTGTGCACTTTGACCAAACCACAGGCTTCATAATAGAAGGAGCACCTACTTGATTTTGGAGCCTCCTTTTTATGAGATTTTTTTTTAGGCACCATGTAGGTTTCTAGGCACCATAAGTGCTAAAAGTTAGGAACCTCCCCCACAAGTCACCCCATTTTGCAATCTACACCCCTCAGGGAATTCATCTAGGGGTATAGTGTACATTTCAAACCCCCAGGGGTTTCACCAATTGTGGTACAACTGGGATGTGAAAATGGAAAATTACATTTTTTTACACAAACATGCAGTTCTGGCTCAAAATTTTTCATTTTCACAAGGAATGAAGGAGACAAAGCACCCCAAAATCTGTGCCCCAATTTCTCCCGAGTACGGCAATGCCTCACATGTGACCAAAAAATACCAGTTGGGTGCATGGCAGGACTCAGAAGGGAAGGAGTGATTTTTGGATTTTGCAGCAAAGATTTTGGTGGAATGAATGGTGGGTGCTATGTTGCATTAGCAAGACTCCCAAAGCACCAATACAGTGGAACCCCCCCACAAGTCACCCCATTTTGCAAAGTACACCCCTCAGGGAATTCATCTAGGGGTATAGTGTACATTTCAAACCCCCAGGGGTTTCACCAATTTTGGTACAACTGGGATGTGAAAATGGAAAATTACATTTTTTTACACAAACATGCAGTTCTGGCTCAAAATTTTTCATTTTCACAAGGAATGAAGGAGACAAAGCACCCCAAAATATGTGCCCCAATTTCTCCCGAGTACGGCAATGCCTCACATGTGACCAAAAAATACCAGTTGGGTGCATGGCAGGACTCAGAAGGGAAGGAGTGATTTTTGGATTTTGCAGCAAAGATTTTGGTGGAATGAATGGTGGGTGCTATGTTGCATTAGCAAGACTCCCAAAGCACCAATACAGTGGAACCCCCCCACAAGTCACCCCATTTTGCAAAGTACACCCCTCAGGGAATTCATCTAGGGGTATAGTGTACATTTCAAACCCCCAGGGGTTTCACCAATTTTGGTACAACTGGGATGTGAAAATGGAAAATTACATTTTTTTACACAAACATGCAGTTCTGGCTCAAAATTTTTCATTTTCACAAGGAATGAAGGAGACAAAGCACCCCAAAATCTGTGCCCCAATTTCTCCCGAGTACGGCAATGCCTCACATGTGACCAAAAAATACCAGTTGGGTGCATGGCAGGACTCAGAAGGGAAGGAGTGATTTTTGGATTTTGCAGCAAAGATTTTGGTGGAATGAATGGTGGGTGCTATCTTGCATTAGCAAGACTCCCAAAGCACCAATACAGTGGAACCCCCCCACAAGTCACCCCATTTTGCAAAGTACACCCCTCAGGGAATTCATCTAGGGGTATAGTGTACATTTCAAACCCCCAGGGGTTTCACCAATTTTGGTACAACTGGGATGTGAAAATGGAAAATTACATTTTTTTACACAAACATGCAGTTCTGGCTCAAAATTTTTCATTTTCACAAGGAATGAAGGAGACAAAGCACCCCAAAATCTGTGCCCCAATTTCTCCCGAGTACGGCAATGCCTCACATGTGACCAAAAAATACCAGTTGGGTGCATGGCAGGACTCAGAAGGGAAGGAGTGATTTTTGGATTTTGCAGCAAAGATTTTGGTGGAATGAATGGTGGGTGCTATGTTGCATTAGCAAGACTCCCAAAGCACCAATACAGTGGAACCCCCCCACAAGTCACCCCATTTTGCAAAGTACACCCCTCAGGGAATTCATCTAGGGGTATAGTGTACATTTCAAACCCCCAGGGGTTTCACCAATTTTGGTACAACTGGGATGTGAAAATGGAAAATTACATTTTTTTACACAAACATGCAGTTCTGGCTCAAAATTTTTCATTTTCACAAGGAATGAAGGAGACAAAGCACCCCAAAATCTGTGCCCCAATTTCTCCCGAGTACGGCAATGCCTCACATGTGACCAAAAAATACCAGTTGGGTGCATGGCAGGACTCAGAAGGGAAGGAGTGATTTTTGGATTTTGCAGCAAAGATTTTGGTGGAATGAATGGTGGGTGCTATGTTGCATTAGCAAGACTCCCAAAGCACCAATACAGTGGAACCCCCCCACAAGTCACCCCATTTTGCAAAGTACACCCCTCAGGGAATTCATCTAGGGGTATAGTGTACATTTCAAACCCCCAGGGGTTTCACCAATTTTGGTACAACTGGGATGTGAAAATGGAAAATTACATTTTTTTACACAAACATGCAGTTCTGGCTCAAAATTTTTCATTTTCACAAGGAATGAAGGAGACAAAGCACCCCAAAATCTGTGCCCCAATTTCTCCCGAGTACGGCAATGCCTCACATGTGACCAAAAAATACCAGTTGGGTGCATGGCAGGACTCAGAAGGGAAGGAGTGATTTTTGGATTTTGCAGCACAGATTTTGGTGGAATGAATGGTGGGTGCTATGTTGCATTACCAATACAGTGGAACCCCCCCACAAGTGACCCCATTTTGCAAACTACACCCCTCAGGGAATTCATCTAGGGGTATAGTGTACATTTCAAACCCCCAGGGGTTTCATCAATTTTGGTACAACTGGGCAGTGAAAATGAAAAAAATACATTTTTTTACACAAAAATGTACTTCTGGCTCAAAATTTTTCATTTTCACAAGGAATGAAGGAGACAAAGCACCCCAAAATCTGTGCCCCAATTTCTCCAGAGTACGGCAATGCCTCACATGTGACCAAAAAATACCAGTTGGGTGCATGGCAGGACTCAGAAGGGAAGGAGTGATTTTTGGTTTTTGCAGCTCAGATTCTGGTGGAATGAATGGTGGGTGCTATGTGGCATTAGCAAGACCCCCGAAGCACGGTGAAATGATGAACCTAATAATCCATAGATGTGTGGTATATTTTGAAACACTCCTTTATACATAGGCCGGGTTTGTCGGGGCAAGTTTCACAGTGGAAAATAGTTTCCTTTCTTATTCCCTTTTTATAGCAAACTTTGCACCTTTTTTGTGTCCTGCCCTTTCTTGCAGTGGAGGGGATTTCGTTGGGAAAATGCTGCCCTGGTACAATACGGGGTCCAGTACTAGAAGTACTGGGGCCCTCTGCCTGCTGATTCCCAAATGTTAGGCTCTTTATGACTTCCTCTTGAAAGTGCATAAATGTCCCCCTCTGGCCGGTAGAACGGAATAGCACGTAAGCGTTATACAGTGCCATCTGGATGATATACACGGCCAGCTTCTTGTACCAGATATTTGTTTTCCGCAGGGCACTGTACGGCTTCAGTACCTGATCTGAAAGATCCACTCCGCCCATGTACTTATTGTAATCTAGGATACAATTTGGTTTTGAGGTGTGGGTACTGGTACCTCGTACAGGGATGGAGGTGGTACTGTCTCCATGAATTGTTGTCAGTATAAGGACATCCCTCTTGTCCTTATATTTGACCAACAACATATTTTCGGTGCATATTCCCCTGCTTTCACCCCTTCTCATTACTTGGGCAATGTGCGTTTTGGGGAGGCCTCTTTGGTTCTTGCGCACAGTACCGCAAGCTGCTGTACCTCTTGAACCAAGGGCCTTAAACAGGGGGATGCTGGTGTAAAAGTTATCCACATAGAGGTGATAACCCTTATCCAGGAAGGGGTGCATTAAATCCCAGACAATTTTTCCACTAACACCTACGAGGGAGGGGGGGCATTCTGGTGGTTCAATTCTTGAATCCTTCCCTTCATATACCCTAAACTTGTGGGTGTACCCTGTGATGCTTTCACACAGCTTATACATTTTTATGCCATACCTTGCCCTCTTACTGGGAAGGTACTGGCGGAATTTAACCCTTCCTTTAAAATGTATAAGGGACTCGTCGATACTAATACATTTATCAGGGATGTATAGCTCTGCAAATTTGGCACTGAAATGATCAATGACCGGCCTGACTTTGAATAGCCTGTCAAAGGTGGGATCATCTCTGGGTGGGCACTGTGCATTATCGGTGTAATGTATAAATTTATGGATTGCCTCAAAACGAGCCCGGGGCATGGCCATACGGTGAAATGGGGTGCTGTACAGAACATCTGTACTCCAATATTGCCTAATTTGTGGCTTTTTTACTATGCCCATATGTAACACCAGACCCCAAAACGTCATCATCTCTACTGCATCTACAGGGCTCCACCTAGCAAATGATGACGTGGGGTTTTGAGCAATAAACTGCTGGGCATATAAATTAGTTTGGTCCACCATTAAATTTATAAAATCATCAGAGAAAAATAATTTGAAAAAGTCAATTTCTCTGAGACCTGTTGAATCAAATTGGATTCCTGGGATGGCCAAAAACTCAGGAACCTGGGGCTCAAAATTGTCTGGTGGTGGGGTCCATACGAGATCAATTATTGGGGGGGGGGTCTCAGCTGCTCTACGGGGGCGTCTTTGAGGGGGTCCCTCATCATCAGAGGAGGAAGAGGAGCTTAAGACAAATCCTTCAAATTCCCCGCTTGCCTCACTGGCTGTGTCAGAGTCAGAGGCAAGCATGGCATATGCCTCCTCCACCGAATACATTCTCCTGGATGACTGGGACGACATTTGGGATGACATTTGGGATGCCATTTATATTTTTGTGTTACTGGTAGTGAAATGTTTCAACACGTGTATAGTGTAGGGGGGGGGTACAAACTTTATTTCAACCCGGGGGGTATGTAGTGTGTAGTGCAGAAAAAAAAAAATACAAAAAAAAAAAAATTGAAGGGTTCAAAAAAAAAAAAATGGAAGGGGTTAAAAAAAAAAATGGAAGGGGTTAAAAAAAAAATGGAAGGGGTTAAAAAAAAAAAATGGAAGGGGTTAAAAAAAAAAAAGGTCCTGCGCCAAAAATTGAGCACAGATGTTGGTCAGTAACGTCCGTCACTGAACAGCGCTCAAAGGCAACAGGAATTTGATCCAAAAAAAAAAAAAAAATAGATCAACCCTGTGCCGAAAAAGCTGATCAGTGATGTACGTCACTGATCAGCGCACAGTGGCCACAGGACACACACAAAATCACAGTGTGTGTAAAAAAAAAAAATGTAAAAAAGACCCCACAGCACTCACAAAAAAATAAAAAAAGGTGATCAGTGATGCGACACTGATTACCAGTGAGGGGCAGCAGGTGCACAACCTTTGGTGGTACTGACAGGTATATATAAAAAAAAAAACCTCTGTACCCCCAAAAAGTTGCTGATCACCTCAGATATAGTGATCAGCACAAAAGGCGGGGGCAGCAGACACAAAATTTAGCACTCTCTATCACTCTCTGTCACTATCTCTCTCTATCTCTCTATCTCTCACTATCTATCACTCTATGACACTGCAGCAGCAGCACTGACAGGTATATCTATATATATAAAAAAAAACCTGCGCCCCCAAAAAGTTGCTGATCAGTTAATTTATACTGATCAGCACAAAAGGGGGGGCAGCAGTCAGTTATATAAAAAATATATAGCACAATCTGTCACTATCTCTCTATCTCTCTCTATCTCTCTCTCTCTATCTCTCTCTATCTCTCTCTATCTATCTATAGCTCTATCACACTGCAGCAGCACAAAATATAGCACTAGGCCTCTCTATCTCTCTCTATCTCTCTCTATCTCTTTCAGTTATATAAAAAATATATAGCACAATCTGTCACTATCTCTCTCTCTATCTATCTCTCTCTATCTCTCTCTATCTCTCTCTATCTCTCTCTATCTCTCTATCTATAGCTCTATCACACTGCAGCAGCACAAAATATAGCACTAGGCCTCTCTATCTCTCTCTATCTCTCTCTATCTCTCTCTCTCTAACTCTCTCTCTATCTAATAAATCGCAGCAGCACAAGATGTCACAGGATGTCACAAGATGTCACAAGCATAAGCAATATCAATGATCAGGTAAGTATTTTGGATGGGTTCTGGTCAGTATAGGCGGCAGCTGGGCACGGTGACCGCACTGCACGCTATTCCAGACCGGAATGGCGTCTGCAGTGCAGTCACCGTTAGTTTAAACCCCCCTCCATGGCTGTGATTGGTCCGTCGGTCCGACGAACCAATCACGGCCTTTGGGGGCGGGAGGGGTGAGGTGGGGTGACACCAGTGTCACCCTTACACCCCGCGGTGATTGGTGCTGTACTTTACAGCACCAATCACCTCCGATCCCGTGTCACCGGCGAACGTTATTCGCCGGTGACACAGAAAACGCTGTGAATGGCTGTTCACAATGAACAGCCAATCACAGCGATCGCCGACGGGGGGGCGGCATCGCCGCCCCCCCTGGGCATGCACGGACATGTCTGCTGTCAGGGACAGCAGACATCGTCCCTCTGTCACTGCGTCTCTAGACGCAGTGACAGTTTTAAGCCATGACGTATATATACGTCAACGGTCGGGAAGTACTTCCCGGCCATGACGTATATATACGTCAAATGTCGTGAAGGGGTTAAACCATCAGGTGCACACCCATTCTCTTGAATGTTCTTAGGAGAGGGTGTGCAACTGAATTTGTTTTTGCGAACTCGAGAACGCAGAACGCCTTTGCTGAGTTTTGCCATTCCAATGGTCAACAATCAACGAATGTTGCCAGGGAAACAACACAACTACATCACCTCTGTGGCTGCCATTCGAAACTTCGAAACCTCCTCTTTCAATTGGTCAGTGACTCATTTCATGACAATCCTTGAGAACTGAAATCAATGAGTCATGAAATCAGTTCATTATTTTTGAATAGTACAATAGCAGCACACAGAAAAGCCAGCCACGTTTATATTTCAACATAAAACAGTTAATATTTTTCAGCTTATTACCCAGCACGCAGGGATTTTTCAGTCACCTGCAGTGACATCAACCCAGTTCTCTAATACTGACTGCAATATTGTATCGTGTGACCAGGAAACTGCTTACATTTGTCACTGTTGTAATATCTCGCCCTCTCAGCAACTTGTTCAACAGGCAAAATGAGATACTTCCTGTCTAGGCTGAAGTGATTTTTACACACTGATGCAGATGTAAGCATTCATTATCCTTTTCTGAGGTAAAAGTTCCTAAAGACCTGGACTTTTGGAACCCTCCTTTACACTCCATCCATAACCCTAGGAAGCCTTATCCATCTTTTATAGAATCTGTAAAAAATATCTCTTCGCAAGCCATTTCCGAACACCTTCCTAGAGTTTTAAACTAATAAGACAGAAACCTTGGTTATATGCTGTATATATACCTGCCTTCAAACACAATTACAATGCTTCATACCACACTCCCAACATGACCCTCTCCAGGAGGGACACAATGCTCTGCTCCTGGGCTTTCCTCTGAATGCATAATTACCCTCATCTGTGTTGAACAGGTAAATTGCTAAGAAAGGTGCTTCAACACAGGTGATGGCAATTATAAATTAAGAGGCAAGTGCAGGAGCAGAGCAATGTGTCCCTCCTGGAGAGGGTCATGTTGGGAGGTATGATGCTTGGTTACCACTACTGCCTCACAACACTGAGGCCATGGTTTTAGATTCCCATCTTGGCCCTAACTGTGTGGCATTTGTATATTCTCCCCATGCTGGTGTGGGTTTCCTCCAGGTACTCCGTTTTCCTCACACAATCCAAAAATATATTGGTAGGTTAATTGGCTCCCAACAAAATTAATCATAGCTAATTAACAATTAGCAATTCACCTATAAGCTTTCCCTGAAAACTCATCTCTTCAGACAAGCTTATCAAATTCCAGAACCAGTCACGGAACCTTGCATTCTGCTAGAATCGATGCAAAAAAGAATACAGTATCTATCCAGAATGTAACCTTATATCCAAGAATGTAACCATATGCTCATTGTTACATAGAGATAAAGTGTTGTATGATTTTGTTGGCCATGTAATGTAATATGTAACGTGCTTATGGGCGAGATGATAGACATTGGAGCTAGTTGCACAGTATTAATGCACGAGTCAGGGATGATGCTGATACTGGCTGAGAGGATGCCGTTAAGGTCGCACGGGAAGATACTGGACACAGCAGAGAAGGGTTGGTTGTTGGACATACCTGACCGGGTTTTTGGAGCAGCGACAGCGGACAGCGGGGTAGCGGTGATAGCAGGAGTGACGAGAGGCAACGCAGCGGTGGCACGGAAAGAGTGACCTGCAGCAGCGGCAGCGGCGATAGCAGCCAGGTCTCTAGCGGAACTTCCCTATAGGCGAGGGACTGGGAGCCGCTTAGACCTGAGGCTGGTAGCTTACCCTCCCATCGTGGGGGAAGCGGAGTCCAGCTTCGCCGCCACCTCACGTGCCCCAGAGCCAGATAAAGACCCGACAGCGCACCTGTAAGCTAGAAGCCAGAGTGTGGTCCCAGAGCCCAAGCCGCCGAAAGTAACTCAGACGCTGCTCTGCCACTGTAAAGACCCGACAGCGCACCTGTAAGCTAGAAGCCAGAGTGTGGTCCCTGAGCCCAAGCCGCGAGGAAAGTAACTCAGACGCTGCTCTGCCACTGTGACTGCTACTAGCGGACATGAGTGTACCAATCACGAGGCAGCATTGAGAAACCCTGCTGGATAGCATAGCTAACCGTTAACCCCTCACAGCCCGGATAGAGACTGGACAACTAACCGGTGAGAGCTAATGTAGTGCATAACTTTACATCCTACTATTTTATACGCCCACACGGATAGACTCCTATACACCATTTACTGTAGAGGCGATCACTCTGGGACTATCCAAGCTATCTACATTGACAATTTAACTGGATCAGAGTAATCGCTCACTATAAATACTGGACACGGGCCCCAACGCGCGCCAACATATGAGCTCACACTTAAGACTGTGTATCAGAATGATATATGTATCAGAGTGTTATATATCTGGCCAGATATAAGGTATAGAGAATAAGATATTAGCTTACTTGAATAAGGCTATGTTATGGGGAATTGGGTATTATAGTTATAATGACTAGGAAGGGAAGGGGACTTTAGGTGTCTGCAATAGGAAGGTGAATAGTTAGGGTATAATTAGAGTGTAAGAAGGTGATTGTATTGTATATGAAACTAATGTTATCAGAATCCTTGAAATGCTATTAATGTGTTTGTAGAATATATGATGTTGTGTATAGGAACTATAGAATATGTGTATATGAATTTAAATGATTAAACCTTGTTAGCATACTTACTTTCACACTGCATCCGTATCCGTGGAATCTAAGTCCTATAAAGCTGTAAAAGAAGAGAGAGGTAGGGTAGTCAGTCTGATTACTAAAATAAGTTAACCGTGATTTCCTAAGCTACACTATAAACAAGTTTAGGTGGAGGCACTTCGCTACTAGTATATAATTACCCATTACTGAGGGTTACAAGTGGAGGCACTGCCGAGATGGAGCATAGGGGTATTTTGTCGGAAAAGGATATATATGAATGGTGCATCAGGAAGGGGAGGAGCGTGAAGAGGTGTTTAGCTGTAGGGGGAAACTTCACAGAATTCTCAGATCGAGATGTCATCACGTGCATCGATAAGTTGTATGGGATAGTGCGACCTAAGATTATAGATAGATGGAGAGGAGACATGGGGAAGGTGGTCGCTTTCCTCATTGAGAATGAAAAAGACCTTGATAGCTGTTTGCTCCCGTCCATGGTGGTAGCTGATGAGGAGACAGGGAGACGATGGCAGGTCATATGGCCGATAAATGACGGAGAGACGGCAAGTTTCCCTGTATTTACAGAAGACAGTAATGATAAGGGAGATAGAGATGGTGATGCCGCTGAAGACGCTGAAGCTAGTACAAAGGGAGCTCAGTTCGAGACCATCATAGATAGAGTAGTTTCCCAGTTGGAGAGATGGCATTATGAGGGGAGTTATAGGAGACTGAGGTTATTCTCTGGTATAAGCCCTGTTCCTATTGGGGAAGAAACATACGAGGCTTGGAAGGAGGCCGCAGTACAGCAGGCAGAAGAATGGCAGTGCCCCGATAAGATTAAACGGCAGAGAATAGTCGAAAGTCTAAGGGGACCAGCGATGGGGGTGGTACAAGCCGCTAGGAGAAGCAACCCACAAGCCACACTTGAGACATATTTAGAGGCTCTAGATTACGCATATGGGACACTAGAAGACGTGGGAGAACTACTGGCTAGGTTCCAACATACTTTTCAAGAAGTGGGGGAAAAACTCAGTACTTATGTAATACGGTTAGATAAGCTGTTATATAAGATAGTTGAAAAGAGTGGGATAGAGAGAGGAGACGTAGATAAGAGCAGAATAAGACAACTGCTTCGAGGGGCTCAGACAACTGACTTTGTAGCACAGAAATTAAGGTGTTCAGTATTGAGAGATACTCCACCCACGTTCAACGAATTGCTCAAAGAAATTAAACAGGAAGAAGTATTGATAGAAATGAGAGACAGGACGGTTAAGAAGGTGAAAGTGGTAAAGCCCATCATTGAGAAAGATGCTTTTGAGGATAAAATATTGAAGTTAATAGAAGAACAAAACAAAAAGATAGAACAAGTATTGACTGTACAAAATAACCATGCTAAGCGGGACTCTGAATTGACCGTCCGAGGCATGGGGAGAGGTTATAGAGGTGTGAATAGGAGATGTTTTGAATGTGGCAGACTAGGGCATCGGGCATTTGAGTGTATCAATGGTCAGTTTAACAGGAACAGGACTAATCTTCCAACTCCCACAGACTACGATAATGGCGGCCAGGCCAGCCCTGAATCTGATCAGGGAAACGAGTAGGGGAGAACTGTGAGCCCCTCTCAGTTCCCCCCAGGAATGAAGTAGAGGTAATGGGGAAAATTTGGTGGAATGGAAATGGTTCGATCCCGGAAGGACTTTTAGGACCCATACCATCGGTAACCGCAGAAATAAATGGAGTGAGATGTATGGTACTGTTGGATAGTGGATCGCAGGTATCCATTATATTTGAGCCATGGTATCAGAAGTACATACCCGAGGTTCCTATAAGACCCTTAAATGGATTAGTTATATGGGGACTAAGTGTAGAAAAATACCCATACTTAGGATATGTGGAGGTGGAGATAAGGCTGGGAGGAGACGGAGAGAGTGGTTTAACAGTCCCTGTTGTCGCCCTTATATGTCCCGAGATGGGAAGAGATGCCAACGAACTGCCTATTATTATAGGTACCAATACCAGATTGTATAGGGAATTGTCTAAGTGGTGTTTAGCAGAGGAGGGTAATGAGACACAGACACAGACTTGTAGAGACGATAGTTATGAATATGGTAGGTCACTCAATGTGACTGTAGGGCAAAGCCAATTCGAGTCGTGCTTCACCGGAAGTGACATTACTGGGGAAGAAAAGAAAGAACTCATAGAAGCATTAAAAGAAAAGGAGTGTGGTTTCTCAAAAGGGGAGTGGGACCTGGGGGTAGCCGTAGGGGTGGAGCATCAAATAAATCTCACCAACGATAGTCCATTTAGGGAACGCTCTCGCAGAATAGCCCCTGCCGATTTCGAAGACGTTAGGTTACACCTTAAAGGGTTATTAGAAAATCAAATGATTGTTGAGTCCAGAAGTCCGTACGCCTCTCCCATAGTGGTAGCCAGAAAAAAGACGGGAAAGATAAGGATGTGCGTAGATTATAGAACCTTAAATTCTCGCACCGTACCTGACCAATACACCGTGCCTCGGATTGATGAAGCCTTAGACTGTTTACAAGGGAGTGGTTGGTTTTCTGTTCTAGATTTAAGGAATGGGTTTTATCAGATCCCTATGAGGAAGGAGGATCAAGAAAAAACGGCGTTCATATGTCCTTTGGGTTTTTTCGAATTTTTGAAGATGCCTCAGGGGATTAAAGGGGCACCAGCCACGTTCCAAAGGACTATGGAGAAGGCTATAGGCGACATGAACTATCGGGAGGTACTAGTGTATCTTGACGATATAATTGTTTTTGGGAAAACATTAACAGAGCACAATGACCGTCTTTTGAAAGTGATTGACCGGCTTATTGAGGGGGGCCTGAAATTATCAATAGATAAATGTATTCTGTGTCAAGCATCGGTAAAATACCTAGGTCATGTGGTGAGTCGGGAAGGGATAGCCACCGATCCGGAAAAGGTGGAGGCTGTTAGAGCCTGGCCAAGACCCACTAAGCTCAAAGAGCTGAGGTCTTTTCTGGGGTTTTGCGGATACTACCGGCGATTCGTCCCAAATTATTCGCCAATAGCGAAGCCCCTTACTGAATTAACTAAGGGATATCCACCTCCTAACAAAAAAAAGAACCTTAATCGGAACAATAACAATAAAGAACAGAAGTTGTATAGGCCTGAGGAGTTATTTGGGGAAAGGTGGACCCCGCCGTGCGAGGTATCCTTTATTCGGCTGAAAGAGGAACTCACCCACACCCCTGTGCTCGCTTATGCGAACCCTAATGACCCATATATACTTCATGTTGATGCTTCTCAAGAAGGAATAGGGGGAGTATTATACAGGCTTGCCCAACCAGTAAAAAGAATAGACCTGTTTCTTTCGCCAGTAGGGGGTTAACCAGCAGTGAAAAGAATTACCCAACCCACAAATTGGAATTTCTAGCTTTAAAATGGTGTGTGGTAGAGAAGTTCCATGAGTATTTATATGGGGTGCAATTTGAAATTCACACTGACAACAACCCCCTAACATATATCCTCACCACTGCAAAGTTAGACGCGACCGGACATAGGTGGCTGGCAGCCTTAGCACTGTACAACTTTTCTATTAAATACAGACCGGGAGTGAGTAATATTGATGCCGATGCACTGTCTAGAATACCAGGGCGTCCAGAGCCGACAAGTGAGGATGAAGACTGGGTGGAGATTCCAATGGGAGATATAAAAGGAATGTGTCGGCAAATAAGAAATCAAAAGGATACATTACTCGTGAGTGAGTACTTGAGTGGTACTGGTGCTATAGGCTCCCTAGGTGCCACCCCAAAGGCTTTACCCCTGTCTTATTGTTGGTTGGGACGGTTAGAGATGGAGGGGTTGCCCATGATTCGGCCAGTGCAAATGAAGAGGGCGCAACTGGCTGACCGTAACATTAGAGACGTATATTATCTAATACTAGAAAAAAAACGCTCACCTGGAAGAACAACCTCGCTATCACTCTCAGAAAAGGCCAAACTCTTGAAGAGACAAGAGAAGTGGCTAGAGATAAGAGACGGGGTACTTTATAAAAAGATAGAGAGGACCAATGGAGAAACTAGCTACCAATTGGTCTTACCAGAAAGATTTAGACCCATAGCACTGCAGACTCTACATGACGATCATGGGCATCTGGGTGTCGAAAAGACTGTAGGACTGATGTCCCAGAGATTTTACTGGCCGGGAATGAGAAGGGATGTAGAAGATTACTGCCGCAACTGTGGAAGTTGTGTAGTAAGAAAAACAGTGGCTACCCAACATGCCCCCATGGTGTCTTTCAAAAGTAGTGGACCCATGGATATTGTGTGTATGGATTTCTTGACACTAGATGTAGGAGATGGGAAGAAATGTCACATATTAGTGGTGACTGACCACTTTACTCGTTACGCTCAGGCATACGTGACCCCTAATCAAAAAGCAATGACCGTAGCCAATACTTTATGGAATAAGTTTTTTGTCCATTATGGTCTACCCAATAGACTACATTCAGACCGAGGTAGGGAATTCGAAAGCCGACTGATTAGAGAAATCTGTTTATTGTGTGGGATTGTGAAATCCAAGACTACCCCATATCACTCTCAAGGGCACCCACAACCAGAACGGTTTAATAGGACTTTGTTGAATATGCTGGGGACACTCAACCCGCTAGATAAGAAACATTGGAAGAGACATGTAGAGCGATTAGTACATGCTTACAATTGCACTATGAATGAATCGACTAGATATTCCCCCTACTTTCTCATGTTTGGAAGGGAAGCTAAGCTCCCTATAGATGTTAGCCTGAATGTAAAACCGGAAAGTAAGAATAGCTCAGCGTTACCACACAGCAAGTATATAGAGAGGTTAAGGGAAGAATTGCAGGAGGCGTACCAATTGGCCTCAGAAACTGCAAGAAAATTGGGGTTAAAAAATAAGAGGATGTATGATAGTAAAGTAAGGGAACAGGAGCTTAGCCCTGGAGACAGGGTGTTGCTGAGGAAATTTGGGACCCCCAGAGGTGTGAAAATCTCCAATAGATGGAGAGAAGATCCGTTTATAATAGTCGAAAAGTTATATGATCTGCCAGTATATAAGATAAAACCTGAGGAGGGGGGAGAAAAAATGTTAACTTACCATAGACAGCACCTGTTACCTATTGGTAAAGAAGTTAGAATGGAAGGGCTTCACCTGGGGAGGAATACCCAGGAAAAGCAAGACAGACATCTAACTGATTATAATAATTCGACTCATGCTGTTGATGGGGAAAGAGAGGAAGAAATGTTTGATGAATGTTGTCCTGGACATTATTATAAAGACGAGGTTAGTTCTGATACTGACAGTAACGTCAACAAGTCCTGGGAGAATACCTCGGGATATGCAGATTTGGAAGAGGGTGGTAGCGATGTGGTCAGAGAACAACGATTTAGAGATGATATGGGTGAACAAGGTAGTCCTGCTAGTGCCACCATAAATATGAGACCACAGAGGATGCGCATGCCGCCCTCAATTCTAACATATGATAAATTGGGAGAACCTAGTGTGATACCCGCCGTAATATACCCTTTGGCCATTTATGCATGGCCTTATTTCCTATCTGCATAGAATAAATAAATGAAGATGGTGATTTGGAAGCAAGCTCTCTCCTAATCACCAGGGGAAGAGAATGTAACCTTATATCCAAGAATGTAACCATATGCTCATTGTTACATAGAGATAAAGTGTTGTATGATTTTGTTGGCCATGTAATGTAATATGTAACGTGCTTATGGGCGAGATGATAGACATTGGAGCTAGTTGCACAGTATTAATGCACGAGTCAGGGATGATGCTGATACTGGCTGAGAGGATGCCGTTAAGGTCGCACGGGAAGATACTGGACACAGCAGAGAAGGGTTGGTTGTTGGACATACCTGACCGGGTTTTTGGAGCAGCGACAGCGGACAGCGGGGTAGCGGTGATAGCAGGAGTGACGAGAGGCAACGCAGCGGTGGCACGGAGAGAGTGACCTGCAGCAGCGGCAGCGGCGATAGCAGCCAGGTCTCTAGCGGAACTTCCCTATAGGCGAGGGACTGGGAGCCGCTTAGACCTGAGGCTGGTAGCTTACCCTCCCATCGTGGGGGAAGCGGAGTCCAGCTTCGCCGCCACCTCACGTGCCCCAGAGCCAGATAAAGACCCGACAGCGCACCTGTAAGCTAGAAGCCAGAGTGTGGTCCCAGAGCCCAAGCCGCCGAAAGTAACTCAGACGCTGCTCTGCCACTGTAAAGACCCGACAGCGCACCTGTAAGCTAGAAGCCAGAGTGTGGTCCCTGAGCCCAAGCCGCGAGGAAAGTAACTCAGACGCTGCTCTGCCACTGTGACTGCTACTAGCGGACATGAGTGTACCAATCACGAGGCAGCATTGAGAAACCCTGCTGGATAGCATAGCTAACCGTTAACCCCTCACAGCCCGGATAGAGACTGGACAACTAACCGGTGAGAGCTAATGTAGTGCATAACTTTACATCCTACTATTTTATACGCCCACACGGATAGACTCCTATACACCATTTACTGTAGAGGCGATCACTCTGGGACTATCCAAGCTATCTACATTGACAATTTAACTGGATCAGAGTAATCGCTCACTATAAATACTGGACACGGGCCCCAACGCGCGCCAACATATGAGCTCACACTTAAGACTGTGTATCAGAATGATATATGTATCAGAGTGTTATATATCTGGCCAGATATAAGGTATAGAGAATAAGATATTAGCTTACTTGAATAAGGCTATGTTATGGGGAATTGGGTATTATAGTTATAATGACTAGGAAGGGAAGGGGACTTTAGGTGTCTGCAATAGGAAGGTGAATAGTTAGGGTATAATTAGAGTGTAAGAAGGTGATTGTATTGTATATGAAACTAATGTTATCAGAATCCTTGAAATGCTATTAATGTGTTTGTAGAATATATGATGTTGTGTATAGGAACTATAGAATATGTGTATATGAATTTAAATGATTAAACCTTGTTAGCATACTTACTTTCACACTGCATCCGTATCCGTGGAATCTAAGTCCTATAAAGCTGTAAAAGAAGAGAGAGGTAGGGTAGTCAGTCTGATTACTAAAATAAGTTAACAGTGATTTCCTAAGCTACACTATAAACAAGTTTAGGTGGAGGCACTTCGCTACTAGTATATAATTACCCATTACTGAGGGTTACATTATGTATCAATGCCTATTTCCCGATAGATTGTAAGCTTGCGAGCAGGGCCCTCCTACCTTTTCTGTCTGTAAATACCCAGTTTGTTGTATCACTGTCTCCTTTTGTAAAGCGCAACGAATATGAGGCGCTATATAAGAAACTGTTAATAAATAATAATAAATAAATGTGTGTGTGGTAGGGAATATAGATTGTAAGCTCCACTGGGGCAGGGACTGATGTGATTGTTCAAATATTCTCTGTACAGCGCTGCAGAATATGTGTGCACTATATAAAAATACATAAATACATATATTTATGTTTGCCCTACTGAGAGTGAAGACAATAGGTGCATACCCTCCAACTGTACCGAATTTACAGTTTTTTAACAGTCTGTACCGGCAAATTATAATTGTACCGCTTTTCCCTGCGGCGGTCAGTTATTACTCACTGTGCTCATAATCAAAATCCTCCTGGCTCCGCTCCAACTGAGCTGCCTGGTGGTGCTGCGCCAGCTATCCCCTCTTCCCCCGTTCCCAAGAGTGCATTGCGGGCCCGGTCCCGTGCGTCATGGCATCACGGGCCGGCACTGCGCACTCATGAGAAAGGACATTGACTCAGCCCTCAGTATCCGCTTGCGCAGACTGTAACTGTGGACGCAAATCTGCGCTGCCTGAGGGCTGAGAGGGTTGCGGTTGCCAGCCCCGGCGGCGGGCGCATGTGAAGGGGGATGATCATCTTTGCCATCGGAGTCTGCCACTTCCACATAAGACTCCGAGCAAGTCAGTGCAGCAAGTAGGTGGCTCAGGCTGCAGTTTGAATAATAAAATGTATTATCTCCTCACTTGACCAGTCTCCATCGCGTGACATGTGCACCTACTGCCAGGCCTGCAGCTCATGTCACATGGTGGCTTGGTGGGCTGCTGGCATATTAAATAAGTATATTAAATATACGTAATATGCCAGCAGCCCATGATACGTGTAGTAGTTGGTGCACAGTACACATTCGGAAAGGGGACGTGGTTACACCTTTTTTGCCCCTGACCACGCCCCTTTGATCATGGCCATGCCCCCTTCCTGAATGTGTACCGATTTCTTATCTTCAAATGTTGGAGGGTATGTAGGTGTATTATGGAATATATGGCCGATAACAAGCATCTGGTTTCTTGTTTTTTGTAGATGCTGAGAGAAGCTAAGGAGAAAGAAAAGCAGAGGCTGGCGGAGCAGGTGTCTGATGAGAGGACAGCGCACTATGGGCTGCTGTTTGATGAGTACCAGGGCCTGTCACACCTGGAGGCTCTGGAAATACTCTCCAATGAAAGCGAGACAAAGGTAAGTGGAAACGATTCTGCCAAAATTTATTTTCCATTCAGTTTCTTGGGGGTTTTGGGTGACCATAGCAGTAAGAAAATGGAGGTGTGTCGCTATGTATTTTATATTATCCATTTCTCCTCAGGTTCAGTTGTATCTCTCATCATTGGGAGAGGAAAAACTGGAACCATTAAAAGCAGATCTAATTGTGATCAAGGAGATTTTTCTTCAGAAAGATGTTGATAATGAAGAGGACACATGTACTAAAGGTAAATAGTAATAAACTGTGACGTCCCTGCCCGCCACCCCTGCTATTACCAAGATACATACACGCATGTCCTCATGTCTTCATTCACTGTATTATCCAAGCTCCAGAGACTAGAGCACTCAAAAATCAAGCCGCAGCTGATTGGACAAAACATTTCATGTTCTATCAAACCGTACAAATAGGACCACAGGTGGTGTTGCCCATTGGAGCTAATAAGATTCTGGATATCGTTTTATAGAATGTAATATCCTTACCTAGTACATTCTATAAAACAAAATCCAGAATCTTATTTGCTCCAATGGGCAACACCACCTGTTTTCCTATCTGGAACCAGGTTGGTTGCTATGGGAACACCACCACTTCTTATTTAGAAGGTTTGATACATCTCCCCCTATGTCATTGCTAAATTGTCAACATTCTCAGACTCTAATGCTGGAGGCCTATGTGGCGGGGGATCTAAAAGGGGGATAATTATCATTTTACTAATTGCTGAGATTTTTTTTTTTTTTGTTGCTACAATTCATTGATTGCTGCTCTACTGTTACTGCTGATTATCATTACAAAATAATAAAAATATGGACAATTAATAATAGTACAAATAATACTATGGTTAATTAATAATAATAATAATAATATGGATAATTATTAATAAATCTAATATGGATGTAACTCTTGCCAATGTTGTATTCACAGAGGAAGCGACAGAGGAGTTTGCCAGCGTGCTCACTGAGTTACTGTTTGATCTTCATGTTGCTGCTACACCTGACAAGCTGAATAAGGTCTGTGCTCTCATCTATTATTAATACCGTTAGATATTTTATAATGATATGAACATATTTAGATTATTCCAATCTGTCGTTCTTCACAATCCTCATTATTTCTCATTCCAATACTGGTGACACCAAGGACATTCAAATCTCATTCAGAATTGCTCTACAGTGTTGTTGTATTTAATATAAATGAGCACACAGTGTCAATGGGCAGGGCAGCCGAGAGGAATGCTGGGCCCCGGTTAAATTTTGGGGGCGTGGCCGAAGTGTGGGAGGTGTGGCCACCTCCCACACTTTGGCCACGCCCCCAAAATGTTTAGAGGGGGGTGAAAGAAAACTCTAAAAAATCTAAATTGAGCAGCAGCAGCAGCACACACCTACAGCATGTACTGTGCTGACAGCAGGCTCAGCATGAGCTCTCACGCAGTCAGTGAGACGCTCATGCTGAGCCTGAGCATGCTGTAAAAGTGTGTGCTGCTGTTGCTGCCCAGGAGGGACGGAGGGGGAAGGGAGGGGTCGGACCAGGGCTCCTGAAGGGCCCCTCCAGCAAGCCCGGGCCCAGGTAATTAGTACCTGCCCCCCCCCCCCTTCTCGGCTGCCCTGTCCATGGGTTCCTTGTCATCTATTTCTGATGCACAGAACAAAGCAAGACCACAGTCATCAGGTTGTGTTAGTGCTGTGCATTTATTGTGTCATTGTGCTCTATACTGTATATCTATTGATAACGCAAAGATTTGTTTGATAAGATTAGATATGATTGATAACCCAAACCTGTATATATTTACTTTATTACCTTTAAATATAATGGCAACGCTGAAATGATTGCACACCCACACAACCTTGTTATAAAATGTATGACAATGCTTTACTTGAAAAATAGCTTCATGACAGGTATTTGCAAATGCAGACTAACACAAGAAACATAAAATTGATTAGCTAATACTTAAACAGTAATTCTAAATCAAATCAAAATGGACACCTTTCAAGGACAGTGATCAGCCATGATTAAACCTCCTTCATAGTTACCTCCAGCCCCCCGTGTTTGCTAGTTCTTCCTCAACTGCCTCCCTCCTCCTTCTCTAACTCTGATATTTAAACCTTAATCACATTAATTAATTAATTACTCATAAGCATTGAGTCTTATTGGCGAGCTCTGCTTTCAATCGTGATGTCATAATTAACCCAACACCCAACTTCAGTGGCCTTGGGGGTCTACGCATGTGTGGCCTTGTTCCCATATAGTTGATGTTTGTGGAGTCTAGGTGTCTGTCCTTGCTCCATTATACTGTCAACATTACATTTTTAAGCTTCTAAAACCAAAAACAATTCTCTATAAGAAATCACTTTTACAGCACTGTTCTGAATGATCAGCCATTTTATAATGTTATTTTGCAAGTCATGCCTAACAAAATGGCCGCCATTTCTGACATATTATAACTGTTTAGCGCAAAGGGAAGGCCTCATACGCAGTGAATAGTACATTGTGCAACAAGCTAAAGTCATCTGCAGCAATAATAGCAGCAGTCAGGAAAACAGAATATAATAAAAGCATAGATTTATTGATTCGTTGATTTTCTGTATTAACACTATCCTGAAATTCAGTCATAAGGCCGACATTCACAATCTTGACAATCATAATGTCAACACCACATGTAGCAGGTAACATGTCGATATCCACAGAATGGCGACATTAGGGTTAGGCTTTGTAATGGGAGTGTTAAAGCATGGCACTAGGGGGAGGGGCAATTGTGTTTAGGCTTTGTATATGGGGTGGGGGGTAGGGTGAGGCACTAAAGGGAGGTTTAGAGTAAGGATTAGGAATAGGAGGAGAATATCCACCGAAAATCTGATCATCAGATATCTGTGTTGCTCCCCATGTGATCGCCAGGACCTGGAAGCTGCCGCTGAAGACCTCATTGCCATATTAAGTCAGAGGTAGCCACGCTTCTATATCTCTCTATCTCTATCCCTCAGCACAGCCGCACACATGCCACGCCTTTTTAGCAGGTGTGGCCTAATACACCAGGCTGCACCTAGCGCAGCCCCATGTATTCCTGTGGTGTGTGCGTGCATCATAGTCATGGCCGCACTAGTTGCACCAGTTTTGCTGACAAATAGGACAAATTGCGGTAAAGCTTGGCATGGCGTCACCACTAGGCCTCCAGGAACAGTATGTCAACGTTCTGTAATGTTGATATTTCATCAATATCCGCTTGATGAATGTTGAAATGGTGAATTTTTTTGTTGTTGTTCTCTTAAATTCTCATTATTTCCGCTTGCTGTTCTCTGTCTGCTACATTACTGCTGGTATAGTACATGTGTTTGCATTACAACAGAACTCCATTACAGGCGGTGTAAGCTCTCACGGGCAGGGCCCTCTCTCCTCATGGGCTTTTCTTAGAAAATATATATCTCTGCCACCCTAATAATTGCTTCAGTGTACTTTCCCCTGATACCTTGTACTGCAATTCATATTTGTTTTTTTATAAAAAAAACCCTTGTCGCACCATATAAATAAACGATAATAATAACAATAATAAAATAACTCTATACATACAGTACATATATATAGATCTATATTTAACTAATTTACGCATTTCTGCAAAGTAATGCTGAGTACACACTGCGCCGACATGTCGGCACCTGCCATCACTGTGACACAGTGCCCAATATGTTGGTCCTGTCATCCAGCTGGTGCCTGTGCACACAGCCAGATACACCAATACACATCTGCAGATATATCGGCCGTTGGTGGTGTTGCACAGCCGATGTGATATGTCTGGGAATGGATGATAAATTACTCGGGCCGGATGTACTAAGCTTGAAATGTGATAGAATGGAGAGTGATAAACAACCAGCCAATCCGCTCCTACCTGTCATGTCAGGCTGTGTTTCAAAAATGACAGGTAGCAGCTGATTGGTTGGAGGTTTATCACTCTCCATTTTATCACCATCTCGCCCTCAGTGTGTTCCGAGAGCTTACAATCAAGTAAGTATTCTTCTCTAGAGTGTCGGACCAGAGTATGAAGGACCCTCCAGGGAATGCAATGGTGAGGATTTGCCCAATCAATAGAGAGGACATGCAAAGACCAGGGCCCCTTCATAAAGAAGGGAATAGTAGGGATGGCCATCGTTGCCATTGCCATGGTGTTAAAATATGCAATGGATGACCATCGATATTTTTACCTATCGATGGTCATCCATTTTGGTTGACTGATTGGCCTGTGGTCCAAATAAAACACGGGGGCGGGGCTGTGCTCCGTGTTCTGGCACATTGAAAAAAAAAACCCAGCAAAATATCGGTTTTGCTGTGCCATCGATGGAGGGAAACCATCTGTTTCTTCCTCATCGATGGCAAAAGTATTCCTCATCAGCCATAAACCATCAATGATTTCAAATCATCGATGGTCGATGCCCATCCCTAGGGAATAGCAGAGGTTGGGGGCCACTAATTTAAATTGTCCGGATGGGTAATCTTGGTGTATTTTCCATAGAAACCAAACCAAGCACCCAAGTTTATCCATGATACTGGCCCCTAGCGGAGGGGTCGGGCCCTTAGGCATTGGTGCTGACCAGGGGTTCCCCTGTACACCTGTGGGGCAGTCTGCCCGTGCCCTTATAGTATATACCAGAATGATATGTCTTTGTCATAGTAAATGTGTAAGTAGTTGGCTGAAATCTTCTTCATTTCTATGCAATGACTTTAGGCAAGGAAGAAAGCCCATGACTGGTTGTCCTCAGAAAGCCCACATTCAGAGGGTCAGGCAGAAGAATTGGGTGTTCAGGAGGCAGAGGGCACGGTGACAGAAGCCCTGAAAGTGACAGATGAAGAAGGAATCAAAGCTGATGTGAAGAAAGAAATCAATACTGACGTAAATAGGAATTTCTTATCATACTTTTGGTGTAGTGTATAGCTATAACATGTATTAGCCTGTATACATACAGTATAGTATAGTGTAGTATGGTTGTAGAATGTACAACAAGAGGGGGCAAACCAAGTCACAGCGATTATGTCTTGGTGCCAGTATGTGCGGATAAATGCCACACTTACAGTATTGTTGGACTCACATATATCACAACCCCATCGGTTGAGATCAGGTCGCGAGGGGGAAAAGTATGTTGAAATCAATGAATTTTACATGTGGCTGCAACCGCAACTCGACCATTTGTGGGTAATTGGATTGAGCCCATTGTATGGTATAGTGTTGTGTAATATGTGTGATACTGTACGTTTAAATATAGAATGGTGTATTATGCATAATTATAGTGTGGTGCAGTATGTGTAGTTATAGTGTGGTGCAGTATGTGTAGTTATAGTGTGGTGCAGTATGTTTAGTTAGGTACTTGTGAGTTATCTGGACGCCCGATTTTTTGATTGTATGCCTTAAGTTAAGGCATACAATCAGATGCGATGCGATATCGCATCGCATCGCATCGCATGCGACCATCGGATGCAATGACCCGATTTTTCCATAGGAATCAATGTTAAAATGGACTGAGTCCATTTTAACATGGAATTCAATTGGAAAAAGGGGTCCTTTTCATACCCCTACTATCCAAGTGGGCATGGAGTTGGATATAAACCTGTGGCGAGCGTAGCGAGCCACCGAGCCCGAAGCGTGGCGAGCGAAGCGAGCCCCGCGAGGGGACGGTATTCCGTGTCCCCTCGCGGGGCTCGCTACGCTCGCCACGCTTCGGGCTCGGTGGCTCGCTACGCTCGCCACAGGTTTATATCCAACTCCATGCCCACTTGGATAGTAGGGGTATGAAAAGGACCCCTTTTTCCCATTGAATTCCATGTTAAAATGAACTCAGTCCATTTTAACATTGATTCCTATGGAAAAATCGGGTCATCGCATCGCATCGCATCGCATCCGATGGTCGCATGCGATGCGATGTCCCGATCCGACCCGATTTAGAAATCGGGCGTCCGGATAACTCACAAGTACCTTTAGTTATAGTGTGGTGCAGTATGTTTAGTTTTAGTGTGGTGCAGTATGTGTAGTTATAGTGTGGTGCAGTGTGTGTAGTTATAGTGTGGTGCAGTATGTGTAGTTACAGTGTGGTGCAGTATGTGTAGTTATAGTGTGGTGCAGTATGTGTAGTTATAGTGTGGTTCAGTATGTGTAGTTATAGTGTGGTGCAGTATGTGTAGTTATAGTGTGATGCAGTATGTGTAGTTATAGTGTGGTCCAGTATGTGTAGTTATAGTGTGGTGCAGTATGTATAGTTATAGTATGGTGCAGTACAGTATGTGTAGTTATAGTGTGGTGCAGTATGTCAGGTTATAGTATGGTGCAGTATGTCAGGTTGTAGTATGGTGCAGTATGTATAGTTATAGTATGGTGCAGTATGTTTAGTTTTAGTGTGGTGCAGTATGTTTAGTTATAGTGTGGTGCAGTGTGTATAGTTATAGTATGGTGCAGTATGTGTAGTTATAGTGTGGTTCAGTATGTGTAGTTATAGTGTGGTGCAGTATGTGTAGTTATAGTGTGATGCAGTATGTGTAGTTATAGTGTGGTCCAGTATGTGTAGTTATAGTGTGGTGCAGTATGTATAGTTATAGTATGGTGCAGTACAGTATGTGTAGTTATAGTGTGGTGCAGTATGTCAGGTTATAGTATGGTGCAGTATGTATAGTTATAGTATGGTGCAGTATGTTTAGTTTTAGTGTGGTGCAGTATGTTTAGTTATAATGTGGTGCAGTGTGTATAGTTATAGTATGGTGCAGTATGTGTAGTTATAGTGTGGTGCAGTATGTGTAGTTATAGTGTGGTGCAGTATGTGTAGTTATAGTGTGGTGCAGTATGTGTAGTTATAGTGTGGTGCAGTACAGTATGTGTAGTTTATAGTGTGGTGCAGTATGTGTAGTTATAGTGTGGTGCAGTATGTATAGTTATAGTATGGTGCAGTATGTGTAGTTATAGTGTTGTGCAGTATGTGTAGTTATAGTGTGGTGCAGTATGTGTAGTTATAGTGTGGTGCAGTATGTGTGGTGCAGTATGTGTAGTTATAGTGTGATGCAGTATGTGTAGTTATAGTGTGGTCCAGTATGTGTAGTTATAGTGTGGTGCAGTATGTATAGTTATAGTATGGTGCAGTACAGTATGTGTAGTTATAGTGTGGTGCAGTATGTGTAGTTATAGTATGGTGCAGTATGTATAGTTATAGTATGGTGCAGTATGTTTAGTTTTAGTGTGGTGCAGTATGTTTAGTTATAGTGTGGTGCAGTGTGTATAGTTATAGTATGGTGCAGTATGTGTAGTTATAGTGTGGTGCAGTATGTGTAGTTATAGTGTGGTGCAGTATGTGTAGTTATAGTGTGGTGCAGTACAGTATGTGTAGTTTATAGTGTGGTGCAGTATGTGTAGTTATAGTGTGGTGCAGTATGTATAGTTATAGTATGGTGCAGTATGTGTAGTTATAGTGTGGTGCAGTGTGTATAGTTATAGTATGGTGCAGTATGTGTAGTTATAGTGTGGTGCAGTATGTGTAGTTATAGTGTGGTGCAGTATGTGTAGTTATAGTGTGGTGCAGTACAGTATGTGTAGTTTATAGTGTGGTGCAGTATGTGTAGTTATAGTGTGGTGCAGTATGTATAGTTATAGTATGGTGCAGTATGTGTAGTTATAGTGTGGTGCAGTATGTGTAGTTATAGTGTGGTGCAGTATGTGTAGTTATAGTGTGGTGCAGTATGTGTAGTTATAGTGTGGTGCAGTATGTTTAGTTATAGTGTGGTGCAGTATGTGTAGTTATAGTGTGGTGTGGTGCAGTATGTGTAGTTATAGTGTGGTGCAGTATGTGTAGTTATAGTGTGGTGCAGTACAGTATGTGTAGTTTATGGTGTGGTGCAGTGGGATGCGGTCATTTGGTCTACTGCATTATGGTCGACAGTCATTAGGTCGAATCCATTAGGTCGACATGCTAAAAGGTCGACATGACTCTAGGTCGACATGGGAAAAGGTCGACATGATTCTAGTTCGAAAGGTCATTAGTTCGACAGGTCATTAGTTCGACAAGGTCATTAGTTCGACATTGTCTATGTCGACATTCACAAGGTCGACATGGAGTTTTTCACTGTTTTTTGAGCCAACATGTGCCGACAGGCGGTATTTCATGCCCTACCATCCACTAGGGCGTGGTGGGAGAATAAAATAGTGTGCCGAGCGTAGCGAGGCACCGTGCCCGACGCATAGCGAGCGCAGCGAGCGATGCGAGGGGATGCAGTGCACTTTAAACTGTGTCCATGTCGACTGTGTTGACATTCAGGTAAAAAAACAGTGAAAAACCCCATGTCGACCTTGTGAATGTCGACATAGACAATGTCGAACTAATGACCTTGTCGAACTAATGACCTGTCGAACTAATGACCTTTCGACCTAGAATCATGTCGACCTTTTCCCATGTCGACCTAGAGTCATGTCGACCTTTTAGCATGTCGACCTAATGGATTCGACCTAATGACTTTCGGCCATAATGCAATAGACCAAATGATCCCAACCCGGTGCAGTATGTATGGTTATAGCGTGGTGCAGTATGTATGGTTATAGTGTGGTGCAGTACGTATACTTATAGTATGATGCAGTATGTATAGTTATAGTTATTATAGTTTTCATGCTCACTGCTACCCCTTCTGTGTCACCCCTGTCTGCCTAACCCTACCCCTTTAGAATGTAAGCTCTTACGAGCAGGGCCCTCTCTCCTCATCTACTTTTCTTAGAATATATACATCTCTGCCACCCTGATAATTGCTTCAGTGTCCTGTCCCCTGATGTAACTATCCTTATTTACCATGTACTTGTCCTAAATTGTCTTGTACTGCCATTCGTTTTTTGCTCATTTATGTATTGTTAGGCGCTGCGGAAACCTTGTGGCTCCATATAAATAAACAATAATAATAAATAGTATGGTGTATTATGTATAGTTATAGTATGGTGTATTATGTATAGTTATAGTATGGTGTATTATGTATAGTTATAGTATGGTACAGTATTTATAGTTATAGTGTGGTGCATTATGTATATAGTATGATGCGTTATGTGTAGTTTATAGTACGGTATATTTTGTATAATTATAGTATGGTGTATTATGTATAGTTATAGTGTGGTGCAGTATGTATAGTTATAGTCCGTGGCAGTTTTTATCTATAGGCTGCAGGACTGGTGCCCCCCCTCCCTCAGGTAAAGTCTGCCACTGTGCTCAGCCCAAGTGAAGCCAGATGCGGTCTGTGAGACTGCACTGGCTTCATTGTGACTGTCAGTGACTTCCTATTGGAAGTCCGACCTGCCAGTCACCCAAAGCAGTCCCATTGGTAGGTATTCCCTCCTTCCGGGGCTGCCTCTTTGGCTTCTATGAGCTGCAACCGAAGCAGCCCATAGAACCAGGGGCATATGCATGCTCAGAACCTTGGTCGGTAATACGTATGAACCTGTCATCATTGTACAGCCGCCGGGACAGCAGAACTGGTCGGGAGCGGTGGCGCATTTTGGGTGTATCAGTGGCCAGCGGCGGCCCCCCTCTTACTATAAGGTGGGAGCCGCCACTGGTTCTAGTATGATGTATGATGCATAGTTAGTGTATGGTGCAGTATGTATAGTTGTAGCTGTTGTTAGTTCCACATCACACATAGCTTATGTGCCTATCAATTCATTCTAGACAGAAGTAGATCAGGCCATTCACAGTATTGCTATTGTATATTAATGTAAGATTTCTATTAATTACATGGAAGATGCCTTCATTAGCGGTCAGACATAATGTAAATTAGTCCGGGCTAATCACACGATCAGTATATGTTTGGTTCTATTCCAGAAAGGTCATTAATCTTACATGAGACTAGTTAGAGCACCAGCTCTGACCGCAATGATAGGAGGACCATTCAGGATATTGGGCTGGCAGGATTGGTGGTCACAGGGAAGGGCTTAGCATTTAACAGTATTACATTATAATCTATGGGGGGAGGGTTTGACAGAAGGTTTGTCTGCAGGGGGTGCTGAAAATACATACAAATACCATGTATACGATGTGCCATAATGACAGTGTTCTCCCATTTTCTGCACTTAGGATATATACATGACCTCTATTGAGAACTTGGCAGAAGTCACCGCCCGCTGCATCGAGCAGCTCCACAAGGTGGCAGAATTAATACTACACGGACAAGATGTAGACAAGCTGGTGAAAGACCAAGCCGTCGTCTTAACAAAGTGAGCATAGAAATACAGATATGAACAAGTCATTACTGCTAGCACAGTGGTTAGCATTGCTGACTCGCAGCACTGGGGTCGTGAGGTGGATTCCAAGTGATCTGCGTTCGCACATGAGCTCCCTGTGTTTCAGAGGGTTCCCCCACACTAACAACATAAAGTTGCGTCTTAAGCTATTTACAAGTATTTGTGTGAAGCAGTGATAAGAGTGGAGGAGTTGCCCATAGCAACCAGCCATCTTCAAGGTAGCATTTATCAACGTTCTATAAAATGATAGCCTTATATACTGTAGGGCCGGTTTCAAAGCTGTATGCCCACTGACAGCTTAGCGTGTCCCAGTGGCTGCCTACAAAGTGTCGCTTGCAGGTCAGTCACTTACCAAACTTCTCAGTAGCTGCAGGAAGTGAGAGGCCATCATCTGTTACGTGGTGGCTGAGACAGGTTGCAAGTGTGTCTTAGAGGCATGCGCAGGCGACTGAGAATCTCCAGACTGCAAAATTAGCAACCCTGAATGAGTCCAATAGAAGCTTGTTTATTAAACCGTTGAGTGCCAAGGGAATTTGTCTAAATACTGTAGGTGTGACAATTGCCAAGCAAATCTTTTTATTAACTCATTAAAATCCAGGGGGCACGCACCACACCCCCTGCACTCTTGTTCAATTACTTACTTCTCCTGAGTCCCGGGTTTGGACTTTTGCTGCTGAAGAAAGCGTGGTGGCCATTTTCCCCATGATTTGCACATGTGCAGTAGAGATTTGTCTCCAGGAACATGACGGGCACCGAGACCTGTGCTTGAGCAATATTGATTCGATGCCGGTAAGATGGGGTGCCATGTTTTTGGAGAACTGTACAGTGATAACAGCACACCAGGGAGGTGGGGACCAACACAGAATGTGCACAGCCCCTGCAACTAGTAGTAAATTCTTTTTCTGTTCGGCCAATGAAGTATGCAGTAAATATTGTGTATATATTCCTCTACATCTATACATTCTTGTGTTTGTTGTAGGCTGACCAATGCTATGTGCAAGGAAGTGTCCTCTTTATCAAAGAGCTTCTCTGACTGTGTGACTTCTGTTGGGGTAGGTGGTTTAGAGTATAGACAAATATGTGCAGTATATAATATATAACACTGTTTTTCAACCACTGTGCTGTGGCACACTAGTGTGCCTTGAGCTGTTCTCAAGTGTGTCCCCAGATCTAGAGATGCCCAAACCAGTTTACAGCCACCACCAGTTCTACTGTTATTTACTGGTCTCTTCTTTTCATGTAAAGGGCCAATGGGCCAGATTCTCTAAGCTTCAAAAGTGATAAAATGGAGAGTGATATACAGCCAGCCAATCAGCTCCTACCAGACATGTCACAGACTGTGTTTGAAAAATGTCAGACAGGAGCTGATTGGCTGGCTATTTATCACTCTCCATTATATCACTTTTGAAGCTTAGAGAATCTGGCCCAGAGTAATTTATTTTTGTTACCTGTGGGGACAGTATGATTGTTTTTTATATGGGGGCCAATAGGTTTGTTTTTTTTCCTGTGGGGGCCAATGTGTTATTTCCTGTGGGGATCTCATGGTGTGCCTTGGAAATTTTCAAATCTTATTTAGTGTGCCGCAAGGTAAAAAGGTTGAAAATCACTGATATATAACATATATATAACATATGTACCGTATTATTATTTGGGCAAATATTAATTCAAGTTTACCAATCTGCCCTTTTAGGCTTATTTCACACGCTCCGGCTCCTGCCGGGCGGCGAAATCCCGTACGTCCAAAAGCCGTGCCGTGCACAGTAGTTGTCAATGGACACTATTGTGTCCATTCACACGGGATGGCCATGGCTCGGCCTTCCGGTTGCAGCCGGATCCCACCACTGGAAAGGACGGCTACCGGGCAGTGGCCATCCCCTCCATTCTAAACTTCTTAGTGCGGCACGGCTTACTGGCTGTGCGGGATTTCGCCGTCAGGCAGGAGCCGGAGTGTGTGAAATAGCCCTTACAGCTACTGATTTGTGTTTGGCTTTTGGCTTTGTGTGTGTATTTAAAAATAAAATAATTATGTGTAATGTTTGTGTTCCAGAACAAGCTGAAGGCAGAAGCCTTGAACCCCATGGTGGACAGTATACAGCTGGAGGTAATCTATGTAATATACATATATTTTGCCTGCTCTTTGAAGAAGGTTCTCTCCCCAAATAGGTAGTGGTCAGGGAGATTGGCCTTTATTCTGGTTCACTCACAAAGGCAAATTCCTTCTCAAATGGACAAAACCATGTGAACTGCAGGTGGGGCAGAGGGAATTAGATTTGGGTGGGGTTTTACGTCAAAGTGAGATCTATATTGCAGTGTAAAAATAAAGCAGTTAGTATTTTCCCTGCACAGAAACAAAATAACTTATCCAAATCTAACTCTCTCTGCACATGTTACATCTGCCCCCCTGCAGTGCAATTGGTTCTGTCCATTTGAGAAGGAATTCGTCTCTGCGACTGAACCAGTATAAGGGCCAGTGTGCAGAGCTATAGGGACAAAATAAATTATTGCTGCCCATCTCGACACCCGTGAGCGCCCAGGCAGCGGTATTCAATTGTTTCATACAAACATCATTTCAGCTCACTATCCCCAGGGGGTGGTGCGCTAAAAGTCAAGAAAAGTCACTTGTTTGGGTACACAAATGAGACTTTTTTCGTTGTGCCTATTAGTTTGGCTGGATTAAGCTGCTTTGCCCGCCTAAACCCGACCTTAATGGGCGCGATCAGGCTGATAAGTCATCAATTGAATAGCGCCCCACAATCACCCATCACTTTAGCTGAGAGATCGGGTGCGATATGACAAATGAATCAGGCCCATAGTGCTTGGTAAGGAGTCGGGGATAGGGCAGATTACTGATGTCACTAGGAGGAAGCGGGGGTGCAGGACACACTGGTGTCACCATCTGAGGGGGTGACCTCAGAAGAGCTGCGCTGCTATTCTGGTGACACCCCTCAGATTGTGTCACAGAACAGCTAGGCAACTAGGCTGTTGGCTGCCAGAGCACTGGGCAATGGGACAGTTATGCCCACAAAGCATCGCACCATGCCAGCTTTCTCCACAGAGATGGCGTTACCGGCAGAGGAGACTGGGTATTGTCGTTCCCCCACTTGGGTTTTACGTGATATTCCAGAAGTCATGGGGAGTGCCACAAATCGCGGGGAACTGGCCCCACCTCATTTTGTATGAATATAAGGTTTTTTCAGACTTGAACACAGGGCACATTTTTTAGCAAATGGACAAAAGCATTCTGCACTACAGGTGGGCAGATGTAACATGTGCAGAGAGAGTTAGATTTGAGTGAGTTATTTTGTTCCGGGCAGGGTGTGTTCTGAGTTTCTGTGCAGGGTAAGTACTGGCTGCTTTATTTTTACACCGCAATTAAGATTTCAGTTTGAGCACACCCCATCCAAATCTAACTTTCTCTGCACATGCTAAATCGCCCCACCTGCAGTGCACATGGTTTTGACCATTTGCTAAAAAAGTGTCATCAGGTCTGAATAACCCCCAATTCTGTTACTGGATTATGGGCCTTATTCTGGTTAACTCCTTCTGACAAAATCCTTTTTAGATGGACAAAACCATGTGCACTGCAGGTGGGGCAGATGTAACATGTGCAGAGAGAATTAGATTTGGGTGAGTTATTTTGTTTCTGTTCAGGGTAAATACTGACTGCTTCATTGTTACACTGCAATATAGATCTCACTTCGAAGTAAAACCCCACCCAAATCTAACTCTCTCTGCACAAGTAACATATGCCCCACCTACAGTGCACATGGTTTTGTCCATCTAAGAAGGAATTTGCCAGAAGGAGTCAACCAAAATAACCCCCTATGTTCTGGCATAGACGGCTGTACTGTATTTTGATGTTATTTTTCTGTTTTTGTTCCCTGTTGTACTGTATAAAGGTTACTCTGTCTGAGCCTGTTTCCCTTACACTGCAAACTGTATGCTTTGTTATTTATGTTTAGTTCCCTTTTTTCCATTTATTTTATTTTCTTCTAAAAAAAGACTTTTTATCTATTTTCCAGGGAAATAACAGCATAACCTACATCCAGGACGCTTTTCGGCTGCTGCTACCTGTATTGCAGTACTCCCACATACAGGCAACCTCTGCTAAGGTGTAACACCCTCTGTATCACAGCCTGGGCTCAGTCACAGCACCTCCGCTGTGACATGTGACTGCAGTGTCAACAGCCGATTGGTTGTTTGGATCACACTGCTTGGTCTGGTATATGCAAATTTGCACATTGTAAGAAAAACAAACAAAAAGTCGTTGGGATTTTTTTGTTCAAGAGTAGATGGTTTCTATGGTTATTTAAAATGATTCTGCTTCAGAAAGTTGTGTAATATAGAGAACAATCTATTAATAGTGTTACAGCCAGAATAGGAATTGGCCGGTATTGTATCTGGCAGCGAGTGTGTTGGTCCAATGACACCTATACAAACTCCTGAACATTAATGAATTAGGGTAGAGTTCTGCATACAAATCAGAGTTGTGTGAGCAATTAGCAATATCCCGTCGAGTGTTTACTGTAAAGTTTAACAAAACATATTTTCATATTTCATTCAAGGATATCACTTTTCCTACTCTCTATAGAAGTATGCTGTTTAACCTTTTGTGTGCCAACATCTTTGTGAGGGATGTGCAAAATATCTGCTAAATATGCCAGCGTCGCTCACATTTGTTATATAAATTCAAATAAATAACGTTGTGCAAAAAAAGATTAGATTTCCTATATACAGTAACATTACAGGTCATTAGGGTGAATTAAAATGTTTGTTTGGCAATTTTCACACCTATTTTGACAAATTCAAGTGACAAAGGGTTCATTCGTAGAAATTCCCTTTCCAAGTCTTTATATAAAAGTTACCAAGCGAGAGGACCCACTATTATTACAATGCCACCTTTAAACGATATTATTCACTATATGAATAATGTGATTGTAGAGTTATGTGGACAGGTCTATAATGTCACAAAGCGAAGTATATTTTGGATGCGTGGGATGACCTTGGGCAGGATTGATGACTACACATACTGTGCCTTAATAACAAACACTCCATTTCCATTTTGTAAATCCGTGTCTAATAAGGAGCTATACTGGAATACATCATTATTTAATAGGTTCCATGGGGTATGGGCCATTGGGTCGACACATATTAGGTTAACTTGCATTGGGTTGACCACTGAAGGCTGACACATGAAATAGGTTGACGTGACTCAGGTCGACAGGGTTGGAGTTATTTCAACAATGGCTGGGTCAACAGTCAAAAGGTCAAGATGAGATTTCAGTGGGGGTTGTCCTGGGTGCAGACATAGTCAACATTTATCAGTTTGCCACGTTCGCTCGCCATGCTTAGGGCACGGTGGCTTTCTACGCTTGGCACACTATTCTCCCTCCACACCCTAGTGGATGGCAAATACCGCCCGTTCGGCACAAGTCGGCACAAAAAAAACTTGAAAAACTTGTGTCAACCTAGGTCATTGTCGACCTTCCAACCCTGTCGACCTATTTCGTGTGTCAACTTGAGCCACGGTGACCTTCAGTGGTCAACCCAATGCATGTTGACGTAATATACGTCGACCTAATGACCGTATACCGGTTCCATGTATTCAAGACAACTCAGGAATTTGCGATGCTCATTCGTAATGAGGAGAGAACGGATATTGCACAAAATTAACGAAGAAACTAAGATTATTCTAAAAATCTATAATATCACGCAAATACCTGTTACCGTATAACAGTCAAATGTGATGCTTTAAGACCCGGGGACATTGGCCCTTATTCTGGTTCACTCGCAATGACAAATTCCTTCTCAAATGGACAACACCATGTACACTGCAGGGGGGCAGATGTAAAATGTGCAGAGAGATTTAGATTTGGGTGAGATATTTTGTTTCTGTGCAGGGAAAATACTGACTGCTTTATTTTTTCACTGCAATATAGATCTCAAGTAAAACCCCACCCAAATCTAATTCTCTCTGCACATGTTACATCTGCCCCCACTGTAGTGCACATGGTTTTGTCCATTTGAGAAGGAATTTGACTTTGCGTGTGAACCAGAGTAAGAGCCATTGTGCGTGGCCTTGTGTGGCACACCGATCACTTTAAATTTTATTGTGGTACTATATTGTTTACTAATAAATATATATTTCCAGGTTATAAACTTGCGAGCATGGGCTCAATTAGGGACATGCTACAATATTTCCACTTATTACCTGTATGGAGATAGGTGCAGCGGTTAAGTCCATTTAAAAGTACGGCGGGGGGTTGGCGTCGCACAAACACTGGTCTAGGGGATAACAAAATGGAACACTGCCCGATGATGTCATAGGACATTTATATGCTTTACTTTCAGAGATCTCTTTAAATATATTGCACATGATTGCACTGAACAGCAGACGCTCAGTGCAGCCTCTGTAGAGTGGATTCGCTATTAGAATATGGTTTCACCTGTTAATTTCCAGCTCATTTAGCTTTGATAAAATACCGCTCTTCTCGTTCCTTTTTGCATTCGAATTTGTCCTCTGATTGTAACAATCAGGTTTACACTGTGCGAGAAGAAAGCGATGCAGCTGTCAATGAGGACAGACGTCAGCCTCTAACAGAAATGATTTTGTCATTGATAACTTGTTGCTTGCTGTTTGGATGGTTTGGGGAGAGCCCATTATTGTAATGTGGAAAATCAGAGATCATTCCATGTTTAAGTGATATCTCTAATAAACTCATATTGACCCAAGAAATGTGTTTGTTGTTTCATTCCCGTAACCCCAGAAATGCCTTCTGTAAATGGGGAATCTTATCTGACCGTATATGGCGGCATTACTGACTCAGAGAAGCCAGTCGGAGGTACTGATTGGCTGAGAGGCAGCAGCTGTGAGAGTTGGGGGTATATTTAAAGTGTGGGTTTATAATGTAGAAGTGGAGATGTTGCCTATGGCACCCAATCAGCTTATTATACCTCCTAGATGAAAGTAGCTTCAATATGATTGGTTGATATGGGCAACATTTCCACTTCAAACCCAATTTTTAGTAATGAGAAAACGGGTGTGGATCGTTAGGTCAACAGGCAATACATTGACCGCTATAGGTCAACAGGTCATAGGTCGACACCTAAGGTGGTTTTTCATACTTTACTATCCAAGTGGGCATAGAGAGAGAACACAATAGTGTGCCCGAAGCACGGTGAGCGCAGCGAGGGGACGCGGAACACTTATACGGTGTCTATGTCTACATATGTGGACATAGACACCCCAAAAAAAGTGAAAAACGCATGTCAACCTTATCTTGTGGACCATGTCTGTTGACCATTGTCATTGTCGACCATGTCAAGGTGTTTAATAAGTCACTGTCGACCTAGACATTGTCTACCATTTATACCAAGCCCTAGATGCTATCTAGATTTTTGGTGCTGGACAGAATGAGTGAGACTGCGTTGTAAAAAAAAACAGAAGGTCTGTAACAAAAAATACTCTACCCTGCTGGTGGGCAGGGTTGGGCTGTGGCAGGGGGAAGTTGGGGTTACAGTAGTTTGTGGGATGGAGGTTAGGCTATGGTTAGGTTGCGGGATGGAGGTTAGGCTATGGGAGGGGAAGCTTAGGGTTATGCTGTGGGAGGGAGGTTAGGCTATGGGAGGGGGAGGTTAGGGTTATGCTGTGGGAGGGAGGTTAGGCTATGGGAGGGGGAGCTTAGGGTTATGCTGTGGGAGGGAGGTTAGGCTATGGGAGGGGGAGGTTAGGGTTATGCTGTGGGAGGGAGGTTAGGCTATGGGAGGGGGAGCTTAGGGTTATGCTGTGGGAGGGAGGTTAGGCTATGGGAGGGGGAGGTTAGGGTTATGCTGTGGGAGGGAGGTTAGGCTATGGGAGGGAAGGGTAGGGTTATGCTGCTAGTGGGCAGGATTGGACTGTGGCAGGGGTAAGTTAGGGTTATGCTGCGGGATGGAGGTTAGGGTTATGCTGCTGGTGGGCAGGGTTGGGCAGTGGCAGGGGGAAGTTAGGGTTAGTCTGCGGGATGGAGGTTAGGCTATAGGAGGGGGAGGTTAGGGTTATGCTGCGGGATGGAGGTTAGGGTTATGCTGCTGGTGGACAGGGTTGGGCTGTGGCAGGGGGAAGTTAGGGTTAGTCTGCGGGATGGAGGTTAGGCTATAGGAGGGGGACGTTAGGGTTATGCTGCGGGAAGGAGGTTAGGGTTATGCTGCTGGTGGACAGGGTTGGGCTGTGGCAGGGGGAAGTTTGTTTAATGCGGTGGGATGAAGGTTAGGCTATGGGAGGGGGAGGTTAGGGTTATGCTGCAGGATGGCTGGGTGGGTTATGGTAAGGGTTAGAGTATTTCCCAAAATGTGTCCATTTTCTGACCGTCTACATCATTGACTGTTGGGATCCTGTACCCAACTCGCTGCACGTCGCTGGAACACCTATTGTAGGAACAGCTCTATGCCATGCCCAAACAAGGGCTGCCTGTCATAGGGGCATCTAGTGAGACGCTGGAACTATGGGGTCATTCTAGTTGACTCAGTAAGATGCGAAGCTCGCAGCTTACCGAGTCCCTGTGATGCCACCCTGCCACCCCGGCCAGTACCCAATTCATTTCTCCTGCCTTCGCAAGTATAAGTCAGTGGACATTGACTTATAACTGCAGGCGTCGGGATGAAGAAAGGGCAGACTTTGTCCCTCCCACACCCCCATGGGAACGCCCAGCGTTTTCATGGGGGCGCCCATGAAATGCTGGGCGTTCCAATGGCCCAGCACCGCCACCACCCCTACCCTCTCTCCCCGCTGCAGACGGCCCAGCGATATTGTAAATCACAGAGCCAATATTTTTGCCTTGCGCTGGATGCATGCGTCCACAGCGAACAAACTGTGCATGCACCCATCCTTGTGAACGGAGGGCATGAGGCGGTCCATTATCATATGGAAACTCCCAGCATTTTATGGGAATTCCCATGAAAATGCTGGGTGTACTCATGTACATTCACTGTATGTTTCCCAGCCCCTTGTGTGAGCCAGAGGAAGGAGAGGCAAAGCAGGCACTGCAAGGACAGGAGATACTTGGGCTCCCGCTGCTGCCCTCCTCCGCTCTGCATGTTACCGGAGCAAACTTCCCCCTTGCTGCCCCCCCTCCCCAAACACTGCTGTCACTGTGATTGTGGAGTAGGGTGATATACGATTGCAGCAGCAGGGGTAGGATGCCAAACACATCTGACTGTGGCGGCCGGCACCTCCCCACTGCAGCAGACAGCAAGGTAAAGGCACGCTCGCTGGGGCCCCACCTTTAGTGTCCTGTGCTGTGCTTCCCACATCTGATGCTCTGCCCGCTTCCAGCTGGAGGCTGCGGGCTGCTTGAAATGACAGCACAAGCCGCAATTGGCCCCCGGGCCTGACTTTGGGCATGCCTGATGCAAAACATCCACACGCTGCGAGGAGGGGGGGGGGGCGTACCACCTTTCGCAGGACAGGTTCTGGTTCACTCACAAGGGTGCGAATTCACATCCAATTGAATGAACGGAATAAGGTCCTAAGAGTAAACCAATATGGACTCCTATATTTCTAGCTATCACTGGAGTTACTTCCTACTCTGCTCCTGTAAACCTATTTGGGGGGGAATTTAGTAGGATGAGAGATTAATGCTGTGTACACACGGTGCAATATGATTGCTAGCGATATATTGCTAGCAATATATTGCCAGGAACCATATTGCTCAGTGTCTCCTTTTCATCAGCGAAGCGTGGCGAGCGCAGAGAGCCCCGCGAGGGGACGCGGATACCTTCACAGCTATACGCGTCCCCTCGCAGGCTTCACAGGTATCCGCGTCCCCTCGCGGGGCTCGCTGCGCTCGCCACGCTTCGGGCTCGGTGGCGCGCTGCGCTCGCCACACTATTCTATTCTCAACTCCATGCCGACGTGGATAGTGGGGGCATGAAAAGGTCGTAGGACGCGTACCGCCGCCCCTCGCGGGCTCGCTGCGCTCGCCACGCTTTGGATTGACGTTAATAGTGGGGGTGGTGCACTATGAAAAATGGCATTTGGGGGCATTTCACTAGTTTAATACACATTTCAATGCATTCTGATGCATTTCAGTGCAAAATCGGGTGCCATCGCATCGCATCGCATCGGATGCCATCGGATGGCATCCGATGCGATCGCATACGATTTTTGAGCTAAAATGCTCAAAAATCTGCAAAACATCATATCGCATTGTATGCCATCGTATGCCACTACATATGGCATACGATGCCATACGATGGGATGCGATGGCATACGATTTTTTAGCAAAAATCGGTAAAACATCGCATCGTATGCCACTACATATGGCATACGATGCCATACGATGGGAGCCGTGATACTCCACAAGTACCCATAAAATCACGGGGCAGAACAAATAGGGGTCCCCAGGATTTTATAAAACCAGCACTAGGCTCAAGGGCCAGTCCTGGTTCCCAAAATACGGGGGAGAAAATGAGTAGGGGACCCCCGTTTTTCAGCACCGGGCCCAACCAGCCAGCAGGGTAATGCCACAGCCAGGGGGGAGACTTTTTATACAAGTCCCCCCGATCAAAGTATTTTCCCCCTGACCGGTCAGCATGGGCAGGGGTCCTGGGGAAGTGGGGACCCCCCCAAAGAAGGGGTCTCCCCCCTCCAGAACTTACCTGCCTATGCTGAAGCCCGGGGCTGTCCTCGCTGATACTTGTGTAAAAAGGGTGTGGTATGGGACTCCGACAGTCCGACAGTCAGGATCCCAACAGTCATTATCCCGACGTCGGGATCCCGACTTCCCGGAGTCAGACAGCATGGCGAGCGCAAAAAAGCCCCTTGCGGGCACGGTGGCTCGCTACGCTATAACTTTATTTCACACGGAGCCCATTCATCCATACATACCTATGTTGATAGAAGATCGGTTCCCTTCTCCTGTAGAATCCATAGTGGGGTACCTGTGGAAGCAAAATATACTCACCACGCTGATCTTTGGGGCTTCTCCGGACCCTCTGCAATGCAGTACGGTGTCTGGGGGCGGGTTTGTCTACATCCGGGACTTCAGGGTTTTCCCGGACCATGATTGGCTGGCAGGGCTAAGTCCCGGTCTGGGGGCGGAGCTCCGGATGTAAACAAACCCGCCCCCAGACACCGAACTGCATTGCAGAGGGTCCGGAGAAGCCGGAAATCGCACCCCTATAAAATATGCGATTTTCCGAAAATGCACGAAAACGGCAGTTTTTGCGAAAAAAAAAACGCAAAAAAAACCACACCCTATTAAATTTCGCCCTTCATGTCTACACTAATATTCCCCCCTGCAAATGAAAGCATAGTGTATTATTATATCCTTGTAAACTTGCGAGCAGGGCCCTCATACCTCCATGTCGGTTTGTATCTACCCAGTTTGTTTGTTCACAGTTGTTTCCAATTGTAAAGCGCAAAGGAATATGCCGCGCTATATAAGAAACTGTAAATAAATAAATAAGAGGTGCAGCATTGTGTGTCATTACCTGCTCCAGAACATAGCAAAATAAGAGACATAAAGCGTATACATTTTTTTATTATTTCATATAAAACAAGTGGAAAAATAGCAGCAACATCAGTAAATATTATACTGTATCCATTAGATTCATAGGAAATTATTACAACCAATCCTCTGCGCCAGACATAACATCACACGTTAATGACACAAAGTAAGCTGCTGTTTGTCTTATTTTTTACTGCATGGTATACTGTATTTCTGCACTAGGGGGCGCTCGTGTGGGGTTTTATTTTACCTCAGATTTGGTGTGATTTATTGATGGTCTGCAGAAATCCAGTAACAAAGATAACATTGGGCAATTCAAGAGTTAATTTTTTTTTTTTTTTATCACTGTGGCCACATAAATCCCCCCTTACTGAGATTCTGTAAATAGCTTTAACAGCGTTCCGGCTTTTCACCTTTTGAAAATAACATCACCATGTGCACGGATTGTGTCAGTAACCTGTACCTATTGCATGGATTACTGCACACAAGGCCTGATTAAAGGTTCCAGGTGCCCCAGGCTAATACCCATGTAGCTCATCTTGTAATGCTGCTGCACATTTTTCTTAGCAATTTTGCTTAAGCAAAAAAAGGCCGGGTAGTTGTTCAGAATGAGAGATTGCGATCAGTATCTCTCATTCTGTACACACAGAGAGATTTGCAGTCATTTGCTAAGCAATCTAACTAGATTGGGACTGCATGCACTGACTTAGTTAGCAAGAGATATTTAATCTCTCGGAGCATACACAGAGAGATCTGTGCTTACTTTCCAAGCAATCTGACTCGATTGCTTAGAAAGTAAGCACAGATCTCTCTGTGTATGCTCCGAGAGATTAAATATCTCTTGCTAACTAAGTCAGTGCATGCAGTCCCAATCTAGTTAGATTGCTTAGCAAATGACTGCAAATCTCTCTGTGTGTACAGAATGAGAGATACTGATCGCAATCTCTCATTCTGAACAACTACCCGGCCTTTTTTTGCTTAAGCAAAATTGCTAAGAAAAATGTGCACAAATTTGCTCCGTGTGTACACCCCTTTAGTCTTTCTGGGTACGTTTTGCATTGTAGACCATTTTTGTTGCCCTTCTTTGTACAGTCTCGAATGCATGCATGTCCAAACTATGGCCCTCCAGCTGTTGTGGAACTACAAGTCCCATCATGCCTTGCCACAGTTTTGCTATTATGGAATACTTAAACTATGGCAAGGCATGCTGGGATGTGTAGTTTCACAACAGCTGGAGGGCCACAGTTTGGACATGCCTGCTCTAATGTATTTATATCCTTCTGGAGGTAGAGCCATTTGCAGATGTCCCCAGTAGTGACAGTTACAGATGTCCTCAGTAGTGCCAGTTACAAATGCCCCCAGTAGAGCCAGATACAGATGTCCCCAGTAGAGCCAGTTACAGATGTCCCCAGTAATGCCAGTTACAGATGTCCCCAGTAGTGCCAGTTACAGATGTCCCCAGTAGTGCCAGTTACAGATGTCCTCAGTAGTGCCAGTTACAAATGTCCCCAGTAGAGCCAGTTACAGATGTCCCCAGTAGTGCCAGTTACAGATGTCCCCATTATACCAGTTACAGATGTCCCCAGTAGTGCCAGTTACAGATGTCACCAGTAGAGCCAGTTATAGATGTCCCCAGTAGTGCCAGTTACAGATGTCCCCAGTAGAGCCAGTTATAGATGTCCCCAGTAGCGCTAGTTACAGATGTCCCCAGTAGTGCATTCCAAAAACTATGGTTTTCAGAATCATTTGGATAACAGATATCTGGATAAAAAATACGCAACCTGTACCGCGGCTGCTTACTCAGTTTAGACTCACGTAAGTGATCTGATGTTGTGTCTTTGGGTGCACGGTGTGTCTAATTATACCGGACGCCTCCTGCTGCTTTTGACATTTTTGGACAGCATCTAAGTATCCAAAGACACAGCTGCTGTACAATCCGCCTCCATAGCTGCATCATGTACATGGAACCATCCGAAAGCGAGTGTCACTATCTCAGTCATGCTTAAAAAAATTGCGAATTTCGAATATCAGATTTACGGACGCTGGAGGCTTTGGACCTTATTCAGGTTGATTGGGTCCTCCGCGCGCACACACAGAGGACAATGTTTCTTTTTCAACAGTGCGGGGGGGGGGGGGCGTAGGGCGGCAGGCTCTGAGGGATGCGTCCATGGGTCGGCGACCATCGAATAATGTGGGTGTTGCCCCATAGGGTGCAAATGGATGTTTATGCAAAACATCCATTTGCAGCTGTGCGGGCGAATTCACCCTGCAGAGGGGGGTGGCGGGCTTAAAAAGACATACATTGTTGCGAACTTCGCAGCGCTGCGTGTCAATCAGAATAACCTCCTTAGGCTGCATGATGCTTTCAGTGTACAGCACTGTGTAGTAAGTCAGCACTTTATATATAAAACATCTAAAAATACATAAAATATAAAAATATGTAAAGCATAATAAATATAATACCCTAGGGCTTACATACATAAGTTTACATTTATACAAGATACAAAGCAATGTTAATGGGTTATTGCAATGGAAGCCAGTACAGGCCATATCATCTCACCATGGCTCGCACAGCGGATTGATCCAGTTCCTCGCTGCGCTTACCACAGATATGATGCGCTTGCTTCAGGCCGTGTGAGTGATTGTTCTTTTTCATCTGCATTAAGATCACATGTATAAGACAGATAATTGGTTTTCCTAAAGGAGAAACAAAAATGATAGTGAAGCAGAGGAAAGCGCAGCTCATGAAACACGGGGGATTTAGGGGCCCATTTGTCATTTAATATTTGCACCGAATTCCCCCAAAACACCCATTTACGGGTGTTAGCCGCAAATATACTGGAAAGTAAGACGGAGGGGCCACAGCAGGTATTCCTGATGCTTGCTGTGACCCTTCTGTCGTGCCCGCAGCCGCATCCCTCATAGGTTTCTATGGGGAATGTGATGCTGGCAGATGTACCAATATTGGCAACATTGCATCAGGTCCCGCAGCTGAGTCTGCTCATGCACGGTCAGCATTGATTCCAATTGTATCCTATATGCTACTTACTGCACTGCCAGCACGTGGGAATCACTGCTGAATGCGCATGAGCAGATCACCTGGCTAAGCAGTTTACAGGGGCGGGCTCGCTGTCCCTGCTTCTGCAGGTACATCTTCTTTATAGGATCCCATATTGCAATGCTATCCTGGGTGGTAGATCCCGCCCAGATCACATTGTATATGTGATCCTCTAGTAAATGGGCTGTTTTTAAGGGTCCATTGTGAGAAGCGACAGAGCTGTGACCAGGGCTGTGTGGGTGTGGCCAGTGCCATCAAGGCGTGTCCATCTCCCACTTCCTCTGCTACAATGCTTCTCCGATGGGTAGATATACTAAAGTTGCCCATCCACTAGTGAGATTTGAGCCCTTTTCATCCAATTCCGACGCATCGGGGTTGAGAAATCGGATGAAAAGTGTCAAATCGCATGTGTTTTACCTCTGATTCTGATCCCGTGCGCACTGGATCGGAGCCGGAGATCGTCATGGCTGCCTCAAGGGTCTACTGGATCCTGCAGCCATGAGTGGGATCGCATACGATGTATCACATGCGGTCCAGGTACCCGGGAGCAGCCCTAGTGATCATAGAGAGGTAGAATATAATAGTGTGCCGAGTGCAGCGATCCATGCGATGGGGGCGGGGTTCACATATTGTTTCCATGTCGACATAGACAACAAAAACATGAAAAACGCATGTTGACCTTTTACGGTGCTTGTGTTGATATTTTGTCCATGGCCAGTATTCAATGAGAAAAATTCGCCCTGTTTTATGGCGAATTTGTGCTTTTTTCGCCTTGGACGGAGCATTTTGCTCTCCAAAAGCGAGCAACCCTATTCAATGTGAAATATTCGCCGTCTTTCTAAGTGATTTTCGACGTCTCTCGCTGTGTAGCAATTCTCCATCTTTTCATGGAGAGCTGGAATGTGAACTTTTAAACTAAAAGGTTTTTGTTTTTTTATTTTGGTGTCAAAAAATCAGGTTTTTTTTTTTCTGTGAAGGGGCATGTTATTTTTATTCATGTGCTTATAGCACATGAATATATATTTAATTAAAAAAAATATATTTAAAATTTTTTTTTTTTTTTTTTACACAGAGCAGCCAGCAGGGGGCCGGAGCGCTCGAGCCGCTCATTACATATTCATATATTCACTGCATCCGATCATTACATATGCCTGATCGGGTGCAGTGAATACTGGGTCTCCCGCTGGCTATAGGGGGGGGCAGCTTGTGCTGCCTGGGTCCCGGGGAGCCCACCTCCCCTCCACATATGTTCTGGGGCAGCCAGGGAGACTTTAATCTCCCTGGCTGCCACCGTCCCACGGCTCCCTGCCAGCTCCCTGCTGCGGACGCTCGTCCGCTGCAGGGGTTAAGACTTGCCGCGAGTGGCGGCGAGTCTTAACCACATTGAATAGAGCGAGCAGGAGTAGCAGCGAGCCCTCCGGAACACGGCGAGTGCATGGCGAGAGAAAAAATCTCTCGCCATGCACGGCGAATTTTTCACGTTGAATACTGCCCCATGTCTGTCTGCCTAATGCATGTTGACTATTTTCATGTGTGGACCTAATACTTGCTGAGCAATAGCGAATGTCAACCTAATAACTGTTGAGCTAATGATCCACACGCCACAGAATGAATGTACAGAAACGTTATTATTCAGTGCGATAAGCTTTCCATACTTACACAGTGTCATCAGAGCTGCGCTTTTATCTTGAATGACTTTGTAAGCCACAAAAATAAGCCCAGAAACGATAACAAGCGGAATCAGGGCGAGCCAGAGGATACCGAGCGATCCGCTAAAGTCTGTTCATGGGAATTAATAAATGATCAGTAAACAATAGATGTATTGTTATCTTTACAATAAAGAAGGATAATAATTTGCACATACCTAGAAACATACCTCCCAACATCTGTGTCCCGCCAATCGGGACACTCGCGTGGTGGAGCGTGGCCTATGAAAAGGGGCATGGCCTCGTGGGGTGTTGTTTCCTCAGGCCACACCCCCATTTCCAGCCCCTCTGCATCACTGAATAGACGCTATGCGCATGGGCACAGTGTCTATTCCCTTCAGGCTGGGGGGACTCCTATCTGCCACCCCCCGCCACGGGACACTGGCAGCCCTTGGCGGGATGCGGGAATGTCCCCAAAAAATGTTTGCGTGGAAAGCAGGACAGTTGGGAGGTATGTTGAAATATAATAATCAAATAAACCAAGTATCATCCATTTGTGTTATACCAACGCACACACACACACACACACACACACACACACACACACACACACACAGTGACGCACAAAAAGCATAATGCACATTGCACACAAACACATAGATCACATGGGCACTTGCTATCTCTATTGATACCTGTGCAGAAGACCATTTATTGCAGATGCATAAAGATCCTGTATAGCACTAACACTGTAAGTCTATATATAAGTGTGGCCAGAGGACTGTCCCATATGATAAACTCGTAGTACATTCACTACTTTTTATCTGGAGGAATCAGGCGCCATATACTGTAAATGTATAGATAATAATGTGTTATGTAGAGCTCTATACATGGTTGTAGAATTGCATGTTTTTATTGTATTTATATTTGTCAGAAGAATAATACCCAGTGCAAGGTCCTTTTAAAGTGTATGTGGGGTAGGTCCACAGTTCCTGATGTGTGCCGCTTTTATTCCTGGATCCCACCACGGATCCAAACAGGGATACTTGCAAAGAAGAATGATGAGTGAATAATATAAATAATTGTACTAAATAAGACCAATAGTCAAGAAAAAAGATTGTGACAGAAGGAAACGTGCGTCCGGGGACTTTACCCTCTGGGGGCTCACTAAGGTTTCTTAATGCTGCCCCTCTTTCCATTACAGTTAGCACTGCAGCCTGCGGTGCTAACTGTAATGGAAAGAGGGGCAGCATTAAGGCAGCATTAAGAAACCTCAGTGAGTCCAGACTGCAGGAGAGAGAGGGCAGAGAGGTAGGCACACCTTGATAAAGTCCCCGGACGGGGAAGAAACACGTCGGTGAAGCCCACATCCAGACTCGTTTTCTAGCTACACGGAGAGGGGAAACCAGGCACGTGGGAGACCAGCAACATACGGGAGGAGACAGGAGGAACCGGTATCCTGACCCCACACGTAACAAATGCTTGTTGAACTGTATTGTCTGCAGTTCTCCCATTATTTGGTAATTACCCACTTCTTATGCTGAAAACCTGATGGAAAAGATTTCTATGGATTGTTTTTATATGTGATGTCAATTAAATTTTCATGCTGTACTACACCATGATATTTTCTTTATATTCCCTACATGTGGAGTATTGGCTGATTTAAAAAAGTTTCAGCAGAAACAGAGCGCTGGATACGTGTTTAAAATCCTATTTGTGTGTTAGTACTAAATAAATGAGCTCACATACAGTACATCAAAGGAAGAAATAAACGGCTTTCCAGCACAGGATCACAGCGTATCACAGCATAGAACAGCAGAATAACGGAGTGCCTGCATAGGCATGTAGAGGGTTAAACATCCCTCAGCTGCGTGTCAGAGAGCAGGTGACTCGGGGACCCTATGGGAAAGGGAGGTTTGGTCAGAGGAAGAAGGATCATAGGGGCAGGAAGGGGAGGAGGCTTCCTCTTCTTCCTGCAGAATTTCCCGCCCGCCCTCCCCTTTTTTGGGTTTGGGTGGGGGATAGTGGTTGTTTAATCGCGTTAGCTGATAGGCGGGAAAGAACGGCAGTTTTTCAATAAATTAGTTAGATATCAGTTATTGAGTTTACGTACATGGCTTGTTTTCGGTGCACTCACCTCTCATTCATTTAGGCATGTTGCTGTAACACCCGTGTCGGGGTCAGCAACCTCACCCGGAGGGGTGGGTAGTAAAGGGGGCGAGGTTGAGTTGGATACCGCTTGTTATGAGTTAGGCCTGTTACGTGGGTAGTTGGGTGGAGTTTAGTTAGTAGCCGTTCTTTCTTGGCCACCATTAATTAATAAATTAATAAAATAATAAAAATAAATAATCAAAAATTCTACAAAAATAAATCAGTTAACAAGTTCTGCCAAACCTAAGTCTCCGAGTCATTATTTCAGGTATTATATTAAGGAAATGTTTATATGTTTAAGTGACACACGCTGGAGAAGGACATGTAAGGTGATGGGATGTTTATGAAGATGGGACATGGGAGCACTGCCCAGTGAGCCGCGGTATAGGAGTGATCTCCCACATTCTCCGGACCAAGGACGATGTCAGGATGAAGAGGCCACGCTCAACGCATTTCATCACAGGTAGGACTTCTTCTTTATAGTTATGTTTAAAGGTATTTAAAAGGCAAATATCACACTTACTATATACAGCTGTACGCAGGGCTATTTTTCAGCAGGCTCCAGCAGGAACTGAGGCCCTTATTCTAGTTCACTCTTTCTTACAAAATCTTTCTTAAGCCCTGTGCACACGCTTAGATTTTTGCCTGCTTTCGATTCGATTTTGCTTATAGAAGCAAAATCAAATCGAATCCTAATCGAAATCGAATGGTTTTTGTGTCACTTTCGATCTGCATTCGATTCGATGCACGCTCCCGTTTACACCAAATCGAACACAAAAATCTTCTATGCAGCCAAGGAAATCTTAATTCGATCCAGTAAATCGAATGAGTACATTGTGCCTACATTGTGAAATCGAAATCGAATCGAATGCAAAAGTACAGATAATGCCAAATCGGTACTTATTTCCTAGCACGGCGCCCATCTCGTTGATTGTATGCCTTAAGTTTAAGGTACTTAAGGCATACAATCAACGAGATGGACCCGATTTTCTGTCAATCACCAGCTAATTTGCCGGTGAAAGAGAAAATCGCGTTGATCGCGTCCATCGCGGCCCATTAGCTGTGTAGACAATAATGTTAGCTGTAGACAATAATGTTAAATCATTTCTAAAGTCAAAATCGGGTTGATCGCGTCGGTCGCGGCCATTATAATGTCCCGGGATGCGATCAACGCGATTTTACATAGGTGCCAATGTGAAATGGGCCCAATATGGCCCATTTTTCATTGAATATAGTTGTAAAGTATGCTTAATGCCCCCTGTCATTATTAACGCCACCCCACTATTGATGTAAACCCGAAGCGTGGCGAGCGCAGCGATACGCATCCTCCTACTTTTTCATATCCCCCCGAAATCGGATGAAATCGTCCCAAAATCGCATAGTGTATGGGGGCCTTAAGCCTGTATACAGGGGTTTAGATGGATAAAACCATGTGCACTGCAGGTGAGGCAGGTGTTACTTGTGCAGAGAGAATTAGATTTGGGTGGGGTTTTACTTTAAAGTGAGATCTAAATTGCAGTGTAAAAATAAAGCAGCCAGTATTTACCCTGCACAGAAACAAAATGACTCACCCAAATCTAATTCTCTTTGCACATTTTAACCCCCCCCCCCCCCCCCCCGCAGTGCACATGGTTTTGTCCATCTATGAAAGATTTTGTCAGAAAGAGTGAACTAGAATAAGGGCCTCAGTTCCCGCTGGAGCCTGCTGAAAAATAGCCCTGGAAGTACGGTACCCGGGAAGGAATTACTATGTCCTGTAGCTATAAAATTGTCGTTTCATAGCAGGACGTCTGATGAATGACAAGACCTTGTCTGTCTTGTCTAGAATCTGGGTGATGTCCCAGATTCTGCAGTTAGCATGGAGTTAATGAAGGACACTTCTGTGTGTATTTATGTAGCGTCAAGAAGGTTTGGAATCGATGAACTCCTGTAAATCCATTGCAGATATATTTATATACATCTTGTACGCTGTGGATGGTCCCCACCACATGTAGCGACATACTTAGGGGTAAATTTACTAAAGCTTCCAAGAAATGAAAATAGATGATGTTTCCCATAGCAACCAATCAGATTCTGTCCATCATTTCTCTACTGCATCCTAGAAAATTATAGTCAATAATCTGATTGGTTGGTATGAGCAACATCACCTAGACCTAGACATTGAAGATCTAAAATACCATAACCCAGCTACGTACAGGGCCTGGTCCCTGGTGAGCAACCAGTGGGGAATCACATCCCCAGCAGCAAGTGGTAATTAGTTCCAGGTATCACAGTGAAGGAACCTGATGGTGGTATAATACTTGCCCGCTGCACAGTGGGTGGAGTCAGTCAGTAATAGGTGGTTACTGACGATAAGAGGTGATTCCTATTGGCCCATTATCTGGGGAGTTGAAAACCAATCTGGGATCACTTGACGTGGACATCTATATATTCTCCACTCACGTAGCTATTTAATGTGTAGTTTGTGTAGATGTCATGTCCACTTTGAAGTAGTAACTACTAGGCCAGGGGTAGGCAACCTGCGGCACTGTAGATGTTGTGAAACTATAAATCCATCCATGCCCTGCCCTAATTTAACATGTCATAACAGCAAGACTATGGCAGGGCATGCTGGGAGATCTGGAGTGCCACAGGTGCACTAGGAGAGCTATGATAATTTGTGCAGTCCTGGCCACCTTGAAAAGTAGGCAAGTCTCCATGATCCAGCCTCCATCTTCCCCCAGCCACCTGCTTCCACTGTACAAGGCTGGTAACTGTGGCCAGGGTCGCCGACAGGGGGGGTGCTGTGGGAAAAGCTGTCCCAGGCCCCGACCTCTGGAAGGGCCCGGGCAACTCATTTTGCCCACAGCAACCCACCGCTGTATGCTGGCTGCGCTGCGCTCGGTCATCACTCGGCAGGTCCCGAAGCACAGGCTTCTTCAATGGAGGATGCCGGTGGCCAATTAAAATGCTGCACCGGCTTTTGAGCCAATCAGAGTTTGTGTACCATTAGCTAATCAGAGCAGCTGCCAGTACACGAGCTGTGATTTGCTCACCAGCCGGTGCTGCATTGAAGAAGCATGTGCTTCGGGACCTGCTGAGTGAAGACCAAGTGTGGCGGTAAGTTAAGGGAGGTGGGAGATGGGAGCCCACTAACAGCTCTGGGGGGGGGGGGGGAGTGCACTGACAGCTCTCGGGGGGTTGGGGGGAGCGCAATGACAGCTCTGAGGGGGGGGCCCGGTCTGGAAATCAGTCCGGGGCCCCAAAATTCGGAGTGGCAGCCCTGACTGTGGCATTATATAGTGACCCAGAACCACCCCCTGATACATACTGTGACCCCCCCCCCACACACACACACACACACACACTGTGCTGACCCTCCTGGAGAGGGACTTCTTAAAGTTGGTATGGTGCTACTTACATGGTGTATTACTTTCAAATTGTAGTGAAGCATTGATGAAGTCATGATATAACTCCATCTCTTGTACATTCACATGATGCATTGTGCTGTTAAGTTCTGTATTATTTATAGTATGGATCTCAAGGAAGAAAGGAACGGCTGGGTATATGTCGTCTTCGTAATTCACTATTGTGACTAGAGACTCCACCTCTGAGTAAGCAAAATGTTTTCCTTGAATTTTCAACAAGACATATGTAGAATTTCCTGTGTAAAAACACGTGAAAAGTTAATATATTTCTATTTAACAGTAACTTGTTTTATCGACAATATTAATAGCTATATTGCTGTCTAGTAAGGCTCAGTATGTCTGTCCAAGCTTGGAGAGAGATAAAATCATATCTGAATCGCATGTAGGGGGCGTGGCCAATGGGCATGTGGGCCGGTTGGGGGCATAACGGAATGATCACATCATCATGGCTCCACCCCTGCTATTTAGCGCTGGAAAACAGGCAATGTATAGTGAGGGCAGGGCTACAATTATGTGATTCATCATAAATTGAAGTGATAAACAACCAGCCAATCAGCTCCTACATGTCATTTTTCAAACCCAGCCTGTAACATGGCTGGTAGGAGCTGATTGGCTGGCTGTTTATCACTCTCCATTTATCACTTTTTGAAGCTTGATACATCTGGCCGTGAATCTTCCGAAGCTTCGTACATTTCCCTCTAGTTGGAGATGTTCCACATCTGTTAAGAAAGGCATGTCCAAACTGTGGCCCTCCAGCTGTTGTGAAACTACACATCCCAGCATGCCTTGACATAGTCTTAGCATTCCCGAATAGCAAAACTGTGGCAAGGCATGATGGGACATTTAGTTTCACAACAGCTGGAGGGCCGTGAAGTCACCGATAGTAACAGATCAGCTTAGTTCTCATTCTATAGATTGTAAATGATAAATGACAGCTACAGCAGAAGCTGATTATATTTTCCAGTTGTCTTCTTTCAACGTTTTAAAGAAGTCCTCGTTCTACCTTGTGCCTTCACCTCCTGGAACAATGGATGTGCGTTTCTTCTGGGATCACAGATGGAGAGTGCGGACTGATTCATATACATAGAGAGCGTGATGGAAGATATTGTATTATTTTGTGTCACAACGCTTTCTAGGACATCCCTGCTGTTATAGTCCTGTACATCACATATTAATGACGCAGTTGTTGCTGTAGAGAGGTCAGACAGGTCTTTGGTACAGGGATCAATACAGTATAAGTCCACAGTGGCACCTGTGGAGAATGGTACGAAATAGGTTTAATGGCAATCCATTTTTAAATTTTATATTATAGCAAATAATGTAATTACAGTATTGCAGGGAAAAAGTGAGACTTATGTTAGGATAGAGCCCGATCAGAGCTGCACATGTGTCCCATCATCCCTCCTCTCCGGCAGTTTCGGCACATGCAAATAAAACTCAGTTTCCACTGACTTCTATATGCAAAGTGAATCGGCGGTGGGGGGGATTTTCAGTTAGTCTGGCTTTCTGGCACCAAAACTAAAATCAGGTCCTATATGTGCTAATTTGTACGTATACTCTTTTATTACTGAAATACTTTAATACTAAACAATTTTTGTTTTTTAATAAGTGCAATTGACAATATGTCCTGGCATCAGCGGGGTTAACGCTTTCAGTCTGCCGGCAAGCATACAGGATCCCTGTTCTGCATGGTGGGGCAGTGTGAGGTGCACTGTAGCTGCACCTGTACGCCGCTGTTGCCAGGGAAGGAGACCAAGGTCAGTGAGTACCCGTGCCTCTTCAACCGTGCCGCGCTGCGGGAATGTGCGCACACTGATATAATAGTAAGATATACTTCAAGTAACAATCATGGAGGGAAACGGACACTGGGGGATGACACACTAGGTGTATCTGGCCAACGCGTGTGTCGCTAACCGCTTCATCAGGACCGGCCCTGACTGTGGGACATTGATGCCCACAAGTTGGATAGCGGGACAGCCACAAACAACGTTAGACTGTTAAGAGGTATTCTATGGGGATTGTGTAACAGATTCCAAACTGTCAGAGGTAGTGCAAGATATACAATGAGGCCCAAAATTTTGTCTTTTGCAGAGTAATATAGAGAGGGGCACAACTTACCTTCTGTTCTGAACCACTCCGGTATACACACGATGAGCAGGAGAATCAGTGTGAAGAGGAGTTTTAGTAGGAGAGAATCTGGCATTGCATGACACGTGTGAATCTCACTAGTTGTCCTTCACTGCCGCTCACTTGTCATTTCCTTAGTGAGACTCAATGTGCACTTTAGAAACAGAAAATCTCATCTACAAAGGGGAAGTAACGCATTACTCATTCCTGTAGCTTTATCATTACATGACGGCATATTGCATTATCAGATTGTCAGCCGCTCTAAAGATTAAAACCAAAACACCACCCAAATGTTAAGCTTCATACACACTGAGCCTGATTCAGGACTGTTTGCTGGGCCAAGCGAATCCCTGAAGTTGCACGTGAGTGGATGTGTACACTTACACATCCGCTCGTATGCTGCTGCACAAAGGAAAACTCATTTGACGGTCCCTCACCATCAAATGATTTTTTTCTCCACTCGTAATGAAAAGTAAGCCAGAACCGACTTTTCATTTGACCGCTGTCCTCCGAATTCGGGGCGGGCGCTGACGTCATCGACATGCCTGCATTTGCAGAGGTACGCCTACGCCCAGTGTTTTCATGGGCGCACTCACCGTGTTTGTGGGCCGGGCGTACCCCTGCGCCCACCTCCTGTCCGCCCAATATGGAGCTAGCGTCTTGGAGATTGTGAAAGTTGCCGAAGCCTTCCGCTCCTGGGGTTTGCACATAAGCATATTCGCGCAGACCCCAACCATTGGGGATGGGGCCGAATTTGTCCCACTAGGAACGGGTCTGAAACGGCCCCACTATGTGATGAAAGCAGACGATATACACTATAATGATATCGATAACAATGTGAGTTTGTGTGAACGATAGAGATAAAGATGCACTATCCCGCGGGTCCTTCTCATCTGTACATGCAGGCCAATGTTGTTTATGACTAGGTGCATATAGTTCTGTGTGTGTGATCGATAAGGAAAAATGTCTAAAAAAAACAACCGGGGATGAGCGAGTTCAGGTCTCTGAGAACCCGGAGCCACCTGAACTTCTTAATCCAAGCAGGGATCTGGATCTGACTCTGGGTTTCCCACCAGACTCGGATCCTAAGACAAGGCCTAATGCCGTATTCCTGTCATCAGATTCTTGCGAGACTTGGATGTAATCGGCGCCATTATATGGAATGCAAGTATTAAGGAAGCATGCTCAACTAGCACGCTCTGCGGTTACTATTATATATATTAATACTTTAATTGATTTACTTGAGTCCCGGAGTGACACTCATTCCCATTTGATTGTATACAGTAGAGGATTTTCCTTGACTGGAGGAGGCACCTGGGCATTAGTATCAGACACACACTGCTGGCTATAACCCCACTGTGTATACTGTACTGTCCCTGCTGGAGATAACCACACATATATGTCGCATGCAAACCCAGCTAACCCGGCCCGGCTCAGAAGCAATCCTAGAGACTGCATATGCAGCAGGGGCGACTCAGAAGGTCCCATGCAATACAGGGTTGCCTACCCTCCCAGAATGGCCGGAATTCTGGGGGACCCCCGCTCCCCCCCCCCTGATTTCGATGCCCCCCCCCCCGACCGCGGCGTTTAAATTACCTTATCTCTGCAGATCTCCGTGGAGGGGGCAGGGCTAAAGTGGCATAATTGCATCTTTAGCCCCGCCCCCTCCACGGAGATAGGCAAATCGAGTAACTTTCTTTCATGTGGCGGGGCTTAATGATGTCACGTTTAAGCCCCGCCCCCGAACTCCTGCTGAAAGTCTCCTCTCCGGGCTTTTAAAAGTCGGCAACCCTGATGCAATATGCACGGGACTGCGCATTGCATCAGACCCGCTGTCAGCAACCTGCAATGTCGGTTCTTTTCCTGTGATTGACTGCTGCAAGGTAAATCACACAGCGTATGGGGGCCTTTACTGCTTTGGGCTCATCTACATTTGAGTGTAAGTCATTTTATGACTCAGATGTAGCAGTACATGTTCATGCCTCTAGGTGTCACCTTCACAATCTTCCTAAAATTATTTTTCAAAAAGGTGCCTGGTCTCTGTTGCTGTCTGCTGTAGATCTGACACAGCAGGAATACATCATACACATGTGTTTGTGCACAGTGGCGTAACTATAGCACCGCAGCCCCCGCCACCGCGGGGGGGGGGGGGGGGGGGGGCGCTGTGCATATGGGGGCGCCGGGGGCTGCGGTGCTATAGTTACACCTCCCCCCAATCCCCCCCAGGCTTACCTATTTCGCTGGTCCCAGCGGCTCCGTTCTTCTGCTGAGGACCACCACAAAATGCCCCCCCCCCCATACAGCAGACAGAAACTGTCTGCTGTATGGGGGCGGCCATTTTGTGGTGGTCCTCAGCAGAAGAACGGAGCCGCCGGGACCAGCGTGAAAGGTAAGGCTGCGGGGGATTGGGGGGTTTGCATGGGCGGTGGGGGGTGGGGGGGCGCCCAAAGCGTAGTTACGCCGCTGTTTGTGCAGGAAATGTAATCCTTATGTACTGGGAGCGAAATGGTCTAGAAATGGCCCTAATCTCTTGGTGGTGATTTCTTAATTATTTATATGGAATACATATTAAGCTGAAAGTTGTCAGTACAGTCTCGCAGCTAGTCTGACAGCACATTTACACTGTTCTAACTTAACAATAACTAAATTAATATTGCATTGGTCCATGGTGGCTGTGCCACTACCAATTCTTAAATAACTGGTAACCTCATCCCCAATGGGCCACGCCCGATAGCCATGCAATAACATTATTTAGTTATTTATTTTTATTTTAATTTACGTATAATTTAATTGATTTCATCTATATTTTTATTTTTATTTTATTTTTATTTTGAATTTGTAATTTTTCATTTTATTTTTATTTTTATTTATTTTTATTCTTATTTTATTTTATTTTTATTTATTTATTATTATTATTGTTAGTTTCCACACATATATTTTCATTTTTATTCTTATTTGCAGTTTTATTCTTATCTTTTATTTATTTTTATTTATCATTTATTCTTCATTCATTCATTTGTTACTGTCCTTTTTTGTCATTTTCATTTTATTTTATTTTCATTTATTCATTTATTATTACCTCCACCTTCACCCCGCCATACTTCCAAGCACCTTCATTGATTATCTCTCTCTTCCACATATCATAAAACCTCTGGAGAACACCTACTATTGAGCCTCCGTTACTAATAGAACTTCCGCCAACCAGGAACACACGTACCGCCAACCAGGCAGCCGGGACCGGAAGTCGTCATTCAGACCAGGTTCCCGGAAGTTGCGATACGTACATCGCAATCGTGTCACAGAACGGGACACTCTCACCAGGGGACACTACTGAGACATGCCCCCCTCAGACTATGGACCATCTAGAGGCAAACTATATGTTCATATACGTTTTTTTACACCTTATTATCGGAACCGCCGGACCGGAAGTGATGATGACGCACTTCCGGTCACGGACATGACGCAGCGCTTGTTTTATCATAAATACCAGCCTAAGGTGGATGCCAGTCACTGCGCCCAGGAAGAAGAGCACCCTGATGCTCGAAACGCGTCAGCAGTGACTGGTATCCACAATTATCCATCAGGACCAACCCAGTGCTAAGGTATTTGGAGCCCAGAGCAGGGTGCACATTCCGGACTGCATCCTGCCCCTTCTTTCCATCCTTGCTGGCTCCAAATACCCTTAGGGGTAAGAAGAATTTCACTCTTGTGTTTTATGTGTTCATACACTGCATTATATTTTATATGTTTTTACATTTTGTACCAATAAACCCTGTTATATTTTAACTTTGGCGCCCAGTACGATTACCACACCCACTCCACTAACAGCCACGGTTGGGGTGGGTTTCTTTGTCTCAGGTTCCCAAGCCTGTATGTGGGTCTCTTTTTGGTTCCCAAGCCAGAGCTGTTGCTTTTATTCATGACAACAGAAATATTTTTATCAAAGCTTACCACAGTTTCCACTCATTCACTTAGGTAATGGGGCCAGATGCACTAAGCTTCTAAAGTGATAAAATGGAGAGTGATAAACAGCCAGCCAATCAGCTCCTACCTGCCATATCACTGACTGTATTTGAAAAATGTAGGCATTTCAAACAGTGATGAAAAAGTATGAAATATATACTTTTCTATCACCTTATTTAAAGCCCTATAAGGAAGGAAATGTGTTTAAAACAACTGATCGAAAAGTAGATGAGATTTGTGGACCCATATGTGATTTAAGGAAAATATTTTTTTTCCTTTTTAACCCTTTGAGTGGCAAGTTTAATTTGTCAAAATAGGTGTGAAAATTGCCAAGCAAACACGGTACTTGTGTAATAACTGGGCGCCCGATTTTATGATCGGGTCGGAAAAATCGCATAGCATCGCATCGCGACCAAATCGCATGCGATGCGATCGACGCGATTTTTTATAGGATTCAATGTTAAAATGGTCCTGTTCATTTCCCCACTATCGAAGTGGGCATAGAGTTGATTTTATATAGCGTGGCGAGCGTAGCGAGCCCCGCGAGGGGCCGCGGAATACACTTTAAGTAATTTGCGTCCCCTCGCGGGGCTCGCTTTGCTCGCCATGATTCGGGCTCGGTGGCTCTCTGCGCTCGCCACGCTATATAAAATCAACTCTGTGCCCACTTGGATAGTGGGGAAATGAACAGGACCATTTTAACATTGAACCCTATGGAAAATCGCGTCCATCGCATCGCATGCGATTTGGTCGCGATGCGATTTTACCCACTTGTCTCCTCTCTGACAGTAGTTCCTTGCCTGTTACCTTCTCTCTCACTCTGTTTTCTACCACATCCTCGCAAATCTACTACAGACGCCGTCTGTCCCCCCAAATCCCTCTGTCTGCTTTCACTAACCTACCCTCTCACCTCTGGTCCTCATAGCTGTTAATCTCTCAACTTCACTTTCTCTAACCGCTCCTCCCCTCTCCCATCCCATACCTATCCTGACCACTCGCCCCTGCACTCCCACCCTCCCAACGACCCCTCCTCGCTTCTGCAATCCCAAAAACCTTATCCACATAAATACACATACAATACACAACCCACCCCCCCTCTTTCCTGTGCACTATGGAATGCCAGATCCATCTGCAACAAACTCCCTGCCATCCATGACCTATTCATCTCTAGAGCATTCCACCTCCTTGCTATCACCGAGACCTGGCTCTCCACCTCTGATTCTGTCTCTCCAGCTGCTCTCTCCCATGGTGGCCTCTCTTTCTCTCACACTCCCAGGCCTGACGGTCGCCAAGGTGGCGGCGTGGGTTTTCTACTCTCAGCCTCATGCACCTACAGTGTCATTCACCCTGAACCCTCTCTCCTTTTCTCCTCCTTTGAGTCTCACTCTATCCGTCTATACTACCCCTACCACCTCCGTGTCACTGCAATCTACCGCCCCCCTGGCCCTATCTCCCAATTTCCTGACAACTTCTCCGCCTGGCTTCCACACTTCCTCTCCTTTGACCTGCCATCTGTCATTCTTGGTGACTTTAACATCCCCTTGGATAACCCCGCTGATCCTCGCACCTCCAAACTCCTCTCTCTCTGCCCCTCTCTTGGCCTATCTCAGTGGACTACCTCTCCCACCCACATCCAAGGACACTCCCTCGATCTCGTCTTCTCTCGCTCTTGTTCCCTTACTGACTACACTATCTCGGCTTTTCCTCTTTCTGACCATCACCTCATCTCCTTCTCCCTCACTGCTTCCCCCTCTCCCACCTCCCCTCCCAAGCGCATTCTCTCACGGCATAACGTCAACACACTTGATCTTGCTGCCTTCTCAAACACGCTGTGTCCTCTTCTCGCCCCAATCGCCCTCATGTCCTGCCCGAACCTCGCCACCTCCCTCTATAATGACACCCTATCTTCGGCATTGGACTCTGCCTGCCCTCCCTCCTACATCCCCCTTCGATGCTCCAACCCCAAACCGTGGCACTCGCCTATCACCCGATTCCTTAAAAAGTGCTCTCGCATTGCTGAGCGCTTCTGGAAGAAATCACGCTCCCTTGCGGATTATCTCCATTTCAAATTCATTCTTTCCTCCTTCAGCTCTGCCCTTGCTCTGGCCAAGGAATCCTACTTTAAGTCCCTCATCCTTTCCCAATCATCCAATCCCCGCAGGCTCTTCGCCACCTTCAATTCCTTGCTCTCCCCCCCTCCTCCAGCTCTTCCGTCCTCCATCGTAGCCGCTGATTTTGCTACCTACTTTTCAACCAAAATCTCCTCTCTCAGGACTGCCATCACTGCTGCCATGACCTCACCCTCTCCCTCCTCCCCTCCTACATCTCCACTCCCCTCCTTCCAACCCCTGTCCTCATTTTACCCCACCACTGCTGCTGAAGTCCACTCTATCCTTCAATCCGCTTCTCCATCCACCTGCCCGCTCGATCCTATCCCCTCCAATATTATCCGTCGTCTCAGTCCGTCAGTCTGCTCTCACCTGGCTCACCTCTTTAATCTTTATCTATCCTCTGGGATCTTCCCTTCCTCCTTCAAACACGCTCTTGTCTCCCCAATTCTCAAAAAAACAAATCTGGACCCCAACTCTCCATCCAACTACAGGCCCATCTCCCTCCTCCCTTTTGCCTCCAAGCTCCTAGAACGTCTGACCTATAATCATCTCCTAAGCCACCTTACTGCTAACTCCATTCTAGACCCCCTCCAATCCGGGTTCTGCCCTTTACATTCCACTGAAACTGCCCTGACCAAAGTCACTAACGATTTACTATCGGCTAAATCCAAAGGCCTCTTCTCTATCCTCATCCAGCTTGATCTGTCGGCAGCCTTTGACACTGTTGACCACCCTCTCCTGCTCAACACCCTCTGCTCCTTTGGCATCACTGGCACGGTCTTCTCCTGGTTCACCTCATACCTCTCCGATCACTCCGTCTCCACTCTGAGCTCCTCCTCTCCTACTACCCCGCAGCCAGTCGGTGTTCCCCAAGGGTCAGTCCTTGGCCCTCTCCTCTTCTCCCTCTACACCACCTCTCTGGGCACCCTCATCAGCTCCTATGGTTTTCATTACCACCTTTATGCTGATGATACCCTAATCTATCTCTCCTCCCCCGACCTCTCCCCATCACTCCTGTCCAAGGTCTCCGAATGCCTCACGGCCATCTCAGCCTGGATGACCCAACGCTTCCTGAAACTAAACATGGCTAAAACTGAACTTCTAATCTTCCATCCCCCGAACATCCCCTCTTCTCCCACTATCTCCATCAGCATTGGTGAAACCGAGATCACCTCCACCGACCAAACGCGCTGCCTCGGTGTCATCATTGACTCCTCCCTCTCTTTCACCCCCCACATTTGTGCTCTCTCACAGTCTTGCCGCTTTCACCTACGCAACATCTCACGCATCAGACCACTCCTCTCCACTGACGTGACCAAAATTCTCATTCACTCTCTTGTCATCTCCCGCCTTGACTACTGCAACATCCTTCTCTCTGGGCTACCTCTCACCCGCCTCGCACCTCTCCAAACCATTCTTAACGCTGCTGCTAGGCTCATATTCCTCTCCCGCCGCTCTACCTCCGCCTCCCCCCTCTGTCTATCTCTTCACTGGCTCCCCATTCCTTTCCGAGTTCTCTTTAAACTCCTCACCACCACCTACAAGGCTCTCTCCTCCTCCACCGCTCCTTACCTCTCTTCACTGATCTCTATCCACACTCCCTCCCGTCCTCTTCGCTCCATCGCTGACCGCTGACTGACCTCTCACCTAATCACCTCCTCCTACTCCCGTGTCCAAGACTTCTCTCGCGCTGCCCCCCTGCACTGGAACAACCTCCCGCCACCCATCAGGCTTTCTGATTCCCTTACCTCCTTCAAGCACTCCCTCAAAACCCACTTTTTTTGACTAGCCTATCCCTCCTCCTAACCTCTTTTGATCCTCCTATCCTGCCTCCGTTCCCCTCCGTTCCTACTTATCCTGTTGTTTTTCGTTCGTCCACCCACCTATTTTTAGTATGTTAACTCTTATGAGTAGGGTCCTCCTGCCTCACGTCTTCCCCCTACCTCTTTACCTCACCTGTCCTCCTGTCCTGTTCTTCCCTTCCTCTACTTCATCTTCAGTCTCCTCGACAATTTTGACACCTACTTCTGAACTGATGCTGATTTTATTTCTACCAGCTATACCCCTATTTATACTGTATTTTTCAACACACCCTGTACGTTACCTTGTCATTTGTTTTTTGTTTGCTATGTACGGCGCTGCGGACACTTTGCGGCGCCTTATAAATAAACTTACTACTACTACTACTACTACTTATGGTATACGATGCGATGGGCGCCGTGCTAGGAAACAAGTACCAAAATTTTTTTACACAACATTTTTAATTTTAATTTATATAACAAATGTGAGCGACGCTGGTATTTTTAGTGGATATTTTGCACATCTCTTACAGAGCTTGCGGTGTCAGAAACTACACTTCCTAGAGTCCCTGCGGCCTCCTCGGCCGAAAGAGATGAAGGGAGGAGGTGTCTGTCAAGCGCTAAAAGGCTAAGTTTCCCGGCAGCCAAATATGGATGACCCTGAAGCTTCAGAATGCAGCACTCTTGGACCTGTACCAGGGTTGCCGACTTTTTTAATCTCCTCAGAGAGGAGACCTTCAGCAGGAGTTTGGGGGCGGGGCTTAAGCGTGACGTCATTAAACCCTGATCCCATGCTGGAAAATGACCCGATTTGCCAATCTCCGCAGAGGGGGCGGGGCTAAAAAGATGCGATTATGACACTTTAGCCCCCTCACCGGAGATCAGCAAATCAGGTTATTTAAACGGTGCGACAAGGGGGGTAAGCCGCGATCAGGGGGGAGGGGGAGCAGGGGTCCCCCAGAAACTGGGAGGTTTGCCCACCTTTCCGTGGGGGCCGGGAGGGGGAACCGGTTTCCTTACCCTGGATGGTCAGCCCTGGCCAGGTCCCTGGGGGTGTGGGTACCCCCCCAAAAAGGGGTCACCCCCCCCAGCCAGGGCTGAAGCATGGTGCAATCCACAGCACTCCTGGGCAGTGGGTGCCGCGTTGATAGTCCATTCAAGTGTAATTTTTTTTTATTAAAAATAAAGTATTGGGTTTGGCTGTGGAACTAATAAGTCCTAGAAAATAACTTTATTACATACATACACCATCCATACATACATACATACTCACCTACCTTGAGCCTGTAGGTTCAGTCCTCTTCTGTAGAAATCCGTCGTTACATACTGTAGTTACATAGGGTGAGATTCACTAAACTAAAAATGCCGTAAAAACCCAGTTTTCTGGGTTTTTACCGCATTTCCATATGCAGCAAAGCCCCACCGCCGGGGCTTCACTGCGGGGGGTTACGCCAGTTACTATTTGGCGTAACCCATGGAAGCCTATGGGCTTCCTTTCGCATCCCTGCCGCCCCGCGCGCCCCCCGCCGATTTGCGACGCACCCCCCTTACCTGTGTCCGGGCAGCCTCCTGCTGTGCTGCCCGGACCAGTGATCTTGTCCTCCCTGCACCGCTTCCGGGTGCAGGGAGGAGGAAACGGAGCCCTCACACAGCCGTGTGAGGGTGCAGGGAGGGAGGGGGGACCCGCAGCACATCGCCGCCCATCGCTTTGGCGTTAATAATCGCATATGTTACTAGGGATGGCCATCGACCATCGATGATTCGAAATCATCGATGGTTCATGGCCGATGTCGAATACTTTTGCCATCGATGGGGGAGAACCAGATGGTTTCCCTCCATCGATGGAACAGCAAAACGATGTTTTGCTTTTTTTTTTTTAGTGCCGGGACACAGAGCATATCTCCACCCCCTGACAACCGTGAAGCCCCACCCCCGTGTTTTGATTGGCCCACAGGTCAATCAATCAAACACAATGGATGACCATCGATATGTAAAAATATCGATGGTCATCCATTGCATAGTTTAGCACTATCGATGGCAACCATCGATGGCAATGGCAACGATGGCCATCCCTATATGTTACTGCATATGCGGTTATTAAAACTGCAAAAGCCGGCGATGTGCTGTGGGAGGTATTAGAGAATCCCGCCCATAGTAACATAGTAGTTTAGGCTAAAAAAAACTGTACGTCAATCAAGTACACCCTTTGGTTAGAGCAGTGTTTTTCAACCACTGTGCCGTGGCATACTAGTGTGCCTTGAGCTGTTCTCAAGTGTACCCCCAGAACTAGAGATGCCCAAATCAGTTTACAGCCACCACCAGTTCAACTGTTATTTACTGGTCTCTTCTTTTCATGTAAAGGCCCAATGTAGTTTATTTTTGTTACCTGTGGAGACCAGTGTAATTGTTTTTTTATATGGGAGCCAATTGTTTTTTTTCTACTGTGGGTTCCAATGTGTTTTGCTCTGTGGGGATCTCATGGTGTGCCTTGGCAATTTTAAAATCGTATTTAGTGTGCCGCAAGGTAAAAGGGTTGAAAATCACTGGGTTAGAGGGTATGGTCTATTTGTTATATCCCTACTTGACTTGTGTATTTTGGTTTAACCTTTTTGGACTTATAAAAAAGATCCGTCTTGAAAAAGTTCCCACCTGACTTAGGGGACGAAACGCGTTGACGTCATCATTTACCTGAACTGGTGATCAACGTTAGCAGACCTCAACCTGATTTCCCAGGAGAAAGACACCCGCTCCACGCTGCCGGTATTTGAGCCGCAATACGCCGACTGTGATTACACCACAAGCGCAGATCCATCTGCCGGCTCACCGCTGACTCTGTATTCCAACCTAAGCTGAAGTGCAGCACAAACCCCCCGCTGCCGGCCATCAGCTATTTCCAACAGCCGCTCTCCACGCTACAACAAAGGAGCAGCACTTCCACACCAAACGGTGAATCCTATTACCCTATTTACTCCTTCACTGCTGCGGTCAATGTGGTGAATCCATATACCGCATACAGGCTACACCGGCCTAGTGCCGAGAGGAGTGGTAGGTATACAAGCAAAGGGGTCATCAATCTCCTAATATCTGGACCCGATTGCAGGAAGAAATTTCCCCCCCCTTCTTTCATATTCTCCACCAAAATCAGCACGAAGCAGGTGCTACGAGAAAGGGTGAGCATAACACCTATAACGGTGTCTGCATCTCAATAATTTGCAAATTCATATAATTAATACATTCTATACAACAAGTATATGATTTGGATAAATCCTTCTCCTACTATCAGTGCAAATTGACTGCATCATTTAAACAAGTGGTTGTTTAAGGTCTGCAATTAACAGTACAAAATTACTATTATTTGGGATCCCAATTCATGCGATATTTAACTATTGCTGTTTTTATATATATATATATATATATATATATATATATATATACACACACACCTTTGTTTTTTTTTCATATTTATTTTATTTTTCATATTTAGGCAATTTATTTATTTATTAACAGTTTCTTATATAGCGCATACATATTCCGCAGATGCATAGTTATAATAAAAAACACATAACAAATTACAGTACAAGACAGTTTAGGACAAGCACATGGTTAATATGGATAGTTGCATCAGGGGACAGGACACTGAAGCAATCATCAGGGTGGCAGAGGTTTATATATTCTAAGAAAGGCACAGGAGGAGAGAGAACCCTGCTCGTGAGAGCTTACATTCTAAAGGGGAGGGATAGACAGACAGGGGTGACACAAAAGGTAAAGAAGTGGGCATAAACAGTAGGTAAGGATAAGCGATGGTCAGGTTTTATGCAGGAGGGTGGGAAGATGACAGCTTAGTCTTTGATATTTTAAGTTTAAAAAAGCGCTGGGTCATCCAAGAGTAGACAGCAGAGAGACAGTTAGAGATATGAGTGAGGATAGAGGTAGAGAGATCAGGAGAGGAGAGGTAGATTTCACTGTTATCAGCATAGATGTGATAATGGAAGTTGAGTGAGCACATAAGCTCACCCAGAGAGGATGTATAGAGAAAGAGGACACCTACTATCAATGGAAGAGCAGGAGAGGGGAGGTCATTTTAGGTACAGCTGGTCATTTTCCAAACAGACAGTGCAAGTACAAGCTTTAACAGTGATAGTAAAAATTGTTTGCAAATGTAAAATGCTGATGTTGAATTGCCAGATTAAGCAGCCAGGAGTAGTATGTTGTGTGAATGAATTTAACTCACTCAAAGCAGACTTTGGTTTTCTCCGTTGTTGTTTTGTCCTTCAGTTTCACTTCGGTTTAACGCTGGTATAACGCTGTAGTTATGAATCAGTTTTCCCACTTTAATAACGGCCCACTTCAATCTAGGCCCACAGCCGTATGCAATGACTACTTAAGTACTCTAACAATGCATGAGTTCCCAATTCCCAATAATTGGAATCCACTCGTTTAGTCCCCACCCCCTACAACACATAGCAATAAAAGTGGCTTAGAAAAACAAAACTAGCATTCCAGGATTCTATATATCACCTAGAATAAAATAAATTCCTCCCTACACACAGGCTAGGTACTGTTGTAAAGTACACAGAGGAGATGTTTAGTGTTTTACCTAGAAGTACAAATCAATCCCACACAATAGATGTAATGCTCTGCAGTACAGAGGAGATGTTCAGTGTGTTACCTAGAAGTACAAATCAATCCCACACAATAGATGTAATGCTCTGCAGTACAGAGGAGATGTTCAGTGTGTTACCTAGAAGTACAAATCAATCCCACACAATAGATGTAATGCTCTGCAGTACAGAGGAGATGTTCAGTGTGTTACCTAGAAGTACAAATCAATCCCACACAATAGATGTAATGCTCTGCAGTACAGAGGAGATGTTCAGTGTGTTACCTAGAAGTACAAATCAATCCCACACAATAGATGTAATGCTCTGCAGTACAGAGGAGATGTTCAGTGTGTTACCTAGAAGTACAAATCAATCCCACACAATAGATGTAATGCTCTGCAGTACAGAGGAGATGTTCAGTGTGTTACCTAGAAGTACAAATCAATCCCACACAATAGATGTAATGCTCTGCAGTACAGAGATGTTCAATAAATGTATGTATGTATATTGCTAATTTTCTATATTTCTATATAAAATTTAATAATACAACAGTGTGTCCAGCATTTATTTTTATCCAGCCAATCAGTGTGTTACAATTAATTCTTTAAAACAGCAGCGCAATACACTTCAACCCACCCCAATTTTCTTTTTGTTTGTGCGAGTCGAGGCAGACTCACAGAAGTGCATGCTGCAGCTGTATAAAATTTAAAACTATATAATAGAATTTGTCTAAATATATTTTACACGCACTGCCAAGCGCCAGGAAGTGTGTCTCAGGGTGATCCCACTTTTCTGGGTCATCTTGTTACCTGTGGAGACCAGTGTGATTGTTTTTTTATATGGGAGCCAATTGGGTTTTTTCTCCTGTGGGGATCTCATGGTGTGCCTTGGCAATTTTAAAATCTTATTTAGTGTGCCGCAAGGTAAAAGGGTTGAAAATCACTGGGTTAGAGGGTATGGTCTATTTGTTATATCCCTACTTGACTTGTGTATTTTGGTTTAACCTTTTTGGACTTATAAAAAAGTCCAAAAAAAGAAAGATTTTTTTTTTCTGAAAAACTCATGTCGATCTGTAGAATGTCAACCTTTGACGGGTCACCTGCTTCCACCATCCATGCCTTCTCCTGCAGTTTCACCGGGTCCCCTCCGCCAGCTGTGCCTCCTCCTCCTGCAGTTCCAGTGCCGGGTCCCCTGCTCCCGCCAGCTGCGTCTCCTCCTCCTGCAGCTTCGCCGGGTCCCAACTCCCCAGCTCATGACCAGACGTGCCTCCTCCTCCCTCAGCCGCGCTGGATCCACTCCTCTGCCCTGCCTGCAGCCAATGGAAATCGGGTAGGCGGCACCCAAGGGGTCTCCATTACACTGCCTCCCTCGGCAGCATTTTCTTTTACTTAAAAAAAAAAAAATCCTGTGCATGGCGGGCAGGGGGCCACTGAGATAAGCTCCGCGGGCCACTCGTGGCCCGCGGGCCATGGGTTGAAGACCCCTGGTCTATAAGCTCAAAGTCGCCCAGTGTGTATGGGCCTTACCCCTGTGCTTGCAGTGGCAGCAGGCACCGGGTGGCAGTGTGTACAGTCAGAGGCAGAACTCTGGGAGGCAATGGAGTCATCTGCCGCCGGGCTCCTGCTCCCAAGGGGGCACCTCTCCTTCCCTTTGAGTTTGAATCAGTTCATTGAAAGCAGTTGATATTGCTAATGTGGCTTACTCCCCCTTCTAACATCATTTTCGCAAGTGTCACACCCTCTATTAGACCCATGACCTTACTTGAGACAGACACCCTACTGAATGAGCTATTGGGGGGGGGCACCAGTACTTACCTTGCCTCCGGGCAACTGGGATGAACTTACGCCACTGTGTACAGTACTGTATGTATGTGCTTTCAGTGGCAGCAGGCACCGGGTGGCAGTGTGTACAGTACTGTATGTATGTGCTTGCAGTGGCAGCAGGCACCGGGTGGCAGTGTGAACAGTACTGTATGTATGTGCTTGCAGTGGCAGCAGGCACCGGGTGGCAGTGTGTACAGTACTGTATGTATGTAGGTGTTTGTGCAGTGGCAGCATGCACCATGTTGCAGTAGGTGTATGGTTAGCACTGTTTCTCTCTGTGCTTGCAGTTGTAGCAGGAAGTGCTGCTGGCTGGGTGGGGACTCGGACGAGGTGGCAGCAGCGGGTACCATCATGTACCACACTGGGGATGTCTGTGTGTTGCTGAAGGCAGCCCGTCCTCCTCCTCCTCCTCCCTCCGGTGACGTCACTGCCGCCGGCCCCCTGTAGTCGCCGCTGTGCTGGGAGATCCCTGCTCTGCTGCTGCCGCTATTGCATGGAGTTCCTGGGAAGCGGCACACAGAGCACCTAGGCGGCGGGCGGAGAGGCATGGAGGACGGGAGCTGCTGCCGGACAGGTACTGTACCACATGCGGTTACTGCTGGGTGGGGAAGGTGGGGGCTGCACCGCCAGTGTTTATGTAGAACCGGTATAGTAATAGCGCCACCCTCCCTGCTTGTGTCCCTGCACCTACAGATATGGCCAGGGCATGCGGGGACTTGTAGTACCACAGCTGCTGCATGGTAACAGGCTGCCCAGTGCTGCTGCAGTAGTGCGACATCATGCCATAGCAGTGGTGAGAGCAGCAGTACACCCAGAGGAGTCCTGGGACATGGGCAGCTCACTCTCCAATGCTTATACTGTATATTCTGTTTGTTCATAATAGTGTGTATTGGACAGAGTGACAACTTTGGACTGGTGACAGTACATAACGTGTTTGCTTAGGTTAGTGTACCCCATGTACTGACCTTTGAACTTCGCGGGTTGATAGCTAAAGGGGCTGTGCGTTACACGTCGGGGCCTATTTATCACTGTCCGCATATATATATATATATATATCTATATAAATATTGTGATTAAACTTTGTCTTATTTATCTGCTTCAATAGGGACCCATCTTGGTGAAGAGCTGGAAGTAGAGTGCTAGCTCACATGGGGCCAGATGTACTAAGCTTCAAAAAGTGATAGTGCCAGCCAATCAGCTCCTAGCTGTCCTGTTGCGGGAGATGTTTAAAAAATGACAGGAGCTGGTTGGTTGGTGGTTTATCACACTCCACTTTTTGAGGCTTGGTACATCTGGCCCATGATCACTATACTTAGCGCTTTTTCATTGGCACACGTACAGTATGTGAGTGGCAGTACAATTTGGGTAGGCTGCTATAGGCTAACTCCAATTACAAATTATTTATTTATTTATTTACAGTTTCTTATATAGCGCAGCATATTCCGTTACGCTTTAAAGTTGGAACAGTGATTAAACAAACTGGGTAGATACAAACCGACATGGAGGTAGGAAGGCCCTGCTCGCAAACTTACAATATATAGATGGCATTTGCGGCCGGGCAGAGCTCTTGAGCTTTGTAAATATGTAAAATCTATGGAGGCAGCTTTTTGTGGATGAAATTGAGGGTAGATATTGGAGGTCCCTCTTTTCTGCACTGTGAAGCTGGCCATACTGTACATTACTGTGACTTCTCTTAGGGGAAAATTCACAGCTGACCCTTTGAACCGCCCAGCAGCTTCCCGGGTGGCAAAATTGCATGCGCTACATCTAAAACACATGCAATTTGCCACTTTTCAGCCGACTACTCCTCAGCACGATGCATCTGAATGGGATGAAATCAGGCAAAATTGCATGTGTATGGCCAGCTTCAGCGAGGATACTCAAAGAAAGTGTAATTTATCAGTAGACGTCACTAAAACTGTCAACTACCACTGTTAAGTTGTCTATACACTTACTGGGCCAGATGTACTAAGCTTCAAAAGTGATAACATGGAGAGCGATAAACAGCCAGCCAATCAGCTCCAACCTGTCATGTTACAGGCTGGGTTTGAAAAATGTCAAGTAGTAGCTGATTGGCTGGTTGTTTATCTCACTCCATTTTATCACTTTTGAAGCTTAGTACATCTGGACCATGGCCTGATTCTAGTTCAGCTGCAAAAGCAAATTCTCTGGTACTCTTTACCTAGCACGGCGCCCACGATTTTGATCGTGGGCATCGCAGGTAAAAAAATCGCGGGCATTGAATGCACTAAAAATCGGGTGCGACGCGATGCCCGCGATTTCCCATAGGGAACAATGTTAAATGTCTCAATTGACCCGATTTTCCTGTTCAATGCCTCAATTGACCCGATTTTTCCATAGGAAACAATGTTAAATGGCCCACAGAGGCCAAATAGGCACCCTGAAGTGTGAAATGGCCCCCACAATTGTTAACGCCACCCCACGATCAACTCACTCGACCAGTGAGCCTTACATCAGTAGTAGGGAAATTGATGGAAACACTCTTAAAACAAAGAGTTGTAGAATATCTCAAAACCAGCAATTTACAGGATCCAAAACAGCATGGGTTTACTGGGGGAAGATCATGTCAAACAAATCTTATTGACTTTTTTGACTGGGTGACTAAAGTAATAGATCAAGGTGGGGCTGTAGATGTAGCTTATCTAGACTTTAGTAAAGCTTTTGACACTGTCCCACATCGCAGACTGTTAAATAAACTTGAAAGCTTGGGATTGGATTCTAAAGCTGGGTATACACGGATAGATTTGAAGCCCGATGTGGGTGTTCCCGATCGATGGGAACGACCAATCGTTCAAATCGTTCCGTGCATCGTTAACGATGCGCGTACCCGTGAATCGTTAACGATGGTCTATGATCTTTCCTGCATGCAGGAAGATCATAGACAAATCTTTTGTCAAGTGTATCCAATCGTTCCGTGTGTACGCACGATGAACGATTTGATACACTCGTTAACGATGTCGGAACGCTTCCGTCATCGTTCCGTGTGTACCCACCTTACCCACCTTAAGATAGTTGAATGGATAAGAGTGTGGTTGCAGGACAGAAAACAGAGAGTTGTAGTAAACGGAGTACAGTCAAAGGAGGGAAAGGTTACAAGTGGAGTACCCCAGGGATCTGTACTTGGACCAGTGCTTTTTAATATCTTTATTGGTGATATTGCAAATGGAATTGAGGGTAAAATGTGCCTTTTTGCAGATGACACAAAGGTATGCAACAGGGTAGACACACCAGGAGGGGTAAAACAAATGATTGAGGATCTAGGCCACGGGTGTCAAACACAAGGCCCGCGGGCCAAATCCGGCCCGCCAGACCACGTCATGGAGATAGCACGCAGGGGCAGTGTGTGTCTAAAACAGGAGTGCTGCGGGCCGCGTCCAAGTCCGCGGCCGCCTTACCTGTTCCTCCACTGTCAGCGGCCATGTTCCTGTAGGCACATATGTATGCGGCTACAGAAACATGGCCGCCGGCCTCCACGGCTACGTGGAGGAGGGCCCGGCCACCTGTTCCCTCTGATGCCCGGCAGTGACAGACACTGGGTGGGGACGTCATGACGATGACGCCGCCCGCCCATGCATCTGTAGAGAAGTAGGAGCAGGCAGGGAAGCTGGACCGGGAGTCGGGGACAGTGTGGCCGCAGCAAGCAGTGAAGAAAAGCTGGAAGCCGCAGCAGCTGCAGGACAGACGGAGAAACAGTAAGTGAGGATGAGGATCACACTCACAATAAAAAATATATATATATCTGCTGTTTCCTGAGGTGTCCCCGTGTATAATAATAATAATAATAATAATGCCATGACACCACAAGCTGCTCCTCCTGTATAATCATTTATGTGTCATGGCATTACTTTTATTATATTATACAGGGGGAGCAGTCTATGGTGTCATGGCATTATTATTATACAGGGGGAGCAGCCTGTGGTGTAATGGCATTATAATTATACAGGGGGACCTACAGATACAACCGGCCCTTTGAGGGTGACCAAACTGCTGATGCGGCCCCCGATGAATTTGAGTTTGACACCCCTGATCTAGGCAGATTAGAGAAATGGTCAAGAGAATGGCAACTGCAGTTTAATGCCAAAAAATGCAAAATCATGCACTTGGGTCTCAGAAATCCAAAGACTCAATATAGTATAAATGGCACTATAATGGAAACTACTGAGGAAGAGAGGGATCAAAGTGTCACTATTTCAGGGGACTTAAAAGCAGGTAGGCAATGTAACAAAGCAATGAAGAAGGCAAGTCAGATGCTGGGTTGCATAGGGAGAGGTATCAGCAGTAGAAAGAAAGAAGTAATAATGCCACTGTATAGGTCATTGGTACGACCTCATCTCGAGTACTGTGTCCAGTTCTGGAGGCCATATCTCCAGAAGGATATAAATACATTAGAGCAGGGGTTCCCAATCTTTTTTGATTCACGGCACCCTAGAGAATCAGACTTTTTTTCACGGCACCCCTAGGTCAATTTTTTTCATTTAGATTGGGTTTATATGCGATTCTTAGAGGCAGTTATGTGGTAAAGGGCAGGATTTGCTTCTGTTTGTACACATTCTATGATTGCCAGCTACCAGCACTGGTTTTACTCATAAATAATGAACCATTAATAATTTGAGTTGGTCCTAGACCACCAAGCCGCGGCACCCCTGCATGTGTCCCGAGGCACCCCAGGGAGCCACGGCACACAGTTTGGGAACCACTGCATTAGAGACTGTACAAAGAAGAGCAACTAAAATGGTGCATGGCCTACATCACAAAACGTACCAGGAAAGACTAAAAGATCTTAATATGTATACTTTAGAGCAGAGAAGGGAAAGGGGGGACATGATAGAAACTTTCAAATATATCAAGGGCTTTAACAAGGTACAGGTGGGAGACATTCTTCACAGGAAGAGGAGCAACAGAACACGAGGACATGCACTGAAACTAGAGGGAGGAAGATTCAGGGGAAATGTGAGGAAGAATTTTTTCACAAAAAGAGTAGTAGATAAGTGGAATAGCCTCCCAACAGAGGTGGTAGACGCAAATACAGTAGTACAATTTAAACATGCTTGGGATAGGCATATTGATATCCTTACAAAAAAATAAGGATCAAATATGGTTTGAGGTAACATGTTTAAAAAAGGGGCAGACTAGATGGGCCAAGTGGTTCTTATCTGCCGTCAAATTCTATGTTTCTATGTCAACCCGAAGCGTGGCGAGCGGCGGCGGTACGCGTCCTACGACCTTTTCATACCCCCACTATCCACGTCGGCGTGGAGTTGAGAATAGAATAGTGTGGCGAGCGCACGCGGATACCTTCACAGGTAAACGCGTCCCTTCGCGGGATTCACAGGTATCCGCGTCCCCTCGCCACGCTTCGGGCTCGGTGGCTCGCTGCGCTCGCCACACTATTCTATTCTCAACTCCACGCCGACGTGGATAGTGGGGGTATGAAAAGGTCGTAGGACGCGTACCGCCGCCCCGCGCGGGCTCGCTGCGCTCGCCACGCTTCGGGTTCACGTTGATCGTGGGGTGGCGTTAACAATTGTGGGCGCCATTTCACACTTCAGGGTGCCTATTTGGCCTCTGTGGGCCATTTAACATTGTTTCCTATGGAAAAATCGGGTCAATTGAGGCATTGAACAGGAAAATCGGGTCAATTGAGACATTTAACATTGTTCCCTATGGGAAATCGCGGGCATCGCGTCGATCGCGTCGCACCCGATTTTTTTAGTGCATTCAATGCCCGCGATGGGCGCCGTGATAAGTAAAGAGTACCAATTCTCTCTCTAATGGACAAAACCATGCTGCACTGCAGGTGGGGCAGATGTAAAATGTGCAGAGAGTTACATTTGGGTGTTTTATTGTTTCTGTGCAGAGTGAATATTGGCTGCTTTATTTTTAAGCTGCTATATAGATATCAGTGTGAAGTACAAACCCCACCCAAATGTAACTCTCTCTGCACATGTTACATCTGCCCCACCTGCAGTGCAGTATGGTTTTGTCCATCAGAGAGAGAATTTGCTTTTGCAAGTGAACCATAATCAGGCCCAGAATGTGACTTTTCCCATCCCGGATGGCAGGATTGCATGCGATATATTGTATAAGAAAATACGGCATGCTGGGAAGGTCGGGGGGATCGCGGGGCAAATTCTCCTGTCCAACTCAGATGCAATCCAAGAGATGGCTTCTGCAGCCGGTACGACTCGCAGAGTTCAGTGCGATGTACACGGGACCGTGCATCGCATAGGACCTGCTGTCAATCACATGCGATTTGGACTCTTTTCATACGATTGATCACCACAATGGCCTGAAAACAGCCCAAATTGCTTGTGAATCGCCCTAGTGCCGGCATGTCCAAACTGTGGCCCTCCAGCTGTTGTGAAACTACACATCCCAGCATGCCTTGCCATAGTTTTAGCATTTCCTAATAGCAAGACTGTGGCACGGCATGATGGGACTTGTAGTTTCACAACAGCTGGAGGGCCATAGTTTGGACATGTCTGCCCTAGTGCATGGACACCTGAAGGAATCTAATCTGAGCACTGGATTGCCATAGATCCTTATAATTGTGGGTGCCACATTCACTAAACGTCTCCTGTGTCCCTGCAGCTCTGGCTGTGCTTATCCTTGTGTTACCTGCTGTCAGTCGTAAGTTCATTGTGAGTATGGCATGAGGGGTCATTACAATAATGGGGAGTATCCAACTAAATGCAATAACCTGTCTTTCCAGAGGAAAAACGCAGCTTTTTCGGGTCCCATTTTGTCGCAGCTATCCAGTAAGCTTGCAGGTGATAATTGTCCAAATGTTGGGAATTGGTTCTGAACCCCTTGGCCGCTCCTTTAATGACTAGATAGGTACTTTGATGGTTTTAATTATTTTTAATGATCCAATAATGAGATTTTGTACATTCGTGTCTTCCCATGTTTTGGTGTTCTACAGTATGTAGTGTTCATTCTAGCACCCGCCATCTTTGAAAACCCATGCAGTTCCTGTTCCCAGCCTGGGGTGTCGCTGTCTGCTGTGGTGTTTCTAGCACAGGTCTGGTTTGATATACAGACCACACTGTGCTAGAAGCACTACAGCAGACAGCGACACCCCAGGCAGGGAAGAGGAGGAACTGCATGGGTTTTCAAAGATGGCGAGTGCTAGAATGAACACTACAGTATGTGTAACCACAAGCTGATCATAAGGATCTCAAGTGAGTGCTTAGTGATTACATCATAAAGCCCCCCATACACTAGGTTCTCAAAGTCGCTCCTCAGGACCCCACACAGTGCATGTTTTGCAGGTCTCCTCTCAGAATCAAGTGAAATAATTAGCTCCACCTGTGGATCTTTTAAAATGTGTCAGTTAGTAATGAGCGCACCTGTCAGGTGACCTGGAAAATGTGAACTGTGTGGGGTCCGGAGTTTGAGAACCACTACAACTTCTCCCCAGAGGCTCTGGCAGTCTATGGAGCTTGGTGTCAAGCGCTTGCCTATAAAAAGGTTCAAATGTTCGTAAACATGAAACAGAACACGTGTGTGTGGCTTGTGTTTCTTCTGAATGTTTAACCTGAAACATTGGGGATTTTCAGCGCCTCTTCCTCTTCTATGGTGACTTTCCGGTTTTGTGGCTCTTTTCTGTGTGACATTACAAACAAGTTCACCCAGAAAATAACTTTTTCCAGTAATGCGATGCATTTCGTAACAGTCACCTTATATACTATAGACCTACATAACACCATAGCCGAGCAAGAAGGAGATGCAGGTATGTATGCCGGGGGTTGGAGGTTACAAAAACCCTTTTACAAATTGGATTTTTATTAAAAATTCTGTGAAATCTGCAAATATATCTGTCAGTGACTAATTTCTAATTTTTTCTTTAGTTTTATAACCCTTTTTCTAAACGTTGTTATCCCAAATCCTTATTTCAGTAGTTGGCTAGAGGGTGTGTTTATGGGTCCTATTAAAATACAGATGCACATTTTTGGCACAAATATATATATTTATAGTGTACACCAGTGCTTCTCAACCGCGGTCCTCAAGTACTTCCAGCAGTTCACGTTTTTCAGCTTTCCGGGGGGGGGGGGGGGGGGGGATAAACGTCCAGCCAATCACCTGCTAACTGCCATGTTACAGGCTGTGTTTGAAAAAAGTCAGTAAGGAGCTGATTGGCTGGACGTTTATCTCTCCTTATCACCCTTGCATTTATCTCTTATTAAGGCTTAATACATCTGCCCCATAATCACAGGTGAAATAATTGGCACCACCTGTAATCTTTTAAAATGTGTCAGTGAATACTGAGTGCACCTTCTATGTGACCTGGAAGACTTGTCCTGTTAAGGTGCGTACACACAGAGCAATATGATCGCTGGCAATATATTGCTCAGTGTCCCGTTTTCATCAGCGACCAGAGATGGTAGCTGATGAAAATGACACACTGCCGGCAGAAGAGGCAGGGGAAGTCTAAAAACGGTAGCGCGCACCCGGCGATTTATCGCCGGTGCACACTCCAATCGCTGGCAATATGGTCGCTCAGCGACCATATTGCCAGCGATAAATGACCGTGTGTACACAGCTTTAGGGGTACTTGAGTTCCGAGGTTGAGAAAGATTGTTCCCCTGGGGTTTATAACATGATATACAGTATTGCTTACGTGTTGGGTATAGGTTTCATTAGATTTTATGTGGACAATGTGACTTTTACAATGGTTTGCATTGTCCATGTGACACTTTATTACGCTATACATAGTTTGTGAGGTTGAAATAAAAAAATTGACCATCAAATTCAACCTAATATTAAATATACTTGACTTAACTGAGGAATTTTAAGCTAGACGACTCCCATAATGTACATTACCCTGTAGCTTTTCTCCACTAGAAATTTGTCTAGCCCTCTCTTAAGTGTATTTTAGTCTGCCAACACCACTACTTCTGGCAGAGAATGCCAAACTTTAACTGCTCCGACCGTATAGAATCTCTTCCTTCGGTGGGTACAAAATCTCCTATAATCTCATTGGGTGCCCCAACAGAGCCCCTGACAGTTCCCTATACCAGGGGTTTTCAAACTTTTTCGAATCACGGCTCCCTAGAGTATCAACATTTTTTTTGGGTGGCACCCCTAGGCCAAAAGTTTCTTTGTAAAAAATATGAAATTAGGTAAATTTTTATATGTAGGTTCAACTATAAGGTGAGTGAGAGGATTTGCTTCTTTGTCCACATATTTTATGATTGGAAGCCAATAGTGTTGGTTTTTCCTGTTTAACGGACTGTAGATAGTTTGTATTGGTGCTGGACCATCAACCCAGGGCACCCCTGCATATGCTCTGTGCCACGGCACACAGTTTGGGAACCACTGCCTTATACTGACTCCTGACATTTTTGTAGATATTGATCATGTCCCGTCTTAACCGCCTTTTCTCCAGCGTAAACATACTCAACCTGGCTAACCTTTCCTAGTAGCTCAAGGACTCTACAACCCTGATCAGTTTAGTTGCCCTACTCTGTACCTATTTTCAATTCAGTTATATCTTTTTTTAATGGTGTGGTACCCAGAATTGCCCACTGAATTCCAGGTGGGGCCTCCCCAATGCTTTATATAATGGTAATATTACTGTGTCATTCCTTGCTGATATACCGCTTTTTATACACGCTAGTATGCTATTTGCATTGGCTGCTTGACCTTGACACTGAGCACTACAGCCAAGTTTGTCAATTTGTACCCCTAGGTCCTTTTCCATTAGGGATTCACCTAGTTCTACCCGATTTAGTTTATAAGTAGCATGCTGTATATTGTGTATGAATAGGGTAATACGGATTTTGCATTCATAACGAACACTGTTGAGCCAACTTTCTATGCTATTGTTGAGTGTAAATAAACTGTGTTTTCGGCTGTATGTATCCGGAGATACCTGCAATTCAAATGTCATGTGTAAACCGTTTTGGCGGGAGAAATTTTGGGAGTTATTTAGCCTGATCAATGCTGTGCTAATTTACAAAGGCCTGGGATCCGATAGCCGCCACCCACACAGTGAAATCCCGCCCCCATGCAAGTCTGCGACTGTCTGGTGAAAATATCGCTGATCGCAGGCTAGCTGCAAATCTATTTGCAACTCTATCACCGCTTAATAATGTTCCCAGTCTGAAAGTGTGCGTAACTGTGACCCTTCCACAACTTAGTGATAGAAGCAGGCTGATTGAGGCCGGAGCTCAAGTGCTGGCTGTAAATAGAATACTTTTTGCACATTTCTATGTGCCTCCTGAGAAGGTTGTTTCGAGAAATGTCAGCACTGGTGGCACTTATACCCAGCCGGAGCAACAATTGAATGGCTTCTTTGGGCGCTCATTTTAAGCAGCAGGAGCAAAAAAAAAAAAAAAAATTCCCTAATTGTGTGTACAACATTCACACTGGTGAAAGCCCACTCGTTCTTTACAAACTGCCGATAAATGAATTAGGATCACTTTAAATACAGCTAACACAGAGTTTTGTCTGTTTAAGGTGTTTTTGGGATGTCTGTGGATCTTGTAGTGTAGACGGTATACACGCTGGAGTAGGGCACAGGAACGTAAGTTATTTTGTGCTTCTTCCGATCCTTCTCGCGCCAAGATAATTTTTCATTATCCGCATTTCATATTTTCTATTGGGCGGACTATATTTGAAGTTAGTAAGAAAATGATTAAGATGTCACAGGCTTCATTAATATTTGATGGCGTTTCCTGCAAAGCACAGTAGAGTATGTAATATTGATTTCTATGCTATGCTGAGTGTTTTAAAAAATGTATGGCGTTGGAGTTGGAAATAAAACTTTGGATAACCATTAGAATGTTCCTTTTTTAAAGCTATGAAGTCTCCTTCTATTTCACTTTGCAATAATAACCTCCTAGTAACAATACTTGTTAACGGACACAAAGTTTTGTAAGAAATCAAATAAGTTATGAAACTTTGTGTTTGGGAAAGTTTGAAAATGAACCGTTTAGAACTTTACAAATTTCATATGATGGCTTTCTCAAAGTGGTAACATGGCTGGTATCTGGGAGTTACAAACTCCTACTTCTCGTGGCAGTCTACTGAATTCTCTGGATCAGTCGCCTCAAAAACACGTCAATTTATTATAGAAAGATAGATATTATATTGCATTGTTCTTTATGTGGCAGTGGTTCCGCATGCTGTGACCTCATTTGAGAGGCTAAAAACATGCACCTAGCGGTGACATCATGTTCTTAGTCTGTCAAACATCCGAAGAGCGGGATTTGTGATAGTCCTGCTAGAGAGAGCCCTTGCACACATGACACGCGAGGTAAGAAGCGGCACATAATGGGGGTTATACTTCAAAGTGATATGCTATGATGTCCACCATTTACGGCAGTGGTGACATCACAGGTTTTCTCTCACACCTGTGTAAAACATCTCATTGCGTCCCTCGCATAGAATTGAAACCCCTCCCCCTTTTATGTAAATATTTCAACTATAATACATTCTTTTCATACTCATTTAAAAAAATGGTAGCAAATGTTTGATAGAGCAATAAATATTAAAAACTAGAGAAAATAAATATGTGTGTGTGCGTGTGCGTGTGCGTGTGTATATGTGTGACCAGTTTCTACATAAGCCTGTTGAAATAGGTTTAATGTCTAGCATCAAAATGTTCACATTCGGGATATTTGGGCTTGTTGCTTGGTAAGTATACTTACTGGAATGATCAATACAATATTTAATTTAAATATTGTTTGCGTATTTATTCAATTGTTACAAATAGCACTGTGTGTAATTAACCCTTTACAACAAATAAGGGTAGAGGAAACTAATTACAGAGGAGTGGGGTATGTATATCAGTGATGGGGAAAATTAATTATATGGAATGGCAGCTGATGGCTATGCGTTGGTTTTCATTTACAATTGAATTACCCTTACATGATCTGTATAGTACTTAGAAGTGCTAGTTACCACTGCTTCCTTGAGACCATGGATTCCATTATAGATTGTGTGGAGTTTGCATGTTTTCCTAATGATGTTGTGAGTTTCCGCTGCTGGCTTCGGTTTCCTCCTACAGTCTATTTCCATACCGGTGGTTAATGTAAGAGTGTGTGGTATTTAGACTGTAAGCTCCTCTGCGGCAAGGCCTTATTGTGAATAATTAAACGTTCTCTGTAAAGTGCTGCGCTAAAGCAGAAGAGATGAATTATTCCCATACTATCACAGTGGATGGAGAACATTTTTTTACCAAGCAATGCATTTAATGTTAACCGTTGTGTTACTAAAAAGGAAAATCATATTTTTAGAATAAGTGCAGATTTTGTATTCATATATTTTTCCATACAGTTTCTATTAAGCTTTTAATTAAATGTACGGACGTTGTAATGGTTAGCATTACTCCCTCACAGCGCTGAGGTCATGGGTTCCATTCCCACCATGGCTCTTAACTGTGCGGAGTTTGTATAGTCTCCCCGTTCTTGCGTGGGTTTCCTCCGGGTGCTCTGGTTTCCTCCCACAATCCAAAAATATACTGGTAGGTTATATGGCTCCTAACAAAATTAACCCTAGAATGTCTGTGTGTGCGTGTACATGTGGTAGGGAATATAGATTGTAAGCTCCACTGGGGCAGTGACTGATGTGAGTGTTCAAATATTCTCTGTAAAGTGCTGTGGAATATGTGTGCGCTATATAAGAAACTGTTAATAAATAAATGTGTAGCTGTAATGAGGTGCAAATCCCTGCTCTAAAATTACCTATTTATTAAATCTTTAAACCTGTCTGTTTAAACTGAACATGAAAAATAATAAATTCTTTGCAGCTATTTGAAAGAATAAGTATAAAGTGATTGGTGTATTATGGTGTAGCGCAGTGGTTCCCAAAGTGGGTGCCTCGGGATATCTGCAAGGGTGCCTCGGGTTGGGGGTCCACGACAAAAACAAATTTTATTTTTGCTCAAAGTGCTAGGCAAAACCAGTGCTGGTGGCTGCCAATCATAAAATGTATGGACAATTAGAACCACAGCTGTGTTCCCCACCACATAATGGAACCTGGGGATGACGGTTAAGCACAATTTACTTAAATTTTTTTATTTATTTATCCATAAGAAACTTTTTGACTAAGAACAAATGCTGATATTCTAGGGTGACCTGATCAGGAAAGTTTGTGAACCACTGGTTTATTGGTTTGCATTAAGGCCTCACAGAGCACTGAGGGCACGCGTTCCGAATGTGAGGATATATCTGCTTATGCCAATTATCCATCCATGTTCTTAAAGATGGCCGTCCACTGTTTTTCCGTACTCCACTGTCATTTAGTTACGGTACTTGTACACAATCCATGCTGGGTGCAAAAGATTCAACTGATATCCCATCTCCACCTACACACTGCGAATGATAGCGGAAAGCGGTCTACAAATCCATGACCTTCCCAAAAAAATGATCCGTTCCAGACAATCACATGGTTACCACCCACAAATACCCAGCTCAGAGAATGAGTTTACCATTGACAGAGGGACCGATACATCTGCACACTGAGGGCCAGATGTATCAAGCTTCAAAAAGTGATAAAATGGAGAAAGATAAACAGATAGCCAATCTGATATTAACTGTCATTTTCCAAACCCAGTCTCTGCCATGACAGTTAGGGGCTGGTTGTTTATCACTCTCCATCTTCTCACTTTTTGAAGTTTGATACATCTGGCCCTCAATCTCACCTGTGTGCACATACCTGTACACTCTCTGGTATTGTAGTTTTCAGAAAGGGATGCATTTGAACCTATGGTTGACTTGGAATCATGCCATATTGGGGGGTGGATTCAATTGTTGATTGTGTCGGCAGCCACTAGATCGCATCCTATGGAGCAATTTAATTGTTGTTCACTACTCCAACCCAATTGTTGCTCGTTTGTGCACCCAAGCATCACTTTACGCATCACAACCAGCCATTTTTGGGCATTTAACACATCTAAACCCAGTCTGTTTGTGTGCAACGAGAGCAATACAACTATTTAATTGCCCCCCGTGATCTCCTGTCCCTTTAGAGAGGAGAGCGGATGCACAGCTGGTGCAATTCACAATTGAATTACCCCCTAAATCTCATGTATGCAAGGATGCTGTCCTTGGCATAGGGCTCGGTGTATGTTATGCTGTGTAAATGATCGTAGCACAGTGACATACTGTGGATTTGCCTTTCATGGACGTTTTGAGACTTGTATAAGCAAATCCGTGTCACGCCATACCAATATACCATTTCTTTATGTCATTTAAAGGTGTTCATTGCAGACACAGTGATCACCTTTCCCCCCATCCTGAACACAGAGCTGATCTCTGTACTGTCCTCCATGTAATGTCCTTTGGCTGCATCCTCGATTACATACATCCAGTTTCTTGTGAGATGTTCTTCCCGGACAACATCAACTGCCCTGAGAACGAAGAAACATATTGATCCTGTAAACAATGTTTAAATATTAATACCAGTATCCATTACACGTAGTTAAGTCTGACCGACTCCAGTAACCCAGTATAACCCACACTTGTTTCATCATTCTTTCATTTATCTTATACATTTGTTCATACATGTGCCATAGACGGGGCTTCTGTGATATAACATTAGTTGGTGCCTTTTATCTGTATTGTGGTGAAAGCTGGTTAAAGTAAAAGAGAAAGAGAGAGCCCAAAAAAAGCTGTGGCCTGCAGACATGCTGCATGTGAATTGTGCTTTCATTCGTGGATATAGAGAAGGGGGGAGGCGTTGAGCATCCGAGGGACTTTAATGAACGCTGTCAGTGTCTTTTGGAATAGTCACAGGCAGAGGAAGAATGCTGCGGAGAGTCCAGTGCGTTGTGTCTTCCTCATGTGCGAGGCATCTGCATGGCTTCAGGTGATAAGGACTCAGTGCCAGCATTCCATTAAATGATATTTTCATTCTTCTCGGTTCCTATGTTCGCCTGCAAGCTGGTCCCTCCATTCTAGCTGGTTGAATATGTAGATCTTGTGTGTGCGGCATTTCTCCCCCCCTAGTTGCCTAGACAATCATTTTCTCTGTAAGAGAATGTCTGGTTCCCGCAAGGACTTTGATGTGAAGCAGATCCTAAAAATCAGATGGAGGTGGTTCGGACATCAGGCAGCACCGATTAGTGGGATGCATCAAGGAGACTTTCTGAATGGTGCCCACAGCCTGGTGACCGGGGACAGAAAGTTTCCGGACCCAAGTAACCTCTCGTTGCCCTTGCCGTCACTGGGCTGCAGGAGAGCTAGCCATCAGGACTCCCAGAATCTGATTCCGTTCTCTATGGCAGCTGCCTCGGAGCACACTGCCCCCTCCAGTGAAGCGGCAGCAGGCACCTGCGAAGCGGGGAATAGCCTAGGTAAGACTGACCCAGAAGATGGGGCCAGCGAGGAGGACATTGACTCGGAGAGCAGTTCGTGCAGGTTAGAATTACATTTCTGTTGTGTTCCACATCCTGTCTTACCCAAGGGCAGAGGATGTCTCTAAAACATTATCTTATTGCCCTGCATGGGAGATCTACTGTAATCACTGTATGCAGCCACTCTCCATAGCGTGGACAGAAAAATGTCTCCTTTTTATAGTTATTTGTTAATTATTAAAGTGTTTATAATTACTATAGTTTGGGTTTTGGAAGTTTTTCATTGTTTCATTTTCTTATATATAATTTTTTTGGCAAGTTATAAGTATTATTCTTTATTTAAAAGTTGACTGTTTTAGGAGTATGTGTTTTTATTTTATGATTAGTAACATAAGAAATTTCATAATTCCAAAAATGAATGACGTTGGTTGTTTTTGAAAACCATGCTTATATCTTATCTTATTGCCGTGATACCTTATCTAGCCAATCTTGCTGTTTCATAAAACAACTGAGTTGGCGCGTGGTAGCGACATAACTCACTTAAAAGGGCACCCTGGTACCCCCTAGGGGATGCCGTCACTAGGTCTTCAACAACTAGATCGACAGGGTCACTAGGTCGACATGGGCTAGGTCAACACTTGAAAAGTTGAAATGGGGGTTTTCACTGTTTTTGATCCGACATGTGCCGACAGGCGGTATGTCATGCCCTACCATACACTAGGGAGTGGTGGGAGAATAAAATAGTGCGCCGAGTGTAGCGAGGCACCGTGCCTGAAGCATGGCATATGCAGTGGTGCACTTTTGTAGTGTCCATGTCGACTGTGTCGACATTCGGGACAAAAAAAGTGAAAAACCCAAGTGTCAACAGAATGACCCCGTCGACCTAACCCCATGTCGACCTTACCCCATGTCGACCTAGTGGTGGCGACCTAAGGCTTGTCGACCTAGTTGCTGTCTATCCAATGATCCATACCCACCCCCTAGTTGGTTTGCCTGGCACATGCCAAAGCAGTGGTTCCCAAGCTTTTTCAAATCACGGCGCCCTATAGTATCACACATATTTTTTGGGGGCCAAAAGTTTCTAATTGAGTTCTTCAGTAAAAAAATACTAAATGAAATAAATTGTGTTTATATGTCCTCCTTAAGGCCCATACACACTGGGCAACTTTGAGTTGAAAGCTGCTCAGTTTTGTCTTTTTGAGCTGTTTTCAGCTCAATAGTCACCCAGTGTGTACGGCCCCACCGCTCATCTGCTGGTATTACTGGTGGACGGCTTTCCATGGAGTCCTGTTATGGAAAATAGTCTACCCCGGGAAAATTGCTAAAACGGGCAAAAAATTGCTCGGTGTCTATGCACTGAGTGATTTTCAGCCCAGCGATTGTCCCCCATCATCGCTGTCCATACATGCTGGTCAAAATCGCTCCTATACAAACTGCAAGTACAGATACAGTATTTTTGCAGGGAGGGGGGATCTCTGTAAATGCACACAGGTGTACAGATCACACTGAGAAGTGCAACAACAGTTAAAAAGACTTTGTCCTGTGCTTTTTGCCCAATATAAGCGAGGATCACTGTCTTAACCATTTGAGTGGTATGCCCGGAAATTTACCGGCCTCAGCTGCACTGCCGCAGCGGGCTGTCCAGGAAAATTTCCGGGCATACCACTCTGTAGTAGGTGCGTGCCAGTGGTGCCTCCATCGGAGCACCACTGGCGCACTACCTTTAGGGGTCACCCCCACCACCCCTCCTGTTGGTCCCTCTACTCCGGCGTACCCGGCGATCGTAAGTCGGAGCTCCCCTGCAGCCAGCCTCCAATCACCATACTGTAGTGACGTAGACGGCAGACTCGGGGATGTTCGGGGCGGCTCAGGGGGACTCGGTGGCTGGGGCAACGGCGGCAGGGGAGCTCTGGTGTACTAGCGCCGGAGCGAAGGCGAATGGGGGGGGGTGGTGGCTTCCTATGATCTGTGGTGGGTTTTGCTGGGGCAGGACAAACCTGCCCTGGTTTGTCCAGGGGTTAATGTGCACCAGTGAGCAGCTGAAATATTCTGATGCATGTTTCCTTAGCGCACAGATTGCTTCCACTGATGCACTTATAACTGGCTTTATGGATCCTGCGGCTTTTGGCAAAAAGAAGACGGTAAAATGCAGTCAAGTCAATTGCAAATTTGCAATCACTTCATCATGAGCCATTTGGGAGTCTTCTCTGCATGCTTGGCAGCGGCTCGTTAGACTGTCTCTGTACATGGTTTATCTACTTCCGAAAAGTGTTCCGTTAATTATTTGGCACCAGTTGCTTTGTTTGTATTCATTATTCACTTAAAAATGTACTTTCATCAAAGTGGATCGTCTGATACCATTTTCTTACAATTTCATTTTTGAGATAATGGTACTGTATTTTCACGTATAAACTGTATTCTCCACGGGTATAGATTTTACCTAATATATTTGCCCTAAAGGCTTGAAGACCTTCACTTCCTATATCTTTATTTTATTTTCAAATACAGAAGGGAAACAGAGTAGTATTGTTATTACTGTTTGGGAAATCTGTCCTCTTTGTAATACTGTAAAGCACAGGCTCTCAAATTCGGTCCTCCGGAGCCCACACAGTGCATGTTTTGCAGGTCTTCCCACAGAATCAAGTGAAATAATGTCTCCACCTGTGGATCTCTTAAAATGTGTCAGTCGCGATGAGTGATATATCGCTCAGTGTCCCATTTGCATCAGCGACCAAATCTGAAAAAGAAACTGCCGGAGGACCCCGGCAGTGGAAATCAGCTGGTCGCAGGAGCATGTTCCAGCGATCACTACGGGGGAGAAACGGGAGCGTGCACCCGGCGATATAACGCCGGTGCACACTCCCATCGCAGGCAATATGGTCGCTCAGCGACCATATTGCCCATGATATTAGACCTAATCGCCCCCGTGTGTACACAGCCTAGCAGATCATGTTTCCCAGACCAATTGCCAATTATTGAAATATGTCAATTAGGAAGGAATACGCCTGTTATAAGAGGTGACCGTAATTAATACACCTGTGCAGCAGCTGGGTGGTCTGAGGACCAGGGATGAGAAACACTGAACATACAGATAAAGGTGTGTACGCACGAATAGATTTACTGTCGATTTTGATTTGCTTTGGATTTCCCCTATTTCACCCCCTTTCGATTTATCATTTGCTTTCACATTTGATTTCACATTCGATCTGCACTTTTGTGTTCAATATCTAATTTGATTTCCATTCAAGGCACAGTGTACACATTTGATTTACTGGATCGAATTCGATATCTCCTTGCCTGCAGAGTCTATTTTTCTTTTCGATATAGAGAAAACGGGAGCGCGCATTGAATCGAATACGGATCTTAAAAACCATTCGATTTTGAGTCTATAAACAAAATCGGAAATCGGTCAAAATTGAAGCGCGTGTACACCCCTTGACATGCGTTCTGTAACTGATGAGTGTGCCAACTACCAGATGTAATCACACAGAAGATTGCATGTGTGTATATTTAAAAAAAAAAATGATTTTTTTTAAACCGATCTGGTTCCCCACAAAAAATCTAACTCTGTCCTTGTGATAAGAATTCAGAGAACAATGCGATCACCCTGCACTATTGTATATTAGCTACTTCTGCTTTCATTCTGATTAAAAAAATTCCTTAGTACTGAAGTAAGGGAATATAGGTTGTTGTGTTGTGAGTAAGCTTCATGATCTTTTTGATGATTAAAAAAAATTACGTTTTAAATCTAAATGTCACTGGAAACTCCCTTTAGGTCACGCATTGAACAGCGCCACAAACTATATTGAACCCTGTAGCAACCCGTTATGAAATGTTCTTATAGGCCAACAGCTGGAATCGCAGGCAGCATTGTCCTGTCTGCAAAATATAATTGGGATCTATATTTTAGGTGTGCAGTAATGTCACCATAGCTAGTGATCCACGCTGTCAGTGCTGCAGTCAGACTCCAGACTCCAGGTTCTAGTGAAGTCAGTGGCGTGTGGTAGAGGTACGTTTTTATGTCTAGCCAATCCGCACGCTACTTGTCCCTATATAGGTTTTAGATGATAGTGTTCGAGCGTTATTAGATCTGGCAGCAATATATACGTTTCCATTTCAAATTGACATTCTTTTCATTTTGCTATCCCCAAACACTTCCTGCATGAGACAATAGCCTCATTATAGGCACATGGTTGCTCAATGGCTGCTATCTGTAATATTTTAATGTTACATTTGGAAACCATTATATATTGTACTGTGCATGCATTCTTAGGGAAATTACATTTCACATGTCGTTTGCATATTACCAGTGAATCTTCTACATCTGTGTTACAAGGAAGGGAGCGCTAGTTCCTATGTCTACTCCTGTACATAGTAGTTAAGGCGGAATACGTTCAACCTAGAGCAGTGGTGTCAAACTCATGGCTCTCCAGCTGTTGTGGAACTACACATCCCAGCATGCCCTGCCACAGATTTTATATAATGGATTGCTACAACTCTGGCAGGACATGCTGGGACGTGTAGTTCCACAACAGCTGGAGGGCCATGAGTAATGCTGGGTACACACCAGGACGACTAGGGCCCGATCCCCTCAATCTAGATCCAATTCCGACCAATTGGATGTAGATTGTGTGCTGATTGGGCCCTTTTCTGTCCTGGTGTGGACCGATACCGATCCGATGCGCGGTCCCGCGGGTCGGACGGTCGTTATTGAGATCCTACCTGCTGCAGGTAGGATCTCAATGACGACCATACAGCCTGGTGCGGGTCGCCATCGGATTGGACCCGCTCACGGTGCACATCGTGAGCGGGTCAGGCCCCCCCGCGTCACCGTAAGCGGGTCGGACGAGACACTGACGACCCGCTCACGATGTGCATCGTGACCGGGTCGCCCTGATGTGTACCCTACATTAGACACCACTGACCTAGAGGGTGTATAGCTGGATGTTTTTAACCAATAGATGTATGTGCAGCCTTATGTTAAATGTATTTATTGTGTTTGCTGACACCACCTCTCCAGGAAGAGAGTTCCACAATTTACTGTCCTAACCATAAAAAAAGTTTTTCCTTCTAAGGGTACGAAACCTTCTGTCCTCTAGTCTAAATGCATGCCCAAGTGTCCTAGACGCCTTCCTCGATGCAAAAAGGGTGCCTGACAGTTCTTTATATTGGCCCCTGATATATTTGTACATGTTAGGCATGTCACCCCTAAAACATCTCTTTTCCAGTGTAAACATTCCCAATTTGTCCAATCTGTCTTCATAGCTTAAATTCATTAACCCTTTGATTAGCTTGGTCGCACTTCTCTGGACTTTTTCCAGAGAAGGGAAAAGGTACTGTCTTGCATTTGGTACAATATGAAGTGTCTGAATGCTGATTCTCTCATTTTATTTTTCATCCTAAACTGTACAGTCCAGAGAGACAATACTGTAAGTGCCCTGAAGTGCTCTTTAAATGGGCATTAGAATTGGCCACAAGATTCCTACAGAACCTTAAAGGCTAATTCATGCCATGATTCTAGCTTATGAAGGTGCAAGCAAAAACCAGTAAGATTTCTGAATCGCAATAGCCTGAGATCTGCACATGTTCTGACGCTGAATTGAGTCGGCACCTAAAGAGCCAAGCTTGTGGCATTGCTGAAGGGGTTAAACTGTACACCGTAAACACTACAGAATTGGGGAATTATTCCTCCAAGTCCCTGAATATTTCATTGATATTGGCAATGATCAGTGGGATTAATGATCTACATCGACTAATTAATATGGAAATACAAAAATGGAAACAAAACCGGGAGGGTTACCGTAATATCGTTTATCAAAAGCAGTAGCTCCTCAGAGAATGGCGCCAAGCAGATGACCGTCTCTGAATATGATTACGATATCAATACTTGTAGGGCGAGATTCAATTGTTTTCTTGTTGGCAGCCAGTAGAGGGCGTCCTAGAGTTAGAATAATCCAATACTTTTTGTTTTGAAGTTAAAAAAATGGAGGACTGTAGTGTTTGTCCCACACCTGTTGGATGGACTGTCTCTATTACAGCAGATGTGATGGGTCCAGAAATTAAATGTGTTCTGCAATATTTTTGGGAAAAAGCGAAACAAATGTAGAATGCAAACAGAGCTGGCACTGGGCCTGGACCAAAGCCATGGGGCATATGCTTTCCAAGCACAGGGCCGGCTCACCTCAACAGTGGGCAGCAGTGGGAGGGATATGGTCGCTAGGTAGACACACATTCGATCAACCACTAAAGGTCCGGGTCGGAATGTCGACACAAGCATTAGGTTGACAATAGGAAGGTTCGACAGTGAAAAGGTTGACATGAGTTTTCCACATTTTTGTGTGTTTTCATACCCTACTAGGGCGCGGAGGGTGACTATAATAGTGCACCAAGCGCAGCGAGGCATCGTGCCTGAAGCATAGCGAGCGCAGCGTACACTGATGCGGTGGCCACGCCGACTTATGTTGAAATTTGGGACAAAAGAAAATGGCCGCCCGACCCTATCACCCTTAGCCATATCGCAATATATGTGTCGACGTAATCCCTGTCCACCTTTAATGGCCAGCCTAATGTATGTCGACAATATGACCCATACCCCAGCGGGGCAGGGATGGCGTAACATGTATAAGATAAAGGGATACTACTGTGTGGCATAACATGAATAAGGTACACTAACATGTAGTGTAATGTGAATAAGGTTGCACTGCTGTGTGATGTCATTTGATTTGGTACTATTGTGTGGCCAGGTCCCTTCCTAGCAAGACCACAGCTCTTTCTGGGGACACATGCCTTTGGCACACTCTGTGTCTATTTAAAATATGGGGTCCTTGCTGGCACAGGGCACCAAAATGTCTAGATACAGCCCTGTGGATAAAGATTACTATTGTTGAGGGGTGGTGGGTGTCGCTGGCTGCTGTTGTTATGGGTGCTGTGCTGGGTCAGAGGCACAACTGCCGGCAGGGGTAAGGGGGCCTCAAATTGGTTAGGAACACTATGTGGAGTCTAGTCTTTTAGATTGTGACCCCAGAGACTTTTTTTTTTCTCTAGTACTCATAAGAGAGCACCCCTTTAATACAGAAATCATCACTATTAACCACCCATTCTGTCTTCGGTTAAGGCAATGACAACCTTATTTAAAAGAGAAGCGTCAAAGGATGTGGCCCCGATGGGGTTATTATTCGGTAATTACACGTGATCACCAGACAAAAACAACATCTATAAATACTACAAAGTCATCGGATGAGGGTCAAATCCCCTAATGGGCATGAACTTTACCATCTGCTACTTAATGATTCAAATAATTGTCCCTTTAGTAGTTCATGTCAGCAGAAAATAGCGCCCCATATTACAGGGAGCATTAGAAGATCCAGAAATCAGTGGAGTACTATATTATTCCTTCGTGTATTATTGTTCTTGCTAAATATTTGATATTTGAGTTTTCAGATTTTATAATAAAAAAAAAATCTGGCTTTTTGTAAAGATGGGTTAATGCTGAACCAATGTGCACAAATAAATGTGACTGCCTCTGAATTTCTGGCATTGGCGACCTCCCAGTGAGTCTGGCTGATGTTATAAAGTTGCAATCGTTCAAAAGGCAAAAAAAGGTTGGCTTTGCTTTTTAAACACCAACCAGACTTGTCAGGAAGTAGCCGAATTCGGCAATTCACAGGCTATCACATTTGCCCACAATATATGTTCTGGTTACAAAAACAAAATACTTTAGTTTTTAATTCACATTCTCGGTTTCAATAAAAAAAAAAAAAAAACTTTTGGGTGTTTGTAGTGTGCATAGAAATAAGCAAACAAATTATATTTTGGGGAAATTGTGTCTTCTGAAGGAGAGGACACCAGGTTATAATTTGTGTGGATACTGCTCAAATAATATCTGATATCTATGATAAAGGGCCTTATTCTAGTTCACTCTTTCTGACAAAATCCTTCTTAGATGGACAAAACCATGTGCACTGCAGGGGGGCTTATGTAAAATGTGCAGAGAGAATTAGATTTGGGTGAGTTATTTTGTTTCTGTGCAGGGTAAATACTGGCTGCTTTATTTTTACACTGCAATTTAGATCTCACTTTGAAGTAAAACCCCACCCAAATCTAATTCTCTCTGCACAAGTTACATCTGCCCCACCCGCAGTGCACATGGTTTTGTCCATCTAAGAAGGATTTTGTCAGAAAGAGTGAACTAGAATAACCCCCTAAGTGCCGAAATAGCCTCAGCAGCAAAGGGGTTAAAGAACGATATTCTGGCCTATGTGAGCGCATGGTATTGTCCTGACATTCCGCTCTGTAACCTTAGCAATACAATGTATTTACAGTTTGCTATTTTTGTTATGCGTGACAGCGATTCTGAAACAATAATGGCAACAAAGAGATTTAATTATTCTCAATGTATGAAGAAGGGATTTCTTTTTCACCAAATATGGTTGTCTGCAGGCTCTGAAGTTGTGACTGAGGACAGCTAAGTATAACCCTCCAGGAATGGTTCACTAGTTCTTGTTTTGATGTTTTTAGTGTGTGAGGGACAAGGGGGATAGTTTTAGAAGAATTAAGTAAATCTATAACGCGGTTCCAGCAACCAAGCATTCAGACACGGGTTAAAAAAAAAAAAAAAGGGTTCGTCCAGGGTCGGACCCGGGTTGCTGTGCACAGGTAACCCGGGTTGGGTACACACTATGGAGGAGGCAGCACTTGGATACATCGTCAGCTCCAAGTGCTGCACCCTCCTCCGCCCACCCCTAACTGCCGCCAGTGACATCTCTGTGGGAGCTAAATCCTGACAAATGCCGGGATGGACTCTTGTCAAAATCCCGGGTGAGACCCAGCATTTCTATGGGCGCGTCCATCGCATTTTATGGGTGGTCCCGGCGACCGCCCCCTGCCTGTCAATCATTTTGCCAGGGAGTGTAAAACTCGCCGGAGGCCTTCGCCCCAGGGGTGTGCAAATACCCATGAGCCATGACTCTGCTCATGCACATTCCCCCACCATGAGAAACTGAGCCCAATTCTCAGCGAACAGGACTGAATCGGACCCTAAGTGCATCCTTGAACAAATCATTTCAGCGATATTACATTAGTCTAATATATGAAATGTATTCAGTGTATTTAGTTTTTACTTATATTGCTATGTGTGTGTGTTATTACTCTGTGCGGTATGTACTGTCTGTCTCCATGTACCGGCTTCTCAGTCTGTTTGTGGATGATTGGTGATGGACTTTGGTAACACATCGGTATCTGCATGGTTCACAGATGGTCCGCAATGACAAAAGGTCGACACAAGCAACAGATCAACATGTCATTGGTCGGCACAAGAAAAAAGTCGAGATGAGTTTTTCACCATTTTTTCCCTTTTTTCAATGTTTTTACCATTCATGTGACGTGACCTGAAGCAAGGCGAGTGACGCTGTGCACTATTTGCTGGTCCACGTGCTCAGGTGTCGACATTGATGCCAGAAATCTTCAATGTCAACCTAGACATTTGCTAGTGTTGGCCTAGTGCAAGCATGGGCAATCTGTGGTTCTCCAGCTGTCATAAAACTACACATCCCAGCATGCATCGCCACAGTTTTTAGCATTCCCTAGGAGCAAAATTGTGGCAAGGCCTGTTGGGACTTGTAGTTTTGCAACAGCCGGAGAGACGCATGTTGCCCACGCCTGACCTAGACATTGTCTGTGAGATGATCCCCACCCATAAATTGCCTAGTAATTCAATAGCTGCGTGAGTAGAACCCAGCCCTGTGGATTGTCTGCCCACAAATTGTTTTTGTTTTGGGATCCTGGTGCTTTTGCTTTACCTGTACTTATACATCTGAGTGGATACTCCATTCAGTGTTACTAGGACTGTCAGATGTTGCGCTGCATATAAGAAACTGTTAATAAATAAATAATAAATAAATATGAAAAGCTTTTGGACATTTTTGCAAGGTGCCCCCAACATCTCCTCAACGTTGAACCCCCTACCTCTAATGTGCCAGGACTATGCTGGGGAGTGTAGCCAACCAGTAGCCTCACTGGGAAGGAATTGCACCCATTCTGTCATGTGCCATGTTCACTTCATCCCAACTGACTGGGAGGTTTAAAACGGGTATGAGCCATTGGGTCAACATGTATTGGCTTAACCACTGACGGTCGACGCAAGCATTATGTCGACAATGGTAAGGTCGAAATGAATTTTTCAAGTCCCCCCTGAATATTGACCTAGTCAGCATGGGCACCATCGGTGTACTGTGTCCTCCACCACACCGTGTTGGCTAAAAAAAAACGTCATGTCGACCTTCCCATTGTTAACCTAATGCTTGGGTCAACCTTCCAACCCTGTTGACCTTAGCCACGTCCACCTATTTCACGTGTTGACCTAAGCACTGTCGACCCAGTGCATGTCAACCTAAATAGGGTCAACCCAGTGACGTATCCCGTTTTAAAAGATTGTAGCTATCATTTTATTCTATGTGGGCTTTGGCCGTAACTATAGCTGGGTCCACATTCCATGACTTTCCTATAGATGTGGACTATTTCAATGGGTTCTGAAGATGTTTTGCATCGTCCATTGTGCATGCTGTATCATGATGCAGATGCGCTGTGCCGCTGATTGTTTGTCGCTTGTGTTGATCTTTTTAACATTCAGGAAGATTGTATGTATACTCCTGGGTGTGGCCACTGATGATATATATTGCAAGATTGCACGGTGTATATGCACTTTATCATTTGTCCAGGAGTTTAAGGGAAATCGTTGATGACCTTGCACTTTTTGCGAGTGTCACAATGGGCAAGATTCTCTAACATTCGTGCGGCCACATTTCATCGGCGACCGCAGACATAATTATCCCATATGCACTAACATATGAGATAATTATGGCAAAGGACAGCTCTTGCGTTAAGAGCTGTTCTTTGTGATCTGGCTGGCGATGTGCAGCGGCTCCCCCTCCTAGCTGCTTCTGTGGGCAGGCTCTCCTCCTCCTCCCTGCACCCGGAAGAACAGTGCTGTGCTGCCCGGACACAGGTGAGGTGGGTTGGCGGGGGTATGTTCAGGACGGCGGTGGGTCGTGGTAGAAGCCCATAGGCTTCTATTGGACATCGCAAGCTTTTGCTGGTGATGCCCCCCCACCCCGTAGCGGTAGCCCGGCGGGGGTCTTTAGTGCATCCCACAATAACGGGGTTTTTACTGCATTTTTCGTTGAGAGAATCTCGCCCAATGTGTAGCCATCTTAAATGGTGTGAAAGTTATCCAAAAGAAAGAGACTGACTGAATTAATTTCTCTTTCCCATATACCTGAGTAACGGACTCAGCATAGACTCTCTTTAGAAGAGAGAGGGACAGCAGATTGGGCGTATGGTGTACTGATGGGAACGGGGGAGGAATTGGACAGTAAATTACAGCCATCTCCATCAAATATGTATACTCCATTTCTATTTCATCCTGCCAAATGCTTCCACAGTGTGCTGATCTCCCCCCCCCCCCCCATGCCAAGTAAGAGAAATACTGTATGAAGCCACTTTGTAGGCTTTCCATAGTAATAAATTAAATATGACTCTTGAAACAACTCAGGAGTCAATTAAGCCCTCGGTTAAACCAGCTAATTAAATAGACGACCTGTATAGTAATTCCTGACTTTATAAATGCAAGTTATGGTTTATTATTTTTGTTGTTGGTTCCAGGACCTCAAACAGCAGCCAGACGTTATCTTCCTGCCACACAATGGAGTCGTGCGCCCCCGATGAGTTCTTCCAGTCCCTTAACCACGCCGAGCAGACGTTCAAGAAGATGGAAAGCTACCTGCGGCACAAGCAGCTATGTGATGTCATCCTGATCGCTGGCGATCGTAGGATTCCCGCCCACAGGTCAGTCACAATTGCATTATGTATGATGGTTTACAAAGCTAATAACCTAATCCCAGGATCTGTAAGCCTCTGCTATTCTGCATGACTTTCCTAGTATTAGAAATATTCCAGGCAATAATCAGGGTCTGTACGGAGACTGCACCCAGGCCCCTCCTGTCTTAAACTGGCCCTACTTCACCTCCACACTGTTTCTCTATGAACTCCAAAGCTCTGAGAGAGAAAGTAAGAACCAATCAGCTTCTGTCATTTGAAAGGCTACGTTTGAAAAATGACAGAAGCTGTTATTTCTCCGATACATCTGCCCAGTGGTTGCTGGAAATGGGCCTATACACCTATGTAGTGTATTTCTGTTTAATTTAATGTTATCTTCATTGAAAAAAAAAACCACTGCTTTTCTTTCAAAAATAAGGAAATATCTGACCCCAAACTTTTGAATGGTAGTGCATGTATACACTATAGCAGGGGTGGCCAAACCGGTCCTCAAGATCTACCAACAGTACATGTTTTCCAGGCAACCCATGGATCATTAGTAGGAATGCATGCAGTAGGTTTGAAAATGTGACGGTTAGTAATAACTACAGCTCAGGGCTGTCTTAACAGCAGTGTGGGCCCCTGGGCAAAGCAATGCACTGGGGCCCTTACCCATTCTCCCCTCCTAGGGGTGGGGGGGTGCTATCAGCAGCAGCTTTGATGTCCCACGGGTGGCAGGGGGTGCTCTATCTTCCATTCAACATGTAGGACCTGGAGCAGTAACTTCTGCTAATTACTCCTTTACTGCACAGGTGGTGGGAGGGAGAACACTAACGTGTGGAAAGGGGCACTTGTAAATGACTTCCAGGGAGGTAGGGGGTGTTTTATATGCAGGGGAGGGTTGGATAATGGAGTGGGCTTAATATTCGTCATTTTCCAGTGGAAGTGCAGCTTCTTTGACTGCAGATATCGCCATTATCTGGAAGTAGATTTCTTAGCCTTCAATAGTATAAAAACCTAGACTTTCAGGAGGTGCTGGGAACTTGGGGATCAGAGATCAGGAGCCAGAGCAATCCATTGACAAAAAATATAAAACTGTACACCAGACGTTTGGAGCTGGAGCAGGGACCGGCTGTGGGAAGGCTGATATATCTGGTTATGGGCATGATAGAGACAAGCCGCTAGTGTCGACAGATATGGGAGAGTCCCAGCTTTTGGAATAAACTCTCAGAAAAACTCTAAGTCAGAGAGAACCTGAGAAATATGACTGGGAAGTGCAATTAACAGGTCGGATGTGGACTGCTGCTTTGAAGTTGGATATCTCCAGTTCCCCAGGGCCGATTTTTAAAATCCTGGTATCCCTGGAAAAAGGCAGTAGAGCATGCAGGGGTCATCCCAGGAGTCTAATGGTCCTCATCTGAAAGCTTAGGGTCCCCTCTTTCCATGGGTATAAGAATTGTAAAAATCGGCCCTTGGGAACCGGAGATATCTGACTTCAAAGCAGTGGTCCCCATCCAAGCCTGTTAATTGTTATTCCCAGTCAGATATTTCAGGTTCTGTTTGACTTAGAGTTTTTTTGAGGGTATATTCCAAAAGCTGGGACTCTCCCCCTTTGATGGACACTAGTAGCTTGTCTCTTCTTTTCCCAGAACCAGAGATATCAGCCTGCCAGCAGCTGGTTACTGCTCCAGCTCCACACACCTGGTATGTAGTTTTATATACTCGTTGGCAGATTGCTCTGCCTCCTTAATTCTGATCCCCTAGTGCCCAATACCATTTTGTAGGTGGGATTCTCTAGTTTTTAATTCCATTAAAATCCAAGAAATCTATTTCCGGGAACTGGAGATATCTGTAGTCAAGCAAGCTGTCCTCCCACCAGAAAATTATGAATAATAAGCCCACTCCACTATACACCCCTCCTCTGCATATTAAACATCCTCTACCACCCTGGAAGTTATGTATCAGGGCCCCTTCATTCAGCCCAATGCCCCCTTCTCCCACCCCATCTCCCACTATATGTGCTGTAAAGGGGCAATTAGTGGAAATTACTGATCCAGGCTCTACATGCTGAGCGGTTGATATAATGCCCCCTACCACCCGCGGGACATCAAAGCTTCCCCCACCCCTACCGCTGGAGGATCGGTAGGGGGCCAAATACATTGCTATGCCCAGGGGTCTACACTGCTGTTAACGCCCTTGTATGTATATATATGTATATGTGTGTGTATATATATGTATACACATATATACAGTATATCTTTTTTAAATTATTATTATTTATATACATTTGGTCTATCTATAATACTTTAACTGACCCGGCATATACTTGGTCACCTAAGTGTCCATCTCTGTGCTTTGCTCCACCCCTCTGGAAACCCCCTTCTGAAAATCCTGCGTTTGCCCATTAAGCCCATACGAAAAGACGGCCCTGCTACAGCTGTAACGTGGACCGTTGGTAGATCTTGAGGACCGGTTTGGCCAGCCCTGCACTATAGTATTGAATAGGTTACTGTGGGTCTGTGTTTCTTCATTGATACAAAGAACGATCTCCTGTCCGCACACCCCATTCTGTCACTAACCCAAAAATAAATGTATTTTCAATTACTTCAAGATGAAAGTGAAGTAAAGCAGTTCAGGCAAACAAAAGGCCGATAAGGTATAATAAATAATTCACCAGCGTGAGGTTTGGTGCTGAGCTGTCAGATGTACAATAAATTAGTCAGTACATTGTGCTGAATTACTAAGCAGCCTGGATGAAAAAAAAATGTGGTGTCTTTCAGGTTGGTGCTGTCCTCGGTGTCGGACTACTTTGCGGCAATGTTCACCAGCGATGTGAGAGAAGCTAAACAGGAGGAAATCAAAATGGAGGGTGTGGAACCCAATGCACTATGGGCCTTAGTTCAGTATTCTTACACAGGTAATATAGATTGGATGGATTAAATAATTAAATATTCCCCCTACTAATGTCTTTCAGTAAAGTGCATATACCGTTTACTTAAGGACCGGTTTGTGTTGCCCTGACGGAGTATACATTTCTCTCGCATACATTACCAGTCAGCAGCGCTGCATTCAGAGTGGCATTTACCCTAGGCATTGTGAGTGGTTGGGAATAACACCCCCAGCCCCCCTATTCAATTTGAGATACACGAGGGCAGGTTTATCGAAGCTTGGAGAGAGATAAAGTGGATAGCGATAACAGTTCCCAGCAATTTACAGGTTGTGTTTTTAAAATGTAATTCCATTTCTCTCCGAGCCTCGATAAATCTACCCCATAGATTGGTCATGGTAACGAAGCAAGAAAGGAAATTTAAATCAATACACTCAAGTAACACAGCCATCTTGATGCTGCACCTTTGCCCATAACTTGTCCCTTGGTGATACATAGGGATTACGCTGCGGTCAGGCCGAAGGATGGAATACCGATGGGTAAGGTAAGTATACTAACCCGACCTTCTAGCAGTCTAACCCTCCCCGGTAGTGCCTAACACTAACCATCGTACCCAACTGCCTAAATCTAATCCCCCCCCCCCCACACACACACACACTTCTAAGTGTCAAACCTAATTCCTCCTCCCTTCAGCCTAACCCGAAGTCCCCCCAGTAGTGCCTAGACTGAACACCCCCACCCCCCTCTTCCCCAGCTGCACGCTGCCCCGGCCCACACACTGACCGTTAGGGGTTGCCGGCCTTCGGTATTCCAACGTGGGCATTCTGAACTGTTTAATGTTCTGGTGCTGGTCTCTTAAGGGCAATCTGGATGCCGGCATCAGTATATTAAACGTCAGCTGGGGTGCTGACGGCATCTCGCCCCTAGTTGTGCTGTGTGCAAAATACAAGAGTTTGTGTGTTTTATTGCTTGTTCCCCAAGTCAAGTCCTTGGGACACCCTCACAGTACATGGGTTCCATATCGCCATGATCCAGCTCAGGTGTTTGACCGACACAGATCCTCAGGTGGTACCTATTATTTTACTTGTGACCTACATTCTACCATTATAATTAGCCGTCTTTAAAATACTAACCGTACTAATATTTTCATATATTTTATAACTCTGTTTGTGGTATAAAAAAAAAAACCCATAACCGAATGTTTCTTTAGCCAACATATTTTATTTCTCTATATACGGATTACTTGTGCATATTCTGAGGGTGTTTATGCACAAGGTGAGGCCTGGAACGTCTGTGACAGACCGCGGACATGCTCCAGTGCCCATTTCGGTTTGGAATACATTTGATGCACCTTGTTTCCCCCCGCAGGATCTCTTATTGCTGGTCTGTTGCTCGCATTTAATTTCAGGTTGTACTACATCGTTAAGGATGCGTGAAAAATGACAATGCTTTTCTTGTATTGCAATCTATGAATGGGTTAAATAGAATTTTCTATCTGTCATTTGTATTCCAAATCATGATATTCTGGATTTTGTTATTGCATTCTGTTATGTTAAATGTGTTGCACACACCACTTTCCCGAGTCCATTAAACCCCTGCGTCAGTGCTGTCCAGTGATCCAGATAATAAAGTCTCTTGTTCCCTGATGCGGAGGTCTGAATCCTCTTTAACTGGTGGAAATCAGGCCCTGAGTGAAAGAAGACTTTAAGGGGCATTTTGGTTAAAATACAATTTGATTTGAAAATCATGGCAGAAATAAAAATACATGTAAAGTTTTATTTGATCGGAATTTGTTCCTTTCTGAAATAATTTGCCTATCTGTCTAAAGATGTCCTTTCTTTCTCCTTTCTGGCCATGTTTTTAGCAGTGTTGCTTCTCTGACTGATCACATGTGACTGACAGACATGCAGATCTGGAAATGCAAATATTGCAGATTTACTGCAGTTATAGGGGTGCTGTGATGTCACAGCAGATCAAATAACTGCAAAGGTTTATCTGCCAAGATGGGAGTTCTATTGAAGTTGGGATATTGCTATGGGCAACCAATTAGATATTTAATTCTTATTTAGCGCCTTCTGGAAAATAATAGATAAGACTTAACAAGAACTCCCATCTTAGTAAATGTACCCCTCAGTCTGTGATGTGGATTTACCATCTATGTATCTGTACCACTTGAGCTGTTCTCTGCTATCAACCTGTTTTTGGTTTTGTATGAGCGATCACAGTTTTTGCAATACTTAGATCCCATGTCCCCTCTACACAGGTCGCCTGGAGTTAAAAGAAGACAGTATTGAGAGCCTCCTGTCCACCGCTTGCCTCCTGCAGTTGCCCCTGGTGGTGGAGGCATGCTGCAAGTTCTTAATGAAACAGCTGCACCCTTCCAACTGCCTGGGCATCCGCTCATTTGCTGATGCACAAGGATGTACGGATTTACACAAAGTGGCCCACAGTTACACAATGGTGAGTATATGAACTGTATCTAGAGGATTTGATTCTACTTAATATGAGACTACATTGGGACCTAATTTGGATATTTCAAATATGTAACCTAGTGAGCACTCGGAATTTGCGTTTGCTTTGTCCCAGTTCTAGGGGGGTATTCAATGTTCCGATTACATGGAAAACTGCAAAGAAATCTGCCGTTTCTGCAAAGAATAGATGGAATTCTCATTCCATCTATTCAATGTTTTTTTTTTTCTGTTTGCGCCCGTTTTCACATATTAGTTAGTCATTCGTAGACTTGCATGGGGTTGTCTGGGCAAAGACTATCAACGCAATCCTCCACAAAATTGCGCAGCAGCGAGTCCATTATTATATGCGATAAGGAACTTTGCATGGGGATTCTTTTTATTCCAACTCAGTTTATATCTTGGATCATGGTCCTGAACTTTTGCTTGTATTTACTGGTCAGGATTATGAAGGACTGCATCAGAATACTCTTATTACCTGCGTTTATCTCTTGGGGTCTTGGCGGACTGATGTAAAGAAATTGAGTTTGTGGCGGCTGCAGAGGGTAGGGCTGCAGCACAGTTCAAGATTCAAATGGGGAGATGCACTAACTGCCAGTGAGTCAGCTTGGAATGACGGTTGGTGTTGCTCCCCATTTTGAATTGTGCTGCAGCCCCAACTCTGGAGCCCTAACTCCAGAGCCACCACTTGAAGCTTTTGTTACATTGGGACCCATAATGGGAGTCTCAGTCACATTTGTTTACAAAATATTTCTGGATAGAATCTATTTTATGTAAAGCAGTCTATAAAAACCTGTTATCTGTTATTTTGGAGCTATCATTTGATATTTTTTATTTATTTATGTATTTTATTTATTGATATGTGGGTGTGTAGTAGAACTCTGATGTGTGTGCATTCCTTGGTGTATGTTTTGATACAAAAGGCATTTTGTATTGTGGTTCATACGTCCAAGCCATGCGTCTTTTTTTGTATATGAGGATGTGACTAATGCTGCTTTCCCACTGCCTACACGGGTAAAGACCCGTTTTTTTTAAACGGGTCTTTAAACGGGTAAGAGCCATAAGACTCTTTCCCACTGCAGCTTTTAAACGGTAAATTACCGTTTAAAAGCTGTTTTTGTCACATTCACACTTACCCGTTTAAAAACCCGTTTAAGCAGTGTAAAGATAGGGGGGGGGGGGGGGGGGAGAATTTAAAAAAAAAAACGGCGTGGGGTCCCCCCCACTGCCGTAACCAGCACCAGGCTGAAAGAGCCGGGGCTGGTAATAAAAAATCAGGAAACCCGACAAATAGGGGTTCCCTGATTTTTTACAACCAGCTCCAGGTCCGGGGCTGGTTCCCAAAATACGGGGGACAAAATGACTAGGGGTCCCCCGTATTTTAAGAACCAGCCCCAGGCACAACCAGCCAGCAGGGTAATGCCACAGCCGGGGGACACTTATGATATAAGTTCCCGCAGCCAAAGCATTAACCCTACCGACCAGTCAGCCTGGCCAGGGGCCCTGGGGGAGTGGGGACCCCCCCAATAAAGGGGTCCCCCCCCTCCAGGACTTACCTGACCAGGCTGAAGCCTGGTGCTGTCCCCGGTGACCCTGGAGCGGTGGTCACCGGGCTGATGGTATTGTGTAAAAAATAGAATAAAAACCATTGTCTTTTACTGGTGAACTATGAGTCCCAGCAAGCCTCCCCCGCAAGCTGGGACTTGGAGAACCACAAGTCCCAGCCTGCGGGGCATTAAAGGGCCCGCTGGGTCTTGTAGTTCCACAGTAAAAGAAAGAGTTAAATAAACACACTGACACACGTGAAAAATAAAAGTTTAATACATACATAACACATACATACTGATACTTACCTATCTTGAGCCCGTAGGTAGCCCTGGTCCTGATGTCCTGGTCCGTGTCGGCGTCTGTATCCAGTCGGCATCCCTGTCGGCGACGGCGTCGGCGGTCCGGAGTCCGAAGAAATCCATTTGGGAAGCTGTGGAAGGAAACCATACTCACCTGTCCCAGCGCGACGTAGTCCAGGTAAGGTCTTTGCAAAAAAAACAAACCGACACCCGAACCAAGCGGACAGCTGAGAGACGCACGGTGTGTTTACATCGTGCGGCTCCGCCCCCGAATGCCGCTATTGGCCGCCTTGCGGCCTAGCGGCCAATCAGGAGCCGCTAGGCCGCAAGGCGGCCAATAGCGGCATTCGGGAGGCGGAGCCGCACGATGTAAACAAACACACGTGTGTCTCCGTCAGTCCGGTCTGGTTCGGGTGTCGGTTTTTTTTTTTTTTGCAAAGACCTTACCTGGACTACGTCGCGCTGGGACAGGTGAGTAGGATTTCCTTCCACAGCTTCCCAAATGGATTTCTTCGGACTCCGGACCGCCGACGCCGACAGGGATGCCGACTGGATACAGACGTCGACACGGACCAGGACATCAGGACCAGGGCTACCTACGGGCTCAAGATAGGTAAGTATCAGTATGTATGTGTTATGTATGTATTAAACTTTTATTTTTCACGTGTGTCAGTGTGTTTATTTAACTCTTTCTTTTACTGTGGAACTACAAGACCCAGCGGGCCCTTTAATGCCCCGCAGGCTGGGACTTGTGGTTCTCCAAGTCCCAGCTTGCGGGGGAGGCTTGCTGGGACTCATAGTTCACCAGTAAAAGACAATGGTTTTTATTCTATTTTTTACACAATACCATCAGCCCGGTGACCACCGCTCCAGGGTCACCGGGGACAGCACCAGGCTTCAGCCTGGTCAGGTAAGTCCTGGAGGGGGGGGACCCCTTTATTGGGGGGGTCCCCACTCCCCCAGGGCCCCTGGCCAGGCTGACTGGTCGGTAGGGTTAATGCTTTGGCCGCGGGAACTTATATCATAAGTGTCCCCCGGCTGTGGCATTACCCTGCTGGCTGGTTGTGCCTGGGGCTGGTTCTTAAAATACGGGGGACCCCTAGTCATTTTGTCCCCCGTATTTTGGGAACCAGCCCCGGACCTGGAGCCTGGGGCTGGTTGTAAAAAATCAGGGAACCCCTATTTGTCGGGTTTCCTGATTTTTTATTACCAGCCCCGGCTCCTTCAGCCTGGTGCTGGTTTCGGCAGTGGGGGGGGACCCCATGCCGGTTTTTTTTTTAACGGGTAAAGGGCTACCCCTTTCCCACTGCCGAAAAAACGGCTATAACACGGTAAAAACACTGCTTTTTACACGGGTAACAAAAACCGGTATTTGTTACCCGTGTAAAGCAACCTGGAGCTTTCCCACTGCAGCTCTAGCCGTTTAAAAAGGCTAAAAAAACGGCATTTACACGTGTAAAGCCTGCAGTGGGAAAGGGGTATATATCCAATCGGATTAAACGTGTTGGGCGTGGCCTCTTCATACTGAGTGTCTCCTGGGGGCCCGGCTTCTCAGCTGATTTTTGAACGTATCCAGGCTGTTATCCAGTGATTCAGGCACACATTTGTTTTGTACTGTAAATCTATGCATATTATGTGTTGCAGTTTCATTATTTCTATTACTAGCCAAGTTCCTCCGAAGTACTCATTTTGGTAGTAAAGAGTTGGCTTGGCTGAGGTGGAGACATTCAGTGTATATGTGTGTAGCGGTATTGCACGTTCCAGATGGATCCACCTGTTGCTTGGTAGTACTGACTGACCTAACCTTGCGCTCTGGGAAAGCTGTGAGATGGTAAACTGGTACGGGAGCAGGCACTGGAAGCGATATGGAACATTCTGCTGCTGGCATACGTCAGCCATCCATCTGTCGGCACAGGCTGTGCAGCTTTGTGGCATGCCGTACTGAGAGGAATATACTATGCCTGACACCTTGACACTTCATTGTGCCAGGGATGTAAGTGTAACCATCGGGGGGGTTACATATTTATACAGACAGGGTAGTTCAGGCTTTCTTTAGAGATGTTTTAGTAACATAAAACTGTGCGGCTTTAAAATTGGTCATTTGGACCATCAGAGCTTCGAAATCAAAATATCACATATATTATATAGAACATTAGGTGGGGAATTCCGATGTTTTTGTCGTGAAATTCTATGGCCGCCCTATTGAGCAATTCAGTTATTTTTGAAAGCTCATTAATTATCGTGCTGGGTCTCACTCAAGTTCCGTAGCTCAGCTTCGTGGCTGAACCAGTGTAATGTCCGGGTTAGATGTTTTCACACATTTTTGCTTATCACCTCGGGAGACTGCAAGGAGAAATGTGTCCACTCGTGGCGTGTGTGCACCCAAATGGTGCAACAATGGCCGCTGGTAACAGCCGCTGGGGAACACAAATGAGTACCTTTTTTGTGCTCTAGTTCCTAAATTTTGAGGATAAAGCTTCTTTCCTTGGTGTCAAGAGCATACACGGAAAAGATGTACTAAAGCCTTGGAAGATGGAGAAAGATAAGAGATATATGACGCAGTGAAGAAGAGAGCAGGCGGAGGAGTTGCTCATGACAACCAGTCAGCTTTTGAAGTATCATTTATCAAGTGCATTTTATAAAACGACTAGGCAGCAGCTGATTGGTTGCAAGGGGCAACTTCTACACACTTTGGGCCTCATTCAGACCTGGTTGTTGATTTGCAAAGTTACAGATGACTGTGAGTATATAACTGCCCCCCCCCCCCCCCCCTCTTCGCGTCATTTTTTTTCACTACCACCCTTTTAAGAGATCTATTAAAAGTGAATTTGTATTACACTAATTGATACATTAACTACAGTAATTTGACAAAAGTGTGCACCCAAAAAGCGTATAACTCATACACTCAGCTTGCAAACATGTTTAAGAGAAACTGGCCCTAATTCTAAACCCCACCATAATAACGTAGGACATTAGTAGATTAGATTAAATTTCTCAGGAAAGAGAAAAGCGGTTTTATAATACGGTAAAAGTTATCAGAAGCTCACTGTGAACCACGGTCAGGTGATGGCTGCTTGGATTGCCACAGAGAAGGTAGTTAAGGTTAAGAAGTCACTTAAGACGTTTAATCTCCGGGACCAGATGTCGTTACTGCTGAATATTTCAAGCTTTTAAAGAGCCATGCTGGTGAAAGTTTCTTCTATTTTTATTGTATTTTATATTCGTGCTACAGGTTGTCTGAATCAGATTATATTGATTATAATTACTTAAGGCGCCCATACATCAGCAAAAGACTTAGGGGGGTATTCAATGTTCCACCGCTATTCCAGACGGGGGAAATAGCGGTGGGTCCCTATTCAATGCTGTCTTTACCGACAACATTGAAGAGGGATCACGGAAGAACGAGCCCGACTTCAAGAGCTGTCGGGCCCGTTTTGCCTATAACGGCTGTGGATTGTCGCGATCCCGGACGCTGATTGACAATCCATGGCCGTTTACGCAGTCGTGCACTTTTCGACGATTGGCGGTCGGGGCATTGCATCCTGCCTTCCGATTTGCTGTTGGTCGAAACGTAAATGATTTGTAAATTTTTCAAAATTGAAAAACCTGATTTTAGTATTTCCAAAAACTTTTTGGTCACAATCTGCCATCTGTGAAACCCATCATACTCTGCAGAGTTCTTTACATAATTATCGGTAAAATACCGATTTGATTGATTGTTGCTGTATAGGGGACGTTACTCTTCTTATTAATAAAGCTCAAATCCGTCTTGTTTGTCTTAAGGGACAATGAAAGTATCATCAGCTCTAATCTATTAAAAGATCAAAAATAGTTGGAGCTTTGAGCAAGTATATGGTTGTAGGCGAGTCTGGAATAGGTTTGAAATGCAAATTACCAACTGCTAACTTCATTCGTTGTACACCAGCATGTCACAGTAGTAACAGAAATCTGGGACACGGTTCTTCATCTCATATATACAAGTCTTTGAACAAGAACCTGAAGAAGAATTTTAATATGCAGTTGTTATCATCTATAAATGATGGGTCCTCAGTGACTAGGTCGACATCAAAAGCTTGTTTTAGTTAGTTTTTTAACGTATTTTTGTTGTCAATTTGTAGATTGGAGCACATGGACAACTAATTGGTGTACTATATTCCGGATACCTTAAAGGAGAATTGAAAATAACTGTACCCATACAAACGCATACTCCTCGTACACTTAATCCCCGATACACACTAGATGTTACTAACAGAAGAGGTCACTCACCGTCTTCTACAATGTTGGAACCGCCACCTGTAGCTGACTATCACTGGAGAAGCAGGAACTGAGCTCATGTTTGTTTTGCTCAATGCCCATTAAGTTTGTTTATAAAAAAAAAAAAGAAAGCTAATTGCCAGGGTCAAAAGGTGTATATTTAGTAAATATACGCAGTGGCCGGTTCCTGCCTTGCAGCGGTAGTAAGTAAAAAGATCCCCTACGCCAGTGTTTCGCAAACTTAAATGCCTCTGGGCAATTGCAGGTGTGCTTCTGGTTGATGGTCTAAAACCAACACAAAATATTTATGATCAATGTAATAGGCAACACCAGTGCTTGTGGCTTCTAATCATAAACTGTTGAGTATCAGAAGCAAATCCTGTCCCACACCACATAAATGAACCCAAAGGATGAAATAAAAACATATTTTATATGGTGGCAGTGTGCGCCGAAGATGCATCGCCAAAAAATTGGGACGAGCACCCTCACCCCTAAAGCAACAATGCTGTATCTTACTTTAATTGGGCTGAGCGGTGGCAGCAGCTGGCTCTAGTACCCGGAAGTCCATCTTCATTCAGAGTAGATACTGCAGGAACACACAGGGGAGAAAGAGCAAAGACTGCCCAGCGCTGCCATCCATATTGTATATTAGCAGTGGGTCATCCGCCAGAGGAGCCGGGCAAAATGCTACTATTATACATTACAACAGGCAGTGCTGCAGCTGGCGGCGGCCAGTCGTAGTGTATGCGGACTGTGCGCCCTCAGTGCTAGGCATCGTCTGCACCGCCCTAGTTACAGTCCTGCTTTGGAGTACTGGCTACATTTTGCCATAGATTTTTGTTTTTCATTTAATATTTCTTACTGTAGAATAATTGTATTCAGATTGTTAGGAAATGCTGTTCTAACCCAGACTGATGATAATTAGAAACAAATGCTTCTCCAAGCAAAGCTGAGAATGCAGAAGTAAATTCCCCAGACCAGGCTGCCAAAGGTTCTGCCTGTACTATGCACTTTCACGTGACTCATTACTGACGGTTGCCTAATTAGCATAATTGCCCTTTTCTCTGTACTCACTGTCTCATGCACGGTCTCTTCAGCCTGGCTTATTTTTATTGAGAACAAAAAGGGTAACTGAATACATATTAATAACACATATTGAGGCCCTCTGAAACTTTTCAAATTGTGTGTGTGTGAGGGGTGGGGGGACTGTATTTTTGAGCACATTCAAGAATGGTGTGCAACCACCTCCAGCATCAAATTGAGAATAATTGTTTTAAAGGAGTAAAGTCCTTAATAAGGAGGGTTATGGGCTTGGCATTCTGGCCAGGTCAATATGCGCTGCTATGGTTCAAGTAATTGCTGTTGGATCACTCCCACAAGTAATTCATTAGAAAGAGCTGTAAAAAAAATTCTCTTTATAATTATTGAATGGCCTTTATGATAATACATGGAGTGGTGCACGCAGTCATACAAACGTGTGAATGTTACAAGATGTTTATGCACAGTAAGGACCATCCATTTACATTGGCCTCTATTTCTTATTTGCAGGAACACTTCATGGAAGTAATAAGAAATCAAGAGTTCCTGTTGCTGCCGGGGGCAGAGATTGCAAAGCTGTTAGCAAGCGATGATATGAACATTCCCAGTGAAGAAACCATTCTAAACGCTTTGCTCACGTGGGTTCGGCACGACGTGGAACAAAGGAGGAGAGACCTTAGCAGACTGCTGGCTTATATCCGATTGCCTCTGTTGTCACCACAGGTACATCATGTCACTGCTGTGGTGGCCTAAGCAAGCGTGCATGGCGTATTGGTGGGATATAGTTTCGCTGTAGCGGTTGTTTCTTTGTAAAGTGATGAGTTTCAACTGCAATTATTTAAAAAACAGAATGGCTTTGATATAGTTTGTTTTATCTCTGTGCCTTTTGTATTGGATCTGCTTGTCGTGAGAGATGGCCCTAACTCTATACACAGGGTTACTATAAAAGAAATAGAAACTTTTTAATTTTTTTTATTATAAATCAAGTATTATTGATATAGTCAAAATACTTACATGTATATGTAAAGGTGGCCATACACTTGTCTGAGGCTGCATGAGATATCCCGGCAACTGTTCTGTGGTCCTTTAGCTAACGATGTATCGTATGCGACCACAGCTAACGATGTATCGTATGCGACCACAGCAAGTGCTGCCAGATAAGATGAATCTTAGGTTTAGCGCATGCGTTCTCCGGAACAGATCCGATGCGCACGGGACCGGAAGGTGATACACTTATGATTTCTCGGCGCAATGCGTCAGAATTGGGGGAAAAGTGCCCAAATCGTGGAAGAAGTGTATGGCCACCTTAAGACTCAGCACTCAGGTCAGAATAGAGACTTTGAACTGCCCAGTTGTCACCTAGTAACTCCCATTCAGTCTGTGAGAAGCGACTTGTATGCAACACAGAGTCAGGTTAGTACTATAGTGTTACCAGTGACCGCTCCTATAGAAGTGGGAGTCATGTGACTGAGGCAAGCATCAGGGACATGCATCACAATCTCTGGCAGGAGGCTTCACGTTCTAGAACATTGCGTTGCCCTTTTGCAGTGATGTCCCTATGCAGCGCTCTGACACTATTTTCGAAGGCGTTGGCTCATTTTTCTCCCTCCTATTCCCGTCTTCTGCTGTTCTTCAGATGCGGGCAGGGAGAAGAAGAGGAGGAAGGGAATGGGGGCCCAGATTTACTCCTGCACTGGGGCCCAGGGCTCAAAAGATACACCACTGGGTAATGCCTTTCTTCTGACTTAATATGCTTGGCAGTAAAAAAAAAAAAGGGGGTGCAGGGTGCTAATATGAAGCATTATGTGATTTAAAAAAAAAGAAAATAGTGAATATAATTCAAATCAGTTCTACTTTTTATATACCCAGATAAGTGCTGCAAGGCAGGTGAGGAGTTTATCCCTATACAGTAAATACAGACTGGAATTCAATTGGGCTGCGGGCCCCTTGCTGGCTGTCTATGGGCATCTACCAGAACAATTCGATTGTTGCTTTGCCCAGACACTAACATTAGCATTTAATGTGGCTGAGTGCCCTAGGTCAGGGTGTAGCCACGCAAAGAGGGTAAACCCATCTAATTTTGCCATCTGGACATCTAAAAGTTAGGGTGCCCAAACTACGGACTGTAAACACATTTTTTTTTTAGCGCCTCCGGTGGCTGCAAGAATAAATGTGATCAGAGAAAAATTTGACTAGTTCCACTGGACACCCATTACTATAGATGGTCAGCAGGGGGCATTGCGGCACAATTGAATCCCCCCCCCCCCCCCCCCCCCCCCCCCAATTATATATTCTTGCTTAGAGCATGTGAAGGTGCACAACTCGGTTTTGCAGACTTTTTTAATTTATTTTTTTATTTAAAAAGTGTGGCAAAATAATGTACAGTATACCATAATGCAGATGATATGACCAATGCAATTCCCCATGTGTACAGTAAGGATGACTTTGTACCATAGATCACATTGATAGATCATATCCTCATTCCTGAGCTTCTCATTGGCTATTATTAAGTATATTGATGATTGGGTTTGTCTTATTGTGCCCTTTTGCAGTGGAGAGGGGGCATTAATAATCCTCAAGACACCACTCCCTTTACAAGCATCAGGGATGTTGGCCTCAACTCCCAGGAGTCTGGGAGGACACACCAAAATGTGTGTGTGTGTGGGGGGGGGGTCTGTGGTATCTTCTAAGGGCAGTAGGAAAGTATTATACACAGCATTAAAACACGTGTTTCACCTTTTTAGGATAGAACCTCATCATTGCATTCCTCATGGATATAATTGTAGTCTCCTAGCTGACAAATGGCCTGGAAGGATATATAATAAGATGGTGTTTTGATGTTAGTTTCTTGCAGACATGGAGAATAATGCACTATTTCGGGATGACATTGAGTGTCAGAAGCTGATTATGGAAGCCATGAAATACCATTTGTTGCCTGAGAGGAGACCTCAATTACAGAGCCCTCGCACCAAGCCCAGGAAGTCCACGGTGGGGGTTCTGTTTGCTGTTGGAGGAATGGATGCCACCAAAGGTAATAACACTGTGTTACAGGGATCAGCGGTCCAGTGGTGACAGAGAAGCATAACGGAACAGTGACATAAGGCATGAAGGAATGCGAAGTGGAGGAAGTCGGCAGTTGTGAGTGAAAGCGGGATTCCTGCTTCACAGATGGGATGGATAGGAATCTTCTTCACTACACATGATGCAAACACATGTTCATGCCTTGTGCAATACATTATTACTCCACGCTCCATGTTGCATACAATTTATCATCTGAATCTAGAATAATTGTCTATTTGTTACACAAGTGTCAGAAATAAGTAAAATACAATGTATTCTTCAAAAGCCGATTATATCCGCATTCTGGCTGCAAATGTCTTTACTTTTGTTGTCTATTAATCCTAGCTAATCCACAAATGCTACATATGAATAGCATTGCCTGTTATCTCTGGAATGTTCTGTGTGCTAATAAAAACCTAATGTACTGTGGGGCAAATGTATGAAGCTTGAAGAAGTGTTATCTATCCCCATGAAGAACTTTCTGTGCAAGGTGATAATGCTCCAGCCAATCAGATACTAACTGTCAATTTACATATGGGAGCTGATTGGCTGGTGCATTATCACCTTGCAGATGACGTGATATTTATCCCTATAAAGACCATCTCCAAGCTTCTTACATTTACCGCTGTGTTTGAAATGAAGCGATCGTTCTAAGTGAGCTCTTTAAATGTCCATGCAGAATATCTGGGGTCATAGGCAGCTATGATAGTGCCTGTAAGAGTACAATCTAGCTGTATGTGCTGAGTGTATCGTAGCCTACAATAGTTGATGGCCTGTACAATTGCTGCAGGATGCAGATGTCATAGCTGGGCAGGCAAATTCAAATGGCTGCTAGCTGGGATTCATGACTGACACATCCTGTGGCCAATCACTAAGTGAATATATGGTACTTGTTTCCTAGCACGGCGCCCGCCATTAGTTAAGGTATGCGATGGGACCCGATATTAGGGTTTTAATGCTGTGTACACACTTGTACAATCTGCATGAGATCCAGATGCGATTATATCTGCATACAATTTAGACTATATAGTGCAGATCTGCACTATATAGACAGGGCAGCCAAGACTTTCTGGCTGAGATATTGGAGCGCGCATCTTGAACGCATCTGGATCGCTTGGGATAAAACCCATACAATCTGCATGAGATCCAGATGAGATTTTGACTATATCTGGATCTCATGCAGATTGTACAAGTGTGTACACAGCATTAGAGCGCATTGTACAATTTTAACATCGCATCGCATGCCATTACAATGGCATGCGATGCGATGAGACCCGATTTTTAATTGTACAGCCACCCTGATGGGTGATTACTATAGTAAATGCACCCCCATTGTTAACGCCACCCCCACTATCAATGCCAACCCGAAGCGTGGCGAGCCCGCGAGGGTCGGCGGCATGCGTCCTCCGACCTTTTCATACCAACACTATCCACGTCGGCGTGGAGTTGATAGTAGATAGTGTGGCGAGCGCAGCGAGCGGACGCAGAATACATGTGAAGTGCTGCGCTCGCCACGCTTCGGGCTCGCTGCGCTCGCCACACTATATATGGTCAACTCCACGCCGACATGGATAGTGGGGGTATGAAAAGGTCATAGGACGCGTACCGCCGCCCCTCGCGGGCTCGCTGCGCTCGCCAGGCTTCGGGTTGGCGTTGATAGTGGGGGTGGCGTTAACAATGGGGGTGCATTTAACATCGTAATCACCCATCAGGGTGGCTGTACAATTAAAAATCGAGTCTGATCACATCGCATGCGATGCGACCCGATCAGATAGACCCGATGCCATAAGATAACAATCGTGGGCGCCGTGCTAGCAAACAAGTACCGAATATACTTACTTGAATTGGCTGCTCAGTCGGTGCGATGTCAGATCCATAGTGTGTACCTAGCTTAAGTGCTTGTTGAAGACCAACTTTGTAAACCACTGGGATTATTAGTGTTGTGGGTTATTTTTGTATTAGACCTAAGTAGTTAAAAGTTCTACACTTAAAATTTACTAATTTGGGAGTTCTTTTGAAGTTCGGATGTTGCCCATAGCAACAAATCAGTTTCTACGGTACTTGTGTAGTTTCACGGCGCCAGCACGGCACCGTGCGTCTGAGTCCCCTTGCGGGGCTCGCTAAAATCAACTCCATGCCAACATGGATAGTGGGGGTATGAACTCCACGTTGGCATGGAGTTAAGTTACTTTTTTTAGATAGTTTGCCGAGCGTACAAACCAGAAGTAGCACGGCGCCATGCTGGCGCCTCTAGAAGATAATAGAGGGAGAGATGCACTAAGCTTGAAAAGTGACAAAATGGAGAGTGATAAACCACCAGTCAATCAGCTCCCAACTGTCATGCCCCAGACTGGGGTTGAAAATGACAGTGATGAGCTGATTGGTGGTTTATCACTCTCCATTTTATCACTTTTCAAGCTTGGTACATCTGACCCAGAATCTGATTGGTTGCTGAAGATGAGCAATGTGCCAGATAGAATAGAACTCCCATCTTAGTAAATGTACCCTTTCTAGTTACTGTGTGCTGCTGGCATGAATGTACTACACTTTTGTAAGGGTGTTGTCAGACTGGGGACCGGCATTTGCCATACATTATAATGTTATATGGTTAGTATTATAATTTTTTCTCCCTGTCTAGGAGCGACAAGCATTGAGAAGTATGATCTGCGCACCAACATGTGGGCGCCCGTAGCGAACATGAACGGAAGGAGGCTGCAGTTCGGCGTTGCTGTGTTGGACGACAAATTGTACGTTGTTGGAGGGAGAGATGGACTGAAGACACTGAATACTGTCGAATGTTATAATCCCAAAACAAAAACGTGGAGTGTCATGCCGCCCATGTCTACACATCGTCACGGCCTTGGTAAGAGCCAGTGCTTGCAGACCTGTTCCCCATAAGAGTCTGCTTGTCACTATAGGATTGTATTGTGTCATTTAGCCCATAAATCAACTGGCAGAATGGAACATGTGATCAACATTCTCTCATATTATTCCTATTACATGTAGCTCTATTTCATTTTAAATATTAACTGTTTGTTTAACTTTTGCTATGTTAGTGTTTAAAGCAACGTTGATGTTTTAGGTTTATCTTGTAACTATTGCTATATACTACATTAGCAAACACAAGAAAATAGTGTGTGTTTTGTTGTTCTGTAACGGCGTACACTACTACTACTACTACTACTCTCTACATGACCAGTCCCATTTTTCCATTCATAATAGGTGTGGCGGTTCTGGAAGGTCCAATGTATGCCGTAGGTGGCCACGATGGCTGGAGTTACCTGAACACCGTGGAAAGGTGGGATCCTCAGGCCAGGCAGTGGAACTTTGTGGCTAGTATGTCCACTCCCAGGAGCACTGTGGGTGTCGCCGTCCTAGGTGGAAAGTAAGTAAATCAACTCTCATCAATACTTCTATTTACTAATGAGCAGGATATAATCTTCCACAGAGATCTTTCACATTCTTGTTTAGGGTATTGAAAATATAGGATCTTCGGCTAAAATGTTTCAGAAATATTTTATATAATTCACTTATTTTAATTTTATTGTGTCGCATTTTATGAGCTTCTTTTATTATTGCAATATGTACATTTCATAATCTCGTAGGGCACCGGAATTCCGTGGTGTCCTTCATTGCGAATGCATCTGTTGTGTAAATTGTGCTGCTTCCTTTACATTTCTTACCATAAGCCAAAAGTCTTCGTTTTCTGGATAGTGCTAATTAACTGAAATATATAAAATGGTGTCCACAGCTAAAAACCAACATATCTAGTATGCCGGTATAACCAGGGCAGTACTCACAGCATTGAAAGCCCTGGGCAAAGTAATGCACTGGGGCCGTTACCCACAATAACTTGCCCCTCCTGCAGACCAGCACTGCTGCTATACGGTGAATGCTTGGCAGCACTCTAATTGGTGAATAGCTCCAACCAACCAACCAACCATCAGCAAGCTGACTGCCAACTGCTGTCTGGGTGGAGGCAGGTAGGGAATGCTGCAATCTGATTGGTGTATTGCTGGAGCTAATCAGCTATCAGGAAGTTGACAGCTATTGGCTGTCTGGCTGGGGGTAGAGGATGCTGCCTGGCCAATCTTGTAAAAGCCACAATCCATGTGGCCATGCAGCATCCTATACCTGCTTCCCAAAAAGATCCGGATGCACCAACCCTTGAAGTCTCCTAGAACTTTGGGGCTCTGGGCATCTGCGCAGTGTGCCTATACGTTGAGAATGCCCTAAATGTAACTGCAGCTGCAAACTGCTCAGTCCATGTTTGTTGTCGTAAATCCTATTCTCATTAATGCCGAAGCAGAATATGTCCCACATTCCTGCTCCTGTTAGCTACAAATTCTTGGCTATCAGCCCGTCTGTGAGATAAGCTAAATGCAATGGCCCATGCTGGTTTGATTGTCTTGCAGGCTTTATGCAGTGGGTGGCCGGGATGGAAGTTCCTGCCTCAAGTCTGTAGAATGCTTTGATCCTCACACCAATAAGTGGACCTTGTGCTCGCAGATGTCAAAGAGAAGGGGGGGAGTTGGGGTCACCACGTGGAACGGTTTCCTGTATGCTATCGGGGGACATGACGCTCCAGCATCTAACTTAACATCTCGGCTGTCGGATTGTGTAGAGAGGTAACACTTCATTTACACTATTAGGCAAGGCAGAAAATATAGAGTGTATTGTGCTGTGTATACAGAAATCTAAACTTCACTTCATCATTGCAATGTTTATGATCTATTTTGTCTTGTCATTATACATTTAAACAATTGTTCCAAATAAATATTCGACTGAGCATTTAAGTTTGACTGCGGAGAGGGATGGCCAATCAGCAGCTGTGATGTTTGCCTTACTTTTGACAATGGTGAGGAAGCTGGCGGTCAGTATACCAGCAACCAGCCTGGGGTCCGATAAATACACTTACCTCCCCCCAGCCTAATGCTAACCCGCCTGCATACTTACCATCGGTATACCGGCTGTCTGCATTACCGGCTGTCTGGATTATGGCTTCGGCATTCTCATCGATGTCAGGATTCCAGCACTGATCTGTTGTCCGCAAATCGGGATTCCAGCGTCAGTATTTTGACTGGGGATGTGGTCAGATGCCGGTGCTCAGTATACCAATGGCTGGCATCGTGATCATTGAGTATGCGGTGGGTTAGGGTCAGGCTGGGGAAGGGGGATTAGGTTTTGACACTAGGGAGGAACTTAGGGTTAGACTGCTGGAAGGGGAAGGTTAGGGTTAGGCTGTGGGGTGGTGGAAGGTGAGGGTTATGGTGAGTACACATGGGTACAATCAGCATGAGATTTTGACCCTATAGTAAAAATCTCATCGGGATCGCATGCAGATCGCATGGGTTTTTAACCCTTGCGATTCCGATCTGATCCTGATGCGCGTTCACATATCGCAAACAGAAAGTCTTGGCTGCATAGACTATACAGTGCAGATCTGCAGTATATAGTTAAGTTGTATGCAGATCGCATGCATGCTGTGAGATGCGATCTGATCGCGTCGGGATTGCATCACACAGTACTCTCACCTTGTGTACACACCATTAGGCTGCGGAAGGGGGAAGGTGAGGGTTAGGCTGGGGGGATTAGGTTTAGGCACTAGGGAGAGACTAAAGGTGTGTACACACGGTCGACATGCTGCCATGCGATGCGAGTCCCGATGCGATCTGATGGCATCGCACGGCATGAAGGAGAGCAGAGGAGAGGACAGTACCTGTCATGTCAGCGTGCTGCGACACCCGGGGCCGCGGCACAGCAACAGCTTCCCCCCGCCGTGCAGACATATGGCCACACCCCCTGCCCTCCTCTTTAGGCGGACTTCTTCCGGGTCATCAGCCCTGCAGCGCAGCCCCAGGAGAAGCCCCTCTGGCCGCCGGAGCTATAGTGAGTATTAGGCACAAAGACTATATAGTGCAGATCTGCACTGTATAGTCTTACCTGACCTCACTATGTTGCTGCCGATTTGCGCTCACTCGGGAGTGCGCATCGGCAGCGCATCGGGCTCGCAAGCCCTCAAAAGTACACATGCGATATGGCTTCCGATGTGCACTATATCGGCAACATCGGAAGCCATATCGCCCCCCGTGTGTACACATCATTAGGGTTAGGCTGAGGGGAGGGGAAGGTTAGGGATAGGATTCGGGGACTGGGGGTTAGGCACTTAGAGGGGGGTATATGGTTTAACGGCAGAGTGCGGGGGGTGTTTCTGCACTAGCAAGTAAGGTTAGGGTCAGGCTGCTGGAAGGGAACATTTGGGGGACGGGGTAAGTATAATTACCTGAAATCACAATAGACAGAAAGCGATCATGATTATCACATTTGACAAAAATAGCTTAAAGACACAACTGTTGTATCGCCATGCGAATGCTGCACATATGTCACATATGATATCACTTTTTAGGTATGACCCCAAAACAGACGTGTGGACTTCGGTGGCCTCCATGAGCATTAGCCGGGATGCTGTAGGAGTCTGTCTACTGGGGGATAAGCTTTATGCCGTTGGTGGATATGATGGACAGAGCTATCTCAATAACGTGGAGGCTTACGATCCGCAAACAAATGAATGGACACAGGTCAGTAAACATGTTTATTTGAGCAGGGAAGTTACTCTGATTTGTGGAATGTCGTAAACGCTAAAGGGGCATCAATCAACCATTGTATAGCTTTAAATGGCTAATTGCCGTAAAATGTAATAGGATTGCAGGCAATAAGTAGTGTGTCCCATAATCCTGTCTTTTTCAATTAAAATGAATATAAATAAAATTGATACTATGGGACATACTTTAAGGGTAACATGAGCAACCCTGCTCTAGACTATTAAGGAACATTGGAATCACTTGTACCTTTTTGTATGTGAGTTAGCTCCAATCTGATTGGTAAACAAACAAATATTTATTCAAATGGGGGCTTACCCCTAATTCATTAACCCATCCAACCACTGCATTCTCTGCACTTTATCCCTATTACTCTACTGGACCAGCACCAGTGCCAGAAGACCATTGCAGGTCTCCCCGTGAAGGTCCCATGGCCAATTTAATGTCTCCCTGGCCTATTAAATAGTTGCAATGGGCTAGCCTGTTGATACAAGTTCTATCGAGGAGTCTTTAGCTTTCATCACATTACGTGTGTATATATAAAGTGTGTGTGTGTGTATATATAGATAGATAGATAGATAGATAGATAGGCTACCTTACCTTGATTTTGGTTCATATACTGTATGATCAGCAGTTTTGTCTTTGTACTTGCAGGTTGCCCCATTGTGCCTTGGACGAGCGGGAGCCTGTGTGGTCACAGTCAAGCTATAGCCTTGCAAGTCTTCTATATCCTTCGCACAGACTTTCACATTCCCAAAGAGCTGCGACTTTGCGATATATTTTAATGATACAATATACTATTATTGCGAATGTTTAAAATATACTACTACTATTTATGACGTTAAAACATTCTACCTAGATGCACACGTTTATAGATGTTGATCGTTTATCTACGAAAGAGTATTTAACTCGTTATATCAGACCAAACATATACAACACACGTCTAGAATAGAGATATTTTATTTAAATATGTTACTGGAGCATTTGCAGGGCAAAACAAGTAACATGGCATTAATCAGGCGATGTATTCGAGAACGTTACAGTATAATAATGCTGTATTTTACTTGTTCTTGAAAAGCCATCACTTCATTTATAAGCTTATACAGTATGTGCAAAAGGAAAATGGTTCCGAGACCTATGGACAAAGAGTATGTTATGGGAGAACTAGAATGATCGTTCTGAAGGAAAACCGTTGTTTATTTTTTATTTACATTTTTTTTTTATATGTGAATTGCTGATTTGTTTTCTTGTTTTTGCGTGACCAAAGTTTTTTTGTTGTTGTAGTTGTTTTTGTTTGTTGTCGTACTTTTACATACCAGTGTTGCATTAAGTTTGTTAGCGACGCCCAAGTTGGGGGCGTTGCTGCTATGTGATACAGATACACAACATTTTTTTAAGTTAAATTCACTTTCAATCTTAGGATGGGAACATTGTGCAAGTTCAGCGGCCATATGGGTTTCCAGTGTTCTTTTAAAGGGGCTATCAGTTACAAGATAAAACCATGCCTTGTAAATGATTGCCCCTTTAAAAAAAATAAAGTCCAGGTTCTCCCGGCATCCCACACGGACACTGTGTGTGGACAACTCTAATGCTTTTACATCCTGCTCCTAGTGTCCGAGTTATATGTTAAAGTCTTACGTATATGGGAGACGTTCCTCTCGAAAGTGAAAGGGATCTCATTGATGAGGTAATTGAGAAGAAGATATGATAAACACTCTGACTTGAGTGTGTGAAGTTGGAGTAGAAAGTGAGGCTATACTGCGTAGAAGGATTGTCACGTTGGAGGTCTTGTGTAAGGCTAGCCACATCTCTGGGACCATGTATGCCTTCAGATGCCTGGGCAGGATATCTCAACACAGGGTTGACTTTTGATATCAAACACATGTAGAGTCTTGTAATATGAAGAGTTTTACCCCTAAGCAGGAGCTGGCTATAAGAATACAGTTAATGCCAAATAAAGAACACCAAAGTTGTTTTGATAACAATTTGAAATTAAACCTGATTTTAATAATCACTCATTATTGTTTTGTTATTTATAATGTTTGTCACATTTAAATTCAATCTAATATATTTATCCACATTTAGGAAAATGTACTAGATCAGACGATACACGTTTCATTTTCATTCTCCATTGTTAAATTTGGTGGTGATAGGATTAAAGTGGGTATGTTGGTAGGATGGTATTGTATGTATTTCTACCATTATGACTATTGATGGCTAAAGAGTAGACATGAGCTGCGGTAATTGTGAACCTGCTAAGTGTTGTCTATATACAGTAGTGGTAACAATGGAAGATCTAGTAGATGCTTCAGCTGTTGTTATATCTATTTTTCTCATTCAACACTCCATGGCATAATAATGGGAGGGTTTTCCGTTTAAATTAAGAAGAGATTGGTTAATGAAAACCCTTTTCGTGTCTTTTTCCGGTGTATGAGCATAGATAGGACAGGAACATTATCAAGATTTTGCCACCAAGAAGTGAGCATCCGGTGGCAAAATCCAAGATTAATGACCCAAAGAATGTCTACATTTGGAGGTATTTTCAGTCAAAAGTATAGTTGCGACCTTCTTAAATCACTAGGGAGGCACCAGACGTAAAGCAATGATGTTAGAAGTCGAAAAGTTGGCATCTTGGACAGAATGAAATCTAAGGTCACTTCAGCATTCAGTGTAGTAGGCAGTGGCAGATTAAGTATCTACAAGGATAAAGGGGTTCTTAGAGCCAATCCAAATGTCTTGTCAAGATTGTATCTACAGTTCATATCATCCAGGGTGTCTTCTCTCTTGTTGTTCAAAAGGGGGCACAAGGACCTTGGTAAATCTTGGTGAGGTTGGAGCCAGGGACCAACAACTTTAAAAAAAATTCCCCGAAGTCCATCCCCAGCCTCAGGCAAGCCAGTTTTTTGTTGACACTCGCAAGAGCGGACACCATTTTGAGGAGAAGGGCTTAACTCCTCTCTTTATTTCATTTTGAGTGGCAGTGTCAGGCATCCATGCAGATGCCCTCTCTGCTTCTCTGGCAGCACTGGCGGACGCTGAGTATAGGTAAGAGTGACTCCCAGCTTCCAAGTAGCCACATATTAGTGGTTTGTTGTTGTCGGTGTGGCTCTCCGTGGGCATAACGCTGTATCCACTAGACCACCAGAGCATATTTCAGTTGCTGCCCTGGGATCTATATCTGGTAAGGGAATAGAGTTTCCCATTGGCCCTTGAGCGTGCTTATAACTTAGTTATCTGCCCACCGCAGGTATAGTGTCCTCCTCTCTCCTCTCAAAAGATGCTAAGTAGCCATTTTATGCAAATTGCTACTTCCGCTGTCTCACTGAGATTATTCTGGGCTCCTGTCTCCTCTGGGTTCTGTTACCCCTCTAAGAACCCTGGTAACTATTTATTTGACTACTTTCTGCTTTGGCTTCGTTAAGTATTTGCCCATTGAGTGGTGCGCCGACATCTTCTGTTTGCAGAATATGTACTAATACTTTTTCACCCCAGGACCCAAGCAATGATGGCCTCTGTGTCCATTGCTCCTCAGTTACATTACAGGAGAATATTACTTATGTGCCTTCCACTCAGGAGCCGATTGGGCATCAAGGTTGGCGTGTTGGGTTTTCCTGTATCTACTGTGGGGTGTATAGCCACTTATAGTATACACCAGAACAGGCTTTCAAGGCCATTTTGTCAGCACCTTCATGGATCCATGCAGGAGTTGGTGCAGCTGCCTAATAAGGATAAGGCGTCCATACGTAGGCTTTCCAGACAGAAGAGTTCTACACTTATCCTTAGAGGAATCTAACTATTGTTTCCTCAAATCATTAGGTTAATGTATCTATCACTAGGGTTCCAAATACTTCCTCTGTACGTGAGGAATCCCTTTCCTTGTCGAATGTTGAAGCGCTAATCAAGGTGGTTAGATCCACCCTCCTTGTCGTGCATTCTGATCAGACACCAAGTTCTTAGGCCTGTCTTTAAACATCAGAAACGGGATACCATTGAGTTTCCACCTTAGGCAAATTTACAGGATTTAGTAGAGCAGGCTAAGTGGGAAGCTCCGCCTTCAGTTGATGCTCATGTGACTCATCTGGTTAGATCATCTTCTTACCTATCCTAAATGCTTCTTCCCTTTTAAAGATCCAATGGATTGGAAGCTTGAAACCTTTCTTAAAACAGCCTAATCTGGCATCTGTCTGGGTGGCTAAGGCTGGTCTCTGGAACAAGTAGAAAGCAGCTATTCCCGCAGGTGGTGCATATCAGGAATGTGAACTCCTATTTAGGAGAAGTGGCTGTGGACTCAGAGGTTTTGGCATCCAAAGTGTCAGCTTTTTCAATTGCAGTCAGGATGGCTCGATGGCTCCATGCTTGGAAGGCTTTAATTATAAGTAGAGGTTAGAGGTGCTTTCATTTTCAGGACCGCTTCAAAGCCAACGTTCCAGGGTATTACCCCCTTTAACAAGATGTACAGTGATCATCACTGTGCACCTTGATAAAGGATGTAATACCCAGAAAACAAAATGGAAGAAAACCTTCTTGAGGATATATCCTGACGAAGATTTTCGAATAAACCGAAATGTTGATTGGCCGGTTACCTCTGGAGGTCTGAATTTATGCTAACCCCTGAGTGCTGCCTCTCTATCACAGACTCTGTAAAATAGGGCCCTCTGTATTGTAAAACCGTTTTCATTTGCCTTGCCCACCCTGTGTTATCTCTATGACATAATACATCAAGCCTGTCTTCTTTAACTACATTATGGGAGTGCCCTTTTTTGTTGGGCTCACAGATGGTACACATCCAGTTAGAATTCAGGTGCCTTTTAAAGGTGAAATTCAGCGCAAGGTTAACGGGACCGTCCACTGTAGACAACTCTGTGGAAATAAATGGAGGACCTCTGTGCTGTATGTTTCTAGATTTGCCTTGAGGTAGCAGCAATTTTAGCTGTTAATATTCCTTTTATGTCTGTTCAGGCGTTTAATATTTATTAATGGTCTGATAATGGTGAGTGAAGCATATTATCTATTTAACTGAATTTCTAGAGCAATTGGAACATGAGTTTCCAGATCCTTTTGATAGTCCAGAATGGTTTTTATTAAATAATCCATATATGCATTCCATTGATATGAGATCCCTTTTTTTTTTTTCCTTATACTTGTCTAGCATACAAATGAGTTCTGTAAGTTTCACAATAACAGCACATACTTTTGACCAGGGCAGCGATTTGACAATCTGACTTATATGGAAGGTGGTATCCCCTGATGTGTGCGATGCTGAAAGTCACTATGCTCCTCAGTAGAACCATATCTGTCTATAGATAATGCATGGTGATCTACTTATGCACCAGTTAGTAATGAGTGTGTGGCTGAAACCTACTTATGTTGGTTTTAATGAAGTGAAGCACAATGCCCCCATTCATTTTGCAGAACATCTTCTGATTGTGTGATAAAAGGCAGTTCTGTGAGTGATGTATTTTTTTGTAACTTGAAATCATGGGCATTTTGCATGCCATTTAGAGTTTGTGGTATGTTTTTTATTTTTTTATTGCAAATAACTTGTTTAAAATTCTGGTCATATACAAATTATCGATGATAATGTGTGCTTCCCACACATATTCACACTCATGTCTGTGTTTCAAACAGTCTGAGGGAAAGAATTAATTAGAACCTTGCTCGGCGTGAGGCTGCACACTTTGCAGTGTCATTACAGGAGGAAACTCTTTGTTTGTTGTTTTTCTCCTTCATGGGATGTGACAAAAACAAGTGAGGCTTTTCTGCATTGGTAACCAGAGTAGTATTAATGTACCACTGGTACCTTATGGCGTATTAAACCTTCTGTAATTAGTTTTTGGAGAGTAGGGAGGAAACAGAAGCAATGAGAGCACATTAGCCCAAATAAGAGAAGAACATTCAGGCGCCCTATAAAAAATAACCTGGTTTGAATGAAATCCATGACTTTGACACTTTGAGGCAGCTTGCTAACCCACTACCTTCTTATTTCTTTCTTATTGGGGGGGGTGGGGGGGTGTTCGATACCGGCCGATACTTTCGCCAACGGAAATATCGTCCATTTTCCGACATTAGTAGGTCGAAAGCCATTTGACCTATTCAATGTTGGATCATTTCTTCCAACTGGCGGAATATGTTCCACCGTTTGAAAGTCCCTGCATGGGCAAAAACAGGCGACGATAGTCAGGAAAGGCAATCCAGTGGCCATTTTTCAACAATACAGATTCGCCTCCATATGGAGGCAAATTTGTAGCAGGCGAGCCCCAGCCAGGATTGAATACAAACAGATGCTGTTTCTGCCCGGCGGAAATAGTGGGCGGCATTGAGTACCCCCATAGAATATATCTTTGTGAAAACCTGTATAGCGTTGTCTGCTTAGATCTCTTATCTCTTTTTTTTTTTTCATGCAGATTGCACAATTAGTGTCCAAATAGTTTTTTAGAACTGGATTCTAGGCACAAATACTTAAAGAATATCTCCAACCAGGTACATTTCTTATAACACAGATGTTGATTTGACAGATCTGCGGCTCTGGGCTGCACCTACTGTACCAAACTTGTTTCAATATCTGATTGCAAATTCTTAATTACCATATAAGCCTACTTTTTCAGAACATTTTTTATGCTAAAAAAGCCCCCCTCGGCTTATACCCGAGTGAGGGTCCCACTTGAGTCAATAAGTTTTCCCAGGTTTTTTTGTTGTAAAATGAGGTGCCTCGGCTTATATTCGGGTCGATTTATACTTGAGTATATACGGTAACAGTAATCGCAGAGGTGAGTACTCAAAAACACTAGAGTTCCCTATGAAAGAATGGACCAGTAGTCTTTGTAGTTGAAATATAATTTTTTGTAGATTTAAAATTTCCATGCAAGCAATAATGATGACTGAATTGTTTTTATTATCACTTTTTTACCAACATAATATCTTTATTTATTATTTCCCAACTTATTTGGCAGGTAATAGTGATACCCCTTAAGCCAGGGGTGGCCAAACCTGTCCTCAAGATCTACCAACGGTGCATGTTTTCCAGGCAACCTGTGGATCTATAGTAGGAATGAATGCAGCATATTTTAAAATGTGACAGTTAGTAATGACTACAGCTGTGCACCAGCTAGGTAACCTGGAAAACGTGGACCGTTGGTAGATCTCGAAGATCGGTTTGGCCACCACCCCTGCCTTAAGCCTTCCATCTAATATTTGCATTTATTTTTTTTATTTTGTTTTGTAATAGTTATTCCACGGGTATCGTTGTGGTTTTTTTTTTTTTTTTTAAATAATGTAGTACAGGTTGAGTATCCGGTATCCGGACATCCCTTATCCGAATTATTCCAAAAACCGTGGTTTTTGGAATCATTCGAATTTTTTTTTTTTTTTTAACCCCCTAACCCTCTTTTCATACTTACCAAGTCCCCGGGCGTCCACAGCAGGCCTCCGGCATCTTCTCCAGGGTCTCCAGCGGTCCCAGGAATGCATTGCGCGAGTGTGCTCGCGCGCCGGTGACGTCACCGGTGCGCGCGCACACTCGCGCAATGCATTCCTGGGACCGCTGGAGACCAGGAGAAGATGCCGGAGGTCTGCTGTGGACGCCCGGGGACTGCGCGGACGCCGAGGGACCACCGGACACCATCAGGGGACAGGTAAGTATGGCTACAAAAAAATATTCCAAAAACCGGAAAATTCCCCTATCCGAAATGCTCGCGGTCCCGAGCATTTCGGATAGGGGATACTCAACCTGTAATTGCTTACTAGCAATATGTTTTTTTTTTTGTTTTTTTTTGGAGTAGGTAAAATATACTTCTATTTAATTTTATTCAAGATTAAGCATTGTATGGTAAATGTGTAACACTATGTGCCTTCCTCTTCCATTACGCACAGCATTGGCCTTATAATGACTTCCTGGCATATAATCAGAATATCCTAAATCCCTGTTCTTTCCACTATACACTTGCCTGATCTGCACTTACGGCTGTTTCAGCATTTGTCTTTGCGTAATATGCTGGCTTTATTTATTATGTGCAATATATCTGATGTTCTGTGCTTTTTTTTTTTTCTTTTTGTTATTCTGTATTTGTGATGCTTTTATAAAAATGTATGTGCGATTTCTGAGCATTTTTACTACCAAATGATATGCTGTAATAAAACATTTATGCACTTTGGTTTTCCTTTTGTATATTTGTTACAAAAATAAATTTGACCGCACGTTATTGCCGATCAGCATTATTAGTTGGTTGGTCGGCAACAAGAATGCTGGTGTTTTTCACAAAAATCTGATTATAAATGACCATTTTATGTGACATGGATCGGATTTAATTTTGTTAATGAATAATTATATAATAAAATAGTCTGCCAAATAGCGTAACATTATTGATGTACACATGGTGAGATGTAGTCAAAGTCTCCATAGAAGCTTAGCCATAGTCTCCCGTTTTTTCTCCTGATTAGATACCGACACTAATAGGGGTGTACACACAGGGCGATTCTTCCAGGCGATATTGACTACATCATCAAAATCCCTTAGAAGGTTTGCCTGAATCGCCCCGTCTGTACACGAGGCTATCGCCCGGCCAAATAGACAACGCAGGTAAGAATATTTTCGCTACACTGTGTATTTGGCCCTTGGCTCCTGAGGCTGGCAGGATGTTAGCCATCTCTCTGATGGCTTAATTACATCTTAATACACACGCGGTGTATACCCAGCGTTAGTATCTCCTAGCATAGATAGACTGTGCAGGCAAGGCAAGTTTGATTAGACCATATAGATGATCATTAGTAAGACGAAATCTCTTAGTCAAAATCTCTTGTGCATCTAACCAAAATTGCTTAAGGGACATATACATGGGGCAATTTCACTGCCATTTCAAACGATCTGACTAGATCGCTCAGAAGAGCTCTGATTGCTCTGTGTGTATGGCTTCTGGCAACGTCAAAGCATGGCCTGAGGTCAACATCTTAAATGTAATAGTTTTTTTATCGAAAAATTTTCAAGTACAGAAAAGAAAAAACAAACCAAAAAAATCATACAGTAAACTGTTGAACAATGCCGTGCATTATATACATGTACATGCCATTATACAGTTATTGCATAGATTATCATATCAATATAACGAGCTCTACTTCGGTAGATAGGAGCAGTGTGTAATGAGTTAATTACTTCAGTGGTGCAGACTGATACAACCAGGAGGTATATCCATTATATTAAGTGGCTAGTGATGCAGTGCTTAAAATCTCCTAAATCTATATTGCTAGAGAAGCATTTGCTTCCCTAGCCCGGATCTCTCTGGGGTTTTGTGAAAGGAAGACTCTAGCCATCTATCCCAGATTTTATAATATTTTACGTCTGCCTTGTGGGATATGTATGTGAACTTTTCATGTCCAGCAACTTGGAGGTCTACATTTTAGATGTGATGTATTGACAGGTCCACTTTGACCACTGTATATATGCACATACACGCACTATTGCCAAAGGCTTTATATGCAATGTTAGGTGAAACCTGTATGATCATTACATAACACACCTTTCCATTAAAAAAATGAGGGATCAGCACTCACTCGATAGTACAAGTGTAACAGAAGTCCAGGCCACCTAACAACTGTTTCAAACACCTAGGAGCATATGTAAAGGGATTGAGAATTCCGGACAGTTTTTTAAAGCACCAATTATTTACAAGGCATGGTTTGGCCTTTTAAATAATTGGCACTTTAAAACATCATCCAAGGTCGGCCAGCAACCCGCACCTCCAGCAAACTCTGATCCTGTTGCATATGCTGCCAAATCTCTACATGGTATAAAATATAGTATGGTATGTAAATATATTACAACATCTAGACACCCGGCGGACGCTGTGGCAGAGCGCCGCACGGAGTGTGGAGAGAACTCTCAAACCTTGCACGGGAGACGGCTCACATAGAGCAACCCACACAGCTTACTTTCAAGCAGAGGGTCAGATGAGGCAGCGGGACGGAGCGGACGCTGAGGCTTCACTCACACACACCGATCAGTGTGAACCTCGCTAAGTGGTAAGAAACATCCACCACTCTGTTGTATGGATTGCGCCATTTGGTATTTTGACTGTTCCCCATAAAGGAAACTTGCATTCTAAACCTAATTGGATCTTATACAGCAGTATTTGCAGATACGGCTTGCAAGACAGATTGGATCTGTCAGTGTGTACACCTACTGCAAAATCGGATGGTCCTCAGTCACATTAAGGACTTTTTTACCAAGTTGGTCCTGTCAAAAAATCAGGATCCACCTTTTATTAACTGAAGATATTTTGCATTAACAGATTACACTGGGCCCAATGTGTGTCAAAATATTCAGTGACAGTCACTGATTGTGTTTGCAACTATCCCTTACTTTTAGTTTGTTAATTTATTTCTATATGTATTGTTGTATTTGTGTGTTTTAATAAATTGTTATTCCTTGTTCACCTTTGAGCGCCCCACGTTTTTCCTTCTTCCTGTATAAAATATAGTCTGTCTGTTCGGTCTAACCTTTAGAACTACTGGGTGGATTTTGATAATGTCTTTACAATTCTATAGAGCATTTGTCGAGGAAGTTTAAGGTGTATGAATAAAGGGAACTGAGCAGGGACGACTTTAGTGAAGGATGTCAAAGAATAAAATGTTGCGTTGCCCTGCCAAAACCATTAAAGCCCTATCAAAATGATGGGCTTTATGTCATACTCTGTAGAGATTTATATGTATTGAGAAAAAAATGTACTGTAAGCCATGTTACTGATATGAAAGCTCTTCTATTTCATTTATGTCGACCACTATTCTTTTTAGTTAATGTTAATCTTATAAGACAGGGATGGCTAACCTTGACACTCCAGATGTTTTTGAACTACACATCCCAGCATGGCCTGTATCAGTTTTACTATTTGGCCATGCTAAAACTAATGCAGGGCATGCTGGGATGTCGTTCAACAACAGCTGGAGTGTCAAGGTTAGCCATCACTGTTATAAGACCTTTGTTAAAAAAAAAAACTGTCCGCATAAATTCAAAATTGCTCCAGTGCTTTGAGACGTAATAAAGTGGGTGATCATTACATTACCATTGACGAGAACGTTGACGTCTCCCAACAGTGTCAGTGGAAACTTCCAGAGAGTTCCGGCAATACACACAGTTTCCATTTCTTAGTGTTATATCCCATATTTGCTCATCGTCCTATTGTTTCATCAACTCATGAAACAAAGACACCTCTGACAATCACCCAATTACAATATCACAACATTATCCACAACCAGGCATGTCTAACAGAAGAAACAAAGAAGACACATGAAGATGCAAACTCAAGCAAGGAAAAAAAAAACACTTTACAAAGGAGAAGACGTGGGAACCTCCTAAAAATTATAATGGTAAAAAAGAAAAGAAAAAAAAGCTAATGGTAAGGATAATCTGTATAATAAAATGCTCAACGGGAGGTTTTTGTCCTCTCTGAGCTTGCCTTAGGATCTGCCAACATTTCTGGTGTGCAGATCAGGATGGGATTATGTCCACATAATCTGAGGTTGTGACCATGGCCCTTATTCTGGTTGGTGCGGTAATGTCCGCCGATGTTTTGTGTCTGCGCATGTGCAGAGGCGTCTCTGCGCATGTGCGAACGGGACGCACGTCCAAATTCTGCATGAAATGTGTACACTACGAACAGGGGGTGGAGAGGGGCGTGAAGGGCTGTTTGGGCTCATTACCATATGTTCCCATTAGGGAAGCCAATCCCGGGGCATTTTTTCAATCCCGGGATTCGGGATTGAAAAATGATCAATCCCGGGCTTCCCGGGATCCCGGGATTGGCTTTCCTAATTAAAAGACTGCCCCACAAACTTACATTTGATGGTTGCCGGGTGGGGGGACGGGTCGTCCATGCCGCTGGCGTGCTGGCTTCGCGCTGGCTGTGGGCGCTTGGGCTGGGCGAGTGGGCGCGCTGGCTGGCTGGGTGGGTGCTTGGGCTGGGCGGGTGGGTGGGCGCGCTGTCCGGCACGGCATTACAATGCCGGGCGCGTCCTCTGCCTGCGCAGCGTGACCCCTGATCTCACGCTGAGAGGTCACGCTGCACACAGTGCTGCCGGGAGAAGTCGGGCAGCGTCTGAGCGATGCTCAGATGCTGCCCGGCATTAGACTGCGCGCATGCGCAGTCTAATCCCGAAATCCCGGGATTGGAAACTCCAATCCCGGGATTGAAATCCCGGCGTTTTGGGGGCCAAATCCCGGGATCCCGCCGATCCCGGGATTGGCCACCCTAGTTCCCATGAAAACGCTGGGCGTATGTATGGTAATGTGGTCGTGACGCACGTGTAGGGGGCGGACATATGACATTGCTGGATGTCAGCTGCCCGCCCAGATCCCTGCTTTTGCACGGAGAAATGCCCGTGTGGTCTGAGGTTGCGGGAGCTGCCTGACCACTCGGTCCTGCATTCGATGGTCTGCAACCATCGAATGATGGGGGAGGTGTATTCATGAGAAATACATTTGCGGTCCGTTCGGACAGCTTCTTACCGCATTCGGACGGAGTGAGCGATCCAATACGAAAGGCGGGGTTTAGGACGCACGGTCCTGGCCGCATATTCGGCTCCGTCCGCACAGACCAGAATAAGGCCCCATGTCACAAGGGGATGGAGCACTAGGCTGAGTAATGGTCTGTCTCCGGAGGCCCTTCTATACTTTATCTACTGCATGCACCAATGATACATGTCTTTCACTTGTTCACCATACCGTCCACCTGTCCTTTGGTAGTCATTTATGTAATATTTTTGGATTATTCTGCAGTAGTGTAATCATGACGATTGTCCTGTATTTATGTGAAGGGATAGCAAGTTTGTATTGACCAGTGGCCACTACTGGATAACACTATTCTCTCTGTCCTTCCCTAACATACACTAGAGGTGCATTAGTGTATGTTAGGGAAGGACAGTGAGAATACCATCAGTCTCTTCCAAGACTGTGGCCATTTTTGGAGGAACATTTTCAGCAGATTCCATGCGGACGGCCAGACTGTGCAGCACCGACTCCCCCCAAGCCACCACTTGGACTGCGGTGGCATTGTCACACCACTGCTTCTAACATACGCTGTGAAGGCAAGTTCTCGACATAGTGCTGCACAACTACCAGGGGTGGGACCCTACGGAGGTATGTTCATTTCAATAGCGAGCAGCAGTCGCACGACCACTGTTCTACTAATGAGACCTCCAATTTTGGGAAGATGCACCCAGCTCTTCAATACCCAGGTGATCCAGTCCACATCTGGAGCCCTCAACTATGGATTGTCCTACTGAACTTGGACAGTTGGGGTGATGACTGTATAGATCGTAAACTTGTGAGCGGGGCCCTCTTTCCTCTGCCTGTCTGTTATTACGCAGGCTTGTTTTATTCCCAATTATAAAGCACAAAAAAATGATGCTCTTGATTATATAAGTAACTGTAAACAAATAGGAAAGTGTGGCTAGTGTTGCACAGAGATAGGAGGAAAGAGAATTTATTATTCGTTAACAGCACACCAAATTCCATTGTGCTTTACAACTGGAAGCAGCGATAAATTAAACTGTATTATTACAGTCATAGAGGTAGGAGGGCCTGGCTCGCAAGCTCAAGGCCGCCATACACTTATGAGAAATTGGACAAAATTGCAGGTTTTTGACATCTGATCTAGTGAGCGGTTCCGTGCGCATCGGAGACCTGCCTGGGTGTCCGACCTCTGACTCGGATCCCCGATCGCGTGCGATACATCACATGCAAAAGGAGCGCATGTGATACAGTATATCGCATGCAATACTGGTGGCTCAAGGGGGATCGGATGGCCATACACTGCTGCGAGAAGACACAGTAGTGTATGGGCCACCTTTACAACCTATAGGGAAATAGGCATTGATACACAAGGATAGGTGAAAGAGAAATAAACCACCTGGGCAGCACCAGGGATAACAGCTAGTATAAATATCAATCTTATGTTAATACGTTTATATACAACCTACCCTGTCTTTGTGCCAGAGCAATTTTGGATTTACTGCGACAGGCACTTAGAAACAAACACTCAGAGTTAATATTACTTTGAGAAAAAAAGTATTGTCCTATAGGTTGTAAGCTTGCAGCAGGGTCCTCTTAGCTCCACCTGTAGTTACCCAGTTTGTTTATCACTGTCTACTATTGTAAAGCACAACGGAATCTGCTGCGCTATATAAGAAACTGTAAATAAATAAATACATATTGTTTCTAGGGCTATTACATTAACTTTTCTTGAGAAAACATAAAACATGTCAATCTTACATAATACAAAACATAATATCAAATACACCCGTAATACATAATACAACATACCCCCGTATATTGTGATATATATTTAACAGTTGAGGCAGGGTAAGTCACATAAACGTTTGCGTGGCTGTGTCATTTTCTTCGCTTGACTTGCTTCACTAAAACCCTCACTGCTCGGTTCAGTTTTGTCATAGGTCAATGCTTTTTACACCTAAACCTTCCAAAATAACTGCTCTATAGTAAAACTATGCGAACCTGGGGTGAAATCGGGCCAAAAGGGGGCATCTTGCCAACTCTGCCAACGTTTACATGCTTCTGCAATGGCAACTCTCCCCCTTTGTGAGTAACTGGACTGAGCCTTACAAACGGGACTATGTAAAAACCGGACCGGACTAGACTCCGGACCGCCGGACAGGACATCAAAATCTGCAGTCCGGAGCTTGTGGGGTCCCGTCCGGGGGGTGTCCTGTTCGGGGGGTGTCTTGTCGGGGGGGTGCCTGTGATAGCTATCACCAGGGACATGGGGGAGGGGAGATTACAGCCTCCCCGTGTGGTCCGGACCGTCCGGTTTTTGCTACATGCCCGGACCATACAGGGAGGCTTTATTCTACCCCTCCTCCTCTACCTGGTAACAGGTGTCACAGGCAGAACCCCCAGACAGGACACCCCCGGACAGGACGATACAAGCTCCAAAATGCAGAGTTTGATGTCTGGTCCGGCGGTCCGGGGGTTTTGTCCTGGTCCGGTTTTTACCCATACCCTTACAAACCACTATTTTATGACTGATTTATATTCAGCTTTAAATGATCCCCACGCAGTATGTCATTATATTTGTTTTTTTTTTATAATTTTTGGACTCCATTGTAGGCTTTAACTAGTACTAAGAAAACAAATGAGAGCACTTTGAGAGAACTTTTTCACTGGCTCAGTTTTCCATTCTTTTTACTGCTTCATGAATAGATACCATTATAATATACTGTAAAGTTGGCTAGTGAGGGATACTAAGGTAAGGGTTGTTGCTTAATTCTAGTGGGCAAAAGGACCTTTCACGCAGCACGCCCAGTAACCCTAGGGCTTCAAGTTCCACTGTTATTCCAGCTATCGCATGTAGCAAATTTGCTCATGCGCCCCATCATGTTTGTCTCCACTCTGGCGGCCATGACTAGCGAGCCTAATCTATAATTTCTAGTCAGTTCTGTCTTCATAAAAATGGCCGCTGGCATAAAGCCTGTGCGGTCGTTTTAGAGACATGTTCAGATAACATCAACCTGAAACTAATCTCTTTTTACGTAGAATAGGAGCGCGACGTTGTAACATCATTCGCCTCTTTTACCAGTGATTGGCTGAGAGGTTACCATGGAAAGAAGTGACGCTCTGCATTCTACCGCCCGTGGTTGCCCTGGGTACGCGCATGCGCAGTGCGGTGCTGCAGAGGCTACAGTATGAAGGTAAGGAGGCCGGATACTTGGGGTACCCTGTGCTCACTGTTATAGCAGCTGCCCCGAACAGTCACCATGGTTACTGTCTGGCACAGGGGGAGCACTGTGCCCTGGTGCAGACTGAGGGAAGCACTACATGGAGGTGAACTAACTCCATAATATCAGCACATGTTATTGTAGATGGGGTAATGGGTGCTGTTTATATTATGGAATATGGAGGTCATCTTTTTTCATTTTCTCTTCCATCTTTTTTTCTTTTCATATTCCCCCTGTATTACAACACATATGTGTGGAAAATGTTTTCATATACTTAGTCCCACTGGTGGTTAGGCATCTATCTATCTATCTATCTATCTATCTATCTATCTATCTATCTATCTATCTATCTATCTGTCATTATACAGAGAGCAAGAAAGGGAGAGAATCAAGGCAAATTGCTGGGGTGCTCCTCGGGGGAACATATGTAGATGTCCTTTAACCCTTTGCAGTCCAAATTTCAAACTTTCGTGGGAGACTGGCCACACTGGCCCCCGTGGGAGCAAATGATGCGAATCGCATTTTTGTAGCCCTCTGTGTAATCCCTGAAATAACCCCCCTTTCCCACCCCATCGCGGCCCTGCCTCATTGATCTAGCTGCCCTCTTTACTGTAATGCTATGTTTTGTCTCCCTGTACTGTTCCTTTGTACGGCACTACGAAACACTTGTGGCACCTTATAAATAAAATTATAATAATAATAATATGTGTAGTATAAGTTGCCTATGGGGGGTTATTCAGTCCTGCGTTCAGGGATGCGCCACCGTGCAAGCCTGTGAATGGCTTAGCAAGGCTTACAAAAATTAGAAGCATCTGCGATTCTCTGCAAATCCATTCGCAAGCTGCACACCATCTAATGATCTTTCCAGTGTGTGCAGCCTGTGCATAGTCCAGGCCTTAAGGCAGTGATTTTCAACCTTTTTACCTTGCGGCACACTAAATAAGATCTTAAAATTGCCAAGGCACACCATGAGAGCCCCACAGGGCAAAACACATTGGCCTCCACAGGAAAAAAAAAAAATCTATTGGCCCCCATATAAAAAAAACAATCACACTGGTCCCCACAGGTAATAAAAAATAAAATACATTGGCGATTTACATGAAAATAAGAGACCGGTAAATAACAGTTGAACTGGTTGTAGCTGTAAACTGGTTTGGGCATCTCTAGATCTGGGGGCACACTTGAGAAGAGCTCAAGGCACACTGGTGTGCCACGGCACGGTGGTTGAAAAACAGTGCCTTAAGGTGTCCATACACGGTACAATATTTCCAAGCGTTTTGAACTAGATCGCATCGCACGCAAAACGCATGCAATTGTGTATCGGCGCATTTACCCGGTGGCTGCAATAGAAACAATCGGATGGGGATTGTTTCACATGACTTTCCCTCAAACGCCTGGCCACGCCTGCATTTTCCCTGACACTCCCAGAAAACGGCCGGTGACCACCCCCAAATACTGGCTTTTTGCCAATCAATTTATCGCAGGGTGGCCAATTTTTACATTGGATCCAATGTTAAATGGTCCCTGAGACCCAATTTTACAATGGGTCCAAAGTTAAATGCCCCCCAGACCCCATTTTTAATTGTATAACCACCCTGATGGTTAATTATGTGAAATGCCCCCCATTGTTAACGCCACGATCAACGCCAACCCGAAGCGTGGCGAGCGCAGCGAGCCCACGAGGGGCGGCGGTACGCGTCCTTCAACCTTTTCATACCCCCACTATCCACGTTGGAATGGAGTTGATCTTGTATAGTGTGGCGAGAGCAGTGAGCCACCGAGCCCGAAGTGTGGCGAGTGGACGCGACATACGAGCCCGAAGCCTGGAGAGCAGACGCGGATTACTTAAAATATATTCTGCGTCCCCTCGCGGGGCTCGCTACGCTCGCCACACTATATAAAATCAACTCCACACCAACGTGGATAGTGGGGGTATGAAAAGGTCGGAGGACGCGTAACGCCGCCCCTCGCGGGCTCACTACGCTCGCCACGCTTCGGGTTGGCGTTGATCGTGGCGTTAACAATGGGGGGGGGCATTTCACATAATTAACCATCAGGGTGGTTATACAATTAAAAATGGGGTCTCATGGACCATTTAACATTGGATCCAATGTAAAAATCGGGTCCATCGCATCGCATGCGATTTGGTCACATGCGATGCGATCAACCCGATTTTTCCGACCCAATGAAAAAATCGGGCGCCCAGATATTACACAAGTACCCAAGCGCATTCTATCGATATTTGCCCAACTGGCTAATTAGCAGCTGTGCAACTATGTCTGAATAACCCCCTATGTTTTCAGCCATAATCTGAAAAAACCAAGCCTGCCGTTATCATATTATAATCCTTTTTGTATCAGAGCAATTACCAATGACTGTGCACATGTATGCACCAATCCAGTGTTATGAAATGAAGATTTCTCTTTCAATGGTCCTGGTGACACAGCTTCACATTGGGATGTAGGAGGGTCCGCAGGAGCCAGGCACCTATCCTAAAGCTTTTGGAGGGTAGGCTCCTCCCCTACTGCATCCCAGATTCCCCAGTTCGTGTTAGGTGCCCACTGGAGTGGGTGCTATTCTAAAGGGCTGCCGGAGCAGCCGAAGGAGTAGAGCTAGTTAGGGTTTTTATTATTTTATTAACTTTTACACTAGCTAGGTAGGCACAGTGTGAGGATTCTCATGAGTGAATCCTCACACTGCTAGCGCAGCAGGAGCTGACAGAAGCGAGTCCTGTCAGCTCACTGTGCACGAGGGAGACGCTGTCTGGCCTCCCTGTGCAGCGCTTACAGCTTCTTTTAAGAAGCTGCCTGGGCTCCGGAGCGCTCTGAAACCGGCTTCACGCTAGGTGGGGATCATGGGGGACAGGCGCTCCGTGATGGCGGCGGCCATTTTATGCGGAGCTTACACACTGAGCTCCTGATATGAGAGGACAGCAGTGTTGTTACAGGCATGTTCCGAGTGGTCCCCAGCTGAGGGGGAGATACTGGAACAAGGAGATCCTACAATGGGAGCGGCTGTCTGGGGGTAGTTGGCGCCAAAAGTCACAGACCCCGCAGCAGCAGGGACTTGGTCCCTTCCCTCACTCTGTTTTGGCGCCATTCAGAACGCTTGCAGCGGAGCTGAGCTGGCTTACAGATCCTGACAGAGTGATTGGATTTCCTGGGCATCGCTTTCCCCATTCTGAAGACTACAGAAAGCTAAGTGAACTGAGTATATTGGTTCTGTATATAATGCTTGTACTTTTAATGCTGGGACTGTGTTAATTGAGAACATCAGGTCTGAGCAACAGCCTGTGGTCTTGGGGGAGGGAGCCTTAAATGCATTGAGCGCTTGCAGTGGTTGTACACTGAGATTTGTCCCTGTGGGGGGCTTATGTATTTATATGCGCTGCTGTGAAACCCATGGGGAGTGAACCCCAGAGGGTAGTACATCGGAACTTGCATGGGCCAAGCCCTAGGCAGGTCTGAAAATGCTTTGGTGCATTACTGGACAGGCAGAGTGATGGCTGGTAACTTCCCTAGACCATTGCTATTCTCTCAGCAGTCTTTTAGCTCTTTGCCTCGGACCCAGACAGATCCTGACTGATTACAGGTCATGCAGGATACTGCTATGGGAATCAGCAGGTTTAAATTACTTGTTGCACAAGTTTTATGGTTATTCTGTGGGGACCCCCAAAAAGGTCTTATTCAGGGCCATTATTAGCTGCTGATGAGGTAGGAGAGTACACAGAACCAAACCAGGGTGATATTTCTGAAGAGTCCTCAGCCTCAGGGGTAGAGGATTTTATTACTGCTGTAAAACAGGCATTAAATTTGTCTGTGAAGGATAAACTCCTGCAAAGGTTGTTTTTTATGAGACAGCGTAAAGAATCTGATATCTCCCTGCATAGGGGCCTGAAAAACCCCTGAGAAAAGGCTTCAGATACTTAAAAGATTTCTAAGCCTGTACCCCATGCCTGAGGCGCATGCTGACCTCTGGAAAAAAGTCCCAGTGGTAGATGCTTCTGTGGCACGTGTATCAAGACCTCAGGTGGAGCCACTGTGCTACCAGTACAAGGGGTAGCAGCGTTTAAGGACCCCGCAGACAAAAAGCTGGAGGGTAACCTCAAAGCATTATTTTAAGGGGTGGGATACACCCTACGCCCTCTGATGGTTTCAGCCTGGGTCTCTAAGGCCATGATCGTGTGGGCCAGAAATTTGTGCACTATTTTACACGCTGACCCTTGTATGTTATTGCTTGCAGAGAAGCTTAAAAACGGCTGCAGAGCATGTATTGGAGTCTGAGAGGAAGCTCTCAAAATGGCTGCCAGAGTTTCCACAGTGTCTGTAAATGCCAGGAGAGTGCTCTGGCTTAAGGCTTGGGAGGCAGATAATGTGTCTAAGAAAGCCTTAGAGACAATAGCTTTTAAAGGAAAGCTGTTATTTGCTTCTGAACTGGAAGAGATTATTAAGCAGGCCACAGGTGGCAAAAGTACTTTCCTGCCAGTCCCTGCAGCCAAGCAGACATCAAGGTTTTCTGCTTTCAGGCCAGCCTTGCGGCCCTCCCTTAGAGGAGGTGCGTCTTTCCGAGGGCAGCCCTTCAGGGGAAAGGTCCTAAAGTCTAAATTTGGTTCCTTTCATAAGAAACCAAACACAAAGGAGAGGACAAACCATCTGCATGACTGCCAAGGGTTTTGCCCGGCGGTGGTCAAGATGGAGGGACATCTGACACTGTTCAAAGACGCATGGGCATTGTTAGACCGGGATTCTTGGGTGTTAGAAATTAAAACCCAGGGTTACAGAATTCCCTTCAAGGGTCTTCTTCCAAGAAGATTCATTCCCACGCCAATACCAAAAGGGGCTCGGCTCCGTACAGCTCCCTTGGGAGCGGCTCATTCTCTTTTAGAGAAGGGTGTGGTGATCCCGGTCCCCAGAGCGGAATGGAAAAAAGGCTTTTATTCCACTCTGTGTCTGGTGTCCAAACCAGACGGGTCTTTCAGACCGATTCTCAATTTAAAGTCGTTAATTATGTGGCTAGGTGGCTGGACGTGCTGAGGTGAGCTCCTGCTGCTCCGACCGTGAGAGATACCTGTGCAAGCAGATCAGAGCCGGGATCCCCGCAAGAGCAACACAAGGTGCCGGACTACCTGGAGTAGGTACCACGGAGCCGGGGGGCAGCGAGCTCTGTCCCTGCGGGTTGTGGTTTCCTTACCAGGAGTCTGGACGTACAAGCCGCAGTGGAATGATCCACGGCAAAGCCGCTGATGAGTCTCTCCAGCTGATCGGGCTGAAGGGCTTCCCCCCGATGTCAGCGCTCTGAAACCCGCTCGCTCTCCCTCTACGTTCCCTCCTGCTACACTCCTGTTAAGAACCCTGACAGCCTGGAGTAGGTGCCACAGAGCCGGGGGACAGTGAGCTCTGTCCCTGCAGGTTGTGGCTGCTTACCGGACGGCAATAGGAACAGAACGGAGAAGCCACAGAGACGCGATCCCCGGCAAAATCGATGACGAGTTTCTCCAGCTGACTGAGGTGAGGGGCTCCCCACTGACGTCAGCTCTTTACCGCTCGCTCACTCTTTTCCCTGCTACATTGCTGTGGACACTGTCTGAAAACTGGTTAGGAGGAGAAAGCCTGAACCCGCTGCCTAATTCCACCAGCTGACAGCACCAAACGGCTCCCTTTCTTTTCCCCTCACACAACTGCTGCACTATTGCTGACTGGAAAAGAAGCTGATACTGGTATCCGTGGAGCAGAGGAGTTTCTGCGGCGGTCCCAGGATCGGGTAGGCAATTGGATTGCTGGTTAACAGACCTGCCTCTAGCCCACTCATATATTTAGTATATGAGACCCTCAGACTTTAACTCCTGATATCTTAGTACCTAGGGGTAATTAGAAAAAAAAAAGCCTTATTAGGGTCCCCAGAAAGAAGGGTCCCAGCACATAAACCACACATACTCCTGGGTATAAAAGCATAAAATCTGCCAACCCGCTTTTAAGAGGTAGATTTATGTGTATACTCCCATAAAAGGTTTTTTATTCCTTGATATGTAGCAGGGATATATGCATATCAGCCCCGGGTGAAATGTTTATAACCTAGGGATTCGAATTGAACAGATCTATATTCTTTTTGGGGCCTGCATGTTCTGAATATAATCATGCCTAAAAATAAGAAAGCAAGCTCACAAGCCATTGGCTCTTACTTTAAACCATCCCGCACAACTGAATCCCATGCGATATCCTCTACCCCTTCTACTAGGGGCAATTCGGATGCAGAGTCTGAAACAGAGGACACTATGGCCCCCTCTACTAAAGCTGACATTGCGGCTATTTTAGCAGAGATAAAAGGCTTCCGCCAGGCCATACATGAGGAAGTTCACAAAGCGTTAACTGGTATACAATCAGAGGTGGCCACTCTTGCAGGCCGAGTAGATGCTTTGGAACGGAAGCAGGAAGAAATAATAAGTTTTCAACAGATGTCGGAACGGAACAATATTCAAATGAACCGAGATTTCACGATATTGGCTGATAAACAGGAAGATCTGGACAACAGAGGACGCAGAAATAATCTCAGAATCCGAAATATCCCAGAAGCAGTAGAAGCTAATCTGCTAGAGGGATATCTTCTGCGCCTCTTTCGCTCACTTGCCCCCACAATATCTGATGAAATGCTCGCGTTAGATAGGGCCCATAGAGCCCTAAAACCTCGATCTCAGCTTAGTGATGCTCCAAGAGACGTGATCCTCCGGTTTCATTATTTTAAAACAAAAGACCAGGTCTATTTTCAAGCTCGTCGCGCTGTGGATATCTCCTTCGAGGGATCACAATTACTTATATTTCAAGATCTCTCTCCCATCACCTTGGCCAAACGCAGAGAAATGAAAGATATCACCAAAGTTCTCTGCGATCATAAGATCCGGTATAGATGGGGCTTTCCTTTTAGCTTGCAAGTGAAAGCTGAAGGTAAAATTCTTTCTGCACGCTCCACAGAGGAGGCCCTTCATTTACTTGCTCAATTACATCTGCCAATCCCCCAATTACAAACACAATCGGTCCTTCCACCTACTCAAACTGACTCTCTTCCTCAAAGGGCTCCTAGGAAGGAATGGCGAACAGTCGGGGCTGGACCCACCCCACAAATAGGGGCGCCCTGAATCTGTTAAGGTTTTAAGTATATAGATCTGTTCATTGTATATAAGGTCTTAATATGGTAAAATAGCGGTTTGGACCCATGATGACAAATATGACTAGAATACAACTTAATGCCCTGAATCTATACAGGATATACTCTGATGGATGTTTTCGTTAAAAATACTATGATAGAGAATATTTATTCTTTTTTTTTTTTTTTTTTTTTTTTGGCACTCACATATAATTGTACATAGGTATAAGGTAGACTAACACCACCATATCACAACAGATACTCACAAAGTAAAACCGAGAGGTTAAATTTCACACAATTTAAAGGGGCCCCGGGCTTTCTGGTCTTAAAGAAGCCCAGAGGTCCATGGCACAGTCTATAGTTAGAGGAAATATCTAATTCTAGGGATCACAGAGCACTAATTAGATACGAGGTAATATTGCACTCCTTGATAGGGCACTTATATGCAGTTTAATAGAGTACCTATATATAATTGTATGTAGGTATATATAAAAAAATTAAGGGTATTACAGCACAGTAGAATAACACTTAATAATAGAGAGGACCATTTTGAAAATCACAATTAAGGAGGTCCCCGGCTTCCTGGAGATCAGAAAAGCATGGAGGCCCACGTCAATATAGTTAGATATAGAATCTGGACTTTGGGATTTATTTTTATTTTTTTTTATATATATATATATTTTTTTTTCCACCTTTTCTCATAGAGCTATGAAACTACTTAGATATGTTTCAGAAATTTTTTGTATGTAGGTATCTTTCTTTTATAAGGCAGAAAAATTGAAAATGGTTTGAAAAAAATATTTTCCCTTTCTCAGGCATGCATGCATGTTAGAACAGAGGGGGGATATAGAAGATCCAATTTTCTTTTTTTTTTCTTTTTTTTTTTTCTCTCTCTCATAGAGCTATGAAATTACTCAGATATGTTTTAGAAATGTTTGATATGCAGGTATTTTTATCATGTAAGGTAGAAAAATTGAAAGCATTAAAATGTATCTATTTATTTATTTTTCTCTCCTCTTTCGCCTGCATACATGTTTATGACTCTTGTATGTACACTCATTTGTAAAGAAATAACTTAGTTGTTCAAACCTGTATGTAGGGATGTATATGTGTATATGCGTATAGTTATGTATGCATATATGGAGGTACTTATTTTTGTTTTCTTTACACCTTATAAATAGTATTGTTGACACCCGGGGCTTCGGCCCATTTTAGGCTGATTGTATAATATATATATCCGGCCCGTGGCTACTTTGCCACACACCCCCATATGGTCAGAATGACCACTCTCGGACACCCTAGGCCAACTGGCCATTTTTTCCCCTGGCTCCGACAAAGTGAGCGGGATTTATCCCAGCTCATATTCCTTTTTTTTTTTTTTCTCTCTTCTGTTTTTCTTTTCTCGCTCTTTTTTTTTTTTTCTCTTTTCCTTCATCTCTTCCCCTTTTTTTTCATCCCCTTCCGAGGCCGCAGTACAGGTGTATCATCTGAGAATTAACAACACCTTATGACTATTAAGCTCTTGACCTTCAATGTCAAAGGTCTGAACTCCCCTCAACGCCGTTCCACTCTTTTTGACACCCTACGATCTCTTAAAGCAGATATTATTTTTCTACAGGAGACACACTTTACAGGATCCAAACACCCTGAATTAAAATCAAAGAAATTTCCTGTAACATACCATGCATGTGATCCTTCCCGTAAAAAGAAAGGAGTGGCAATTTTATTTGCTCGACATCTTACTTTTAATCCCACAACTATTATACAAGATCCGGAAGGACGCTATCTTATTTTAGTGGGTGAATTAGATGGTATCTTATATACATTGGTTAATGTTTACGCCCCAAATACAGGCCAGCCCGTTTTCTTCCGCACCCTCAGTACTCTTCTCTCTCAACATAGACAAGGGAGAGTGGCTGTGGCAGGGGACTTTAATGCCATTCTGGATACAAAACTAGATAGGTCTAAACCTGTCCCGGCTTCCTTAACTAATATAGTTCGAGCAAACTCTGAGGCCTTGAAACTTTTCATATCACAACAACTTCTGTTTGATGCATGGCGGGTAAGAGAACCTACAGCTAAAGATTTTACCTTTTATTCGCCAGTACACGATATATATACTAGACTGGATATGGTGTTTCTAAGCACCGATCCAGCACAATTAATTCAGAATGTTAAGATATATCCTAGTACGTGGTCAGATCATTGCCCTTTTTCAGTAGATCTAGAATCTGCTTATCCGCGGAATCATTCTTTTACTTGGCGACTAGATGAGAGGCTACTTCTAAACCCTTCTATTCGCTCAGAAATAGAATTGGAAATCCGAAATTATTTCTTACTTAATGCTAGTCCCACTATTTCACCCCAATTATTATGGGATGCACATAAAGCCGTAATACGCGGGACTATGATTAGATCTGCAGCGTTTGCACGGAAAGCTAAAACTAAACGGATAATAGAATTGACATCAGAGGTAGCTCACCTTGAAGTCCTCCATAAGAAAACTGGTCTGGCTGAGGAATACCGTAAACTGGCAGCGGCCAGAGGCGAACTGGGCCTATTGCTTACTGCAAAAGCAGAAAATTCTCTTAAATGGCTAAACCAGACTTTTTATGAAAAAGGAGATAAGGCAGACAGAATATTGGCTAATAGACTACGTAACAAAGTATCACAAAACAATGTATTATTACTTAAAACCCGGAAGGGCGTACATATATATGATCCTGCCTCCATCACGGAAGAATTTAGAAGGTATTACACCCAACTGTATAATCTATCTAATACAATTAGAATTCCCCCCTCCGCGGAAACAATACAGAGTTTTTTATCCAAATGTAAACTTCCTAAAATTCCCCCTTCAGCTTTAACATCACTGAGTGCTAAAATAGATGCCCAAGAGATCTCTTCAGTGATCAAGAACCTTAAGTCCAATAAAGCCCCGGGCCCAGATGGATTTACGGCCAATTATTATAAAACTTTCAATACTATTCTATCACCATATTTAGCAGAAGTGTTTAATAGGGTGATGTCTGGCGGCGCCTTTTCTATAGAGTCGCTTGAAGCAAGAGTTATAGCTATTTTAAAAGAGGGAAAGGACCCAGCTAACTGTGCTAGCTATAGGCCCATCTCACTATTGAACTCTGATATAAAGATCTACGCTAAGATTCTCGCTAACCGCCTTAACCTTGTATTATCAGACTTGATCCATAATGATCAAGTAGGATTCGTTCCAGGAAGGCAGGCGAGGGATAATACCAGGAGGGTAATTAGCCTAATACAATCATTAAATAGCTCACATACCCCAGCTATTGTGCTTTCTCTCGATGCAGAGAAAGCATTTGACCGAATCAGTTGGCCCTTTATGCTTCAAACCTTACAGGCTTTTGGACTAGAGGGGAACTTTTTACGCGGTATTCAGGCTTTATATACTTCACCGTCAGCCAAAGTGTCAGTGAATGGGGTCCTATCCGATCTGCTGCCTATAACCAATGGAACTAGACAGGGGTGCCCTCTGTCACCCCTGATCTTTGCAATGGTTATTGAACCATTAGCAGCATCTATACGCCTTAACAAAGATATAAAGGGAGTAACCCTGGGCACTGACACATATAAGTTGTCTTTATACGCAGACGATGTTCTTTTTACCCTGACCTCACCACATACGTCTCTCCCCATGTTACTTCGGACATTAGATACCTACGGAACACTATCAGGATATAAGATAAACGTAACCAAAACGGAAGCACTAGCTCTAAATATTACCATACCAACTTTAAAGCTTTTGCAACTCAATTATAAATTTATTTGGCGTCCCCTTAAAATTAAATACTTAGGAGTATATATAACAAAACATTATAGTGCTATTTTCTCAGCAAATTTTGTTCCATTGCTCAAATCTATTAAACAAGATCTCCAGCGATGGCAGGGCTATATTATATCATGGTTGGGTAGAATAGCTGCTTTAAAGATGAACATTTTACCCCGATTGTTATATCTTTTTCAAACCCTTCCGGTACAGGTTCCCAAACAATCTCTGGTGCAAATACATAAATGGTTTGTACAGTTTGTCTGGAGACTTAAACCTCCCCGAATTGGTTTTGCGACCTTGCGGCGTCCAACCTCTAAAGGGGGAAATGGGTTCCCAGATATTAATTTATATTACTATGCCACACATCTCAGCCAAGCGATAGCATGGTTCGCAATATCTCACAAACCAAGATGGGTATCAATAGAGACGGAATTATCTCACGTTTCCTCGATATCTTCTATATTAGGCCTACCCCCATCAGACAGACCAGCAGACTCTAGATCCCACCCGGTTATAGCTATTACATGCACAATCTGGGACTATTGTAAAACCCATTTCAATACTACCTCATACCCCTCACCTATTACGCCATTATGGGAAAATATAGCTTTCATACCAGGCCTTAATAGTAGACGGTTTACAGTCTGGGTGAGAAGTGGAGTAAGAGTGGTTTCGGACCTTCTTGACTCAGGTAGATGCGCCTCATTGGATACCCTACGTAATAAGTACGATATGCCCTCAGTAAATAGCTTTACATATATTCAAATACGTCACTATATTAATTCTTTACCTACTGCCATGCTCATAAGACCGCTGACACTAGTTGAATCACTCAGCTTACGTCATCCTTTACGTAAAGGGATTATTTCAGATTTATATACATATTTACTTCTTATCAAACTCCCAAATACAATGAAACATGAACAACAGTGGACAAGAGACTTAGGAGATCCACCCACTGAGGAATCCTGGTCAATCATACATGAGAGGGTCTCTAAAGCGTCTATATCGGTGGCAATCAAAGAAAATGCCTACAAAATATACTATAGATGGTACTTAGTCCCGACTCGCCTAAGTAAAATGTATAGAACAGCTTCAGACAGATGCTGGAGAGGATGTGGGGAAACGGGATCATATTTGCATATATGGTGGACATGTCCAAAGATTGCTGAGTTTTGGGATGAGGTAGCTCAGCTATTATCCCAGGTTCTTTCGACACAAATTACTAAAACACCATGGTCTTTTCTCCTGGGCTGCCCTATAGAGAGCCTTACTAAATCTTCAGACAAACTGTGTGTACATATCCTGAATGCAGCGAGATGTCTCGTTGCCAAGCATTGGAAATGTCTGGACTCTCCCCCACTCCAACAAATGTTAAACAAGATCTGGTATGTGGCGGCTATGGAGAAAATATCAGCTTATTTACAAGGTACTCCCCAGAAATTTATCGCCACATGGAATGCTTGGTTCCTATATAATGCATTGACTTTAGGCAGGCCTATAACATCGGGGTGGTCAGACATGATGACATAGTCAAGCAGATTATCTCTGTTACAATACAGTGATGACTCATAGGTTGATATTTTACACCTGTACCCGGCCTCTTCCCATTCCCCCCTCCTTTTTTTTTTTTTTTCTCTTTTCTTTTCTTTTCCTCTATCCTCTCTCTTCCTCTTTTCCTTTTCTCCCTATTTGGGACAATAATGTTTGATACTCTAGAAGATGGAATGAGCTGGCTTTAAATATTAATCAAGGCACTCTATTTGATGATGGGCCTGCTATACTTAATAGAAAATGTATGCACTTTTTTGAGGGTAAATCTCCATGTAATATTTTTGTTTCTTATTCTTTTTTATTATTTATTTGCCCTTATGTGATAAAGAATGAATATTGTATATTGATACACAAGAATGTGAAAATGTCTGTTTTTTGTATATGAAGAAAATTTATAAATAAACCTCTTAAAAAAAAAATAAAAAAAAAATAAAGTCGTTAATTATCCATTTGTGGGTAGACCATTTCAAAATGGAGTCTCTACGGTCAGTGCTGTGAAGCCTGGACCAGGGAGAATTTTTGGCGTTCATGGATGTCCAGGACGCGTACCTTCATGTTCCTGTTCACCCAGGACATCAGGTTCTATTGAGATAGGAGACCATGCACTTGCAATTCCAGGCGTTGCACTTCGGCCTGGCCACAGCGCCAAGGGTATTCACCAAGATAATGTCTGTAATGGCGGCTGTGCTTCGACTGAGGGGAAACACTGTGATCCCATATTTGGACGACCTGCTGTTCAGAGCGGAGTCAGCAGACATGTTGAAGAGTCACTTGGCAAAAGCCATTGGGTTTTTGGCAGGCTCACGGCTGGTTTTTAAACTTACAAAAGTCTCAGTTGGTGCCGTCACAGAGACTCCAATTCTTGGGGGTCTTTCGGGTTACCCATCTACATCGGGTATTTTTACCGGAGGCAAAGGCCAGGGATCTGGTTGCCTTAGTCCAGGAGATTCTCAGCTCTCTGAGCACATCAGTATGGAGGTGCCTCAAGCTGCTGGGGAAGATGGGGGCGTCTTTCGAGACGCGGCAGTTTGCCAGGTTCCACTCTCGGGTGTTCCAGTGGAATATTTTGAAGGCTTGGTCAGGAATCACACAGACCATGAAATCCGAACAGATAGTGCTGTCTTCGGAAACTCGAGCCTCCCTGAAATGGTGGACAGACGTGGACTCCCTTCAGTGGGGGTCGGTCACTGCAGTCCTGGAGCTGGCTGGTAGTCACTACCGACGCCAGTCTCAGGGGCTGGGGGGGGCAGTAGTCTTGGACCTGCGTCTGCAGAGTTTGTGGACTCCATAGGAATCTGCCTTACCGATCAATATCTTGGAACTGAGAGCTGTGTGGAAAGTGTTTTCTCTAGCGGGAGACAGGTTGCAGAGGCTCCCTTTAAGGATTCAGACCGACACGCCACAGCTGTGGCGTATCTGAACCACCAGGGAGGCACACGCAGCAAGCTGGCTATGTGGGAGGTGCCCCGAATCTTCTTGTGGGCGGAACAGAATGTTCCAGCATTATCAACAATATTCATACCAGGAGTGGAGAATATAGAGGCCGACTTCCTGAGCAGGAAGGAGCTGATGAAAGGGAAATGGAGCCTGAACCCACAAGTATTCCACCAGATTACATGGAGGTGGGGAACCTTGGAGGGGGACCTGATGGCATCCAGATTCATCCATCAGGTACCCAGGTTTTATGCCAGGATGAGGGATCCACTGGCAGAAGCAGTGGATGCCATGTCTATCCCCGGGGAGGGGAATTCTCTTTATGTTTTTCCACCAGTTCCAATGCTGGCAAGAGTGTTGAAAAAGATACAGGCCCTGACAATTCCAGTAATTTTAGTGGCCCCAGATTGGCCAAGGAGGTCCTAGTACTCGAGGCTTCAGAGATTCTCTGTGGACTCATGGCGTCTACCTCTGAGGTCAGACCGTCTAAGACAAGGACTGTTTAACTATCTGGATTCAGCTTGATTAATTTTGATGGCCTGACTGTTGAAACCACCATTTTGAGGAATATAGGATTCTCAGAGGTGGTGGTTAACACGATGATTAAAGCCAGTTAGTCTTCTGTAAATTATTATAGGGTCTGGAAGACCTATATTCAATGGTGTGAAAGATAGAAATCACACACATCCCGATTTAAAATGGCTAAAATTGTTGGAGTTTTTTTTACAGAATGGACTCTCCTCTGGGATAAGCTTTAGTAACTCAAAGTTCATATCTCGGCCTTGTCAATTTCCTTCCAAAGAAGGGTTGCATTAATACTGGAAGTCAGACCTTCCTGCAGGGGGTTTCTCTATTGAAACCTCCCTACAAGCAACCAGTAGCGCCAGGGGAATTATCTCTGGTTCTGGAGTACCTTAAAAAGGCGCCTTTTGAGCCGTTAAGGTTGGCTGACCTTAGTTTCCTTACAGGGAAGCTGGTATTTTGTTGGCGGTGGCGTCAGCAAAAAGAGTATTGGAGTTGGGAGCTTTGTTCTACAGGTCTCCCTCCCTTATATGTCATGATGATAGGGCTGTCTTTCGGACAGTACTCCAAGATTTTTACCAAAAGTAGTCTCTGCTTGTCATCTAAATCAGGAGATGGTTCTGCCTGTGTTTCAACCCCCAGAGGGTTCTAGGAAAAGGGACAAATTGAGGAATTTGGATGTTGTGCGCGTCTTGCGCGTTTAGGTGGACAGAGTTAAGAGTGTCAGAAAGACTGATACTTTACTGGTTTTGTATGACATACACAAAATTGGTTGGCCTGCTTCTAAGCAGACCATTGATAGGTGGTTGCGCTCTGTTATTGCTTTCGCATATACTAAAGTTGGTAGGCCTGTACCGGCCAGGATTAATGCGCATACCACCAGGTCGGTTACCACCTCTTGGGCGGTTCGACTTGGGGCAACAGCTGAGCAGGTTTGCAGGGCTGCCATTTGGTCATCTGTTCATACTTTTGCCAAATTCAATAGGTTCCATGAGTTCGCGTCGGTGGACGCATCATTCGGGCGAGCAGTGATGAGAACTGCAGACCTGAGCGTACCCACCCAAAAGGACCGGCTCTGGAACGTCCCAATGTGAAGCTGTGTCACCAGGACCATTGAAAGAGAAAGAGGGATTTTTGTAAGAACTTACTGTTCGAATCCCTTTCTCTGATATGGTCCTGGTGACACAGCGATCCCTCCCTTACGCTCAGTAAGTATGCCAGTGTTCATGATGTTTCATGTTATAATTGGTTGAAAAGTTAAATTTAAAATTGTGCATATAATATGTGCAGGCGTTGTACTGAGTTAATGTATTCAAGTGGCTTTGAAAGATTGAACTGAGGAATCTGGGATGCAGTAGGGGAGGAGCCTACCCTCCAAAAGCTTTAGGATAGGTGCCTGGCTCCTGCGGACCCTCCTACATCCCAATGTGAAGCTGTGTCACCAGGACCATATCAGAGAAAGGGATTCGAACAGTAAGTTCTTACAAAAATCCCTCTTTCCTGTCTGCATTGTTGGTACATTTGATGGGTATCGGTCATTGGGTCGACCAATCAAAGGTCAACATGCATTGGGTCAACCACTGGAGGTTGACATGGATGGTATGTCGACACAATCATAAGGTCAACAATGGCTAGTTCGACATGGGTTTTTCACCTTTTTTTTGTCAACATGGCTACCGTATAGGTGCACCGCGTCTCCTTGTATGACTCCCTGCCACCTGAAAATAACTGTCGGCTCCCAAAAAAAGTGAAAAACCCATGTCAAGCTTTTGACTGTCAACATAATGTTTGTGTCGAACTTCCAGCCATGTTGACCTTAGGCATGTCGACCTATTTCAAGTGTCGACCTAAGTAAAGTGTGTCGACCCAAGGACCGTATACCCATTTGATTGTGATGTCCTGATCCAAGCTTGTAACGGTTGTGTTCCGCAGCGGGTGTTTTCTTTGACGGAGAAGGCATTGCTTGGGCATTCCATCCAGTTTGTCTGGCAGAAGACGTTGGGGAATTACATTGTGGTCACGGGGTAAGCCAGTCATTGTCATTCTGTGTTTCCTAATTTTTACTCCACCCAATTGTCTATGATGAGGATAGACGCAAAAAGCGTTGGACCTCCAGGATTGATGGAGAATAACTGCTCAGGATTACGCTACCACTGGTATTATTATCAATAGAAATACTATGCAAAAATCCATATAATCCTAATTGTGTGTTGGGTAAGTGCATCTTGTGCATATACAGTGCTCTCCTATGGAGGGGAATGGAACTTAACTGTGGTAACATGTGTCTTTGACGGAACAAGAGGCGCTGCAGCCCATGGCAAGTTATAATGCTAATGTGCAATGTGTCATGGGTTATGGTATATTAGATATACAGGGGGAAATTTACTAAAGGAAATTTGTAAAAAATAGGTGTATTTGTATCCAGAAATACACTTATTTTTGACATTTACTATCCCGAAAATACGGCCATTCGTATTCGTATTGTCTAGGTCTACGGTCTAGGTCTACGGTCATATGGTCGACAGTTCGACAGTTCAAAGGTTGACAGGTACAAAGGTCGACAGGGTCCAAAGGTTGACCATAGTTTTTCATGTTTTTTTGTGTCTAGGTCGACATGGACACTGTCTAAGTGTTCCGGGTCCCCTCGCATGCCAAGCGCATGCTATTATATTCTTCCTCCACAATGTAGTGGATGGTAGGGTATGCAATACCACCTGTCGGCTCACGTCGGCTCAAAACATTGTTAAACAATGCATGTCAACCTTTTTCGTGTTGACCTTTTGGCTGTAGAATTATTGACCCTGTCGACCTATTGACTGTCAACCTTTGGACACTTTCAACCTTTGGACCCTGTCGACCTTTTCTCTGTCGGCCAATGGTGGTCGATCTTATGACTGTTAACCTAGAGTCAATTCATCATGAGTCCGGATACCGTCTCATTTTGTACCTTGATTTTTATTTTCATGTCTTTTTCCATTTTGCTAATGTACATTAAGGATGTATCTGCAACACTTTGACATCAATGCCTGCATACTGTAATCTCGCATAAACATAGGATATAAAAAAAAGTATTTTTGTGTTATTCTAGAACCAATGGAACACACTTCAAAAACTAAACTATCATGAAAACAATTCATATAATATATAACCAAACAGAAAAACAGTATTTTTTTTATTTGCTCCTTACTGAATAAGGTCCTACATGAAGGTGGAACCTATTTATCTGAAACCAGGAACTATCCCTACAGAATTCCACACATACTGTACTGTATGTCGATCATAGGCTTTAAAAGAGCATTATAGCTAAGTCTGATGTATATCCTATTTCCGCTGTAATAAAGCTAGAATTAGTTTTATTGGTAAAGTTTTTCTTTATTACCAAAGCTACATACTGTCATTATTTATTTCACTAGAAATTTCACAAACCCAGTATTTCACCCTGATTTTTGAATTGTATCATCCTTGTGATTTCTTTTTTCTTGTTCTTTGTAAAATAAAAGTATGACAATTTCTGGATTTTGTTAGTTTTGCCCCCGCTGTACGTCAGGCTGCAGCTGGTGAGTGCTTCGCATCGCTGGCTGCATTTGATGCTATAAAAGGGAAGGTTCAGGGAAGGGAAGCATTTTTTGTTATTGTCCCCAAAAAATCATATTGGCTGATGCTTGCTGGAGAGCACTGGTAATAAAGTATCAAGTATGAGTCATGGTTTATGTAGATCTTTTTATCTTTAGAAATATTTTTGATAATAGAGCATTGCATTGCACTGTGGGCCTGATTCAGATTTGTATGGAAGTGGGTAGATCTGACTGCTGCGCGAGGCTCTTCTGCAGACACAGGGCACCTGCACTCAACAGGAGCAGTCATCAATGACTCTTTACACAAATGCTTTGTGGGGTTTTCAGGTAGAATATGCCCCACTTCATCCTGTCACCGCTGGCGCATCAGAACACTGCCGTTATCTTCCCAAAAAAAAACGTGTAATGCACCACAGGACCTGAACATTTCATTATCTTTAATCATCTGCACACTTCATCCATAATTTAATCAATAATGATATATTCTATTATGATTATATATATATATATATATTTTTTTTTTTTATTCGTTACCATCATTTTCTCCAGAGCGGATCACACAGTGAAAATCTATGATCGTCATGGCCAAAAGAAAAATGAAATCAATTTACCAGGGTGAGTGCATCTAAAGTGAATGTGAAATAATGCTGCTTTCAGACCGCATAACTGGCTTTGACCCTGTATTTGAAAATGTTTCCAAAAACGGGTCTGCCAGTTAAAACCCCTTTCACACTGCATCTCTTAAACGGTATATTACCGTTTAAATGCCGTTTTTTTTTTACATTCCTGGCAGACCCGTTGTTGAAAAGTTTTCAAATACTGTGTCCAAGCCAGTGGTCTAAGCACGGTTCCCCCTGGACTACCCATTGGCCGATACACCCCATATACCTGCTTCCTGGGCCGGGGGGTGCTTGCGCTGACACTGTCGGGTGGGAGGGAGCCAAAATACCGGGTCTGAAACGGGTAGGACCCTCCATTTTAACAGTTTAGCAACCGTTTACGGCTTTTTAAAAACAGTAAATCAGTTCTGCACCTTTTAGAGCGCACATATAACCATTTTGAAATGGTTAAAAAACGGCAAAATACCAGTTAAAAAGTGCGGTCTGAAAGGGGAATAAGTGAATGCTGCATTGTATGTGATCTGTGTGTGTGTGTGTGTGTGTGTACAATTGTTCAGTTTTGGGTTGTAACACTGTAATGGGTGTGGCTCATTTGGTCTACAACAACTAGGTTGACATGGGTTAGTTCGACACAAGCATTTGGTCGACATGGGCAAGGTCGACAGTCAAAAGGTCAACATTGAGTTTTTCCCTGTTTTTGTGACCCGAATGTCGACACTGTAGACATGGACACAGTTTGAAGTGCACCACATCCCCTCACATCGCTCGCTGCGCTCGCCATACTTCGTGCTCGGTGTCTCGCTGCACTCGGCACACTATTTTATTTTCCCACCACGCCCTAGTGGATGGTAGGGCACAAAATACCGCCTGTCGGCTCATGATGGCTCAAAAAACAGTGAAAAACCCCATTTCGACCTTTTGACTGTCGACCTCTCCCATGTCGACCTAATTCTTGTGTCGACCTAATGACCTGCCGACCTAGACCCATGTCAACCTTGCTGCATTTTGACCTAGTGGTGTCGACCCAATGCTTGTCGACCTAGTGTTGTTGACCCAATGACCATATTCCCCTGTAATCCCCTGTTATTTCCTCTCTGCTTAGGACGTGTCTCTCTATGGATTGGGACAAAGATGGCAACGCTCTGGCTATTGTTGCCGAAAAGTCGAGTTCCATCTACATGTGGGACCCTAATACACATAAAACCAGCCAGTTAGACAGCGGCATGAGGTACGAGCCATCTCCTAACTGAAATATGCTTGCTGTAGTGTTTAACATGGGTACCACATCTTCTATTATTGCATACCCAGTAACTGCAATAAGTCATTGTGTTCATCACCTCAGACTGCGATTCATTATGTGATGCTAACACAGACATGAATTCACGGCTAATAAAAGATTTGCACGCGCGTCTGCTTTTTAGCAACAAATACCCCTTATGTTCTAGAACCTTTGCAAGTATATGGAAGAACTAGGGGCCTGATTCAAAGATGGATGAAGTGATAGCCTAGCGCAGCGGGAGGCAGCTGTAGGACAAATACGTCTCTGCATGAACAGCATATCCGAGTTTTGTATCAGATACACATCCTTGGACCATTAGTCGATGTTTGCAGCCCTTGGCCATCTGAGCTCAGCCGGGGCCAGGAAGTTTGTGTCCATAGACCAAGACCCTGGAACCTACTAAACCGTGACACGCCCCCCATTTCGTAGATTGGACCCTGTTGCTGCCCCCGCACCGCCCCCCAAACACTGCAGAATGTAAATCATGCTGTGACTGAGGGGGGACTGCGAACGTTCTCGCAGAAGGAGACCGGAGCTTGTGCAGTACAGATCCAGCCCATGAACCCAAACTATGGGGTTTGCTTACATCTGTGATTGTTGCCCTATATCAATATATTAACCCTTGGCTAGGCAGAATAGAACAGAACCAATGAGTCCCTGCTGGAGACAAGGATAGTGCAGGGTGAGAACCAAGAGGGTGGAGAGCCCTGACTGTATGCACTTAAGGTCCTGGGCTTAGCTGCGTGGAGGGATATGGCTTACTCGAGGAGTAATCTCTCTATAGAAGCAGAGAGTCAGTTTAGGCAGAACATGCAGTCTGTGTGCTATTATTATTATGACCATTCATTTATATGGTGCCACAAGGGTTCCGCAGTGCCTAACAAAGTACATAAACACATTAGCACACAAGAAAACAGGGAATTACAACACATGACAAACCAAAACAAGTACATGGTATATAGACATTGCTGCAGTAGTCATAACAGTAACATAAGCAGCATTGTGGCCGAAACCCATGGTTAGGTGCCATTGAAGGCCCATAAACATTTAAATGTGGACATAAGGTGGCTGGTGCTGAGATGAATGGGAACCTGATGGCAGAGCATGTATTGCATGCATTCATATTGCCCATGTTCCGGATCTGTGCACACACAAGTTTGGGACAATGCAGAATTGGACGCATTTTACAGAGGAGTGATTGGCCAGCACAAAGGGAAGGTTCGGTGGGGGCGTGGTGTCACAGCTGTGGGCTATGGAAGTGTATACTTGTGTTGGTGTAAGTGTACACTGATGATGAGGATGATGGCTAGAGCTTTGGGTCATGGTGGAGCTGCTACACAAGATGTATATTGGTGTATACAGTATATACTCCTTTTTCTGGCTTGGGCAATATGTGAGAACATACGGCCAAGTTCCTTCTTTATGATTATTAGGCTCTAGATGTTTAGAACCATGGAAAATGTTCCCTTCTCTCATTAAAGAAGGAAGCTTAAGTGTCAATGAATCCTATTTCTTTTCAAGTCAACCATCACCTTCCGGCTACATTTATTTGTAGTTCAAAGACCATGTATTATTACTTTTTCATCAAATGTTCCATTAATAACAAGACATTTTACATGCTAGAGATCAAATGTCTTTCCTGCTGTGGTCCAAGGCCGGCTCGTTACTGGCTGTGGGGACATCCAAGGGGAACCTACTGATTTACAATCTTCAGACCTCACGGAAGGTGCCTGTCCTTGGTAAGCTCTTTCTGCACATAGTTGCATATGAACTTCAGTGTATTGTAATAAATAATTCATGTAACCGATCAAAATAGACTAAAGTGGCAATATATTAATCCATACATTTTTAAATAATATAATTTAATTTCCTCTAACTGCCCACCACATACTAAATAGACATTTGGGGGGTATTCAATGCTCGACGATATTTCCAATTGTTGGAAATATTGTCAGTTTTCAAAAAGTATAGCTCGAATTCGTATTCAACCTATTCAATGTCCGTTCTGATCTTCCGACTTTCAAAACGTCTTTTCGGTCAGAAACGGCCTCTATTCCACAATTTAGTGTCCGTTTCAGACAATGCAGATCTGACTTTTAAACAAGTCAGATCTGCAGCGGCAAGTCCTGGCTGAAAACAACAGGGATTGAATAGGTGTTGTTTAATTTTTACGCCTATAGGAAATATTGGGTGAGATTTAATAGGATGAGAGATTCAGAGAGTGAGAGATTTGGTGAGAAATCTCCAGGTTTTTTTAAAGTGGCAATCATTTACACTTCAAAATCAAACTGGTTTTGCAGTGTAAATGATTGCCGCTTTAAAAAAACTGGAGATTTCTTACCAAATCTCTCACTTTTTGAATCTCTCATCCTATTAAATCTCACCCTATGTCCAGCATTGAGTACCCCCAATTGTGTTCATGACTCCACAAAATAGTTTTGATTAGTTGCTATAATTCATATCTAGTACCAAGGAACCGTACTCAGGGCAAAGCTGTCCACCCTACTATAATTCTCTGGGGGGGAATGTCAAGGTCAAACGTTAATAGGTCGACACCAATAGGTTGACATGGCAATGGTAGATACATAAAAAATTTGTTGTTTTTCAGGATTTTCTTTCGCTCATTTTTTGGGATTTTTTTGACACACAAAAAAAGTACCTTTTGTTTGTGTTGACCTTTGTCAATGTCGACCATCTGCTGTTGACCTAGACATTGTCTGCGAGCTATACCACACCCATTGTAAAGTATCCCTAGAACATTTTGGTGGAGACTCATTTTATGGCTGGTAACATCGCCAAGTTTCCTTTAGATGTGCGCATGGAATGTTTGGCTACCGTAGCACATGGCGATGTGCGCAGTTACACTCCGCAGAAGCACGCTACGTAATGCTCAATGTAGTCTGTATACTATAGTAGGGTAGAACATAGTAAGTACAGTGGTGTTAATAGTCACTGGTTTCTCTCCTCATTCTGAAGAAGAGCCCTAATAAAATGTGTTACTAATGCTGGGTACACACCTGGCCAATCCCCTGACCTCTCTGATGATTGGTACGTGCACACTTATAAATCATCTGTCTGATGTCTCATGACTGATGTCACCACTGGGCGGGGGTTTAAATGTGCCTGCCAAGTTGTGATGTCAGCCACAAGTGGCCGCTGCAGCAAATGTATGCACAGCCTGATTGGCTGTGCTGCAGGGCTGATGTGATATGTCTGTAAACAATATTGTTTACAGTCATATCGAGGGTACACGCCCGCCAATCGGCTCGGGGTATATTGGTGAACAGTCGCTATAGATCATCTAGTGTGTACTCTGTTTATGGACCTTATTCTGGTCCACACACAATTCTGCGAGTTTCACAGCGTTGCATGTGGACCAAACAATGCCGCTCGCACAGGCCGATACCTGCATGGCTGCAAATGTATTCTTTGCATAATCATCCATTTGCAGTCGGAGAGAAATCAATTGATGGTCGCCGATCTTAGAATGATTTCTCCAGTGCTCGCAGATCAGAGACACCTCTATGGTGTCTCTGATCTGCATGCGCCCTGTGTGGGAGGCAGGTGGGCCGCTGACGTCACCCACGTCAACGGCCGATTACCATGGGAGAGGGCTGTGCCCCAGGACCCCCCGGCCGTACTGCTAGTTAGGAGTGGGATGGGAACATGTAGTTCGCTGTGCCCACTCACACCCTTCGTCTGCATATGCGCAGACACACAACATCGCTCCCCTGTGCAAACGCGTCTCTTGACACTAGTCCAAGCATCAGGATTAATCCCAAATTGCTGCATTACATATAAAGAGAAATCTCTGCAGATACAATGAAGCACAACTGTCGGAACCTGACCGGGCAGCTACACATGGGAACTCACAGAGGCTGATTCTGCTTGTGGCTTATGGATGTGTGAGCGGAATCAGCCTGCTGTAACTGACAGCCGCGCACAACTGTCGGAACCTGACCGGGCAGCTACACATGGGAACTCACAGAGGCTGATTCTGCTTGTGGCTTATGGATGTGTGAGCGGAATCAGTCTGCTGTAACTGACAGCCACGCACAACTGCCAGAACCTGACCGGGCAGCTACACATGGGAACTCACAGAGGCTGATTCTGCTTGTGGCTTATGGATGTGTGAGCGGAATCAGTCTGCTGTAACTGACAGCCACGCACAACTGCCAGAACCTGACCGGGCAGCTACACATGGGAACTCACAGAGGCTGATTCTGCTTGTGGCTTATGGATGTGTGAGCGGAATCAGTCTGCTGTAACTGACAGCCACGCACAACTGTCGGAACCTGACCGGGCAGCTACACATGGGAACTCACAGAGGCTGATTCGGCTTGTGGCTTATGGATGTGTGAGCGGAATCAGTCTGCTGTAACTGACAGCCACGCACAACTGCTAGAACCTGACCGGGCAGCTACACATGGGAACTCACAGAGGCTGATTCTGCTTGTGGCTTATGGATGTGTGAGCGGAATCAGTCTGCTGTAACTGACAGCCGCGCACAACTGTGGGAACCTGACCGGGCAGCTACACATGGGAACTCACAGAGGCTGATTCTGCTTGTGGCTTATGGATGTGTGAGCGGAATCCGTCTGCTGTAACTGACAGCCACGCACAACTGCCAGAACCTGACCGGGCAGCTACACATGGGAACTCACAGAGGCTGATTCTGCTTGTGGCTTATGGATGTGTGAGCGGAATCAGTCTGCTGTAACTGACAGCCACGCACAACTGTCGGAACCTGACCGGGCAGCTACACATGGGAACTCACAGAGGCTGATTCGGCTTGTGGCTTATGGATGTGTGAGCGGAATCAGTCTGCTGTAACTGACAGCCACGCACAACTGTCGGAACCTGACCGGGCAGCTACACATGGGAACTCACAGAGGATGATTCTGCTTGTGGCTTATGGATGTGTGAGCGGAATCAGCCTGCTGTAACTGACAGCCACGCACAACTGTCGGAACCTGACCGGGCAGCTACACATGGGAACTCACAGAGGCTGATTCTGCTTGTGGCTTATGGATGTGTGAGCGGAATCAGTCTGCTGTAACTGACAGCCACGCACAACTGCCGGAACCTGACCGGGCAGCTACACATGGGAACTCACAGAGGCTGATTCTGCTTGTGGCTTATGGATGTGTGAGCGGAATCAGTCTGCTGTAACTGACAGCCACGCACAACTGTCGGAACCTGACCGGGCAGCTACACATGGGAACTCACAGAGGCTGATTCGGCTTGTGGCTTATGGATGTGTGAGCGGAATCAGTCTGCTGTAACTGACAGCCACGCACAACTGCCAGAACCTGACCGGGCAGCTACACATGGGAACTCACAGAGGCTGATTCTGCTTGTGGCTTATGGATGTGTGAGCGGAATCAGTCTGCTGTAACTGACAGCCACGCACAACTGTGGGAACCTGACCGGGCAGCTACACATGGGAACTCACAGAGGCTGATTCGGCTTGTGGCTTATGGATGTGTGAGCGGAATCAGTCTGCTGTAACTGACAGCCACGCACAACTGCCAGAACCTGACCGGGCAGCTACACATGGGAACTCACAGAGGCTGATTCTGCTTGTGGCTTATGGATGTGTGAGCGGAATCAGTCTGCTGTAACTGACAGCCGCGCACAACTGTGGGAACCTGACCGGGCAGCTACACATGGGAACTCACAGAGGCTGATTCTGCTTGTGGCTTATGGATGTGTGAGCGGAATCAGTCTGCTGTAACTGACAGCCACGCACAACTGCCAGAACCTGACCGGGCAGCTACACATGGGAACTCACAGAGGCTGATTCTGCTTGTGGCTTATGGATGTGTGAGCGGAATCAGTCTGCTGTAACTGACAGCCACGCACAACTGTCGGAACCTGACCGGGCAGCTACACATGGGAACTCACAGAGGCTGATTCGGCTTGTGGCTTATGGATGTGTGAGCGGAATCAGTCTGCTGTAACTGACAGCCACGCACAACTGTCGGAACCTGACCGGGCAGCTACACATGGGAACTCACAGAGGATGATTCTGCTTGTGGCTTATGGATGTGTGAGCGGAATCAGTCTGCTGTAACTGACAGCCACACACAACTGTCGGAACCTGACCGGGCAGCTACACATGGGAACTCACAGAGGCTGATTCTGCTTGTGGCTTATGGATGTGTGAGCGGAATCAGCCTGCTGTAACTGACAGCCACGCACAACTGTCGGAACCTGACCGGGCAGCTACACATGGGAACTCACAGAGGCTGATTCTGCTTGTGGCTTATGGATGTGTGAGCGGAATCAGTCTGCTGTAACTGACAGCCACGCACAACTGTCGGAACCTGATCAGGCAGCTACACATGGGAACTCAGAGGCTGATTCTGCTTGTGGCTTATGGATGTGTGAGCGGAATCAGTCTGCTGTAACTGACAGCCACGCACAACTGTCGGAACCTGACCGGGCAGCTACACATGGGAACTCACAGAGGCTGATTCTGCTTGTGGCTTATGAATGTGTGAGCGGAATCAGCCTGCTGTAACTGACAGCCACGCACAACTGTCGGAACCTGACCGGGCAGCTACACATGGGAACTCACAGAGGCTGATTCTGCTTGTGGCTTACGGATGTGTGAGCGGAATCAGCCTGCTGTAACTGACAGCCACGCACAACTGTCGGAACCTGACCGGGCAGCTACACATGGGAACTCACAGAGGCTGATTCTGCTTGTGGCTTATGGATGTGTGAGCGGAATCAGCCTGCTGTAACTGACAGCCACGCACAACTGTCGGAACCTGACCGGGCAGCTACACATGGGAACTCACAGAGGCTGATTCTGCTTGTGGCTTACGGATGTGTGAGCGGAATCAGTCTGCTGTAACTGACAGCCACGCACAACTGTCGGAACCTGACCGGTCAGCTACACATGGGAACTCACAGAGGCTGATTCTGCTTGTGGCTTATGGATGTGTGAGCGGAATCAGTCTGCTGTAACTGACAGCCACGCACAACTGTCGGAACCTGACCGGGCAGCTACACATGGGAACTCACAGAGGCTGATTCTGCTTGTGGCTTATGGATGTGTGAGCGGAATCAGTCTGCTGTAACTGACAGCCACACACAACTGTCGGAACCTGACCGGTCAGCTACACATGGGAACTCACAGAGGCTTATTCTGCTTGTGGCTTATGGATGTGTGAGCGGAATCAGTCTGCTGTAACTGACAGCCACGCACAACTGTCAGAACCTGACCGGGCACCTACACATGGGAACTCACAGAGGCTGATTCCGCTTGTGGCTTATGGATGTGTGAGCGGAATTAGTCTGCTGTAACTGACAGCCACGCACAACTGTCGGAACCTGACCGGGCAGCTACACATGGGAACTCACAGAGGCTGATTCTGCTTGTGGCTTACGGATGTGTGAGCGGAATCAGTCTGCTGTAACTGACAGCCACACACAACTGTCGGAACCTGACCGGTCAGCTACACATGGAAACTCACAGAGGCTTATTCTGCTTGTAGCTTATGGATGTGTGAGCGGAATCAGTCTGCTGTAACTGACAGCCACGCACAACTGTCAGAACCTGACCGGGCACCTACACATGGGAACTCACAGAGGCTGATTCCGCTTGTGGCTTATGGATGTGTGAGCGGAATTAGTCTGCTGTAACTGACAGCCACGCACAACTGTCGGAACCTGACCGGGCAGCTACACATGGGAACTCACAGAGGCTGATTCTGCTTGTGGCTTACGGATGTGTGAGCGGAATCAGTCTGCTGTAACTGACAGCCACACACAACTGTCGGAACCTGACCGGTCAGCTACACATGGAAACTCACAGAGGCTTATTCTGCTTGTGGCTTATGGATGTGTGAGCGGAATCAGTCTGCTGTAACTGACAGCCACGCACAACTGTCGGAACCTGACCGGGCAGCTACACATGGGAACTCACAGAGGCTGATTCTGCTTGTGGCTTATGGATGTGTGAGCGGAATCAGTCTGCTGTAACTGACAGCCACGCACAACTGTCGGAACCTGACCGGGCAGCTACACATGGGAACTCACAGAGGCTGATTCTGCTTGTGGCTTATGGATGTGTGAGCGGAATCAGTCTGCTGTAACTGACAGCCACGCACAACTGTCGGAACCTGACCGGGCAGCTACACATGGGAACTCACAGAGGCTGATTCTGCTTGTGGCTTATGGATGTGTGAGCGGAATCAGTCTGCTGTAACTGACAGCCACGCACAACTGTCGGAACCTGACCGGGCAGCTACACATGGGAACTCACAGAGGCTGATTCTGCTTGTGGCTTACGGATGTGTGAGCGGAATCAGTCTGCTGTAACTGACAGCCACGCACAACTGTCGGAACCTGACCGGTCAGCTACACATGGGAACTCACAGAGGCTGATTCTGCTTGTGGCTTATGGATGTGTGAGCGGAATCAGCCTTCTGTAACTGACAGCCACGCACAACTGTCGGAACCTGACCGGGCAGCTACACATGGGAACTCACAGAGGCTGACTCTGCTTGTGGCTTATGGATGTGTGAGCGGAATCAGCCTGCTGTAACTGACAGCCACGCACAACTGTCGGAACCTGACCGGGCAGCTACACATGGGAACTCACAGAGGCTGATTCTGCTTGTGGCTTATGGATGTGTGAGCGGAATCAGTCTGCTGTAACTGACAGCCACGCACAACTGCCAGAACCTGACCGGGCAGCTACACATGGGAACTCACAGAGGCTGATTCTGCTTGTGGCTTATGGATGTGTGAGCGGAATCAGTCTGCTGTAACTGACAGCCACGCACAACTGTCGGAACCTGACCGGGCAGCTACACATGGGAACTCACAGAGGCTGATTCGGCTTGTGGCTTATGGATGTGTGAGCGGAATCAGTCTGCTGTAACTGACAGCCACGCACAACTGTCGGAACCTGACCGGGCAGCTACACATGGGAACTCACAGAGGCTGATTCGGCTTGTGGCTTATGGATGTGTGAGCGGAATCAGTCTGCTGTAACTGACAGCCACGCACAACTGTCGGAACCTGACCGGGCAGCTACACATGGGAACTCACAGAGGATGATTCTGCTTGTGGCTTATGGATGTGTGAGCGGAATCAGTCTGCTGTAACTGACAGCCACGCACAACTGTCGGAACCTGACCGGGCAGCTACACATGGGAACTCACAGAGGCTGATTCTGCTTGTGGCTTATGGATGTGTGAGCGGAATCAGCCTGCTGTAACTGACAGCCACGCACAACTGTCGGAACCTGACCGGGCAGCTACACATGGGAACTCACAGAGGCTGATTCTGCTTGTGGCTTATGGATGTGTGAGCGGAATCAGTCTGCTGTAACTGACAGCCACGCACAACTGTCGGAACCTGATCAGGCAGCTACACATGGGAACTCAGAGGCTGATTCTGCTTGTGGCTTATGGATGTGTGAGCGGAATCAGTCTGCTGTAACTGACAGCCACGCACAACTGTCGGAACCTGACCGGGCAGCTACACATGGGAACTCACAGAGGCTGATTCTGCTTGTGGCTTATGGATGTGTGAGCGGAATCAGCCTGCTGTAACTGACAGCCACGCACAACTGTCGGAACCTGACCGGGCAGCTACACATGGGAACTCACAGAGGCTGATTCTGCTTGTGGCTTATGGATGTGTGAGCGGAATCAGCCTGCTGTAACTGACAGCCACGCACAACTGTCGGAACCTGACCGGGCAGCTACACATGGGAACTCACAGAGGCTGATTCTGCTTGTGGCTTACGGATGTGTGAGCGGAATCAGTCTGCTGTAACTGACAGCCACGCACAACTGTCGGAACCTGACCGGTCAGCTACACATGGGAACTCACAGAGGCTGATTCTGCTTGTGGCTTATGGATGTGTGAGCGGAATCAGTCTGCTGTAACTGACAGCCACGCACAACTGTCGGAACCTGACCGGGCAGCTACACATGGGAACTCACAGAGGCTGATTCTGCTTGTGGCTTATGGATGTGTGAGCGGAATCAGTCTGCTGTAACTGACAGCCACACACAACTGTCGGAACCTGACCGGTCAGCTACACATGGGAACTCACAGAGGCTTATTCTGCTTGTGGCTTATGGATGTGTGAGCGGAATCAGTCTGCTGTAACTGACAGCCACGCACAACTGTCAGAACCTGACCGGGCACCTACACATGGGAACTCACAGAGGCTGATTCCGCTTGTGGCTTATGGATGTGTGAGCGGAATTAGTCTGCTGTAACTGACAGCCACGCACAACTGTCGGAACCTGACCGGGCAGCTACACATGGGAACTCACAGAGGCTGATTCTGCTTGTGGCTTACGGATGTGTGAGCGGAATCAGTCTGCTGTAACTGACAGCCACGCACAACTGTCGGAACCTGACCGGTCAGCTACACATGGAAACTCACAGAGGCTTATTCTGCTTGTGGCTTATGGATGTGTGAGCGGAATCAGTCTGCTGTAACTGACAGCCACGCACAACTGTCAGAACCTGACCGGGCACCTACACATGGGAACTCACAGAGGCTGATTCCTCTTGTGGCTTATGGATGTGTGAGCGGAATTAGTCTGCTGTAACTGACAGCCACGCACAACTGTCGGAACCTGACCGGGCAGCTACACATGGGAACTCACAGAGGCTGATTCTGCTTGTGGCTTACGGATGTGTGAGCGGAATCAGTCTGCTGTAACTGACAGCCACACACAACTGTCGGAACCTGACCGGTCAGCTACACATGGAAACTCACAGAGGCTTATTCTGCTTGTGGCTTATGGATGTGTGAGCGGAATCAGTCTGCTGTAACTGACAGCCACGCACAACTGTCGGAACCTGACCGGGCAGCTACACATGGGAACTCACAGAGGCTGATTCTGCTTGTGGCTTATGGATGTGTGAGCGGAATCAGTCTGCTGTAACTGACAGCCACGCACAACTGTCGGAACCTGACCGGGCAGCTACACATGGGAACTCACAGAGGCTGATTCTGCTTGTGGCTTATGGATGTGTGAGCGGAATCAGTCTGCTGTAACTGACAGCCACGCACAACTGTCGGAACCTGACCTGGCAGCTACACATGGGAACTCACAGAGGCTGATTCTGCTTGTGGCTTATGGATGTGTGAGCGGAATCAGTCTGCTGTAACTGACAGCCACGCACAACTGTCGGAACCTGACCGGGCAGCTACACATGGGAACTTACAGAGGCTGATTCTGCTTGTGGCTTACGGATGTGTGAGCGGAATCAGTCTGCTGTAACTGACAGCCACGCACAACTGTCGGAACCTGACCGGTCAGCTACACATGGGAACTCACAGAGGCTGATTCTGCTTGTGGCTTATGGATGTGTGAGCGGAATCAGCCTTCTGTAACTGACAGCCACGCACAACTGTCGGAACCTGACCGGGCAGCTACACATGGGAACTCACAGAGGCTGACTCTGCTTGTGGCTTATGGATGTGTGAGCGGAATCAGCCTGCTGTAACTGACAGCCACGCACAACTGTCGGAACCTGACCGGGCAGCTACACATGGGAACTCACAGAGGCTGATTCTGCTTGTGGCTTATGGATGTGTGAGCGGAATCAGTCTGCTGTAACTGACAGCCGCGCACAACTGTCGGAACCTGACCGGGCAGCTACACATGGGAACTCACAGGGGCTGATTCTGCTTGTGGCTTATGGATGTGTGAGCGGAATCAGCCTGCTGTAACTGACAGCCACGCACAACTGTCGGAACCTGATCGGGCAGCTACACATGGGAACTCACAGGGGCTGATTCTGCTTGTGGCTTATGGATGTGTGAGCGGAATCAGCCTGCTGTAACTTCCAGCCGCGCACAACTGTCGGAACCTGACCGGGCAGCTACACATGGGAACTCACAGAGGCTGATTCTGCTTGTGGCTTATGGATGTGTGAGCGGAATCAGCCTGCTGTAACTGACAGCCACGCACAACTGTCGGAACCTGACCGGGCAGCTACACATGGGAACTCACAGAGGCTGATTCTGCTTGTGGCTTATGGATGTGTGAGCGGAATCAGCCTGCTGTAACTGACAGCCACGCACAACTGTCGGAACCTGACCGGGCAGCTACACATGGGAACTCACAGAGGCTGATTCTGCTTGTGGCTTATGGATGTGTGAGCGGAATCAGTCTGCTGTAACTGACAGCCACGCACAACTGTCGGAACCTGACCGGGCAGCTACACATGGGAACTCACAGAGGCTGATTCTGCTTGTGGCTTATGGATGTGTGAGCGGAATCAGCCTGCTGTAACTGCCAGCCGCGCACAACTGTCAGCCTGCATGTAATTCATTCTGCCCCATATTGATAACCGAGGTCCTCATATAAAGTGAGTGACATATATGGGAATGTTTCTTTTCAGGTAAACACACCAGACGGATCACCTGTGGGTGCTGGAGCTCTCAGAACCTGCTGGCCCTCGGGGGTGAAGATAAAATGATTACAATCAGCAATCAGGAAGGGGACACAATCAGACAGGTATGTCCTCAGTCTGTCTGCACTCTGCAGTCACTTCCACTATCAATACAGTCAGATGGCATTATAATGGGTATGGCTCATTGGGTCGACCACTGAAAAGCGACACATGTAATAGGTCGACATGGCTAAGGGTGACAGGGTTGGAAGGTCTACATAAGCATTAGGTTGACAATAGGAAGGCTTTTGGCCCGAATGTCGACATGGACACCATGTCCAAAGTCTATGTCGCTCAGCACAACACGCCGTGGTGGATGGTGGGGTTTCAAATACCACCTGTCGGCATATGTGGGCTAAAACAAAACGTGAAAATACTCATGTCGACCTTTTGGCTGTCGACCTTTCCATTGTCGACCTAATGCGTGTGTTGACATGCCAACCCTGTCGACCTTAGCCATGTCAACCTATTTGATGTGTCAACCTAAGCCCTATCTACCTTCAGTGGTCGACGTAGTGACTGTATCCCAGTATACTTGAAAGCTAGTCTGCTACCTTCTGTGTTTGTGCATGTGTGAGAAAGAGATGTAGTTACACTCTGTGCCAGCAGGTGGCAGTGTTTCGTAGACTCACGGACAGTAGACATGCATATATATGTGTGTGTGTGTGTGTGTATTCTCTTTTGATGTGTATTCTCATTTATGAGCCATTGAGGACAAGTAATGAACAATATCCTGCAGTCTTCCCATAAATGTAACTGTGTGACTGCCTTCTTGCTGCGCAGACCTCCGTCAGAATGGACCCGAGCGATATCCAGTTCTCAGTGATGAAGACAGATGAACGCTCATCCCCAGGAGAAAGCACGGTGAGATTCCTGCCCACATGTACTCCTGTTCTGGACATAGCAGTAATGTCTGGCATTGCCTTTTATATTTGATTAAACAGTGTTTGTATCCAATCATCAAATAATCCAAGTACTGCAAGTGTTACAAGTAATGTCGCGCACACATGTCCTGAGACAGAACATCCTGCCTATAGTAGGTCCTACAATAAGAAATGGACGTGCTTCTGTATAACGCTGACATCAGCTTTAGGATAGAGATCATTGACAGAACTTTGAATGGGCTTCAGTGTTATAGATGACCAATGGTATTGGTTGTGAGCACCTCACGAGTTCAGAACTATCGCCTGTGGCACTGACTGGCCGCATCCCTTTCCCAGTATCTTGTTGCCGATCTGTCAGATCTGTTTCTGTGGCTGCCATATATATATATAAATCAATCACACGTCATTTCTAATGTTTGTTATTGCAGGTGAGCGTTGTTGTGGGGAAGAAAACGTTGTTCCTGTTCAATCTGAATGACCCAGACAACCCCATAGAACTGGCCTTCCAGCAGCGATATGGCTCCATTGTGTCCCATAGATGGTAAGAGTCTCTGTTCTTATTGGTGGCACTCAGTGTGAAGAAGACGCCGCAACTTTCTCTCCTCAATAGTTTCTAATGAAGGTTATGTAAAATTGGGGAGTGCAGAAAACACACACAGGATATGTGTATGCCCCATAAGCTCTGAGGAATATATACTTGCTGGGTGGTCTAAGGGCTATTTCACACACTCCGGCTCCTGCCGGGCGGCGAGAACCCGCATGGCCGAAAGCCGTGCAGCGCACAGTAGTTGTTAATGGACACTATTGTGTCCATTCACACGGGACGGCCACGGCCCGGCCGCCCGGTTGCAGCCAGATCCTACCACTGGAAGGGACGGCTGCCGGGCTGTGGCCATCCCCTCCATTCTAAACTGCTGAGTGCGGCACGGCTTACTGGCCGTGCAGGATTTCGCCGCCCGACAGGAGCCTTAGCGTGTGAAAAAGCCCTAAGGTGTTTAGTAAAATAAATGAGATCTTCCATTGGGAGGGGTGTTAACAACTCTCATGATACAGAGCTGGGTTTCTAAGGGGTATAATGAAACTACAGTCCCAGGCCTCCATCTGGAAACAGGCCTATCAGCCTTCTGCTGCAGCCCCCAGCTCTGTGTTCCGCTCTGAAATAGGGGCTAATTCAGAGTCAGAACTACTGCTTTTTTAGCAAATGGAGAAAAACATGTTACGTTTGCCCCACCTGCAGTGCAGCATCGTTTTGTTCAGCAGCCTTGGTCTGAATTAGGCCCATAGTCTTTGCTTTATAATCAAGCTCAAGGTATCCAGTGGAACCTGCTTCTTAAGTGTAATAGTAATTCACTACTAGTTGAAGAAGAAATCGCGACCACTCGGGGTATCCTTGCCCGACGTTTCAGTCGTAAGTCATTGTGAGGTGAGGCAGAGCCTTTCTTGTCACACTCCAATATAAATCAGGGTTTTGACTTTATGAAGGTTACACCACCGATTTTCCGGCATCCTCTGTTCCAGTGCCGTGTCAGATTAACGATTTTGCCGTATTATCGGTACCATTTTAAAGCAGGTATCCCCTTGCAGCATGACCCCCACAGTACGATCGCTCCTCTGCACACCCCCGCAACTTGTCTCCCACTTGCTGGGCATCCAAGTTCCTGCAGCATGTCTGTCCCCGCATCACGACCACCCCCCCCACAACACTATCTCCCCCCCAGCATCCAGATACCCTCCCGCTGCCTTTCTAAACCCTCCCAATGCCATCCTAAGTATTTCTAATCCATTCCACAGCCCCTTCTGCAATCTAATACCCAATATCCTAACTTCCCCCGGCACCTAATGTGTCCGAATTTAAAAGAAGTCCCGGACAATTGGTTGCCGGAAAATCGGTGGTGTAACTGTATATGAAAAATACAAAGAATATATTTTTAACAACTTCTTTGTGTTAACTCTGGACTAAGAAGACTGTGACAGGTGCTATCTTTTCCACTCACCTCTGATGAAAACACACCAAATTTCCTGCAGCATATACTGTTGCACCTGTGCATAATGCCCACTTGGACACTTGAGCTTATATATTGTGTGTAAATCTGACTCTGGTACTATCCAGTGCCTCCTTAGCCATTCACCTCACTGCACATTGGCCCTTATTCAGATCTGATTGCAGTACACATTTGTTCTCAAAATGGGCAAAACCATGTGCACTGCAGGTGGGGCAGATGTAACATGTGCAGAGAGAGTTACATTTGGGTTGGGTGCGTTGAAACGGAAATCTAAATTGCAGTGTAAAAATAATGCAGCCAGTATTTACATACTCCTGCAACCAGCGACCATTAGGGGCTGAACATGGGGGATTTATCGCCCACAGCACATACAAATCACTGGCAACATGGTCGCTCAGCGACCATATTTCCAGCGATATATGCTTAAAATCACCCCATGTATACACCGCTTTTCTCTCTCTATACATGTTACATCTGCCCCACCTGCAGTGCACATGGTTTGCCCATTTTGAGAAAAATTTATACTGCGATCAGATCTGAATAAGGGCCATTATCTTACATCCTTTACTGAGGAGAAGCTTCTTAAAATAGCTTTCCATAGCCAGGTGATTCTTATTACCTATTCAGTTAGGCAGATGTTTCTCAACAGATAAATGTAACTGGTTTCCTTATTATCAATATAAATAAGAGGACGTATCATATACTCCCAGTCTGATTTTCTGCTAACGGAGGGAGACTCTTCATTGGATCAGATTACATTTTACCATGTTTCCTTGCTTGGCACGGGATCTCTTGGCACGGGGTTTTTAACATATTGGGACTTTATGAGATGGGGGTATTCAATGTCGGCTGCTATTTCCCCCGGCTGTTTCCGACAGCATCGAAGGCGGATTCTGACAAAACAGATCTGACTTTAAAACAAGTCGGATCTGTTTTGACGGAAACACCCACGGATTGTCGTATTCACAGATATTTTTCGACAATCCGCGGCCATTTTCACCAGCACACCCACTTTTCGACACTCCGGAACATTGATTACCGGCTGTCTGTTTGATCGTCACCTATATGTCTGTTATTACCTACAGATCCCTGTAGTCATAGTGAATTTCTCCTCTTTGGACAGGTACGGTGATGGCTATATCATGATTGGATTCTCTTTGGGGTACTTTGTGGTGATTTCCACACACATGAGTGAGATTGGTCACGAGCTGTTCCATGCCAGCAACCACAAGGATAACCTAACCAGTATCGCTATATCACAGTCGCTGAACAAAGCTGCGTCTTGTGGCGATAACATGTGAGTCATTTATTTCACCGATTGATTAATATAGACTGATTAGTCTATAGGCTCCACCCATTTGAGTGACAGGGATTCCTTTGAGACTGATTAACCTGGGGCAATGTTTAATAGAATTTCTTAGTAGAAATGTTCACCGTCTTCTAGTACTGGCATGTCTGACTTCTGTGGCTTCTATATTCACAATTTGTAAATTATAATTTTATATTTTAGTATAAAAATCCATGATCTGACAGAGCTGAATGAAATGTACGCCATCATTACCATGGACGATGAAACTAAAGGTAACTTATCTGTTAATTCAAGGATGTATAATAAAGTTTGGAAATCCATGTATATCCTGATGAGTTATCCAACCCAGACCACTATGGGCCACCATGGGCCACATCCTCATAGCCACTAGCTCTAGTTTATAAATGACTTGAGTTCACAACAGATGAAGGTTCTTCATTACTTTTTGAAACAGATTGAGTTTTTATTGGGAGGTATTATTTCAGCGTTTTATATATTATTGGAAAACTCCTCTTGTACATGTGTTTTGGATGTTAGTATTTTTGTGTTGTTATCACTTGACTGTTTGTTGGGACCTGATGTTCTGACTCATGTCCCCCCACCCATTTTTTCTCCCCCCCCCCCCCCCGCTCTCCACAGTCAGCGGAACTAAAATGTAAATGAAAACTATAGCAACATACATATATAAAGTAGGTGAGTGGGGACCATGGCAACGCAGTAGACGTTGTCTACTTAGATTTTGCCATGGCATTTGATACAGTGCCTCATATGAGGTTGATCTACAAAATATGGGAGCTGGGTCTAGGAATCAATCCACTAGATTCGCTATCCACTCGAAAATCCAGATGCAATTCATGAACCATCCAATCATTTTTCCAGTCTGTTCAATTGTGAGTATAGTAACTCTGAACGAGGCCCATTCTGACATCAAAGACCCTCCTTTAAAACACCGGTCCACGCCTGTGTTTTTCTGGCAAACCCAGAAAACGCCATGTTGCCGCTCAGAAACGGTGCTACATGGCGATAAGGAATTTTGTGGCGATGTGTGCACCTTACAGCCGATGCGTATGCTAAACAATAGGATTGCAAATTCACACAACAGCTCTGAATGGTATCCTCCGTCCTTTGTAGCATGACTCAATTTTTAAACGTTAAAGAAACAGAAAGAATACGAGCAACTGTGTTTTCTTCTAGGTTTAGATAAGATTTCCTGGACAGATGACGGTCAGTTGTTGGCGGTATCCAGTCAGCGAGGATCACTCAATGTCTACCTAACCAAGCTTCCTATCCTGGGAGATAGGAGCGGCACCAAGATTGCCTATCTCACATCTCTGCTGGAGGTTACAGTGTGCAATCCCGTGGAAGGGGTAAACTATAAAAATGTTCTCATGATATTGGCTTTCTTATCACAGCTGTCATTTTGTGGTTACATGTCATTCTCAGGACCGCTTGTATACACTGAGTGGTACATTGATTTTTATTATCATCTTTATTAAAACTTTCCTGTCCAATATTATTATTAAATTGTACTAATTTGCAGTAGTATAGCAGAAGTGTCAGGTATATAATGTCATATCATAGAGTCCGATTCAATCATTCATAAGGTTCCGTAGTAGTCTTGCAGGTATGTAACCGCATGCCGTTCTCCTATATACACTTTACTCATTTCTGCCTACAGGTCATAGAGTTGTGTGCGCAAAAACGAGAAATGTTTCTGTATTATAATCGCTGTATGTGCGTTCCACATAACTGAAGCGACTTTTTCATTTATTTTTCTACATGTAATATTTCTATCTCACTTAGGAGTTACCAATCACCGTCTCTGTTGAAGTGGAGCCCAATTTTGTGGCTGTTGGCCCCTATCATGTTGCTGTGGGAATGAACAACCGTGCCTGGTTTTATTCCCTGTTAGATACAGGTACGAGGCGGCTCGTGTTACACTGGTGACTGTTACTGTAGTGGGCTCACACTCTATACACTGTACACATAAACGGCTAATGTTTGTAAAGTGTAACAGATTTTCAGCCAAGAAAGCCCCATACACGCTAGACAAAAGTAAAAGATATTTCTCAGAAGGCCCTTATGAGCGATATCTATTACTTTCTGGTTTAGTGTGTACACTCAATATCATAACGGTGCACGCTCCCAACCATCGTAAATGACCCCATCTGCTGAAAATGCAGGTCAATTTGGCTATATAGCTAATGACCGGCATGTTTTTATTGGGTCCCGGTGACGTCACTGAGAAATATCCTTTACCGATCTCATTCAGGGTAAGATGTACTAATATACATCTATCCTCATTGTGACTCGGTAGTGGCAAGTGTTTTTGCGTGCGAATTTCCTTATTACAACAGGCGTATACACAATAGGAAACAAAAACAGCTTCCTGGAGCATTTTCATGTAAAAAGTCGCAAAAAAGACTCCCAAAGCTACCGACGGGCTGTTTAACGAGAAAGGAGGCTAGATGTATGTGGACACATCTGTAATAAGATTATTCTGTTGACTCTATAGGGGACTGAACATGTTTGCCAGGCACTGTGTATGACGTATATGGGGATTTGTCCTCTAATGGGCCCCATACATCAGCAATCACAATTAATGGTTTTCCAGATCCAGTGAATTTTTGGCCAGATAAATGGTTTCTACAATCTATTTGATTTGCCCACACATTACAGATTTATTTCAGTGATCGGCAGATTTTTCCCATCTAAAGATTGCATCTTCATATCTGGAAAGTGCCCATACATCACCTCAATCATGTCATTTCAGCTGTTTTACTTCTTTTCATAATTTAAATAGAAGAATAAGACGAATTGGGAATGCCCACACATATCAAAAAGAACCGCAGATAATACCAGATTATTAAACATGTTTAAAAATCTGATTCAGCAATCGATTGGCGATCCCGATCAATTTTTGATCGGGATTGCCAAAAGGGGGAGCCCACACATTAAAGATTAATTGTGACAATCATCTCCAGATCTGAGGATTGTCACAATTAATTGCTGATGTATGGGGCCCATAACACTGAGCGTATCACTGCTGCTGCCTGGCGTAATTTGTGAAATGATTTGCACAATGATTTTTCCATGCAAGCGTCACAGAACAGTCTACCTTTATATGTGCTACGCAGGGGTGCAGAGGCTGAAGGACATGGAGTATCTGGGGACGGTCGCCAGCATGTGCTTGAATTCTGATTACGCTACCGCTCTGTTTGAAGGAAAAGTGCAGCTACATATGGTAAGGATTCCACATCGTGTCTGTATGTGTTTTATTAGATTTTATTATTATTACTTATTTGCACTTTCGGTACTTGTGACTTATCTGGGCGCCCGATTTTCTTCATCGCACCTAAAAATCGCGTCAAATCGCATCGCATACAATCAGATTGCATGCGATGCGATTTGACGCGATTTGCCACGATTTTAATATGTGAAGGCACCCAGATGCCTGTTTCATATGTGAAATGGCCCCCCAGACCCCATTTTTAATTGTATACCAACCCTGATGGCTAAATGCCCCCCATTGTTAACGCCACCCCACTATCAATGCCAACCCGAAGCGTGGCGAGCGCAGCGGTACGCGTCCTCCGACCTTTTCATACCCCCACTATCCATGTCGGCGTGGAGTTGATTATATATAGGGTGGCGAGAGCAGCGAACCACCGAGCCCGAAGCGTGGCGAGGGGACGCGGATACCTGTGAAGCCCGCGAGGGGACGCGTATAGCTGTGAAGGTATCCACGTGCGCTCGCCACGCTTCGCGCTCGCCACACTATATAAAATCAACTCCACGCCGACGTGGATAGTGGGGGTATGAAAAGGTCGGAGGACGCGTACCGCCGCCCCACGCGTGCTCGCTGCGCTCGCCACGCTTCGGGTTGGCTTTGATAGTGGGGTGGCTTTAACAATGGGGGTCATTTAGCCATCAGGGTGGGTATACATTTAAAAATAGGGTCTGGGGGGCCATTTCACATATGAAACAGGCATCTGGGTGCCTTTACATATTAAAATCGCATCAAATCGCATCGCATGCAATACAATAGCATACAATGCAACGCGATTTTCTCTTCAAGGGAATTTCAAGGAAAATTGCTTCAAATCGCATCAAATCGCATGCTTAGGGTACTGGCATACAATTTCAATATCGGGCGCCCAGATAAGTCACAAGTACCGCACTTTCTGGTTAATGGCCCGCCTCCTGTCTTGGAGGAGTCTGGGTAAATAAAATGTGGAGAATCTGTAAGAGCTGGTATTATTCTGTCATATGGGAACATGTTATAATTCCCAGCAGCTTCCTCTTGCTTGGGGTTCTAGCACACATTGGGTTACATACAGATCATGGAGACACAGAAGGGGCTTACAGACCAGCTTTATACACAACACTCCCCCCCCCCCCTCCGCACCAGCCACATTCTCTGCCGTTTCCCCAGCTTTTGTCTAGTGTCTCAGGTGGTTGGATATTTGGGGATCCATATCATTTTAATATACAGGGCCCTCTCTTAACAAGCGATTGAGAAGACCCCTGGTTGTCCGGTTCCTAATGTTGTAGCATAGTGGGACATATTAGGATGATATTTATATATGTGTTATAAAAATAAATGCCCTAAATAAGGCATGCCCAAAGTCAGGCCCGGGGGCCAATTGCGGCCCGTGCTGTCATTTCAAGCGGCCCACAGCCTCCAGCTGGAAGCGGGCAGAGCATCAGATGTGGGAAGCACAGCACAGGACACTAAAGGTGGGTCCCCGGCGAGCGCGCCTTTATCTTGCTGTCTGCAGCAGTGAGGAGGTGCCGGCCGCCACAGTCAGATGTATTTGGCATCTTTTGGGTGAGTATGCGTCCTACCCCTGCTGCTGCAATCGTATATCACCCTCCTCCGCAATCACAGTGACAGCAGTGTGTGGGGAGGGGGGCAGCAAGGGGGAAGCTTGCTCCCGTAACATGCAGAGCAGAGGAGGATGGCAGCGGGAGCCCAAGCATCTCCTGTCCTTGCAGTTCCTGCTTTGCCTCTCCTTCTTCTGGCTCACACAAGGGGCTGGGAAACATACAGGGCAGAGTGGGGGACATACAGTAAAGGAGGGTCAGGCTGTGAATGGAGGCAGTGATGGCAATTTAGAGAAGGGGGAGCAGGGGCAGGCTGGGGGACATACAGTGAATGGAGGCAGTGATGGCCATTTAGAGAAGGGGGAGCAGGGGCAGGCTGGGATACATAGTGAATGGGGGTCATACAGTGAATGGGAGTCATACAGTGAAGGAGGGTCAGGCTTGGGGACATACAATGAATGGAGGCACTGATGGACATTAAGAGAAGGGGGGCACGCTGGGGGACAGGCTGAATGGTCGGCCCCCACACATTTGCACTTCACCAAATCTGGCCCTCTTCGCAAAAAGTTTGGACACCCCTGCCCTAAATGATTGATTTCCCGCTAGAGAACCATTGTCTATTTAAAGCGCCAGCCACGGTACCATGGTAACACCCAATAGGGTCCACACATGGTGCGTGGAACTGTAACCTTCTTATATAACTTACATTTGATGGTTTTTATTTGATGTTATAAAAAGGAAAGAATGGGGTTTTTTATTTGGAATCGTTTGTCTCTATAGAGAGATTCAGACAATTGGGTTATGTTTGGCTTTAGGAGTTCGAGGGTACAAAAGAATGGTCTCCTTCTAATCCTTGTTAACCCCATATGCTCCTGCTCCTCCTTTTCCAGTTCTCTCATGTTCAGGTCATTTGTGCGCTTTTCTATTCTCATTTACCTTATTGCAAGTGAATAATATGCTTAAGTAACTGGGAATTCGGTTACATTCTGTTCCCCAGATCGAAAGTGAGTCTCTAGAGGCTCAAGAAGAGAGGGAGAACCGCCTCTTCCCGTCAACGGATGAGAAGTACAGAATACTGTGCCATGCGCTGACTGGGGACTTTCTTGTATACGGGACTAATGTAAGTAACAGTACAGGTATACTCATCAGTGGTGGACTCACCTGCACATATATGCTGTGGGCCCCTCTCCTCCGCTCCATGCCAAGTTCCTAATTATTGTTATTATTGTTTATTTATATTGCGCCACAAGGGTTCCGCAGCACCTAACATTACATAAATGAGCAAAAAACAAGAAAGTAACGAATTACAGTACAAGGCAAATTAGAACATCAGTTCCATTAGGGGACAGGACACAGAAGTAATTATTAGGGTGGCAGAGAAATATATATTCTAAGAGACGCCCATGAGGAGAAAGGGCCCTGCTCGTGAGAGCTATAAGCTACATAGCAGAGGGTGACGGAAAGGAATGACGGTGTCAGGCAGAGGGAGAGTGAGACTGGTAGTGGGTGACAGGGAGAAGGTAACGGAAGAGAAGCAGCGTAACTGGTATTGGGAGAGACAGTGTCTGAGAGGGAGATGGTGAAGAAGAAAAGTGGTGGGTGACTGGCCGTGGGTGACACCAGGTGTGGTGACTGGTAGTTGGTGACGGAAAGAAGCATCTATCTTGCATCAAGGGGGGGGGTGACAGGCATCAGGTGACTGAGCGGGGTAGAGGGTGACTTGCAGTGGGGTCAAATACTGTGTATTACAATTTAATAACCTGGCCCAGAACTGCAGCTTAGCTTCTCCTTGTGCTTCGCGTCAGTGGCAGAGTCAGTCTCTCTGTTGAGAGGAAGCCATGGTCGGTAAAGGAAAGGGGAGGAGCTGGGAGGAGACTGGATTGCAGCCCCTCCTCTCTATTGGCCGGACTGTCACTGCACTCATGCAGGCATCAGCAGCTGAGGCTGAGCTGCTCACACTAGTTACTGGCAGCATAAAATGAGTCAGTGTGACATATTGTATTGCTATGGCCCCTTGAGTGTGATGGGCACCAGTGTAATGCACGGTGTGCACCGCTGCCAGTTCCTTCACTTATACTCATATAACATAAACCGAATTAGTATTTCTCAACATAAAAAAAAAAAGAATGCTAAAATCATGATCTTACTTTAATGGCCAGTTAGCGGCAAACACCGCCGGAACGACCTCCGGAGTCTAATGCTGTGTACACCCAAGCCGATATATCACACTGCCGGATCCAACTGCATAAATATCTGCAGGTCATTCTATCATAGTGAGCATCTGTACAAACAATACATGTTCTGTGGATCTTCCCATATAAGTACACAAGTCATTGTACACCCGTGATATACTGTACACACACGGCCAGTGTTCATGTTAAACAGAGTAAGATGAATCCCTTGTGTACATCCCCATGTATTCAGCAGAAACTAATCCAATGTCTCTGCCTCCAGACTGGACTCGTTAAGTACTTTTACCTTGAAGACTGGCAGTATGTGAATGAATATCGGCACCCGGTGAGCGTGAGGAAGGTCTTTCCTGATCTGTCTGGAACTAGATTGGTTTTAATTGATGAGAAGACTGAAGGCTTTGTCTATTGCCCAGTAAGTAGAACAAGCTTGTGTAAGACTATGGTGGTCTTCCTGTTTGGTCATACCGTCTCCGTAGTAATCACCTAATCAGCACAATCTCTATACTGGAAAATACTCTATATTTATATAAAATTTTCTTTTGATAACAATTTCCATTTGAAGTGACTACTACAATAAATAATGTGCATATAGAGCTAAGAAAAGTGATTGAATGAGGTTTGTAAAATGAACTATGTGTATGGTTTTAACTTATTATGCAATTTTAATGGCTTTTAATGTCTGGACCTGGATCGATTAGTCCTGCAATTACTTAGGACTGAATTGCAAAGAGCGATTGCGACTGCGAGTATTCCTAATTAATAGTATACTCATTATTATTATCATAGGTTTCTGTGGTGGCCCCTGGAGGGGTTGTAGCACAGTTGAAAAATTCAAATAGAGGAGAAACACCAACTGCCATTCCAAAGTGACTCACTGGCAGTTGGTATGGCTCCCCTATTTGAATTTTTAACTGTACCGCAGCCACTGATCGTAAAGCTGTGTACACCCAGGCCCTTATTCAGATCTGATCACAGTACAGATTTGTTTCCAAATGGGCAAACCATGTGCACTGTAGATGGGGCAGATGTAACATGCATAGAGAGAGTTAGATTTGTGTGAGTTATTTTGTTTCTGTGCAGGGTAAATACTGGCTGCATTATTTTTACACTGCAATTTCGCTTTCAGTTTCAACACGCCTCACCCAAATTTAACTCTCTCTGCACATGTTACATCTGCCCCACCTGCAGTGCACATGGTTTTGCCCAATTTGAGAACAAATTTGTACTGCGATTAGATCTGAATAAGGGCCACAGAGTGATTTGGGTTATCGATTTTGACTAGTCAAATCAATAGCAAGTTAGTGCAAATCGCACCGCGTTTTGCTGCATAATCGGCAGTAGAATTAGACTGTGCAGCACAGCCTATTTCTACTATCTCCCCCAACCCTGCGCCGTCCATCCCTCCCTGCCTGCGAGCCAGTGCTGGCCTCCTATATTGAATCAATATTAGCATCTGCCAGATCGCAATGTCTGTACACACCATACTAATATAACTAATATCAACAATACCCATATAGATCACCGGTGCGGAGCCGCCTCCTTACTCTTCCCTGCCCCCCTCCTTACAAACGTGCACACATACACGCTCACTTACACCTGCTTTGGGTTACTTACTCAAGAAACGTGGACTCATTGTTAGAATGGTGGCCTTGTCCAATATTAACTCATGTAACTTAGGTAAAACCTAAGCGCTACGGTTGCTCTCCATTAGTCTGGTGCAATGGAGCCTCCTGTAATTTTTGGAAGTTAAATTTGTGTAATACATTTGTCTAATAAATAATTTCATAGCTAAACAAAGGACAAATTACTTTTCAAGAGGAACTTTTTATAACTGGCGAGTATTAATTGGTGAGAGCGGTTTTCTGAAGGTGAAAGAACCACAACAAAAGAAAAACATTCATTGCTTTGTGGCCAGATTATAATGTTTATTAATGTATATGCCATCCTTTCTGCAGCTTGGTGAAGACTGTTCACACGGCAACAGAAGACTTCATATTTCTCTTTAGTTTTATCATTTGTGTTTTGTTTATTTCCTTTCAGCTAAATGACAATTTGTATGAGATTCCAAACTTCTCCCCAACAATTAAAGGCATCTTATGGGAGAACTGGGCATTGGATAAAGGCGTCTTCTGTGCGTTTGATGATGATAAAGTGTTTACATATGTGTTTCATAAAGATACCATACAAGGTATGCCAGTAAATGGAAAAAAAGAAAAAAAGCCCTTTTATCTCTCATTACCCCCACCCTCCCACCTCACCCCCCTCATCTCCGCTCCAGCTAGTGTTCCCCTGCCGCTGCAATTCAGGGTGGCTCGGGAGGACTCGGGCGCCCGAACTCCTGAGCACTCCGAGTTCCCCCGAGCCGTGCCGAACATCCCTGAGCCTGCCGTCTGCAGTGCTCACTGCAACTAATGGCAGCGGGGGCAGCAGCGAAAGCTCGACGTACGAGCGGAGGGGCGAGGGGGAGTGACAGGAGGGGAGGGAGGAGCTACCACTGTGGGGGGGGGGGCGCACCTTCATATTGGTGGTATGCCCAAAAATTTTCCAGGACAGCCCGCTGCGGCAGCGCACCTGAGCCTGGAAATGCATACCACTGAAGTGGTTAAAATCAGGTCTTTTCATCAGGATATACAGTAATGTAGATATATACATTAGACAAGTGCCTGTTGCTTCATAGTGCAGCCAACTGCCCGTTGCCCCCATTAGCTTGCCTGCTTACACTGCATACAGAGCGGAGTTGCTACATACATGCTATTGCCACTGATGCTGGGGCTTAGGAGATGCTAATGATTGTGCCACAGACAGTTACTGCCACTTCCAGCAAGTCTGCTAACGTTTCCATGCAGAAACCTAATGTGCTTTATTGTGTCTTTTTTATTTTTTTTGCAGGCTCCAAAGTAATTTTAGCAGGTGGTACCAAGCTGCCTTATGGCCACAAGCCAATTCTCCTACACAATGGGGAACTGACCTGCCAGACTCAGAGTGGGATGTTGAACAGCATCAATTTAGGCACACATAACTTCCTCGGCAACATGAAAGATGCAGATTCTAAAGAGCTGATGAAAATGCTAACACAGGCTCTCATGCTGCGGAGGTAGGTCGGCAATTCCCCAGCCATGGTTATGGCAGGTGCCTGATAAAATGATGGCAGGAGTGTTCTTTGTTGTTAGGAGGCCATTAAAATGAACCTTCACCAAATCACCACAACACACGCAAGTTGAGACATTGCAGCTGCAAATGCTTTGGGCAATGATGGGGCATCCAATGATCTGGAACATCGAGCCCCCTGATCTGGTTATATTTTGGTGAGCTCAGGTAGCCCCCTGATCTGGCTGTATTTTGGTGAGCTCAGGTAGCCCCCTGGTCTGGCTGGATGTTGCTGAGTACCGAAAGACCCCTGATCTGGCTGGATGTTGTTGAGCTTTGGTGGCCTTTTGATCTGGCTGGATGTTGCTGAGCTCTGGCGGTCCCATGGTCTGGCTGGATGTTGCTGAGCTCTGGCGGTCCCATGGTCTGGCTGGATGTTGCTGAGCTCTGGCGGTTCCATGGTCTGGCTGGATGTTGCTGAGCTCTGGCGGTCCCATGGTCTGGCTGGATGTTGCTGAGCTCCGGCGGCCCCATGGTCTGGCTGGATGTTGCTGAGCTCTGGCGGTCCCATGGTCTGGCTGGATGTTGCTGAGCTCTGGAGGTCCCATGGTCTGGCTGGATGTTGCTGAGCTCTGGCGGTCCCATGGTCTGGCTGGATGTTGCTGAGCTCTGGCGGTCCCATGGTCTGGCTGGATGTTGCTGAGCTCCGGCGGTTCCATGGTCTGGCTGGATGTTGCTGAGCTCTGGTGGTCCCATGGTCTGGCTGGATGTTGCTGAGCTCTGGCGGTCCCATGGTCTGGCTGGATGTTGCTGAGCTCTGGAGGTCCCATGGTCTGGCAGGATGTTGCTGAGCTCTGTCCATCCCATGGTCTGGCTGGATGTTGCTGAGCTCTGTCCGTCCCATGGTCTGGCTGGATGTTGCTGAGCTCTGGCAGTCCTATGGTCTGGCTGGATGTTGCTGAGCTCTGGCGGTCCCATGGTCTGGCTGGATGTTGCTGAGCTCTGGCGGTCCCATGGTCTGGCTGGATGTTGCTGAGCTCTGGTGGTCCTATGGTCGGGCTGGATGTTGCTGAGCTCTGTCCATCCCATGGTCTTGCTGGATGTTGCTGAGCTCTGGTGGTCCCATGAAAAAAATAATTAGACAGAAAAACACAGTTCACAGATTTATCATATGCAAACTTGGCACATGTCGGGGAAATTGGGTCTGACTTGTCCTTAGGACAAGTCAGACTAATGTATGGGGGCCATTAGCCATCATTTTAACGGACTTTTAACTAGTACTGTATATAAATGACCTTATGCTGCTGTAATAGACACATTACTAACCGCAATATTCATATTTTATTATTATTAATATTGAATATTTCCAGCTATTTTATGGTTAAAATTTTATATTATTTAAAGGTATTTTTATTTCATTTATTTTATACTAGGCTTGACCCTAATGGTTTGTATTCACCTGGGATGTTAGAAACGTTCGATTTTTTTGGTACTTGTGTATTATCACGGCGCCCGATTTTACTACGCATGCAAACGTAGTGAAATCGCATGGCATGGCATTATTGTATGGCATGCGATGCGATGTAATAAGATGCGATTTTACCTGCTATAATGGCATATACCATTAAATGACATATAATGTAATTTATTTACGCACCCCCCCCCAGTATCCACGTAATCCCGAAGCGTGGCGAGTGCAGCGGAATGCGTCCGCCCGACCTTTTCATACCCCCACTATGTTGGCTTGGAGTTGATTTTATATAGTGTGGCGAGCGTAGTGAGCCACCGAGCCCAAAGCGTGGCGAGCGGACGTGTATTATGTTACATGTATTACGCGTCCCCTCGCGGGGCTCGCTGCACTCGCCACGCTTCGGGCTCGCTGCGCTTGCCACACTATATAATATCAACTCCACGCCGACGTGGATAGTGGGGGTATGAAAAGGATGGACGGATGCGGTCCACCGCCCCTCAAAGGGCTCGCTGCGCTAGCCACGCTTCGGGATGACGTGGAGGGGGGGGGCAAAATAAATGACATTATATGTTATTTAATTGTATAGCACATTAAATGCCATTATTATATGTCCAGTCGGAACCGATATCTGATCGCATCGCATGCCATGCAATAATGACATGCGATTTCACTACCCTGAATAGCCCACTACGCAAATGCCGTAGTGGGGGCGCCGTTATAATACACAAGTACCGATTTTTTTTTTTTTTTTTATACATTAAAGAATAAATCATTCAAACTATATTTTATTCTATTTAAAATGTTATGTAGCGCAGCGTCTCTGCCCTCCTACTGGCTATTACGTAGATGACTGTTCCCCTGATATTGATTTAGTACTTTACTGATTATTTTCATGGTATTTATTATTTGACAAACAATCCAAAAATACACGCCCGTGATTAGGAGCCATTGGTAATGTTAGCACAGGAAAGGACAAATAGCGGGGCTCATAATCACAGATATAGATGAGCTGCCGCACGCATATCATTAAATCAACAAGAAATGTGCCGGTAATCTATGTGAGAGGCGGCATAGTCTACCGGCACTGTAAACTCATCTGTTGGGTCTGGCGATTTCTCACACTGATTGGCTGCTTAGCACATTCATAATCTCCACTATAGATAACGAGGTTGAAATACATCCAAGTAGCAGCCTTGTTCACAGGGAGAGCGATATGGTGTGCTCAGTTGTATACGTAACCTAGGCTGTTTAGTTTTATCAAGTTGATATGACTCTGTAAAACACAAAAGGCCTGATTTCGAATCAGATGCAAAGCTTCATGGATTTGATCCCACTCTTTTTCTGGCCGCAGCCAGCAGTAGACTGGCAGTTTGGCACTTTGGGCTAATGCCAGAGGGGCCAATGGACTGATAGACCGATCCAGCCTGAAAGTCTGGCCAATCAGCTCTTCCTGTCGCTCTGCTTGGTCATCATGTAGAGCAGGGGTTCCCAACCTCTGTCCTCAAGTATCCCTAAGAGGTCAGGTGTTCTAATGATGCCTACACGCGGTGCAGTTCTCTGATGCGTATTTGACCTTTTCAGTTCAGGATGCATCACGTGTAGTAAACAACGCACTGTTTTTATTTTGGCTTGCGATGCGAACTCCTACTTAGTTCATATCGCAAGCCAAAAAAATATGTGCAGCCAATTCTTTTTGTACTAGATTGCATGACATCTAGTTCAAATCGCACGCTGTTATAGCATATCGCATGAGATTCGAACTAGATGCAATACGATCTAGTACAAAATGTGCCGTGTGTGGGCACCTTAAGAGTCACCCACTGTGTATCACCAGCTGTCACAATTTAAAAATCCACAGTTGACCTGAAAAATGTGAACTGCTGGGAGAACTTGAGGACCGGATTTGGGAACCACTGATGTAGAGAACAATGGAGCATGGGACTCATGACACCCCCAAAGTGTGGCAGTGGCTATGCCCTGGCAGAAACACAGCTCCATACATCCCTGGGTAAAGCTGTCATTATAAGTGCCTGCTCCCACTCCATGCTGAGGACAAAAGATCTGTCTGATGCAGACGTCCCATGTCTGTTGGCAGGCAAAAAATCATGGTCGGTGATACTCCGATAAGACACGGGCTCAGCACGTCTACGATCATCTCCGTTTCCTCTCAGAAATGCACATTTCCCAGATTGCTATGTCTGAATGAGATTTGTGGGCGCTTTGTACAATGCATCGGATGACCGCATTTGCTGTTTATAGTCTGCTGATAATTGCGATAAGTATCCGCTTTTCATCTTGCCTCCGAATCACGTCCAATAACTCTTCCCAGACAGGAGTAACGTCCAGCAACAGCACTGCTCTTTTCCCCATCAGTAGTGTACCAGGGAAGCCATGTGTTTCTCTAACACATTAACTGATAACTCTGCTGTGATTGGCTCCTTGTTGCCTAGGTTCTCCGATGCCTGGGACATCTGCAGCCTACTGAGCACACAGGAGAGCTGGAATGAGCTAGCCCGGGCCTGCCTGCACCACATGGAGGTGGACTTTGCAGTGCGTGTTTACCGGAACATTGGAAACGTCGGCATGGTGATGTCTCTTGAACAAATAAAGGTATACAATGCATAAAGTACACCCATAATTATATTGCATTTGTATGGCATCTTCGCATGCATGGCTCTCTGCAGAAAAGGAAAACCTTGTTTCTTTGTACTCCTTTCAATCCAAGGGGTTTCAGGGTCCAGGTTTACACCAGCCAAATGTCTAAACAGATTTTGCCAAAACAGGATGGAACATCCAGCACTTTATAAGGAATGACTCCTTATATAACACTCGATAACCTAAGGACGGTTTCCTGATCCCAGTAGTGGCCCTGTCCCTCTATATAACACTCAACCACAGAACAGTTACCTGATCTTGGTGGTGGCCCTGTCCCTCTATATAACGCTCAATAACCAAAGGATGGTTTCCTGATCCTGGTGGTGGCCCTGTCCCTCTATATAACGCTCAATAACCAAAGGACGGTTTCCTGATCCTGGTGGTGGCCCTGTCCCTCTATATAACACTCAACCACAGGACAGTTACCTGATCTTGGTGGTGGCCCTGTCCCTCTATATAACGCTCAATAACCAAAGGATGGTTTCCTGATCCTGGTGGTGGCCCTCTCCCTCTATATAACGCTCAATAACCAAAGGATGGTTTCCTGATCCTGGTGGTGGCCCTGTCCCTCTATATAACGCTCAATAACCAAAGGACGGTTTCCTGATCCTGGTGGTGGCCCTGTCCCTTTATATAACGCTCAACCACAGGACAGTTACCTGATCTTGGTGGTGGCCCTGTCCCTCTATATAATGCTCAATATCCACAGGACGGTTTCCTGATCCCAGTAGTGGCCCTCTATATAACACTCAATAACCACAGGGTGGTTTCATGATCCCGGTGGTGGCCCTGTACCTCTATATAACACTCAATAACCACAGGGTGGTTTCATGATCCCGGCGGTGGCCCTGTACCTCTATATAACACTCAATAACCACAGGACTGTTTCATGATCCTGGTGGTGGCCCTCTCTCTATATATAACACTCAATAACCACAGGACAGTTTCCTAATCCCGGTGGTGGCCCTCTCCCTCTATATAACGCTCAAAAACCACAGGACAGTTTCCTGATCCCGGTGGTGGTCCTCTCCCTCTATATAACGCTCAATAGCCACAGGATGGTTTCATGATCCCAGTGGTGGCCCTGTACCTCTATATAACACTCAATAACCACAGGACAGTTTCCTGATCCCGGTGGTGGCCCTCTCCCTCTATATAACGCTCAATAGCCACAGGATGGTTTCCTGATCAGGTTTCTCTGGCTGATATAAACTCCCCCAGGTTTTTAGCCCCTTATTAACTGGATTATTTGTTTCTTTGCATCCAGACACATTTTTGTAAAGTACATTAATACTATAATAAAAAATTGGGACCTTTTCAGTTTTAGGGTAAATACAGTGCCAATCAGCCCAGCCCATGAAGGCAGATTACTACGTGGATGTTAATTAAATTATTACTATGAAGTCGGCAAATGCCGCGGTCGAGTGGGACGCCTTTGTGGCATATATGAGAGGGGTATTTAAGAAGCGTATTAAGGAAATTAACAAAGCTAATAAAAACCGGATACAGGTCCTGGAGGATAACTGCCTAGGCTTAGAATCTGAATATCTGGCTAATAAATCTGAGCAGTCTTTGCAGAAATGGCAAGCTGCTCGTCAGACCTGGTTGGCTGCAATTCAGGAAGACAATGCCAAACTGTTGCTACACCGCTCCTTAACGGCCTATCAAACATCTGACAGACCTGGGCGATACCTGGCCTACCTGACAAAAGCTGAAGCCCCCTCTTCTTGTATAGGCCCCATAAAAGATGCCCAGGGATACATGATATCTGACACCGTACAGATGGGGGATATGTTTTTGGAGTACTTTAAAGATCTCTATACTTCTAAATTCAATATTACCTTAGACCATTTGGAATCCGCTATGGAAAAGATTGATCTCCCCATACTTTCTCAACTCGATTGCCAAGCACTAGAGCAACCTATTGAAGTTAGTGAGATCTGCCAGGCAATAAAAGAACTTCCTGCCGGTAAAGCCCCCGGCCTGGACGGGATACCCATAGAAGTCTTTAAGAAGCACATAGATTCGCTAGCTCCTCTATTGCACACCACCTTGAAGCATTGCTTCAACCAGGGAGAACTCCCCGGGTCAATGGCGGAAGCTAAGATTGTATTGATACTGAAACAAGGGAAGGAGGCCTGCAACATCGAATCATACCGCCCTATATCTCTAATATCTAATGAGGCCAAAATCTTAGCTAAGATACTGGCAAACAGGCTGGCAAAATGCATACTGAAAATTGTGAGCCCTAACCAAAATGGTTTTATGCCAGGTAAATCTACCTCCGCTAATTTACGTAGGCTTCACACACATTTGCAGCTACCCATTGACCCTGAGAGCTTCCCGGCGGTACTATCCCTTGATGCCACTAAGGCATTCGATGTTGTGGAATGGCCTTATCTGCTGGCCACGCTTAAAGCATTCGGGTTTGGAATTAATTTTATTAAATGGATCCAGCTCCTATATAAATGCCCCACGGCTAGGGTATCCCTGAATGGGTGGACCTCGGCTGCCTTCAGGCTTTCCAGGGGCACAAGGCAGGGGTGTCCACTCTCCCCCCTGCTTTTTGCACTTGCTATCGAGCCGCTTGCCTGCACCCTGAGGACGCATCCAGGTATTAGAGGATTAAAAATGGGCCAGGGACAGGACGCTGTGTCCCTATATGCGGACGACGTTCTAATATATCTCTTTGACTATCGGGTCTAATTACCTATAGTCTTTGGTCTATAGTCTTTGAACTCCTTACCGATTTCGGTATACTCTCCAGCTTTAATCCTGAATAGACTAGATATGAAATTTAAGTCCTGGAGCAAATTGCCTCTGACGGTTTCTGGTAGAATCAACTTAATTAAAATGATTGTGCTCCCACAGTTGCTTTACTTTTTTCAACACTCTCCAGTTTTCCTGCCCAAAACCTTATTTAGGAAACTAAATAGTAAGTTATCATCATTTATTTGGCATAATACGCGTCCCAAGATACAGCTAAGTAAACTTATGCTGGATAGGAGGGCTGGGGGTATGGGGCTTCCTGATTTCCGCCTTTACTATCTATCTGCGCAGTTGTCACAGCTGCGCTCTTGGATGATAGACGGAGAAGATACCGATCTGGCCAAAGCAATAACCTCCCTATCTACACCTGTGTCCTGCCCTTCTAATAGAATTTTACAGCCGAGGATATATCCCTCCGATCCACCAATGGTAAGGCAGGCCATCAAAATCTGGCAGGAGGCTGTTAAAGTCCTACATATGCAGGGCCTTGATCCCCAGCATCCACTAGAGGACCAGGTCACCCTTAAGGAACTGGCCTCACTTCAAATCAAAGAAGTCTGGCATCGGTATTCAATCACTACCCTTGGCCAAATTTATGTCTCGGGCCGAATTAAAACGTTTGCTGAACTAAGTGTTGAATTTAATCTTCCCAAAACCTACCTATACCGTTATCTGCAGCTGAAGACAGCATTGTACGCACAATTCCTCGGGGCTTGCCCAGACCTGCGAGAGTCCCCCGTTAAAACCATCATTAGAGCTGGAGGCAAATGCAAATTAGTTAGTAAGATATATAAGCGCCTTAATGCAGACAGGGGTAAAGACTTTATGGAAGCACTGAGGACTAAGTGGGTCCAAGATCTTGGACCGTTAGATGAGGGGGAATGGCGGGACGCAGTCCTCCACATTGTACAGGCCACTAATGCTATTAGGGTACAGCAGGTGCAACTATTTATTTTGCACAGAGTATATCTATCAACAACTCGACTAGTCAAATTTAATGGTCGTGCCTCAGTGCTCTGCCCCAAGTGTAATGCCTATCCTGGGACATTCTTCCATTTAGTTTGGCAGTGTCAATTGGTGCTTCGGTTCTGGGAGGAGGTGATTCAGACCCTGGCAGACTCTGGGATTCCCCGTGCAGCCCTAACCGCAAAAGGCTGCCTTCTAAATATTCTCGACGATCGACAATTAGGACCTGGCGACCGGTTATATGTTAATAATACATGCTCACTGGCTAAAGTCATTATCGCCAGAGGTTGGATGGCCAAGAATGGCCCGAACCCAGCCTGCTGGAAATCTTTAGTGAACTTCACACTTAGGCATGAGAGGCATCTCCATTTGAACAGGAATGCCCTGCATAAGTACCATAGAGTCTGGCATCGCTGGGTCAGGCTCTTTCCCAGTGCGGAAACACAGAACGCGGACTAATCCTAGATAAACTGCTTAAGTCAAATGTGTTGATACCCTATTATATATATTACTTATATTATTTATATTAATAATCACATTTTATGTATTAGATTGATTGGAATAATTCACTTGGTGCGATATACACACCCCACTTAATGCACACTTACCAAGATATCCATTATGCTCTGATTATTGTTTATACTATACCTTAATGTTGGATAATATTATCCAGCATGCACCTATAGACTGGTCCACCGACACCTGTCTGTCTATCCGTTTTATTCTCACTGACTTCCTTTACACGACTCACTTCATATTGTTGGTAACGCACATCTGACACATCACAATATACTACTGGACCTTGAAACCATAACCTGTTCACCTCTTGTGATAATCACTCCTCACAGTAAACTGTCACTCTATCAACACCTAAAATGTCCCAACGGCTTGGCAAATGAACTGCAGGTTATCTACGGTGGTCTGCTCCTGATATAAAACCGACATAGGTCTAAAAGAGGTCCAGACCGTTATGACTTATTTAGCCGCTGCTTATACAGCCACTCCCTGCGGAAGGGTTACCTTGGGGGGAGGGGGGGGGGGGGTATTTGGCTTGGTTTTTGTTTTTATTTTCTTTATCCCACTTATTTATCTCAGACTCTAGATAAAGATTCAGTTGGGCACTCTGCCCATCTAACTAGATTGCAATACAACTGTGTAATGAATTGACATCATTGAATACTATCTGTGTTTATTGATACGGCTTGCCTCTATCTTTGAGCCTGTGCTAATGTATTGTTTGTTTTTGTGCTTTTTGATATGAATAAAAATTATATGTAAAAAAAAAAAAAAAAAAAAAATTATTACTATGAAGTAGGTTAAAAAAATAAGAAAAACATGGCTGGATTATTCGGTCACGCAGGGTGTAGCTGAGCCTTCTGTATATTCAGGTTCCAGAGTTACATTATGACATCCATTCTAAAAAAGGTATAAATGAAGCCAATAAACAGGAATTATGTCCCCCAAATATTGCTTACGTGTTATCTGCGCCCCTGTTTGTTCATAACATTGGTCTGTAATCCTCCTTATAAGCAGCTCTGTGTTTCTTTGGAGTCTCTTCTGTTAACATTTAGGACCTATGTGAAAGTGAGAAATAGCTTCTAACTATGACATAGATTAAGGTCAGATTCCATTAAGCTGTTCTCCTTTCATGTATTTACTGTATGTAGCTGTTTATTCCTTACTAACACATTTGGAATGTTGCTTGATTGTATGCGTGTATTTTCCTGCAGGGAATAGAAGATCACAACCTGCTCGCAGGCCATCTTGCCATGTTCACCAATGACTTCAACTTAGCTCAGGATCTCTACCTGGCATCCAGCAGCCCTATTTGTGCACTGGAGGTAAGCGCATACTTTCTGACTTTAGGAAACCAACAGACTCTCATGACCCTGTCATCATGTTTCCAGCCACCCTTCCTTCCACGCAGTCTAAAGCCATGATTTTCCTCAATTTATAGAGGACCACAACATCATTTAATACAAAGCACATCATCAAAGCTCCGGGCTGCCTACTTCCCGCATGCCAGTCTTTTGTTTGTCTGGGAGATTCCCCTGAAATCTGAGACTGTCCCTGCCCAACATACCTTAGCACTGACACATGGGCCTGATAATGAATTGGGTGTATGTGTGATTCTACTGTTTTTCTGAATTGGTAATATGTATGTACTGTTCAGACCTTTTCTCAAAGTTCATTTGGAGGACACTCTGGTCATGCCCTTCATGGCCGTGGTCACCATAAGTGTCACTGTCCAGTTCTTTATGTTAGTCTGATCTTGAGGCCCTTATTAAAAAACAATTACAAAGTTATAACCGAGAGGGGTTATATAGGGGAGCAGCTACAGTAATGAGGCCTACATACATAGTGATAGCAGACCGTTTAGTGAGCAATGTTACTTAATATAACTACATCGCTCAGAAAATGGCCCTACATCGCTCCGAGTGTAGGGGCCATAGTGATGTGCAGCCCTACAAAAAGAAGAAAAAAGTTTGTCTAGGTGTGGTGCACCTGAAGAAATTGGACACCAATAAAATTTAACTTTTACTAATATTTAGAATTAAAACTGCGAAATATACAACACATAACATAAAACAGACAAGTGAATGAAGTGCGTGTTTAAAAAGCACATGTGGGGATTCCGTGTGTCATTGGTTTTCTCCTTATAAAGAATTGCTCGGCTTGTTGATTTCAAGGTTAAAAATTATGTTATTTATAATATTTTGTGACAAATCGTCTTGGTTCAGTAATAAAGTATCAATTGAAACCTTGTGTGATTTTTATATGTATTTAAATGTATGAGTGCTTCACATCAAATCTCAATGTGGTTAGTTACAGTCCTAATGTATTATTGATTGCTGGTCTCGAACGGCTAGTTACAGTTCGGGAGACCGCAGCCCAATCCCTTCTCAGCAGCACGAATGTATTGCCGGGGGATCAATAGGCTACCTGGCGTAGTATATTAATGTATCTGCCTGTCAGTGGGGTAACTGGTGCAGTATGTGAGAACTGCTACTCACTGCCGTCAGCGGCAGAATAGGTAGGATAGTTGGCGCAGTATATTCGTGAATCTGCCTTTCTGTGGGGTGACTGGTGCAGTATGAGAGAACTGCTACTCACTTCCTTGTCAGCGGCAGATTAAGTCACCATTCATACCAGGTTTAACATATGGACTGGAATTCTAATATATTATAGTTCACACAAATAAGTGAGCAACCATATATTATTGATCCTTTATCTCACATCAGTTAGAATTATATAATTTGTCAGTGTAGTTCGTTAGAGGTTCAGTTCATTCCCTTATCAGCGGTAATAGTGTCTCGCTGGGTGAGAAGATATTACCATGCCGTATATTACACAACAGTTTTTTATTATTATTATTATTATTATTATAATGTGCTTTCATGGGATTCCATAATTGATTTGACTCATACATAGTTCTCCAGTTAATATGAGTAAGTTATCAAGATTTGTTAAGGGCCCTAGGGAAGTCCTCTTTTGCCTACTCCATAGTTGACAACTCTACAGGTGATGCGAATGCCTTGTGTATATCTCTAATGTAGTGATGATATTAATAAAGTGTTGTTCTATAGGTGAGAAATTGTGATAATTATGATTTGTGATGTGCAGCCCCACACGTTGTTATCGCCCGACGATTAATATCCAGCATGTAAAATTTAAGGTAATAATTCTGTTGTACTGAAATTAGGTCAGACGAGACTTGCAGCATTGGGACAGCGCCCTACAGCTGGCGAAACGCCTGGCTCCCAACCAGATACCATTTATATCCAAGGAATATGCCATCCAGCTGGAGTTCACGTGAGTCCTGCCATCCTCTTTCCGTGATTGCTGCTATATATATTGTATCTTATCTAAGCTTTTGTGTGCATGGGATGTAACTCCAGGGGTTATTCACACCTGATCGCACGGCTGGTAATTTGCAGGCCAGGCAATTATCGGTAGACTGTGCATGCAAACGAGCCGTTCATTTTTTATTGCTGACCGTACGCAAGGTGATTGACAGGAGGCTGGTGTTTGGGGGGGGTGGTGACTGGCTGTTTTCCGGAAGTGTCAGGGAAAATGCAGGCATTTGACGGTAATCTCGTGTGATGTCCGCTCCGGCCCCGATCTTACCGCCTCTATCACTGCCACCGAGTAAGTCCTGTGCTTCACACAGTGGAAAAATCATATGATGGTGAGCGGTTTGCGAATGGATTTGCAGCTATTCGCCGATCCAGCTAATTTCCACACGCCCTGCTAAGCAATTCGCAGACTTGCACAGGACGGAATTTAATGCTGGCTGGGCGGCGATCACCTGATCTCAGGGCTCTGCAAATTAGCAGCCCCTGATCAGGTCTGAATAACCCCCTTTATCATATATCATATTTCAGTTAATGATGTCTATTCTTAAACTTTCAAGAGGTTGTAAACGTTCCCTTGCTGGTGATTATAAATGGTGGGTAGCAAATTGGGCAGTGAGAAGCCTCTGTTGGGCGATCCAATATCCGGGTGTTTATGCCAATGGCCTGCAAACTCCTTCCTTTGCATACATCCGAGTGGCAATATGTACAAGGCATGGGACACCCCAGGCATACAGTAATACCAATCTGTGCAGCCTTATATGTGATCATCAGCCACACTATTGACTCCTGACTTGGGCCTCCTAGGCCTGCCTCTGAGAATGCAGCCAATCGCATGTTCATGCCCATGACACTCCTATAATACGCCCACTCAATGGACCAGATTTAACTTTATATTTCAAGTCCATCTAATCATATCTTTTTTAATAACATCAATCTGATAAAATGACAGCAACTTTCATTTAGATAAACTTCAAAACCGCTATTGATGTTATTGCCAGATACACTCCCCAGAAAGCTATATACTCTATTTACAGTAGTGACACTTTACATTATCTGTAGGGGTGTGGTATAGGGGTCCGACAGTCGGGATCCTAACAGTCATTATCCTGACTGGCCGGACTCAAACAGCATGGTGAGCGCAACCAAGCCCCTACGCGAGCCACCTGTTCTATTCTCCCTCTATAGGGGTCGTGGACCCCCTTGAGGGAAAATAGCAGGTGGCCGTCGGGAACCCAGCTGTCGGTGTTTTTTGACAGTCGGGATCCCGACGTCGGGTGAATGCCTTTCGGGATTCCGACTGTCGGGACCCTATCCGGCACCCATCTGTAGCTGTAGAAAGACACATACAGTTATGTTGCTGATAAGACCAAGACAGTACATTTCATCACTCCATACTACATTAGTCACAAGTTGTGTATACTCATTAGCTTATCTCTTTATTACTGTGATTACATTGTTACATTGTGATGATTCTCTCCTGCAGTGGTGACTATGTTAATGCGCTTGCTCATTATGAGAAAGGAATGACTGGGGACAACATGGTAAGTATTGTATTTTATGGTATTCACAGTGTACTGGTATTTTATATGTGTCCAAATGATAGAATGCATTAGCGCAATTCACTTTGTAGAAAAATAAGCAAGGCCATCCATTAAAAATTGTTTTTAGAAAATATGAAAGAGATATACTATTTTTAATTAAAGAATTACGTGGTTATATTATGGGGACATGGGAATAAATGTTGGGGTCAGAGTGGTATCCGCACACTATGGGGGTATCGGACTGGCTCCCAGTAGCTACATGTGCCGCTGTTGAGCTTTATGTGCGTGGTCCTAGTGTATGACACTCAGCAAATGGTGAAGGCAGATGTACAGCCCCACCCTGATTCTTAGCTGTTGCACTCGGGCAGAGAGAGGGGAGCAGCAGCACCACTGAAAGGGTCTGGACTCTGGATATTGGTCCGTACCAGCTACCTATAGCGACTTTTGCCACTGTAGAGCTCTTTGCCTATACCAGTGTGTGCAAAAAGAAAACAAGGACCAATCGCACTGGAGAGAATTTTTGAAATAAGTGGTAAGGCCCCTCACTTGTGATGTAGTATACATATATTGCAGATACTACCAAGAGGGTGTGCCGCCACTGGACATTGGGTTCATACCCAATGTCCAGTGGCGGCACACCCTCTTGGTAGTATCTGCAATATATGTATACTACATCACAAGTGAGGGGCCTTACCACTTATTTCAATACCCAATATACCAGTGTGTGTGTGTGATAGCTTACACACAGCAAATGTTGCATGGAGACGTGCACAAAGAGCTCCACAGTAGCTGAGGTCACTGCAGGAAGCTGGTCTTGTCCGACATCACAGAGTCCACACGTTCTGGTTTTTACAGAATGATCCCTGCTCTTACAGGCTCAAACTCTCCTTTTTCCAGCAGAAGCAATATTTAATGTCTGCCGAAGCAATGTGAGGCTTGCGTATTAAGCAGTGATCCCAACTTCTGGAATGCTCATTATTTTATTTAGTGATATTAAGATTTATTAGGAATATGTCTGACCTATACAGAACCAGGTGTAGTATCGCTGCATCCCATAATTCTATGTTCATTTGTCTCTGTGCCATTGATTTGCAATTGCTGTGAACGCAGCCTTAGCCTCTGACCAATCAATGGGACTGACAAAATAGGCAGGGCCCCCTTTCCCAATCTTGATCCCCTGGCATGCCTGATAAGACTGCACTACTCAACCGCTACATTGCTTCAAGGGAAATGTCATAAACTTTGTTTATGACAAATGATACCAGTCCTGGGCCCCCTTTCTGTCTTGCCCAGGAGACCACTCAGACCCCACCCTGATGGCTGTTCTGCCAATCAGCATTACATTTCCTGCCCTAATGAGTTATCACTTGCTGCCCCATCTATATAATGACATCAGAATATATTCTATGCTATCATCATGCCACAGAGCGCTACATTCTTTCTTGATGCAGAGTAATGGTAATATAACCTTTCACATAGTGGCACATGCCATCTTTTGTTACTTCTAGCTTGAAGCTGATTGGTTAGTTCTACACTTGTCCACTGCTCCACTGATTTAATTGCTTGATATATCTCCCCCCATTATCATAGTGAGATTTCTCTGGTAGAAATGGTTGTATAATTGAATGCTATATTCCAATAGTATCTGGAACATGATGAAACGTGCCTGGCCGGTGTAGCACGAATGTCCATCCGCATGGGCGACATCCGGCGCGGGGTGAATCAGGCGCTCAAACACCCCAGCAGACTGCTGAAGAAAGACTGTGGTGCAATACTGGAAAGCATGAAGGTATATCGGATCGTCGCTGGGGTATGATGAGGAGTCTGTTCCGGTGACAGTCATTCATTGCTTCCCTCTCTTTCTGTGCAGCAATTGTCGGAGGCAGCCCAGCTGTACGAGAAGGGGCAGTACTACGATAAAGCGGCCGCTGTCTATATCCGATGCAAGAACTGGTGAGATGTATAACCTGTAAAACTGCGGGATCTAGGGCCTGATTCTGGTTGGTAGTTCTCTGCTTTGTGAGCCATGTAACGCCACCCGCCACCGCTAAACGCAGAATGTCCCACGCAGCACTGTGAATGGTTTTGCATAAACATCCATTTGCAGGCTTGCTCGCAGGCCTGAAATCATTCGATGGTCGATGAGCTCGCTAGTCTAAGTCAGTCTCTGGGGACTTAGATTTGTGGTACCCTACTCCGAGAACAGGACGGGCAGCTGACATCCGTTGACGTCAACCGCCTGCCCCTGGAAGGCAGGTGGCCGCCCCCGTTCACAAGGGGATGCCCAGCCTGCTTGCATGTGCCCGCCTCCTGCGTTTCCTGGACATACCCACGCCTTGGAGACTATGCAAGTTTCAGGCCTCAGAGACTATGCAAGGTGCCCGCATTGAAGCCCTGCACGTGCGCATAAGTGATTATGGACATGCGCAGACCTCTAACATCGAACTTCCCTTGCACAGGAACGGGTACGTTTGCGAATCAGAATGAGGGCCTTAGACTGTATTACATAACAGCCCCTTTCCTCCACCATTATCTGCAGGCAAGCTGTGTGCCGGTCTCCATGGCTGCCTATCTTAGCAATATATAGGTTTTTGTTTCTTCCTGACTGGGGGACACTGCTAACCCTTGTATAAAGAGGCAAGTGATGCTGGAGAAGACGCTAAATTGGCAGCAGTGTTACACAGCGGTTAGTATTGCTGCTTCACTGCACTGGGGACATGCTTTGTGGGTCCAGTTTGTATTGCGTTTGTATGTTCTCTATGTGCTTGTGGGGAATTATGTGAGGAATAGAAGCTCCAGCTATGTAATAGTTCCCTACTCCGTGGACACACAAATAGTCTATGACATTCTAGCTGCATTTCTTCTTACAGTAGCCAGAGCCCCACAACTGTACCTGCTCTCCCCCCAACCAGAGCATTCATGAAGTGACAGTCTACTGAGGCCAGGACCACACCAAGAGCGTAGAGCTGAGTAGGTGGTATCTGTCTCCAGCTTGTGGCCTCTCCAAAGATCCACCTGCAGAGGCTCAGGATGTGACCTTAGGTTGCACCTGATGCCAGCTTCTTGCTCCTGGCCTCCACTTATGTGACATTATGACACCACGTGTGCTGGAGGCAGGGGGACGCAGTGTCGGGCCCAGAGCGATTGAAAGATGATTGAATTTTTCTGCTCTGTGTTACAGAACCCGAGGAAACATGGTAAAACAGCTGCTCCCAGGGCTGTACCTTGGGGAAGGAGGAGGTTACTGGTGGTGGTGCAACTGTGATACAGGGCATTACTATTAGTGAGAATAGCATCCACACCTTTACCACAGAGCACATCTTCCTGATACACTCTGCAAATAATAACCCGTTCCTCTATTTGTCAGGGCGAAGGTGGGAGAGCTGCTGCCTAATGTGTCCTCTCCAAAGATCCACCTGCAGTATGCAAAAGCAAAGGAAGCTGATGGAAAGTGAGTTATTCTTATCATAGATTATCCAAGTAGAAGTTTATTTTGTTGTATAATATTATCATTTTACAATATATGAATACCTAATGTATACTACATAAGTCATGAAAGGTAGAGCGATAAACTGCAAGAAGCACCCCCCAGGGATGTATCGCTATTGGGAGAGACTTGTCACGTGATTGGGTGAAACTTGTCATGTGATTGGGTGAAACTTGTCATGTGATTGGGTGAGACTTTTCATGCGATTGGGTGAGACTTGTCATGCGATTGGGTGAGACTTGTCATGCGATTGGGTGAGACTTGTATTGCGATTGGGTGAGACTTGTCATGCGATTGGGTGCATTTTTTTCACATGTAAAGGGTGCCAGGTACAATGAGCTTTTCTGTGCCTCCTTCAGGTATAAAGAGGCCGCCTTGGCTTATGAGACTGCCCGGGACTGGGATAATGTCATCCGCATCTATTTGGATCACTTAAACAATCCGGAAAAAGCGGTTGGGATAGTGAAAGAGACTCAGTCGCTGGAAGGCGCCAAGATGGTAGCCAGGTAATGCTTATGTCACCGGTTCCTGGCATCTGGTGCATGTGGTGGGTTCAGTAGCGGATAGTTATTTGCTCTTCCTCTGGAGTGGTTTGAACTACAATTAGTACATAGCTATGTAAAGGTATTTGTCCTGTACTTAATAAAATGGGTAAAAAACTAGGAAAGACGATTATTATCTTGGCTCTATGGGTCCCATCAAGGACCCTAGCGGTCATATCAAACCCTGTTGGGTATGCTTGTAGAACTACAAATGTTGGTGCCTATAGACCTATAAGCATGGCCTGGCTTGTAGCGCCTACAGGGACCTGGAGTCCACCTGTAATTTACGCCCATGTGCAGATCCCCATCTATGCTTGTATAGTTCTGTAATGTTCATTTTCTCTTAATAGAATTATAAGCAGCACAGCATACACTGGAGTTGGGCGTCTAACTCATTGTGATTCTGGGGATAGATCATATGTAATATAGCTGTGTCTTGTAATAACTGCCTGTTGTATGTAGATTCTTCCTCCGACTCGGAGACTATGGCTCAGCCATACAGTTCCTAGTCCTGTCCAAGTGCAACAATGAGGCATTCCAGCTGGCCCGGCAACACAACCAGATGGAGATCTATGCTGAAGTTATAGGTGCGTCCACTTTATACATTGATGCTATATTATGCTGATGTTCTAGGTGCGTCCACTTTATACATTGATGCTGTATTATGCTGAAGTTATAGGTGCGTCCACTTTATACATTGATACTATACGATGCTGATGTTATAGGTGCGTCCACTTTATACATTGATACTATATTATGCTGAAGTTATAGGTGCGTCCACTTTATACATTGATACTATACGATGCTGATGTTATAGGTGCGTCCACTTTATACATTGATACTATATGATGCTGATGTTATAGGTGCGTCCACTTTATACATTGATACTATACGATGCTGATGTTATAGGTGCGTCCACTTTATACATTGATACTATATGATGCTGATGTTATAGGTGCGTCCACTTTATACATTGATACTATATTATGCTGATGTTCTAGGTGCGTCCACTTTATACATTAAAATTATATTATGCTGATGTTATAGGTGCGTCCACTTTATACATTGATACTATATGATGCTGATGTTATAGGTGCGTCCACTTTATACATTGATACTATATGATGCTGATGTTATAGGTGCGTCCACTTTATACATTGATACTATATGATGCTGATGCTATAGGTGCGTCCACTTTATACATTGATGCTATATTATGATGATGTTATAGGTGCGTCCACTTTATACATTGATACTATATGATGCTGATGTTATAGGTGCGGCCACTTTATACATTGATGCTATATTATGCTGATGTTATAGGTGCGTCCACTTTATACATTGATGCTACATTATGCTGGTGTTATAGGTGCGTCCACTTTATACATTGATATTATATTATGCTGATGTTATAGGTGCGGCCACTTTATACATTGATACTATATGATGCTGATGCTATAGGTGCGACCACTTTATACATTGATACTATATGATGCTGATGTTATAGGTGCATCCACTTTATTCATTGATAATATATGATGCTGATGTTATAGGTGCGTCCACTTTATACATTGATACTATATGATGCTGATGTTATAGGTGCGGCCACTTTATACATTGATACTATATTATGCTGATGTTATAGGTGCGGCCACTTTATACATTGATATTATATTATGCTGATGTTATAGGTGCGGCCACTTTATACATTGATACTATATTATGCTGATGTTATAGGTGCGTCCACTTTATACATTGATACTATATGATGCTGATGTTATAGGTGCGTCCACTTTATACATTGATACTATATTATGCTGATGTTCTAGGTGCGTCCACTTTATACATTGATACTATATTATGCTGATGTTATAGGTGCGTCCACTTTATACATTGATACTATATTATGCTGATGTTATAGGTGCGTCCACTTTATACTTTGATACTATATGATGCTGATGTTATAGGTGCGTCCACTTTATACATTGATGCTATATTATGCTGATGTTCTAGGTGCGTCTACTTTATACATTGATACTATATAATGCTGATGTTATAGGTGCGTCCACTTTATACATTGATAATATATGATGCTGATGTTATAGGTGCGTCCACTTTATACATTGATACTATATAATGCTGATGTTATAGGTGCGTCCACTTTATACATTGATAATATATGATGCTGATGTTATAGGTGCGTCCACTTTATACATTGATGCTATATGATACTGATGTTCTAGGTGCGTCCACTTTATACATTGATACTATATTATGCTGATGTTATAGGTGCGTCCACTTTATACATTGATACTATATTATGCTGATGTTCTAGGTGCGTCTACTTTATACATTGATACTATATGATGCTGATGTTATAGGTGCGTCCACTTTATACATCGATACTATACGATGCTGATGTTATAGGTGCGTCCACTTTATACATCGATACTATATTATGCTGATGTTATAGGTGCGGCCACTTTATACATTGATACTATACGATGCTGATGTTATAGGTGCGTCCACTTTATACATTGATGCTATATGATACTGATGTTCTAAGTGCGTCCACTTTATACATCGATACTATATTATGCTGATGTTATAGGTGCGGCCACTTTATACATTGATATTATATTATGCTGATGTTATAGGTGCGGCCACTTTATACATTGATACTATACGATGCTGATGTTATAGGTGCGTCCACTTTATACATCGATACTATATTATGCTGATGTTATAGGTGCGGCCACTTTATACATTGATACTATATGATGCTGATGTTATAGGTGCGTCCACTTTATACATTGATACTATATTATGCTGATGTTATAGGTGCGTCCACTTTATACATTGATACTATATTATGCTGATGTTATAGGTGCGTCCACTTTATACATTGATACTATATTATGCTGATGTTCTAGGTGCGTCCACTTTATACTTTGATACTATATGATGCTGATGTTATAGGTGCGACCACTTTATACATTGATGCTATATTATGCTGATGTTATAGGTGCGTCCACTTTATACATTGATACTATATGATGCTGATGTTATAGGTGCGTCCACTTTATACATTGATACTATATGATGCTGATGTTATAGGTGCGGCCACTTTATACATCGATACTATATTATGCTGATGTTATAGGTGCGGCCACTTTATACATTGATACTATATGATGCTGATGTTATAGGTGCGTCCACTTTATACATTGATAATATATGATGCTGATGTTATAGGTGCGGCCACTTTATACATTGATACTATATAATGCTGATGTTATAGGTGCGTCCACTTTATACATTGATAATATATGATGCTGATGTTATAGGTGCGTCCACTTTATACATTGATGCTATATGATACTGATGTTCTAGGTGCGTCCACTTTATACATTGATACTATATTATGCTGATGTTATAGGTGCGTCCACTTTATACATTGATACTATACGATGCTGATGTTCTAGGTGCGTCCACTTTATACATTGATACTATACGATGCTGATGTTATAGGTGCGTCCACTTTATACATTGATACTATATTATGCTGATGTTATAGGTGCGTCCACTTTATACATTGATACTATACGATGCTGATGTTCTAGGTGCGTCCACTTTATACATTGATACTATACGATGCTGATGTTATAGGTGCGGCCACTTTATACATTGATACTATACGATGCTGATGTTATAGGTGCGTCCACTTTATACATCGATACTATATTATGCTGATGTTATAGGTGCGGCCACTTTATACATTGATACTATACGATGCTGATGTTATAGGTGCGTCCACTTTATACATCGATACTATACGATGCTGATGTTATAGGTGCGTCCACTTTATACATCGATACTATATTATGCTGATGTTATAGGTGCGGCCACTTTATACATTGATACTATACGATGCTGATGTTATAGGTGCGTCCACTTTATACATTGATGCTATATGATACTGATGTTCTAAGTGCGTCCACTTTATACATCGATACTATATTATGCTGATGTTATAGGTGCGGCCACTTTATACATTGATATTATATTATGCTGATGTTATAGGTGCGGCCACTTTATACATTGATACTATACGATGCTGATGTTATAGGTGCGTCCACTTTATACATCGATACTATATGATGCTGATGTTCTAGGTGCGTCCACTTTATACATTGATACTATATTATGCTGATGTTCTAGGTGCGTCCACTTTATACTTTGATACTATATGATGCTGATGTTATAGGTGCGTCCACTTTATACATTGATACTATATTATGCTGATGTTATAGGTGCGTCCACTTTATACATTGATACTATATTATGCTGATGTTCTAAGTGCGTCCACTTTATACATTGATACTATATGATGCTGATGTTATAGGTGCGGCCACTTTATACATTGATACTATATGATGCTGATGTTATAGGTGCGTCCACTTTATACATTGATACTATATTATGCTGATGTTATAGGTGCGTCCACTTTATACATTGATACTATATTATGCTGATGTTCTAGGTGCGTCCACTTTATACTTTGATACTATATGATGCTGATGTTATAGGTGCGTCCACTTTATACATTGATACTATATGATGCTGATGTTATAGGTGCGTCCACTTTATACATTGATACTATATGATGCTGATGTTGCGGATGGATGCTTGTGAATCTACTCATTTCATTAAGTCATATGGCCAAATGTGCTTGCGTCGATCTTTTGATCCTGTCGACCATAAGCATGTCTACCTTTAGTGGTCGACCCCACGTATGTTTGCCATAATTTGCTATAATCAATGACCCATATCTGTCAGATGCCATACACAGCTCTACATTGACAGTATAGCTAGATGCTAGTGCATGCGATAATGATACTGTCAATGTGGAGATCTGCAGGAATTGTACAAATCAGATATTTCTTAGAATTTTATCTTTTTTGTTGCAACTTAATGAGACGCACGATCATCCTTTTTTTTTTTCTTCTCCTTTTTTATTATTTGTGAAACTCTTTTAGTTTGCAAGCAGTGTTCAGATACCAGGCTGTAGGCACATGTGTTTGCACTAATCTGGCAGTTGCCTTGAGAGTTGGCAGAGGGTGTGACATAAGTGCGGGTGTCTGTGTTGCAGGATCAGAGAACACCAGCAGTGAGGATTACCAGAGTATCGCCCTGTACTTCGAGGGGGAGAAGATGCATTTTCAAGCTGGCAAGTTTTTCCTGCGCTGTGGACAACATGCGAGGGTGGGTAAATGGAATTGTGGTAACAAAAATATAATCCAATAACTACTGTATTTATTTCTGTACATAGGTCTCTAGATTCAACGTTTATTAGCATTTGTCAATCACAATGATTTATTCTAGACAGAACAGCTGTTGTGGGGGATACATGCAGACCACCGGCGGTCAGAATAAAAATGCCAGCATCCCTTTCACACCAGAAAATGCAGGGACCCACCTGGGAATTCGGCCCAGGGATCATGCCGGGGCATTCCCGGGTTAGCCCCTTTCACACCAGAACAGTCCCTGCATTTTCTGGTGTGGGGAGGAGGCTGGCAGCGGTGTTGGACAGTACTCACCCTGCTGGTTCTCGGTGCAGGCCGATGATCCACACAGGCGGCGGGCGCAGATGACAGGTCAGGCGGCGGGCGCAGATGACAGGTCAGGCGGCGGGCACAGATGACGCAGCTCTCTGGCTGCAGTGAGGGTGCCGGAGAGCTTCTTCATCCATCGCCTGTCCTGTTAGCATGTGTGGATCCCCGGTCTGGCTGCACGCACCAAGGACCGGCAACCCGGGTGACTTCCCCTACCCCTTTACCACCGGCCAGGACCCTGGGAACAACCCTCCATAGCAGGGTTGAAATCCAGTCAAATTTTCCAGGGATTTTGCCATGGGAACTTTACAAAACCAGCGCTAGTCGTGGGCCCAACCCGGGAATTTAGGCTGGTGTGAAAGGGGTATTACATTCCCTGCCCCCCCCCCCCCCCCCCCAAACCAACCCTCCTTTCTAGCAGCCTAACCCTTCCTCCCCGTAACGTGATCCTAACCCTCTCCATACAGCCTAACCCTAATCTTCTCTTCCCCCACAGCCTAACCCTAATCTTCCCGTCCCCACATCCTAACTCTAAGTCCCCCACCTAGTGCCTTCACCTAACTCCCCCTTCCCCAGCCTGACCCGACCCACATACTCACCAATCGGGATGGCGGCTGTTGTTTTACTGAATTCGGAAATCCTGACCGCCAGAATACTGACTGACTTTGTGTGAGTCTGCCTGTTTTTTTTTTTTTAAAGCAGCAATCATTTACACCATGTTGGCTTTGCTTTGTATATGATTGCTGCTTTAAAAAAACAGGTAACCGCATGTATTTTTGCTTAAAATCCCTTTTTCTCTTTATATTTTAGGCATTAAAACACTTTTTAAAGTGCTCAGCTACCGATGAAAACACTGCGATAGAAATGGCAATTGAAACGGTGAGACAATGCAACTTTATGTACAGTTACCTGACTATAGCAGGTATATAACATAGTATGAATATAATATAGTATGACACATTGACCTGGTTCTATACATTAAAAGGACATCTTCTGAATGTGAGATTTCTAACCCTGCAACCCTTCTCTCTGTATAGGTTGGACAGGCCAAGGAGGATCCACTGACCAATCAGTTGATAGACTATCTAATGGGGGAAAATGACGGCATGCCGAAGGTACGGTATTGTTCTCTGTCCTATTGAACATAACGTAGTGTAATATACGTCACAGACCGCAAATTGTTTCTCTTTCTCAGGATGCAAAGTACCTCTTCCGCCTGTACATGGCTCTGAAGCAATACAGAGAGGCTGCCCGCACCGCCATCATCATAGCCCGGGAGGAGCAATCTGCAGGTCACTATAATACACGTAGGATCTTGGTACACAGACTGGAGTTCCGACACCAGATTGCTGTATGTCCTGTGTCACTGAGGACACTGTTGTGAGTGACCGCTCACATGCACTATATGGGCATTGCTGTCATTACTGAACATCAGTCCTGTTATGGCAGGTTACAGTTAGCGCGTACCTGGTAATATGTGGACTTATTTCTGTGATCATGTCAGTGGGGGATCAGGGCTCAACCACAGTCCTTATTATTTGTTATATGCCTAAATCCATCATGATCTTTTTCCTTCTCTCCTGGGTTATTTGTTAAGAATGATGTGCCAGTCCCCACTGTGCTCATCCCTGCTGTGACAGTCCCCACTGTGCTCATCCCTGCTGTGCCAGTCACCACTGTGCTCATCCCTGCTGTGTCAGTCCTTGCTGTGGCTTGCATCAGCGGCTGGTCGCTAATTCACCCGTCTAGGGCTTAAGTCAATATTTTCTATGGCAACATGGAGCAAATTGTGTTGCTCTGTTGGGGTTATTTTATTTTATTTTCTATGTAATTGTAAAAAAAATCTGCATTTTTTTTTCTATTGAAAGGCAACTACCGAAACGCACATGACGTGCTCTTCAGTATGTACATGGAACTGAAAACACAGAAAATAAAGATCCCTGCAGAGATGGTGACAAACCTGATGATCCTGCACAGCTACATCCTCGTCAAGGTATTTGGAGCTGTTCCCTGCTGTTCTAGTATAACAGTGATGCATACCTCCCAACATCCGTGAAGGCAGGGACGTGACTGTGTGTGCGCTGAAGCTGCGCACCGACTTTTGGGAGCGTGGCCCGCCGGAAAGGGCATGGCCTATACTCACTATGCTACCACGAGGCCACGCCCCCGTTTCCGCCGCGGTGGGGGCATGCCCAGCAGCTCTGCGAGCTGCTGACCAGCCCCCAGCCCCTCTGCCTGCAAGAAAAGATGCTGTGCGCATTCACGGACTACAGGGGGTGACCTGCGTAAAGGCACTTGGCCACAGAACTACCAGACCATATAATACACTGTAGGGGCTGTATTCTACCATATGTAACATACACAATGAGGTCTGTAACCAATCATTAACCGTCATTTAATATAACTCTGTAACTAACATCCTATTGGATGATACGGCACCCAGTGCATTTCTGCTAAGGCTTTTGAATAATCCAATTAACCTTATATTCGGTGCATGTTGGGAGGGATCCATGACGGATCCCTCACACAGCGCTGCGGTAAGAAGCACATAGGCTTCTGGCGATTTCCTCCGCAGCAGTGACACTGCGGAGGGGGGACAGAGCATACAGAAATGCGGTAAAAAGCCTGATAACGGGGTTTTTACCCCATTTCTGCTTTAGAGAATCTCCACCTACCTGTATAACTGTTATCTGATTATTATATTGTAAGTAATACCATAAAATATATAATGGCTACCTTCTTTTTCATGGGAATAAAATGATTGAATGACCAATCCAATAATTCTTTTGGATACACATGACTGTCCTATGACTCTGGCTGCCTTCTACTCCAGTCAGAGATAGTCCAATAGCCAGATCACCAGAGTAGGCCGCATACCCCTGAGTTCTTCATGGCTCCAGTATTGTTTTCTGGATTTGGTATTGGAATGCGTTGGTGAGATACACTATAATAGTGTTATCCTAAACACATGTGGAACTGGAGCTTCATCACCTTCCACAATGTACTTACTCGTTCGCTCTTTCTTATTCTGTTACAGATCCATGTTAAGCGCGGGGACCATCTGAAAGGCGCTCGCATGCTGATACGTGTTGCTAACAATATCAGTAAATTCCCCTCCCGTAAGTACTGGCAGGGCTGTGCGGTCATGTAGGAATGATGCGTATCTGTACCAGGAGACAGTACTAGAGGATGTTCAGTAGAACATGCAGATAAGTCATTTCCATATGGCCTGGCTATTTGCACAATTACCACTTCCCTGACTGCCCTGTATTGGTACCTCTGCCACTGACCATTCTGCCTGGCTGTAGGAACACTGGATCTATACAACAGCTATTACTAGTTAAAAATAAAGATCCTAAACTATAATAAAATGCCTGGGATTACACCTTCAGGTGTAACCCAAGTACATATACTCCTGTTCTCTCCCAATGTAACCCAGGCATATACACTTCTGTTCTCTCCTGATGTAACCCAGGTACATATACTACTGTTCTCTCCTGGTGTAAGCCAGGCGCATATACTACTGCTCTCTCCGGTGTAATCCAGGCGCATATACTACTGCTCTCTCCGGTGTAATCCAGGCGCATATACTACTGCTCTCTCCGGTGTAATCCAGGCGCATATACTACTGCTCTCTCCCAGTGTAACCAAGGCACATATTCTACTGCTCTCTCCCGATGTAACCCAGACACATAAACTACTGTTCTCTCCCGATGTAACCCAGGCGCATATACTACTGTTCTCTCACCCGGTGTAACCCAGGTATATACACTCCTGTTCTCGCCTGGTGTAACCCAGGCACACATACTACTGCTCTCTCCCAGTTTAACACAGGTACATATACTACTGTTCTCTCCTGCTGTAACCTAGGCGCATATACTACTGTTCTATCCCGGTGTAACCCAGGCAGATACTTTACTGTTCTCTCCCGGTGTAACACATGCACATATACTACTGTTCTCTCCCGGTGTAACCCAGGCACATATACTCCTGTTCTCTCCCAGTGTAACCCAGGCACATACACTACTGCTCTCTCCCTGTGTAACACATCATGCACATATACTACTGTTCTCTACCGGTGTAACCCACGCAGATACACTACTGTTCTCTCCCAGTGTAAAGGCCCCCATACACTATGCGATTTTGGGACGATTTCATCCGATTTCGGCACTTTGTGCCGATAATCGGATGAAATCGGCCCAAAATCGTAGGTATGTGACATTTGATCCGATCCGATGCGCGGTCCCGTGCGCATCGGACCGGATCAGGGAGGTCGGACGGTCTGTACATACGATCACGTCCGACCTCCCTGTATGCATATGCCTGCCACCTGACAGGCATATGCATACAGACACCGGGGGAGTAGTGGGGGCGGCCAGCGGCAGCGGTAGTGGGGGCGGGCAGCGGCGGCGGGGACGGGCGGCGTTTGCGGTGAGCGCAGTGTACTTACACATAGCAGTAGCAGCAGCGGCGGGGACGGGACGCGCAGTGGCGGCTATTATATTTTTAAAATACTTGTCAAATGACCGGCCGCTCTCTGATTGGCTGAGAGCTCTCCGGCCAATCAGAGAGCGGCCGGTCATTTGACAAGTATTTTAAAAATATAATAGCCGCCACTGCGCGTCCCGTCCCCGCCGCTGCTGCTATGTGTAAGTACACTGCGCTCACCGCAAACGCCGCCCGTCGCCGCTGCCCGCCCCCACTACCGCCCCCACCACCGCTGCCCGTCCCCACTACTGCCGCTGCCCGCCCCCACTACTGCTCACCGCCCTGCAGCTCCCCGGGTTTTTTTTTACATGGGATAAATCGCATGCGATTTATCCCATGTAAAAATGGCACATCAAGTGCCAAATTGTATGTGAGCCTCCCGGGGAGCTGCCGGGCGGCTCGCAGGTAAATTGGGTCCGACTTGTCCCTAGGACAAGTCGGCCTAATGTATGGGGGCCTTAACACATGCACATATACTACTGTTCTCTCCCGGTGTAACCCACGCAGATACACTACTGTTCTCTCCCAGTGTAACCCAGGCAGATATACTACTGCTCTCTCCCGCTATAACCCAGGCAAATATACTACTGCTCTCTCCCTGTGTAACCCAGGTACATATACTACCGTTCTCTCCCGGTGTGACCCAGGTACATATACTACTGCTCTCTCCCGGTGTAACACAGGCACATATACTCCTGTTCTCTTCCGGTGTAACCCAGGCACATATACTACTGTTCTCTCCCGGTGTAACCCAGGCACATATACTCTTGTTCTCTCCCGGTGTAACACAGGCACATATACTACTGCTCTATCCCGGTGTGACCCAGGCGCATACACTACTGTTCTATCCCAGTGTAACCCAGGCACATATACTACTGCTCTCTCCCGGTGTAACCCAGGCACATGTACTACTGCTCTCTCCCGGTGTAACCCAGGCACATATACTACTGCTCTCTCCCGCTGTAACCCAGGCACATGTACTACTGTTCTCTCCCAGTGTAACCCAGGCACATGTACTACTGCTCTCTCCCGCTGTAACCCAGGCACATGTACTACTGTTCTCTCCCAGTGTAACCCAGGCACATGTACTACTGCTCTCTCCCGGTGTAACCCAGGCACATATACTACTGTTCTCTCCCAGTGTAACCCAGGCACATATACTACTGCTCTCTCCCGGTGTAACCCAGGCACATATACTACTGCTCTCTCCCGCTGTAACCCAGGCACATGTACTACTGCTCTCTCCCGGTGTAACCCAGGCACATATACTACTGCTCTCTCCCGCTGTAACCCAGGCACATATACTACTGCTCTCTCCCGGTGTAACCCAGGCACATATACTAATGTTCTCTCCCGGTGTAACACAGGCACATATAATACTGCTCTCTCCCGGTGTAACCCAGGCACATATACTACTGCTCTCTCCCGCTGTAACCCAGGCACATATACTACTGCTCTCTCCCGCTGTAACCCAGGCACATATACTACTGCTCTCTCCCGGTGTAACCCAGGCACATATACTAATGTTCTCTCCCGGTGTAACACAGGCACATATACTACTGCTCTCTCCCGGTGTAACCCAGGCACATATACTAATGTTCTCTCCCGGTGTAACACAGGCACATATAATACTGCTCTCTCCCGGTGTGACCCAGGCGCATATACTACTGCTCTCTCCCGCTGTAACCCAGGCACATATACTACTGCTCTCTCCCGGTGTAACCCAGGCACATATACTAATGTTCTCTCCCGGTGTAACACAGGCACATATACTACTGCTCTCTCCCGGTGTAACCCAGGCACATATACTAATGTTCTCTCCCGGTGTAACACAGGCACATATAATACTGCTCTCTCCCGGTGTGACCCAGGCGCATATACTACTGCTCTCTCCCGCTGTAACCCAGGCACATATACTACTGCTCTCTCCCGGTGTAACCCAGGCACATATACTAATGTTCTCTCCCGGTGTAACACAGGCACATATACTACTGCTCTCTCCCGGTGTAACCCAGGCACATATACTAATGTTCTCTCCCGGTGTAACACAGGCACATATAATACTGCTCTCTCCCGGTGTGACCCAGGCGCATATACTACTGCTCTCTCCCGCTGTAACCCAGGCACATATACTACTGCTCTCTCCCGGTGTGACCCAGGCGCATATACTAATGTTCTCTCCCGGTGTGACCCAGGCGCATATACTAATGCTCCCGGTGTGACCCAGGCGCATATACTAGTGTTTTCAGAGAAGGCTTTTTTTTTTGGGGGGGGGGGGGGGGGGAGAGGTTTAATCCCATTACCCCTACATGAGCTCCTACATTTAGAACTGGTAACTCAGAGGCAATTTACCTTGCACAGAGTACAAACCAACCAACACCATCCCCTCCTCAGATATAGTGCTGCTCTCCTCACCTGAATCATACACAGATACATCTCGCCCTTACATCTCACGTTGGTGATCACACTTCTAAGACCGAATCTACAGTGAGCTCTCCAAACCAGTCCAAGCCATTCCATACATCACATGAAGCTCATACTGCCTCAGCCATCTCCAGTCTCTCCTGCCATGTAAGGATCTAGGGGAAGTGGTCATCTATTAGAATGAACTTAGGTCTACAGTCATTAGGTCGACCCCACTAGGTCAACTGGCAGGAAGGTCGACCTGACTTAAAGTCGACATGGGCCAAGGTCGACATGACTTAAGGTCGAATTTGCATAAAGGTCGACATAAGGAAGGTCGACTGGTCATACGGTCGACATGGGGTTTTTCACTGTTTTTTGAGCCGACATGTGCCGACAGGCGGTATTTCATGCCCTACCATCCACTAGGGTCCGATTCTGTGTCCATGTCGACTGTGTTGACATTCGGATCAAAAAACAGCGAAACACCCATGTCGACATTATGACCAGTCGACCTTCCTCATGTCGACCTTTATGCAAATTCGACCTTAAGTCATGTCGACATTGGCCCATGTCGACCTTAAATCAGGTTGACCTTCCAGCCAGTCGACCTAATGGGGTCGACCTAATGACTGTAGACCTAAGTTCATTCTGACAGATGTACCGATTCCGGATCCAGTCACCTATATGTACAATGAGTTACGTTACTAACGCAGGGACATCTTCAGGCAGATATTTGATGTTTGGTTCCTTTGATTCTCCTTTGCTCTTACAGACATAGTCCCGATCCTGACCTCCACTGTAATTGAGTGTCACAGAGCTGCACTGAAAAACTCTGCCTTCAGTTTTGCCGCCATGCTGATGAGGCCGGAGTATCGCAACAAGATAGATGCAAAGTATAAGAAGAAGATAGAGGCAATGGTCAGGTGAGTAGCAGCTGAGGGCCACAACATGGGCACCGACCGGGTGACAACGTCTCTATCTTCTCAGTGATTGTGCCTTGTGTGTCTGCACAGGCGACCGGACACCTCTGAGCTGGAGGAAGAAACGGCTCCTTGTCCATTCTGTGACTTCAAGCTCCCGGAGTGTGAACTTCTCTGCCCTGGCTGCAAGAATAACCTGCCATACTGTATAGCTACCGTAAGCAAACTCCATTCCATGTAGTATATATGTATACAGTTCTATGGACCATAACTAAGCTCTTATATTTAGCAGCAATCATGTACAGTACACACCTATGGCCTATTGGCCTGGTAAATTTCCCCATTTCATAGGCCGGGCAGTGGGACACGCATTCCTCACACATAGGAGGCCGGGCAGTGGGACACACATTCCTCACACATAGGAGGCCGGGCAGTGAGACACTTTCCTCACACATGGGAGGCCGGGCAGTGGGACGCGCTTTCCTCACACATGGGAGGCCGGGCAGTGGGACACGCATTCCTCACACATGGGAGGCCGGGCAGTGGGACGCGCATTCCTCACACATGGGAGGCCGGGCAGTGGGACGCGCATTCCTCACACATGGGAGGCCGGGCAGTGGGACGCGCTTTCCTCACACATGGGAGGCCGGGCAGTGGGACGCGCATTCCTCACACATGGGAGGCCGGGCAGTGGGACGCGCATTCCTCACACATGGGAGGCCGGGCAGTGGGACGCGCTTTCCTCACACATGGGAGGCCGGGCAGTGGGACGCGCATTCCTCACACATGAGAGGCCGGGCAGTGGGACGCGCATTCCTCACACATGGGAGGCCGGGCAGTGGGACGCGCATTCCTCACACATGGGAGGCCGGGCAGTGGGACGCGCATTCCTCACACATGGGAGGCCGGGCAGTGGGACGCGCATTCCTCACACATGGGAGGCCGGGCAGTGGGACGCGCATTCCTCACACATGGGAGGCCGGGCAGTGGGACGCGCATTCCTCACACATGGGAGGCCGGGCAGTGGGACGCGCATTCCTCACACATGGGAGGCCCGGCAGTGGGACACGCATTCCTCACACATGGGAGGCCGGGCAGTGGGACACGCATTCCTCACACATGGGAGGCCGGGCAGTGGGACACGCATTCCTTACACATAGGAGGCCGGACAGTGGGACACACATTCCTCACACATAGGAGACCGGGGTATCCTATTGGATGTGGATTGTGGTTTGGAGCGGGGTCCAGTCGGATAAAGAGGGTGGTTTGGTGCTGGGTCCAATCAGATGCAGAGGGTGGTTTGGGGCATGGACCAATTGGATGCAGAACGTGGCTTGGTAAAAAGCAAAGAGCTGTTAAATGACCCTCGCCCTTAATACAGCAGCTTAAACATTTTTCCCTATGGTATCTGTGCCCAAGTCCTGTAGAAACCAGCATTATACAAGCTCATGCAATGCGCTATTCTGTATTACAGGGTCGGCACATGATTAAAGAGGACTGGTGCATCTGCCCCCATTGTGAGTTCCCAGCCCTGTACCCAGAGTTCAAAACGTAAGTTGCGGGTGTAGCAGTTATTTCCGTCACTACTTCAAGTTTTAATCTGTTTATTAAAATAAAGAGCGTGCTTCCATAGACACACTGACACCTGACTTCACGGCAGGCACCATCTGAGTTGCCTACTCCATGTTATACATGAGTGGTTCCCAACCTCGGTCCTCAAGTACCCCAACAGTTCACGTTTCCCAGGTTTCCTCACAGAATTACAAGTAAAATAATTAGTTCCACCTTTGGATCTCTGAAAATGTGCCAGTGAGTAATGAATGCACCTGCCAGGTGACCTGGAAAACATGCGCTGCTCGGGGTACTCGAGGACCAATGTCAGAGCCACTGTTATATCTGTTTACTGTTGTGTATTATGAATTTTTAAATAATTAATTTGATATGCTGAAAGCTCCTTGTTTGCTCCCATTTATCTCCTGCACATCCAGAGTACCCTATTTTGCAGTTAATGGGAAAAGACCCTGTAGCCAAGCAAAATGGGTTCCCCCCCTCCCGAACAATAACCAGTCCAGGGCTACACCCCACACCCCTGGTGGAGGCAGATGAGGGGTTAATGGTACATTAATATTGTTCTTTACAAGCAGCCTACAGGTCCGGGAAAGCCAGCCACAGCAAATTGGCACTTGGAGAACCAAAAGTGCCAGCATGGCCGGACATATAGTCCGTCTGTAATTAAAACATTAAAATAAGAACATTTTAATAATAATAATAATAGTAGTAGTAGATTATGCAGCACCTACCCCTGGGGGATGGCAGCCTTAAGCTGTTTTGCATGACCACTACCTCCCTAGGACCTGCGGCGGCTCCTCTTCTGTCTTCACCTGAAGGGCAGTGGCATGTAAGCTCTTTTATATGGTCACTAAGCAGCCAACCAGAAGCCCACTGCAGGCAAGGACAAGCAGGTGACAACCTGTGTTTATTCGCTCAGTACACTGCACCCCACAACATGGACTGGTGCACATCTTTGTACACTGTGTTGCTGTATGGTAGGGGGGGCACATGCCTTGGTGCCCCCAAATCTGTCTAATGCCATTTCAATTTAAGTGCTTACAATTCCCCATTTATTTAATGTCATTCCAAAATATTTCCTATCCCACCAATGAAATCGCACCCATAACTGATGACAGGTAATGCTGCATACGAGGTATTTACATAATGAAGGAATTAGTAACGATACAGAAGATATTAATGCAGACGAGTGAGATAAATGATCAGTGGATACAATTAATAAGTGCCCTGCGCGGTTCTCCCTCTCCCCAGACTGCTGGAGACAGAGAGCACCTGTCCCATGTGTTCTGAGAAGGTGACCGCTGGCCAGCTGCTGAAGGTGCCGGACTGCTCGGTGTATCTCAGACAGGAACAGGACGATCAGTGACACAGATGGCGTAAGCAGTAATCACTCTCTTCTTCCCGTGATAGATATCATTGGCCTCATTCCAATCATATGTAGTAAATACCTAATCTCCTGTATGTACCTGTATGGTCCATGCTCCTGGCACTGTCTAGAACAGTGATGACTAACCTTGACACTCCACCTGTTGTTGAACTACACATCCCAGCATTCCCTGCTACAGTTTTGCTATTTGGCCATGCCAAAACTGATGCAGGGCATTCTGGGATGTGTAGTTCAACAGCTGGAGTGTCAAGGTTAGCCATCACTGGTCAATACTCTGGCTTTTCTACTTGTCATTACAATCAGTGAGCACTGGAATCAGTATGTGTGACCAGCAGATGGGATTCCAGCGCTCAAAAGACAGACCGACAGCAGCATCTCGCTTACAGAATACCTCCCCTATACACACACACACACGTACGTACGTACGTATACAACACGCCGCACACTTTTGGATCGGGCTGCTGGTTGTCAGGATCCCGGCATCTCCACTCTCCGACACTAGTGTTGTGGTTACCAATCAGGATTCCAGTGCCAGTATAAATCTTTCCTGCATCCCCCTGCACCAGCCTACAGTAGCACTAATTATATGCTTATAACGTGTATCTGTAATTAAAGTTCTGAATGTTTCTACCTCTCACACCTGTGCCTTATGGACTAGTGCAGAGGTTTTCAAACACCATCCTCAGTGTAGCCCAACAGTGCAGGGTTTAAGGCAGTGATGGGGAACCTTCAGCCTTCCAGCTGTTGTTGAACTACACATCCCAGCATGCCCTGCTAACATTTTGCTATTTGGTCATTCTAAAACCATTGCAGGGCATGCTGGGATTGTAGTTCAACAACAGCTGGAGGGCCGAAGGTTTCCCATCCCTGGTTTAAGGCGTTCCATGCTCATGTGATTTAATTAGTACCCCTCGCAGTTTGATTATCCTATCTGTTCACAAGCATGGAAATACTTAAAACCTGGATTGTTGGAGTGCCTTAAAGACCACAGTTGGCATACGTACAGTACTAAATCTGTCAAGTTTGTAATACAATTTTATGTATTATTTGTTCTTTTAGGGCTCTGTGGAACTGCTGGTCTGATCCAACATTCTCAACTTATATATATATTTTTATAAATATCTGATACTTTGTAATGAATCGTGTATCCTGTGAAATGAATATTTTGTAAATGTGTTTGCTACAATAATGGAAATAATTTGATAATGTTGCTTATATTTATAATAAACATGTTGCCTGCAGAGTTTTGGCTCCGTTCTACTTTATATCACTTACACAGTTGATGATGTGACATTTACTATAGGACTTTATACACAGTATCACCCCACACACTGTTGCAGGAGTCCTGGGTTGCATCTCATGTGGGGTACACACCAGGACGATATGGCCCAAAACGAGCCAATTTAGATACTTGCCCTCTTTGCTCCATTGGTACGATTACAATTACTCCCAATTGCAACAGCTTTTGTATTGAGGTTTCGAGAGCTTCCCGTTTTGACTCCAACGACGGGTGCCCTGTTGTAAAAACAAATCCTGGAGGAAAAGATGTGAACTCCAGCTGGTATCCTCTTGATACCACATGCTGAGCCCACAAATCCGTGCAAGTCTGTCGCCATGCCTCTGCAAAAGCAAACAGCCTGGAGGTCGGGGAGCCCATCATGCAACGGGCTTTTCAGGGGGCTTCTGCTCCTGGCGGCGAGCGGTAGATACCGCGGGCATAGACGTGGCTGACCCTCTGCCACGTCTTCCTCGAGAATGCCCCTCTGCCTCCTGATGCACCTCGAAAGGCGGGCCCTCATAAGGCCTTTTTGAAGCTGGCGCTAGGGATGGCAGGAAAGTTGATTTGCCGCCTGTAGCCTACGAGATTAACTTATCCAGCTCTGGTCCAAATAAGATCTCTCCATTAAATGGCAGGGCTTCCACCACCTTGATTTCCGCCTCTGCCTGCCAGGACCGAAGCCATAGCGAATGTCTAGCCAATACTGCAGATGCCGAAATTCTGGCCCCCAATGCAGCCGTATCTGTGGCGGCCTCCACCAGATACCCAGCCGCATCTTGGATATATTCAGCCAAGGGCAACAATTCTGCTCCAGGCCTATTACCTGAGCTGCCCATTTTTCAATGACCTTGCTTACCCAGGCCACTGCTAAAGCAGGCCGCAACAACAACCCAGAAGCAGAATAAACTGACTTAAGAGTGGCCTCCAACCTGCGGTCTGGAGCCTCCTTAAGTGCCACAGCTCCTGGAATAGGAAGAGTTGTACGTTTAGACAATCTAGACACCGACGTGTCCGCTGGAGGAGGAGACTCCCATTTGTTTCTTGACTCCTGTGAAAACAGATATAATACCTTAAACTTCCTAGACACCTGGAATTTTTTATCCGATGACTGCCAGGCTTCCAATAAAACCTTATCCAATTCCGGAGATTCTGGAAAACACACTTGCTGTTTAAGTGACTGGCGCTGCTGTTTGAGAAAATAATAATAATATGAACACACTGGTTTGGCTGAATAAAGATAAAGGCTGGACACACTGTTGCTTTTGCAAATTTTATATGAAAAGAGTAAATATAGATAATACATAGACATACATTTATTACATAAAAACAATACTAAAATGTTTCCATGAATTGGGATCCCAGTTATATAAGCTATGATGGCTTTTGCGAATTTTCAGCAATATAGGTTGTTTCAACAGAATTGTGCAAAAGTATGCATATAATGGTAGTTTGCAGTACCAAATAGGGGGAAAGGTCCAATTGATGCAGAGTATGGATTTACTGTGTGTGGACTGACCGGTAAATTCAAATCACAGGGGATAGTGTGTAGTCACAGGTTTTGTATTATGCTCACCCTGGGGGATAGCACCTTCTCCGTGCTTGTTTGCGGGGGTCTCCAGCGAGCGGTCCCAGTTGTTATAGGGATGGAGTTCCTTCCAGATGTAACTAACACTAATATCGGCAGCACGCCGGTGTGACCTGCCTGTAGTCAGAGACGGATCCACCATCCTGACCACGGCGGCGTAAGGAGTACTCCGCGCTGTGGTGAGATAGAGTCTTCCTCACTGTAGCGTGGAGAGCGGTGGACAGCTGATTGCCGGCAGCAAGGAGGGGAGCTGCACTTCAGCTGAGGGTCAAATGCAGGGTCAGCGGTGAGCCAAAGGTGAGCCTGTGCTGCGGTGGACCCGGTCAGCGTGGAGCGGCTGTTTGCCAGCAGCGTGGAACGGGCTGCGCTTCAGCTATGGAACAAGCTGGGGGTTTGCTGAGTGGATCTCCAATTCAGATGTGATGATGACGTCAACGCGTTTCGTTCCCGTAGTCAGCTGGGAACTTTTTCAAGACTATGATGTAGGCCAGTGGAATCACTGCAGGGGGCGAGGGGTATACTCCTCATTGCCGCCACCGCATCTGCACCCGCACCTACTAAGTAATGATTGTAGTGGTGATGGGGAGATGACGCTGCTTCTCTCACCCAGTAGCTGATATAGCGGGGCTTTCTCTCTCCATCCTGCCGTCCTATTGGCTGGTGGGCTTTAAATTAGGTGGTTTGCCACCCTGATTGCTCAATGACAGTGGGGGGTGGGCTGTGTCTGCAGCACTGCCCGGCCGGCAACGGAGCCTGGAGCTCCCTTGTGTGTGCACTGTCCGGCTGCTGGGGTGTCCGGCTGCACATACAGTGTGTTTGCAATGCAGACCCCCCCATGCAGGTTTTTTTCTTTTACATTTATTATTGTGTTTTTTTTTTCATTATTATTATGAGGGGGCAGTCTTACAATGGAAGGAGTCAGGAATGGGAAGGGTCAAGTTTAAACAGTAACCCCCCCCTCTAGAAGAGAAGTCTAGATCCGCAACTGTTCAGTCCTGGGAGTTAATCAAATGGACTAAGGTAATAATAAAGTACAAAAGGGTTTCACCTATAGTTCTCACCTGCAGCTTCAGCTAAGATCAGACCTAAATAATAGAAATTCTCCAGAAAGCGGATTCGCCTTTCTTTGTGTACAGGTAGAGGTGGTCGCAGTAGTTCCGGCTATTGGCATGTTCCTGTATGTGATGGCAAAGTCCTTGTGTACATATGTGTGCATCCAAACGTGCAAGGACTGACACAACCACAATCAGCGCCCGTACATGCTGCAGATTGGTGCGTCCTTAGATGCCACCACTGGCATTTGCATATCCCTCTGGCAGGTGCAGTTTTTTCCTCTACGTATGGCCTCCAATGTGTGTGTGGTCTGTGCACACAGCCACTTCCACCACGTCATAACAAACTATTTCTGGGCGGCTGCGAAGACACCTCCATGTCACCACCCAATGACAGCCAATACATCTAATACACTGCTCCCAGTGTGCACCTGACATTACAACTGCAACTCTGTACACACACAATTGGGACACATGCACAGTACCCAAAACATTGTTCCCTACATGCAACATCTGGGGCGCGCCTCCTCTGAATCAGGCCTTGTGTGTCGTACCTTGGTAGTCATTAATGCCAATTACACAAAGCATTGTCAGTGACTGCAGACTTCTGTGAAACTAGTTTTAATGAAGCTCTTTATAGTTACAATAAAGTATTATACAAAACAAAGTACTATTTATTTTCTATATACACAAGCCAGTAAGCGAAGTCTCTGTACCATAGGTACATCTGCAAAGAAAGTGCTGGAGATTCTCCGGATAGATACGAAAGCCCTTATGGAATTTACCAGCATGATTCCCAGGGTATATTATACCTGTATGTGGCTGTATGCTTAGCCATTCCCGGCTACTGTACATGTGTTCCAGTGCAACATCGGGGAGCAGACACTGCAAGGTCCGCCGCTCCGCTCCGTGTTTTACACATATCTCAGACGCTGCTATTCCCAGGAGAGGAGTATTAGATGTACATGGGCAGCTCGCTCAACCCCGTATCACTTCACCTTCTTGCTCTTTGCTTTGCCCGGCTTTTTGTCTCCACTTTTCTTTTCTACTTTGGAAGGTTTGGATGAAGATTTAGATGAAGACTTCGATGAAGACTTAGAGGTTTTGGCCTTTTTCACCTACAAATGACAGATAAGTGGGATAAACAAAGGCATTAGTTATCAGCCCCATAATAGCCATGGAATTTCAATCCGAAAGATCTAGAAATGACAAATGTTCTTTCACCGGAAAAAAACATTAAAAAGATCAATGCGGCACAGTGGTTAGCATTGCAGCCTCTTAGCACTGGTTCGTTTGCAAGCATAGATTGATTTATGGTAGTGCAGATATGTAAATTGAATTAGACTTTTATTATTACTATACAGAGAGAAATAATGCAAAAATCATGGGTCAATAACAATACTTTGCATGACTGTGGGAAACTATTTCTGGGACATATTTACATGAAGTCTAGGTCCATCAGATATGAATACTTTACAGAAGAGCCAATTGGACCTGTGTCCTCATACACCTAACCGTTTTTACACCACATGTTGGGAGACGACTGGTATCTTGGAGAAGGATAAAAGGGAAGCTTTACTATGGCAGTTATACAATGCTTGGTACCCTATCACTCTCCAGTGTCCATCTACCCTAACGTCCCATTTACTTAGTATTTTTGTTACAATGAATTGTAGAGACATAGATGTAGCATAACGATGCATGGCGTGGGACAATGGGAAGGAGCGCGATCTGTGGTTAGGCCTATGAGGAGGATACATCTGTAACTGGTTTGACTTCTCTCTTGCAGTGGGATATGCTGTGGCGGCTTGATTTGTCAGGGGCAATAGCTATGTGCAGATGTATTTATATATTGGGTGGTGAGAACACAAAGTGGTGGCTTGTTAAATCACTTTACCCATGTGACATTTCTGTATGATACTCAGCATAGTAATGTCTGCAATAGTCTGATAAACCAGAGAGCATTAGATTACTATGTCCCGGCACAGTGCTCTCCTGGTAACAACATAGGTGGGGTTTAATGATCCGCAATGGAGAAGAACATTATAAAACACTATCATTGCTTACTGATCACATACCCGCTTATACCCAACAAGCGGATAACATGGTCACTTACTGGGACCAGAGGCCACCAGCACCAGCCCACTTATGCCCAACACAGCAGAACCTTTAGCAGAACACTTCCTGTGCCTGTAACACATACACCGGGATTTCTAGCCTTGCTGGCTAATAAGCTTTGGATTTCCCACTCGGTAATGAATTTGCTATTTTAATCCTGGAAATTACTAAACCCAGATACGGCTGAGGGCCAGGGAATGTTATTAGTTTCTTACGCAGGTATGGATAATCTAATAAGCATTATTAATGTTCCGCTACATATTGTGCCCAACTACAGATCACTGGAGACCAAATAAGACTGCCCGGAGTGAACAAACGTAAGGTTCTAATATCCAGTGTGATTAATTCTAGGGAGACCAGCACTCACATCAATCAGTATTTACTAAGATACAATATGTAACAGGCTTTAAGTGATATTTGCCACAGAAACTCTCAAACCCGTATCCATCTCCTTTCATGTTACCTTGATCATTGCATCTACGCCGACATCCTCTTCCTCCTCTTTGGTCTGAGTTTCCTCGTTGTTCGTCTCTTCGTTATACTCAGACTCCAGCGCTGGGGTTGAATCTTTTTTAGAGGCCTTCACCATTTGTAAGGAGTAAGGGGTGAGATGGGATTCCTTGTTGTAGCCACGCGTAAAGGCTGCTTTCACCTGGAAGTAGTGATACAGTACGGTACAGTTAGCGTTATCAGAACGGACTGTGAAAGGACAATCTTCCCACACATAGGTCAAGGTGGGGCTGTAGATGTAGCTTATCTAGACTTTAGTAAGGCTTTTGACACTGTCCCACATCGCAGACTGTTAAATAAACTTGCAAGCTTGGGATTGGAGATTCTAATGCTGGCCATACATCAGAAAGATTGGGCTCATGATTGTGTCCAATTTCCCTTCAATTCCCCGACAGTCCTTGGTGGTTTTTGGACATACAATGTGCACACAATCTGCATACAATCCATTTTACAATCAATTGAGATTGTATGATTGGGTACAATATCTTTCTGATCTATGGCCACCTTAAGATAGTTGAATGGATAAGATCTTGGTTGAAGGAAACAGAGCGTTGTAGTAAATTGAGTACAGTCAAAGGAGGGAGAGGTTACAAGTGGAGTACCCCAGGGATCTGTACTTGGACCAGTGCTTTTTAATATCTTTATTGGTGATATTGCAAATGGAATTGAGGGTAAAATATGCCTTTTTGCAGATGACACAAAGGTATGCAACAGGGTAGACACACCAGGAGGGGTAAAACAAATGATTGATGATCTAGGTAGATTAGAGGAATGGTCAAGAGAATGGCAACTACAGTGTAATGTAATAAATGCAAAATCATGCACTTGGGTCTCAAAAATCCAAAGACTAAATATAGTATAAATGGCACTATAATGGAAACTACTGAGGAAGAGAGGGATCTAGGTGTCACTATTTCAGGGGACTTAAAGGCAGGTAGGCAATGTAACAAAGCAATGAAGAAGGCAAGTCAGATGCTTGGTTGCATAGGGAGAGGTATCAGCAGTAGAAAGAAAGAAGTAATAATGCCACTGTATAGGTCATTGGTACAACCTCACCTAGAGTATTGTGTTCAGTTCTGGAGGCCATATCTCCAGAAGGATATAAATACACTAGAGACTGTACAAAGAAGGGCAACTAAAATGGTGCATGGCCTACATCACAAAACGTACCAGGAAAGACTAAAAGATCTTAATATGTATACTTTAGAGCAGAGAAGGGAAAGGGGAGACATGATAGAAACTTTCAAATATATCAAGGGCTTTAACAAGGTACAAGTGGGAGACATTCTTCACAGGAAGAGGAGCAGCAGAACACGAGGACATGCACTGACACTAGAGGGAGGAAGATTCAGGGGAAATTTGAGGAAGAATTACTTCACAGAAAGAGTAGTAGATAAGTGGAATAGCCTCCCATCAGAGGTGGTAGACGCAAATACAGTAGTACAATTTAAACATGCTTGGGATAAGCATATTGATATCCTTACAAAAAAATAAGGATCAAATATGGTTTGAGGTAACATGTTTAAAAAGGGGCAGACTAACTAGATGGGCCAAGTGGTTCTTATCTGCCGTCAAATTCTATGTTTCTATAGGTACGCAGAATACGCGGCTTTATACGGCACTACTAAGCAAATCTATTACTGTGATTTCCCAATTAGCACATGTTCAGGAGTGGCCTGTTTTATCTACATGTATGGTTCTAGTTTATGTTTGTTTTTTCTTTTATAAACATTATAATCGCCCAGATGACAATCTCATCTTGTGAGCCCCGCTTCCTTTCATCACTGCTTGCTTTATTTCCCATTTACCAATGCTATACTACAACAGTGTATGGAAACATACTGGTCATCATCTCAGAGGTGTACCTTGGGGTCAAGTTTGGAAAAAGGGCTGGGTTTCCCTCCCCAGCTGGTGATCTCCATGATGTTATCAAAGTCTTCTTTCATTAAGTAGTAAGTGTCCATTAGATCCACCACCTCCTGCACTCCGTCTGCACCGCGCTCAGCCAGCGGCCACACCAGCTTGTCCCGCATATAGGACAGGTAGTCCAGGTTCAGGGCACGTTTACTGGACCGGGTCCTGAGATAAGGAAAACGTAGAACACTTAGTAGGGGCAACCACCTAGAAGTAGACAATACTCACATTGGGGCAGATGTAATAAGCCTGGTGAAGAGATACAGTATAAGGTGATATGTACCAGCCAGTCAGCGGTTTGAAAAATGACAGTTAGGAGTTGATTGTTTCAGTTGCCAGGAGAGCATCTAACAACTTTTGCATAGGGTCAGGTGCTGGATCAGAGGGTGCAGGGCTCTCTTGGGGAGGGGGTTGGGCAGAATCCTGCATCTCAGTCTCTGACATCTGTCTCGCAGGGGGATTTCTGGAAAACTTCTCCAGTTTAGCTGCAGCATTAGACTGGTGTTGAGTTTTTCCCATTTTTGGTGGCGTATATCAAAAGGTAGATATGAGAGGGGCCAGAGAGCAGAATATATAGCAGGCCAAAGCTAAAACAGTGTCCTCAATAGATCTGCAGGCATTATAACCGGGTGTATGTTGAGGCAGTATAACGTGCATACACAGGTGTGAGTCGGTTAATATAGTAGATATAGTGATAGATCAGGGATCTGTGTACCAATGTCCCACAGCCCCAACAGTGCAGGGTCACGCCGGGGAGCGCCCGCCAGTTAGGCGATATGTGAAGCAGTCCCAGGTTCACTACAGAGTCTAAGGGCACACAGGCGGAAAGCCACCCCACACTGTATATGGCCAGGCACCAACCCAAGAATATCAGCTCCGCAGCTCAGGTTATATACAAATTAGGGTCCCCAAGTACCTGGGATGCTATCACCGGCACCAAGACAGGTGCTGGGCCGAGACCGCAGGCAGGGAGAGGAGACGTTGTAGCTCTGTAAATCTGTCTGTGGAGCCAGGCGGGGAGAGGAGCTCGCAGGCCGCAGCGTGCCTCACAGCGCGGCCGAAGCTGTGTCCCGGGCGGTGGTGTAGCACACTCACCGGGCTGTCCGTTGGAGAGGAGGGCCTTTGGGAGGGGAGCCGCCCGCTGCAGTACAGGAGCCAGGGGAGAGGAGCTTGCAGGCCGCGGCGCGCCCCACGACTTGGCCGCAGCTGTGTCCCGGGCGGCGGTGTAATACACTCACCGGGATGTTCGTCGGAGAGGAGGGCCTCGGGACGGGAGCCGCCCGCCGTAGCACTGAAGCCCAGAGAGAGGGAGCTCGCAAGCCGCGGCGTGTCCCCCGGCGTGGTGCAGCACACCCACCGGGATGTCCGTCGGAGAGAGGAGCCTCGGGAGGGGAGCCGCCTGCTGCAGCACAGGATCGCGGGGCTCCACAGCACAGCGTCAATCAGAAACGCGACCCGCAGCCTAGTCACCATCCTGCACCGATGGGGCCTGCACGGCTATTAAGTTTGGTTTTGAGGGAGTCTGCCGGAGGGGACAAGGTCACAGGTGGGGTATCGCCTGTCGCCTCAGCCCATCCCCTAACAGGATATTGGGGTTCCGGGCCCCGGGGTGGTGTGGAGAAGGATAATATGCAGGATAGCTCGGAGGAGTAGAGCAAGATGCGTGCTACTCCATTGCCGCCATGGCCACGCCCCCCACAGTTAGGACTTGATTGGCTGGTGCGTTATCACCTTCCTCTTTATCTCATCACCAGGTTTAATACATCTGCCCCATTGTGGGACAACTGACCGCTGTAACAGCCTCATAGCGCTACACATGGGTCTTCTGCAAGGGTCACCAGTGGGAGTAGGGGACAGTGTACAAACCCTTCTCATTGTTATAGACAAGACTGTGCCAGCAGTATCGCTTCACTTTGTGCTTCCCATTAGTATATAGTCAGGTGCGTGCACTACAGGCACATACTGCGGGCTACCAGCTCCTTGCTAGCTCATGGAAGCTCACTGAGTAAGTGTTGGCCAGTGCGGCTTCTTAGCAATCCAAGTCCCTTATAGCCACCGCATGAGATCTACTACAGCTCCTACCTGAGAGACGTGTGCATGGCAAGCTCCTGGGTGATGCGGTCGTGCTTCCCGGTGGATGAGAATTTCCCTAGCCAGCTGGGAAAGCTGGGAAACTGCGACATGTAGCCCCTCATCAGCTCCCCGGGAAGGACACTGGCATATATTGCCTAAACAGAACAGCATAGCCGTGTATCAGTCACCAATACACTTTATACAATTTACTTACATTTAACAAGAAATGATACCTTTATCCAGAGCATGACCGTGCCCAATGTGTAGGACACTGAAAGTTACGGGGCAGTAAGCTGAAGGACTGTAACGTTGCAAATACAAGAAACAGAAGTAGCAGGACTGTAAGCATATATCCTGGGTTATTACACAGTTCTCCAGGATACTCGTGCCCTGGACATATGCCTACCTAATACATTGCACAGTGCCACATCTCACTTGTGTACTTGGACCACTGTGTGTGCAATTTATGCAATTTATGAAAACGCCTCATATAGGGCCTTATTCTAGTTCACTCTTTCTGACAAAATCCTTCTTAGATGGACAAAACCATGTGCACTGCAGGTGGGGCAGATGTTACTTGTGCAGCGAGAATTAGATGTGGGTGGGGTTTTACTTCAAAGTGAGATCTATATTGCAGTGTAATAATAAAGCAGCCAGTATTTACCCTGCACAGAAACAAAATAACTCACCCAAATCTAATTCTCTCTGCACAAGTAACATCTGCCACCCTGCAGTGCTCATGGTTTTGTTCATCTAAGAAGGATTTTGTCAGAAAAAGTGAACTAGAATAAGGCCCATAATACTTTGGGATCACTGTAATAGGACTGGAAGAAAACAACATTATCTACCTTTTGGCCAGTGTTTGGGGCAACCACCCAATAGAGGACTATTCTACGGGCTAAGGAGAACACTGCATCTCATCAGACCTGTTAGCAGGGCTGCAATTTTACAGATGGACAATACCATGCTGCTCTGCTGGTGGGGCAGATGTAACATGCGCAGAGAGAGTTCGAATTTTTTTTTTTTTTGGGGGGGGGGGGGGTTATTTTGTTTCTGTGCAGGGTAAATACTGGCTGCTTCATTCTAACACCTCATGATTCCAGACTGAACACCCCTCATCCAAATCTAACTCTCTCTGCACCGGTTACATCTACCCCAACTGCAGTGTAAAATTGTTTTGTCCATCTGCAAAAATTAAACATTGCCAATATGTCTGAATCAGGCCCATAACCCTACCATGAGAAGGGGCAGCAGGAGCAGAACATCTGGGAGACTCGAAAACTTCAAGGACTAAAGCAGGCATGTCCAACGTTGGCCCTCCAGATGTTGTGAAACTACACATGCCAGCATGCTTTGCCACAGTTTTGCTATTAGAGAATGCTAAAACTATTGCAAAGCATGCTGGGATGTGTAGTTTCCCAACATCTGGAGGGCCAACGTTGGACATGCCTGGACTAAAGGGTAAAAAAGATGGACAAACCTTGAAGGCAATCTTGGACCCAGGACTGTTGGAAGATAACCCAAAACCTACAGCCAGAGTCCCACTGAGAACCAATCTGTGCAATGACGTGGTAATTGCCTTTCACCAACACTGTCCATTCAATCTAAAGGAACTTTGCCAATATTGCAAATAATAGTGGAATACCGCAGGGTCCAGCTGTGGTACAGTCATATCCAAGCAGACCCACGTTCTGTTTCATAGGCAATTCATTAAGAAGAACCTTTATCCGAAGTGAACAGACATTGGCCTACACTTGTTACATTGGGTCAGATGTATCAAGCTTAAAAAGTGATGAAGTGGCGAGTGATAAGTAGCCAGCGAATCGGCTCCTACGTGTTATTTTTCAAACCCAGCCTGTAACATAACAGGTAGCAGCTGATTGGCTGGTTGTTTATCACTCTCCGATTTAGCTCTATGTGAAACTTGATACATCTGGCCCATTGTGTCTGAGCTGGAGCTCCGACGTGGTCAGAGAAGTATACCTGTGTAGGCAGAAGACTCCAGGTCTGCTTACTGCGGATAGCCCGGTCCACCAGGTCCCCATCAGCTATGCTGTCAGCCGTCTTGCTCAGGAGAAGTAAGTGCTTCTTCATGTTCCCGCTGGAAGGACGACACAAGGCCTGGTTAGACGATTAGGCTGGTGCAGGGGACAATGTGGTAAAGCCATTACATACAGAGGCTCACCCCGCTGCAGCTGGCTTCACATGGACATAGTTTTCCTGAACAAAGAGAGGCGCCAGGGAGTAGTCATGGAAGAAGAGGTCAGACTTGTCTATAAGGGTCATGTGAGCCGTCTCTTCACCGCTGCTAAACACCTTCCGCACAACATCAAACGGACCCTGGGGACACGGAACATGACCAGTGTAAGCGCCGGGCAGTATATGTGACCTGCACACACAGTATATGCCAATACCATACGTCTCCATGCCACTCACAATTTTAATGTCCTTTTTGGCATTGTTGGCGCTGCTCTTTGCTTCATCATAGGTCAGGGCTTTATTGCCGGCGCACCACATACTGAGATTATGTATTACCTAAGGGCGGAGAGAACAGTATTGGGTGTAACAAAGAAGCTTGCAGAGGCAATGCGGCTCACCATGTGCAGAGCATCTCACCTGCCGAATGTCTTGGTTTGCCCCAAGAATAATTTCATTCATTGCCGGTGGCGGAATCTTTAATCCCTCTTTATAAGCCACAGACATCATGGCCCCCTAAAATATATAAGAGAAAGTGGCTACGTTACAATCAAGGATTACAGAATATTAACTCCAAGTGTAAAATAATCCTCATACAAAAGGGAGAATGAGAGGTACCTGCTCGCAAGTGCTCCCTCATTTCTACTCCCCAGTAATCCCCTCACAGCCGCTCCACAGTAATCCCCTCACAGCCGCTCCACAGTAATCCCCTCACAGCCGCTCCCCAGTAATCCCCTCACAGCCGCTCCCCAGCAATCCCCTCACAGCCGCTCCCCAGTAATCCCCTCACAGCCGCTCCCCAGTAATCCCCTCACAGCCGCTCCCCAGTAATCCCCTCACAGCCGCTCCCCAGTAATCCCCTCCCCAGTAATCCCCTCCCCAGTAATCCCCTCACAGCCGCTCCCCAGTAATCCCCTCACAGCCGCTCCCCAGTAATCCCCTCACAGCCGCTCCCCAGTAATCACTTATTTCACCTTAATCTGTTCCACTCTCGGCCTCTGGAAGCGGAGGTCAAAGCAGTAGTTGGCCAGTGATCGGATTTTCTGGTGATTCCGGTCATTACACATGCAGATGATGGGGATCTTAGATTGTTTGATCAAACCAATTAACTCCTGAAAGGAGGCAAGAGAACATACAGTCACTACCTGTACTACGGAAGGACGGCCACCACCATATGTGGGACCCAGCAGACACTGGGAAGCCGGCGATGTTCCCAGCGCTGTAACGGGCACAACATGTTATAACATAAGGCAGCTGCTACCCAATTTAGAGACACAAGACCAATATAACAGCACAGGGGATAGAGCTAAATAATACACAAATGATGTTATGTATAAACGGCTGTAAATGGAGAAGCGATATCATCCCTACTATGGAAATGTATGTACGACTATGAGTAGTAATGTACTAAAAGGAGTACCTCATACGGTTTGCCTTCATAGGTTGCAATCATGAAAAAGAGAATTAGATTTGGGCGGGGGTGTTCAAACTGAAATCTTAATTGTAGTGTAAAAATAAAGCAGCCAGTATTTACCCTGCACAGAAACAAAATAAATCTGCATAGGTTACATCTGCCCCACCTGCAGTGCAGAATGGCTTTGCCCATTTTGAGAACAAATTTGTCCTGCGATCAGGTCTGAATGAGGATCAGTATCTCAGTGTGTACAGAGGCTCACTGGTAGGGTATTACCTTCATTCATTTTGGTGTACCCAACCCTGCAGTGTGGGCACCCAGCCTAAAACCGTTATTAGCTGGACAGTCAATATGGTGACCACTACTGGTGACAGCAATATAGCAACGTGGACCAGGATTCCGATGGTGAGCAAAGCGAGCCATGGGAGGGGACGCAGTTAGCTAATTGGAGGGTACATGTGCTACAAAAAAAACCCTCATATTGACTCTTTCATGTGTTGACCATTTCCATGTCAACCTTTTGGGTCCTCATAGCCACGGTCACTGCAATGAACCCCTGTATCTGTATAAGAGCCATTGCAGAAAGTAACATAGCCGTGTACAGTCACCATAACGGGGCTCACCTGTATTCCCCCTCTGTCCTCATTTCCTGCCATACCGTCCACTTCATCCATGATAAGAACATGTTTGGCGCTCACCGACTTGCTGGTCCCTAATAAGGAAGATAGGAAGGAGCCAATAAGCACAGTGCTGCCACATAGTGGACGACACACAGAACACAGGCACAGGGGAAGCACCTACCAGAATAGAAGCCTTGAATACTGGTATTGTTCAGGGACTCTGCTACCACTTCCTTCATGCTGTTCTTGCTGCGGGTGTCACTGGCGTTTAGCTCCACATAGCTGTAGCCAAGTTCCTAATACAGACAGAACACCTGCTCAGCTACAGCCAAACCCAGGCAATGTACATCACATACACACCATACGCTCCCAGTTATCACTAGTGCTTTCCAGCCAGGAGGGATGCAGTTAAAATCCCGGCGGTCGGGATCCCGGCGTTCAGAATCCCGACGCCGGAATCCCGACCGCCGAAATGCCGACACATTCTCCCTCCTGGGGTGTCCACGACACCCCTGGAGGGAGAATAAATTAGCGTGCCGAGCGTAGCGAGGCACCGGGCCCGCTGCGTGGCGAGCGCAGCGAGCCCGCAAGGGGGGGCGATCCACCCCCCCCCCCCCTGTCGGGATTCCGGCGTCAGGATTCTGAACGCCGGGATCCCGACCGCCGGGATTCAATACTGAATCCAGCCAGGACTGTATATTATACTGCTCTATGATAGGACACCCAAGCAGTGGATAGTGAATACAGCAGCATTTATGGGACAGCTTTGTTGTGTGTCCACTAGCATAAAAACCAAGTAGCTGGGTAGGACAACACTGGGTATGTAGTGACACAAACACACACACATGCACACTCATACACACACACACGTAGCACAGAATATATATTATATATCGCTCACTATCTATAAATATATTGTATTAACCACACTGTACTCTTCATTCCAATGGCTTTTTAGGAACAGCAGAAGAGAGGTTCTGTGATTCCACCCCCGCGGGATCTTACTCTATAGTATAAATAATAATGAGTTCACCTTGCACACCAGGACAGCGGTGGTGGTTTTACCAATGCCCGGGGGACCGGACAGCAGGGCCGCTTTGAATGATGATCCATCGTCCTTGCCCCCAAATTTGTTGAATTTCCCTGGAATAGTAGAATTATTAACAAACAGGAATATACACACCCATACTAACATCAGGGTACACGCCTGAACTATATCGTTTATATTAAGCGCAAGGTACAAGCAGCCATAACGGGCATAGGGGCACATTTAGACTGTACGCAGGTAAGAGAAGTGGTACGCCTGGGTAAGATCGGCTATATGCCTTGCTGCAATATGATCTTGTGAAGTCACACCCAATCTCCCTCCCTTGAGTCACCCGGGACCTCCCTGGGTGGCAGGATCACATGCGATATATCAGATGTGATCCTTTCACGTACGATATATGGCATGCAATCCCAGCCAAGCCTGCCCGGCTCAGATGTGATCCAACAGGTTGATCCATTCCGACCTCCCCGCCATCTAACCGGATTACAATGTAGTTACCAGCAGGTTTCTTGTCATCGGCAGAGTGGTTCTGGTACCACGCCTTCAGCCATCTCACAAGTTTGCTGGCACAGCTCTGCTCTCCTTGCTGACCTATAATTGCTTTGACCGATGTTGGTTTGTATTTATCCACCCAGAGTAAACTCTCCTTCTTGCCACCATCCGGGGGGAAATCCAAAGCTTTAGGAAAAGTGGTCGCTCCCTCCTGTTTTATGGGTCGTTCCTTTTCACCATCAGAGAACCCTTTCACGCCAGTGGCTAATCTCTTGGCCCGCGGGGATTCTCTCTTCTCCGGAGTCAGTTTCCTCTTAGCCGGACTTGGCTTAGTTACAGCTTTCTCTGGGGTTTTCTCCATTTTGACTTTACCTTTATTCTGAATTAGAAGCAAATGTAAATCAGCTTGTGATAAATGTTCTAGATCTGCTGCTGCAGGGGAACCGCACTACTCTATGGGGTGTGAGAACTAACTACAAGGTTTTCCTGCCAGGTACACACAGAACCTCACTGCTAATAGAACCGGCCCGTTACTGACCTATCAGGAAGCTGGAAATAACACCGTTTGTAACATCCCAGAAGGAAGGTTCTAATAAACTGGACAGATTTACTAAAACTTCTAAACATAATGACCAATGAGATTGTACCTATCAGTTATGCAGTACATACTAGAAAAAGGAGAGCTAGAATCTGATTGGCTGCTATGGGAAAAATCAGAAGGTTTTTTTTATAAATGGATCAATACTATATGGTTGACATGGAATGGTCGACAGGGTCAAGGGGGCAAAAGGTAAAAAGGTAGACACTGGAAAAGTATAACAGGTGAAAATGCATGAAAAAGGTCTACATGGAAATGGTCAACACATCATTTTTTAAGTTGTACTCGACACGGGTTACTATTCCCAATCATAGCCCACATGGATGAAAAAGTAGCCCCCCCCCCCCCCCCCAACATGCATTGGGCCAAACACTGAAGGTAGATAGGCCTTAGGTCGACACATGAAATAGGTGGACATGGGTAAGGTCAACAGGGTCAGGTGGTTGACACAAGACATGCGTGTCTACCTAATGCTTGTGTTGACTTTCCGAACTTGTAGACCTTTTTCAGGAGTCAGCCTTCAGTTCTCGACCCAATGAGTTGGGGGCAAAAGGAAGTAACTGTGCACAGGGACAAACCAAGCTGCGCTGTGCCAGGGGTGCAAATACATTACTTTTTTCCCCAGCATGCAGGATAAGCACTGGCTGCTTTTGCATGTAGCACACAGCTATATTATATATTACAATATAACTTTAAGTTCAGACTGCCCTCCGCAACTATTAATCTCTCTGCACCTATTACATCCCCCCCACCTGCAGCACAGCATGCTTTCAACAAGTGCAACATTACTCCGTTGTTTTCCTTTGCTCCTAACTCTGAATAACCTTTATTATAAACATTCTATTCTTGTGATGACCAAGAACAACTGGAACGGTTTTATATTGAATAAAATTGCCGGAACGTTCTGTGGCGTTCAGCACTTACCTCCGCTTCTGCCGCTATAACATACTTTGATTTCTTGCCAGGCAAAGTGCGAATTAAATGAAACAGACCGTCCTCATCAATAACCCGTGTCCCGAAACTTTCTGCCTGCATGAAGACATGTCTGTTACTGCCAAGGTATAGCAGGAGGGCACAGTAGGTTATATGGAGACAGAAGTGTACACATTTACAACGTCTCTGCCAGCATCTCCCACAGGAATGGATCTTCGAGCTGTGAGTATAACAGCTGGGGTGTGACGTCATTTAGGGGGTGGCTATGACCTCACAGGGTATGACCATGTCTGGAAAGAACCAACAAACACGAACAGAGGCATAAGGCCGCACTCCTAGTGTTCTCATACCAGAGACACACATATTTAGTACCGTATCCGGACGATGGATCAACAGCATCTAGAACGACAATCACGTGGTCAAAAGCGTCAGTAGCAGAAGTTAGACAAAAACTTTAGATCGACTGAAATGTCATCAAAAGTAGCAAGGTCGAGGCAGGTTTTTACTTTTTTTTTTAATTTTTGGTTTGGACTGACTTGGTTCACCATCCAAGTGGGCATAGATGCAATAGTGTGCCCAAAGTGTAGGACCCTGTACACTTATTTGGTGTTCATGTTGACCTATGTCGACATAGGCACCAAAACAAAAAATTAAAAGCTTGTGTTGACCTAGTAACTATCGATCATGTCCCCATCGATATAATTTCTGTGTCTAACTTTCGTTACTGTCAATCCAGATGCTGTCAACTATCTTTAGGCGTAACTAGATGCCAAGAGTGGCCGACCAGGTGATTGTCGCTCTAGGCGCCGTTGATCCACTTAGCCTGTATGTTCCCCTTTGCGCTATTGAAGTAAAGACAAAAAAATAAAAAATGACCATTGACATAACAGTTGTCTTCCAGTGGTATCGTTCTCCAATTAGATTACAAAAGACACATTGGTGTGATACTTTATCACACACTTATCCCACAGCTGATGTAGAACATAGCGTGTCGCGGGGATGTACCGAAAAGAACACAGAGCGGAATGCTGCTCGGAGACACGCACTGCTCATAAGAACACAGAGCGGAATGCTGCTTGGTGACACGCACTGCTCATAAGAACAGGTCTTAGCTACATCTTCGTATGTACAGGTCTTGTTGAGAACAAGGAAGAAAGGTATTTAGTATTTTCCATGGTTTTTCAAGGTGTAGAACCCCCTCCTGTCATCTCTGCCTCCAAACTTTAATAACCCTACCCCATATTCTGACATGCTTTCCAATCCTGACTTGCACATAGGAAACTTTACCTTCTCCCGCTTGGACTCTCCACCATCACGGCCCATAATGAGGTAGCTGGTCTTCTTGCTGACATTTCCAGTAACTTTGCCTCCATAGCGTTCCACTAATGACTTGGCCTCATCTCTTTCAATGGACTCCAGGACCCCAGTAATGACAAACGTCAGACCTTCCATGCAGTTATCTGCACCCTAACGGGAAACCATACACAGAGGGGGATTCAGTCACATCATGTCTTAGGAATGCAGTTATAAGTGACAACTGATCAATCCTGAACAATCCTTACTGACAAAACCGTAACCTATTAGTTATTATTGGCAAGTCCTATATAGTGGGCATCACTCCATCAAATTCTCCCTTAGCAGGGGGCATCTTCCCCCAGTCTCTGTACTGTAGATCTGCTATTGTGTTCTAGATGGCTCAATATATGCATATGGTTAAGTAAATAGAATATCAGAAAACATTCCCTTCCTGAATACAAAGAGTGCTCGTACTATTAGAAAAAAAAAAAAAAAAGAGCATGCCCTTGGATTATTTCCAACCAGTATCACTGTGGAGACAGAATATATCCTCGGTGTATCTGGGGGATGTTAAAGGGAACCGGTCAGTTACACATCCATTTAGTTGGGGCAGCGGATAGGAACTTGGAACCTCACTTCCTGGTTACCATTCATAACTGCTGCAATGAACAAAAGCCCTCACTATGGGTGTGGCAATACATTCAGTTGAGCACTTGCATCTTCTACACAAAGTATCAGTGACAGTTACCTGGTGGTTTCCTATGGTGAAATAACTGCACCACTCTTACTGAGAAAGCGATGTAGGAATAAGGGGCCAGACAAATAGCAGATTACAACGCACTCATTAAATCCTTTGACCAAATGGCTTACCTGGGGTATCTCCTTGGAACCCAGAGCTTTAGGTCCTTCGCGATTAAGAAAATTCCTATATGCTTTATTATTAGCCTTTTTCTTCTCAGAGTCTTCAGGACTGGACTGTGAAATAAGCAGCACATTATTTCTGCCCCATACAGAAGCCTGTGTTTGAACGCAAGACCCAACATTTTAAGGACTGAATATACTTGTGGCGATTTCAGACTATAGTGAAACCTTGTAGCAGTCATCTACCAAAGCCCTACTGCCCCCCATCAATAGGTTACCTTGTAGCAGTCATCTACCAAAGCCCTACTGCCCCCCATCAATAGGTTACCTTGTAGCAGTCATCTACCAGCACTACTGCCCCCCATCAATAGGTTACCTTGTAGCAGTCATCTACCAAAGCCCTACTGCCCCCCATCAATGTTACCTTGTAGCAGTCCTCTACCAAAGCCCTACTGCCCCCCATCAATAGGTTACCTTGTAGCAGTCATCTACCAGCACTACTGCCCCCCATGAATATGTTACCTTGTAGCAGTCATCTAACAAAGCCCTACTGCCCCCCATCAATAGGTTACCTTGTTGCAGTCATCTAACAAAGCCCTACTGCCCCCCATCAATAGGTTACCTTGTAGCAGTCATCTACTAAAGCCCTACTGATCCCCATTAGTATGTTACCTTGTAGCAGTCACCTACCAAAGCCCTACTGATCCCCATTAGTATGTTACCTTGTAGCAGTCACCTACCAAAGCCCTACTGCCCCCCCATCAATAGGTTACCTTGTAGCAGTCACCTACTAAAGCCCTACTGATCCCCATTAGTATGTTACCTTGTAGCAGTCACCTACTAAAGCCCTACTGATCCCCATTAGTATGTTACCTTGTAGCAGTCACCTACCAAAGCCCTACTGCCCCCCATCAATAGGTTACCTTGTAGCAGTCACCTACTAAAGCCCTACTGATCCCCATTAGTATGTTACCTTGTAGCAGTCACCTACCAAAGCCCTACTGCCCCCATCAATAGGTTACCTTGTAGCAGTCACCTACTAAAGCCCTACTGATCCCCATTAGTATGTTACCTTGTAGCAGTCACCTACTAAAGCCCTACTGCCCCCATCAATAGGTTACCTTGTAGCAGTCACCTACCAAAGCCCTACTGCCCCCCATCAATAGGTTACCTTGTAGCAGTCACCTACTAAAGCCCTACTGATCCCCATTAGTATGTTACCTTGTAGCAGTCACCTACCAAAGCCCTACTGCCCCCCATCAATAGGTTACATTGTAGCAGTCATCTACCAAAGCCCTACTGCCCCCCATCAATAGGTTACCTTGTAGCAGTCATCTACCAAAGCCCTACTGCCCCCCATCAATAGGTTACCTTACTAAAGCCCTACTGATCCCCATTAGTGTTACCTTGTAGCAGTAACCTACCAAAGCCCTACTCCCCCCCCCCCCCCCCATCAATAAAGTCACAGCACGCCCAGACTACGCACAGCTCTGACAATAAACTTGGTCCTTATTATAGAAATGGTAAAAATAAAAAACCTTTAAGACAGCAAGGAAGCAGAGAAAAAAAGGGAAAAGGATACACGCACACAGAAAACGCTGTACCACCACCACCAAGGTAGTGTAGTCACAGAGGAAGGAATAAACCTGGTCCTGTAGGGTATGAGGAGCAGGAATCCGGGTGCACTTCTCCCCTGCAGCTCCAGTAATGGCACCTGTAACGCTGCAGGGGTGGGGAAAAGCAGAGCTCAGGCAGGAAGCACACCTCCTCGACAATGTGTGCCACTAGCGGTAAAGTCCTGCGCCACGGCGACCCTTACCCCCTTACCCGTGTCGAGTGTGAACACCCAACAAGGTCAGAGAGAAGAACCCACTAACCTGCGGCTGGGAGCGGCGTCCTCAGTGTGCAGGGGTCTGGTTATGAAAACCAGTGCAATGTAATAAAAATGAAAAATTACTGTCTCTGGTAACCTGTGCCCAAGAAAAAACTGGAGCCTGTAGGGGGTGTGGAGGGGGGAGGAGCCTGGGCTCCACTCAAAGAAAGGAAGGACAAGGTGCTCTGTTTCTGGACTTCCAGGGCTGCAGCACTGTCCAAAATTCGGATAGGGGAGCCCCACCAACTGCCACCCCAAACACCACAGCCTGGGACTCGCTGGCAGTTGTGGCTCCCCTATTTGAATTTTTTACAGTGATGCAGTCCCACCTCTGCAACTGCCACTGGCAAAAAGTCCTGGAAGCAGAACATTATGTCCTTCCTGGAATGGATATTAAACCTGCTTTGCAGTTCTCCATTAGGTGAGATGATAATATTGTTACCTCGGACTGCTGTAGGCTTCTCACTGGTGTACTCTGTTCCTTCTTTGGGGAAATAACCTTGGCTTTAGCAGCAGGGCTGGATAGTGCCCTCTCTTTCGGCTGCATTTCATCCCTCTGTTTCATCAGAGCCAGCTTGGAGCTGGTCTTTACCGGTGAGGTCTTGTCTTTGAGTGATGACGAGGAGTCAGACTGTGTACGAGAATTCTTTTTGGTCTCCAATTTGAAGTCTTTTTCCTTCTTAATTGTGGATTCCTCTGACAGGCTTGTCGTTCTGGCTGAAGACAGTGTGTAGGATGGCTTATAGGAGTTTTGCTTAATAGGAAGACAATTCTGACACATCATAGCAGTTGTAACCATTTGTTGTAGAAACTAGCACCAATGTGAAAGACCTGGGTGGCTTATTCAATTAGACCAGAAAAACTGCAGTTTTCCATCATTTTTTTATAATTATTTTGTTTCGGGCTACTCAATTAGCCCTCATAGGATCTGCGAAAAAGTCACGGATCTATGCGGTTTTTCCCCGCAATCGGGCAGAAATATGCCAGCTTAAGGGGAATTTGGTTGTCCTCGATAAGTGCCAGCTTCTGAGCTAATTGGATATCCCTGATATCACAGCTAATTGAATACCACCCCTAGTATACAAATGGACACAAATGTCCACACTCCTTTCGGAAGTTTCCACATTGGTGCAAGTAACGCCACAACCACTGTACCACAGCATACAATGACAACTTGCCGTCTTCATTTTAATTTGCTGCTCTCACCGCTGCCATGCGCGCACACAGGGCGCTGCCACGCGCGCACACAGGGCGCTGCCACGCGCGCACACAGGGCGCTGCCACGCGCGCACACAGGGCGCTGCCACGCGCGCACACAGGGCGCTGCCACGCGCGCACACAGGGCGCTCTCACCGCTGCCACGCGCGCACACAGGGCGCTCTCACCGCTGCCACGCGCGCACACAGGGCGCTCTCACCGCTGCCACGCGCGCACACAGGGCGCTCTCACCGCTGCCACGCGCGCACACAGGGCGCTCTCACCGCTGCCACGCGCGCACACAGGGCGCACTCACCGCTGCAACACGCGCACACAGGGCGCTCTCACCGCAGCCACGCGCACTTTTTCCTAGGTGTGTTACCTGAAGGCAGGAGTTTTCCAGCCTTTTCTGGACTTATTTTAGCAGCAGGGGAGGTCTGCATCTGCTTTTCCGTGTCTTTCTGTGCCTAAATAAGCGAAGACACATACACCAGTTAATAAATAAAGCAAAAGGCTTACTATAAAGCTTATCAGATAAAGTTGTATGGGAAACACCACATCTGGCACACACACACACAAAATCCTCACTTCAATCTACTGCCTCACAGCGCTGAGGTCATGGGTTTGATTCCCACCATGGCCCTAACTGTGTGGAGTTTGTTTATTCTCCCCGTGCTTGCGTGGGTTTACTCCGGCTACTCTGGTTTCCTCTCACAATCCAAAAACATACTGGTAGGTTAATTAACGCCCAACAAAAATGAACCCTAGAATTAGGGTAGCCAATCCCAGGATTGGGATCGGTGGCATCCGGTCCCTATGCCCAACTGTTCCTGACCCCGGTGTGTGGCTCTGCGCAGCATGGTCAGAGGCCCGCACTATTGCTGCCAACCAGTTTGCTCCCAGCGGCACCGGGTACCTCTCCAGTCTGCCCCGCTCCCAGCCGCAGCACCTATATAAGTAAATGTGTGGGGTGGCCAGTGTAGCGGGACAGGGGTTTTTATTTTTTTGTACATTTATTAGGGGGGCCAATCCAGGGATCCCAGGATTGAGCATTTTTCCATCCCAACTCCCGGGATTGAAAGAATGCCCCAGGATTGGCATCCCTGAGTAGAATGTCTGTGTGTGCGTACATGTGGTAGGGAATATAGATTGTAAGCTCCAGGTACTGAAGTGAATGTTCAAACATTCTCTGTAAAGCGCTGCAGAATATGTGTGCACTATATAAATAACTGGTAATAAATATTTCCATGTACCATCAACTCTTTAACAATCTTCATCATTGTACTGTATATCCTATACAACAAATGGGTACTTATGTAGTATCTGGGCGTCCGATTTAGAAATCGGATCGCATCGCATGCGACCAAATCGTATGGCGATGCGATGGTCAAGATTTCTCCATAGGATTCAATGTTAAAATGGTCTGAGTCCATTTTAACATAGAATTCAATGGGAAAAAGGGGTCCTTTTCCTTTCCCCACTATCCAAGTGGGCATGGAGTTGGATATAAACCTGTGGCGAGCGTAGCGAGCCACCGAGCCCGAAGCGTGGCGAGAGTAGCGAGCCCTGCGAGGGGACACAGAATACTTTTTAAGAAATATGCGTCCGCTCGCCACACTTCGGGCTCGGTGGCTCGCTGCGCTCGCCACGCTATATAAAATCAACTTTATGCCCACTTGGATAGTGGGGAAATGAACAGGACCTTCTTAACATTGAATCCTATGCAAAATCGCATCGAATTGCATCGCATCGCATCTGATTGTATGCCTTAAGGTAAGGCATATAATCACAAAATCGGACGCCCAGATACAACATAAGTACCAACAAATGTTTAACGCTGCTCCTCACCTCTATGGGAGGAATTCAAGTGTTGTGCATGCCGGTGGCCACAAGATGGAGCCCTACGGAGCACAGCCACCAGCACTGACATTACGGTTATGTTGTTGTGTCATTTTGACAGGCTGTGACCGTGTTTTCTAGAACAGTTACTAACTCTCCTTCATTACCCTCATTTACTGCTCAGCCCTGGAACAGACACCTACGCCAACAAAGTAGGAGGAAATCTCCTTTACTGTAGCGGAATTCAGTGTATTCAGGTATTTGAGTCACTTCAACGAGGTGATCATTGAAATTAGGGCTCTCACCTTGTGTCTTGGCACCTCGTCTATCATTGCCAACGTACGGGCAAATTCCTCGTCTTCATGAAGTTGTCTTTCCAACTACCAAGAAGAAAAAAGAAACCAATTAGCTTTGCATGTTTTCATTTGCTGCACCAGTCTGACCCATACAGAATTATTGTATGCCCTGCTAATAGATCATACCATAAATGCCAGGAACAAACATACAGTAATATAATATATGGGAAAAGCAAAAGGAACTACGCTGCCTAGTTTATCATAATGCATGCCACGACAGGTCATTCACTATTCACAATAGATCTGTGGTATTTGGATGAATGTTCAGGATCACATCAGCACGCATATACATTAAAGTCATGTGATGAAGGAACACTTCTTTACATAAAGCCTATGGCTCAGGGGTGGCCAAACCTGTCCTCCAGATCTACCAACAGTTCATGTATGTCAGGCAACCTGTGGATCTATAGTAGGAATGAATGCAGCAGGTTTGAAAATGTGACAGTTGGTAATGACTACAGCTGTGCACCAGCTAGGTGATCTTGGTCATGTGACAGTTAGTAATGACTACAGCTGCGCACCAGCTAGGTGATTTGAGTCACGTGACAGTTAGTAATGACTACAGCTGTGCACCAGCTAGGTGATTTGAGTCATGTGACAGTTAGTAATGATTACAGCTGTGCACCACCTAGGGGATTTGGAAAACATGGACCATTGGTAGATCTCCAGGACCGGTTTGGCCAGCCCTGCTATAGGTACTGTACAAAAGGGTACTAAACAGTGGCTGATTAGGAGCGGATGGAACCAAATTGCAGCCTCTGTACATGCATCCTCCTATCCCACCAACAGAGAGCAGACTGGCACCAACTGTGTCCATGCCTTTTTCCTGAGTGATCAACCACCTGCTCTTCTGTGCACTTCCCTAGACCCAGGGGCCCATGTGCACTACAAATACCACTCCCACTATAGATACTTCCAAGGCAATTATAGGCAACAATAAAAGTCAGACCGGTTAATATGAGAGAATACGAGGGGAGCACCAGATGTATCAAACAAGGGATAAGCATTACATTGCTATGATGCACGGGTTAGAACAGGCTTGGGCAATTGGTACACTTTACCACTCCAAGCACATCAGACCACTCTGCAATATCTAACCATTGATAGCTCAGACCCAACCCATCCACACCCACTGTGACAAGAACAAGATCTTCGCCAATGGCATTTTGCCATCTTCTTCCAACCCCACTACCGAAAATACAAAGTCCCATCAAGATGTAAACGTGTAATTACAATGGACTCAGATCCGTTCTTATCAGCCAGAAATAAAACGTCCGGTGCTAATCAGTTTGCGGTCACCAGATTGCATTCCCCGTTCCAATCACACCTTATCAGCTGACGTTAGCAACAGGTGTCATGACTGCCACAAGCCAAAATCAGCTGAGGAAATTGTGTAAAGAACAAAAACATATTCGTGTACTAGGAAATGTGTTTTCTCTAAAAAGGTCAACACATCAAAAAGTTACTTTTACAAAAACAAACAAAAAAACAGATGGCAAGAACTACATAGATATAATATAGGAAAAGCAATCTAAAACATCTGTATACCACAGGTGTGCTTTGATATGCCCCTTAGAGCTCTGTCTAGTATATATAAAAACCTAAAAGTCAACCTATGCAAGATAGATGCTTTACGCTGGCTGGATAGCAGTGATGATGGTTTATAGAAGTGGAGCCATTGTCCATAGCAACCAGGTTCTATTTATTTATCTAGCACCATCTAAAACACAGGTTCTCAAAGTCGTCCTCAGGACCCCACACAGTGCATGTTTTGACGGTCTCCTCACAGAATCACAAGTGAAATAATTAGCTCCACCTGTGGATCTTTCAAAATTTGTCAGTCGGTTATCACTTATCAGTGCACCTGTTGGGTGACCTAGAAAACGTGAACTGTGTGGGGTCCTGAGGACCGAGTTTGAGAACCACTGATCTAGAAGATAATAGCTAGAATCTGGTTACTATGGACATCTCCACTTCTATAAAACCCACACTTTAAAATATACTCAAAGGAGCAAGAATTATTAAATCAAAATGACACTCCAGTAAGGGTCTACATGGATAGTTTTGCCTTTAAGAGCCTCAAAAAAAAATTAAATAAATATATAAAAATAACACAAATTAGGGCTGAAATAACCCTCTCCTAAAAATGGCACCCTGTTCCTCAGTGCACCAAGGAAAAAACGGTCTCTGAAGACAGGAAGGGGTATAGGGGGAGGAGTTACGGGCTGCACTTCCTGAAAGTAGTTAGTCTCCTAGGTGCCCAGTCCTCCGGCCACTGAACCAGAACCAGTATCCACCACTGGCTGTGCGAAAAAAATCCTTTGTTTATTAAAATGAAAATTTCCACAACAAAAAATCTTTTTCAATCTTATTGGGGGTTTTAAAGGAAATCTACTGTTATAAAGATGGCTAGTACTCACCTCTTCATCCTCTGCAAGCTGCAGCTGTTTAGCAATGGCTGCATCATCCATCGTAGATTCATCTGTGCTTCTACGTGGCTATTACATAGAGCATAAAAAGAATCTTTTTCAGACCCAAAAACATTTTCAATAAAGTTTTCTACAAAACGTCACAGAATAAACATAGTGGCGGGGATTTTATTAGCTGCAAGCTCTTGTTGGAGCCTAGCACACTCCCAGGTATTACAGCAGGGAAAATATTGTTTATGTCCTTACATCTTCATGAGCAAAAGAAAAATCAATGTTTTACTAGTCAACAACCTGCAGAGTCTTCTGACGGAACCTCGTGGCCAACTGACTCCTCCCCTAAAGTTCTGCTAACAATCCAAAATATTTGTAATACAGAAGTGGAGCACATGGATTATATGAAAAACTATCCGAAAATGCCCCTTCTTTTATAGATATATTTGTAACAGACTGCAATATCTTCCAGTTCTCCCAAAGTTCTAATATTCCATCAACCTAATTTTGTGTCGCCAACATTCAATAAGGCATTTACAAATTTCTAGGACTTGGCGAGGACTAGAGGATTGTCAATTTTTTCCAGATCGGTAAAAACACACATTTGAAGGAGGGTGGTCTCGCAGGGTGTGATATGACATGTTGGCAATGATCGGGTCATCAGTTGAATGTTGACATGGGGAAAATGATGACATGCAGCACTGTTCTGATGCGGACCTGTGACACTGCGGTGTTCTGGTGTGCATTTCTCCCCCTATTCCTATACCAAATACCTCCTACACCAGAAGCCTAACTCGGACCATCAGAATGTCAACATTTTGGGTCTACACTGAACTGGTCAGCAGTTTGAAAGATGTTGACATTATGTAAAAATTGTGGTTTCAACATGGCTACTGTTGATGGTAAATACACCTCCTAAAAACACACATGTATTGCAAATATATATATATATATCATACATATATCATACATACAAGGCTATTTATAAAAGCGCAGTATCTAGAGAGACTACTCACTTCTTCCTTCTTGCTTTCCACAAGCTTCTTATTGGAGCGTTTCACACTGTCAAGCCCAAAGAAATCCTCCACCGATGTACAGAGCCGCCGTTCAGGGGTCTTGGCTTTGGCAGGTTCGGGGGTCTTGACTTTGGCAGGAACAAGGGTTTTAGTTGTGATCGGAGGTTTTGCGGGTAAAGAAACAGCTGAAGTTCCATTTTCTTTGGGCTTCTTGGGCTTTTTCAAGTAAGCAAAGTCTTCTTCATCTTAAAAAAGGAAAAAAGTATAACTAACACAGATCTGATGTTGAAGGCGCACACCCCTCCCCATCCCCCACCCTAAACCATTAAGAGGAGGACCAGACGATCTATTTAATACCCCTATACAAGGGGCAACCCAGGCTTAACACTTCCAATAACCTGGGTAAAAATGATGGGTTAGTCAACCCGGGTTGTTCGGTGTGGTGCGTTCACACAGCACCTCGACCAGTTACCAACTCGGGTCCGACCCAGGTTATTTGTGCGATGTGAAAGGGGTATTAATTAACAAAAAGGTTAAGGATGGACATAACCATGTAGGATTCAGAAGCAAACCAAGGAGGCCTACAGATTTCTTCATTAAGCTACAGAGATGGACATTGATCATAACTTCTGGCAGGAGTTACAGAAAGGCCAAATCTTGATTAAGCAGACACACCGGCACACGATCGCATTTAATTATAACTGTTAATGGAATCAGATCAACGTACTTATTCCCAAGAAGCCAGGATGCTGCTGGGAACACTCGCTGAGCAGCTGCAGTACAAATAAACACCTTGTTTGTTTGTTTCCTTGTTCTCCAGAACGGATTGCGTCTTTAACTAGCAATCACTCCGAGCGTTGTGTTCCTACAAAATTTGATTTCCACCGAAATGGCAAACATGATTTCTACCCAAACATAATTATGATAAGGCATTAAGCGTTATTGCAAAGAACAGATGAAAAGCAAACAAAGGCAAAATATTATCCCTATCAATCTGATCATTAATACAGTGCATGACACCCTACTTTAGGACTCATGACCGACAGACGGAGGAACACGCCTGGAGCCTTTATACCGCACACTGCCATGAACAGTGCCACAGGTGCAGTCACTCACAGCGCATCAGTGATTCAATGCAAGGCACTAGGCTGCTGTTATAACAAATACATGATCTAATTTCACTGATGGCTGGTTATCAAGTACAATAGGTAGAAACACATGTGCAGATAAACACTCGCGCATGAACAATCCCGTCATAATACCGATCGGAAGAAGGAAAGACGCTTCTAAAATGTCTTTATATTCTATTGTAAAGATAAACACCATCCTATCATGGAAAATAAAAATAATAATTAGTTAATGCTGAACTTCTGTATCTTTTGGGGAGTTTAAATGAACTTACAGTATTTACAAATGCATTCATTTCTTTGTATGTGTAACCATATTAGCATCGGTGTCTACAGGGTCACATGGTAAGCAGCATCATACGATGGTTATTCAGAGCAGGTTTTATTTGTGTGACCCCTAGCGGTAGTCTGCAGGGGGGGGGGGGGGGGCACCCAACACAGGGGAAAGCCGCCCTGCTTGCCGCACACTAGAGAGCTGTTCAAGTGCTAAAATGTTTTGCGTTCATAATAAGCAACCGCTATGTGTTCAGAGTATAACATAGGAGATAGGGATATGGTGGCAGGGTCAACAGTACGAAGGTCGACGGGCGTAAGGTAGCAGGGTCGGAAGGTTGATGCAAGCATTAACTCGACAACGGGAAGGTCGAAAGTCAAAAGGTCTAGGTAAATTTTTCACTTGTTTTTTGGTGTGGCGGGAGAACAGAATAGTGTGCCGAGCGCAGTGTGGCACCGTGCCCAAAGCATGCCAGGAGACGAAGTACACGGATACAAAAGAGCACAAAAGAAAACCATGTCAAACATTTGACTGTTGACATTCCCATTGTCAATATACCGACCCTGTAGACTTATTTCACGTGGCTAAGCCTTGTCGACCTTTATACTGTCGAGCCTGTGACTGGTACCCTAGGCGCTATTAGGGTAGCTGAAAAGCGCTAGGTCTATTTTTGTATTTAAAATGTGCTGGGTTAGAGTAGTTCCTCGTTATATACAGACACTAGGTATCCACCCCCCATATAGCCTTGACAATCACACCGTATATATATTATAGGGTGCCCTATTTGTATGTTCTCCAGGTGATATGACCACGTATAGTCCTGCCACGCAATATGTGAGTGGGTAGGAATCTCTCACACTTCAGTATTTTGTTAAAAATTAAGTTTGCGCGGTGTGTGTGTATTTGTTTTGTATGGTGACATACTGCAATGTGCAATACTAGCTCACACTCACACACGCAGTTAATGGATGACTAAGATGACACAATTTCTGATACAGTAGCAATATAACCTGGCTGGCTACAGTGATTTGTGCTCCTCCACCAATGACAAGTCTAATTCAGTGGTCAGGGAACTTGGGGTAAATTACCCCAAATGGTTGCCTGGATGTCACCTGATCAATGGCTATACCACACACAGCCATACATGGTAATCATCATCAATTACTGCCATTCTGTGTACCGTACTAACAGTGTGCGTCACCTAGTAATACAGGAAGGGAGACCAGGCTTACTAGCCAGTGCTTCACTCGCCACTTTATACAGTGGCTTAGTAAATAACCAAAACCGCCATGTGCATGCCCTTTATCATACACAGATGTTTACAGCAGCATTATCTCTCGGAAACAGAGACAAAACTAAAGCAATTTTAAATAGCGACCAGCTGAGATACCTTTTGGCTAGCTCATAGCTTATATTAATAAGTAAATTAATAAGATGGCTCACATTTATAAATGTTCCTCATTTCATTCTAACTTCCCGCCAGAGCAGGGAGAGTACCGCTTCCCCTCATGGTCATTAGACTGCATCTCATATCAGTCAAAGTGTCCCAACGTCTGATGGGAGGGGGCGGGGCTGGCAGAATCATGGTCAAACATTGAGGTGCGTAGCTACACTTTCTGGGACTGGTGTGAGGGCCAGTTGATTAAATCAACCCTATAGTGTGAAGTAACCGTCCAGGACTCAAGCTGTTCTACTCAGACAGACAATTACAGTTTTTCTGTTAAGCCTAGCCTTTGAAAAAAAAAAACCACAAGCCACTTGTGAACAATTGGAAATAAATTAAAAAAACGTTGTCTGGACTTCGATCAAAAAATAAACAACGCCTAAAGAAAAAAAAAAAAGCCAAATAAAACCACAGCAATAATCCAGACGGGATAGAAACAGAACACAATCAGAAAATATAATTTGATCAGCTGGAGTCAACCCTTAACCCATGGTTTAAGTACAGTGACCCTGAGCTACTAAATGAGCAGAACGGTCACCTCCCTCCACTGCCAGACAACCTTAACCAAGGATTCACTGTCCACAATACCGGTCTCTAGATTGCAGCTTCAATTTGGGATCTTTTCCTGCGATTGTGGCGATCAACCACATTATGGCTCTGCGCAGACTCAGTGGGGATTGGATGCGATATATATCACATGCAAAAGAACCTCTTGCAATATATCTCATGCGAGGGGAGAAGATGCCGCAGTGTATGTGGGCCTTTACTCTACGCGCCAGTCCCACACGGTTGACATTACAAATAATGGGAGTTAATTTGAAATGTAAAAAAACAAACAAACATAAAAAAAACACACACACACACACGATAAAGAGCATTCCATTAGTTGTTGCTAGTATGGATGGTGTAATGGTTAGCATTACTGCCTCACAGCACTGAGGTCATGGGTTCAATTCCCACCATGGCCCGAACTGTGCTCCCAGTACTTGCGTGGGTTTCCTCTGGGTACTTTGTTTCCTCCCACAATCCAAAAGTATACTGGTAGGTTAAGTGGCTCCCAAAAAAAAAAAATAACCCTAGAATGTCTGTGTGTGCGTGTACATGTGGTAGGGAATATAGATTGTAAGCTCTACTGGGGCAGGGACTGATGTGAATGTTCAAATATTTTGTATGTATTTAAGAAATTGTTAATAAATAACCTGTACACAATTGGGTCAATTCTATTCAAAATGATGTGATTAGCACTGGGAGGGAGCTAGCTGCTAAGTTGGAGAATGCTGTTACGCACGATTGTTTAAACAGACTTAAGTTCCCCATGGGGATGTGGTTTGCGCCGCCCTGGGGTACAAAACAGCATCAACCCCCTTGTTTTGTCAGATTTCTGCTCACACCAATGAAAGGATGCAGGCCGAAACCCACTTGTCGGTGGTAGCAGTGCTCTGATTAGGATAGGGCCAGGAGCTCCCTCCCGGCGCTATTCAAATAATTTTGAATAGCACTGACCTCAATCATCATTTAAGTGCTCATTCTAGCATCCTGCAACTTTTAAAACCAGTGCAATTTTTGGTACTTGTGAGTTAACTGGGCGCCCGATTTCTAAATCGGGTCGGATCGGGCACATCGCATCGCATGCGACCATCGGATGCGATGCCCCGATTTTTCCATAGGAATCAATGTTAAAATGGACTGAGTCCATTTTAACATGGAATTCAATGGGAAAAGGGGTCCTTTTCATACCCCTACTATCCAAGTGGGCATGGAGTTGGATATAAACCTGTGGCGAGCGTAGCGAGCCACCGAGCCCGAAGCGTGGCGAGCGTAGCGAGCCCCGCGAGGGGACACAGAATACCGTCCGCTCGCCACGCTTCGGGCTCGGTGGCTCGCTACGCTCGCCACAGGTTTATATCCAACTCCATGCCCACTTGGATAGTAGGGGTATGAAAAGGACCCCTTTTCCCATTGAATTCCATGTTAAAATGGACTCAGTCCATTTTAACATTGATTCCTATGGAAAAATCGGGGCATCGCATCCGATGGTCGCATGCGATGCGATGCGATGCAATGCGATGCGATATCGCATCGCATCTGATTGTATGCCTTAACTTAAGGCATACAATCAAAAAATCGGGCGCCCAGATAACTCATAAGTACCCAATTTTTTCTTCCCTGCCTGGGGTGTCGTGCTCTGCTGTGGTGTTGCTAGCACAGGCCTGGTCTGCATATAGCTTAGCTGTAGCTCACATACATGCATGTGTTCTGTGCTTAGCTGCAGCTCACATACATGCATGTGTTCCATGCCAAGCTGTAGCTCACATACCACGCATACATGCACCTGTTCCGTGCTTAGCTGTAGCTCACAAACCGCGCATACATGAACCTGTTCCGTGCTTAGCTGTAGCTCGCATGCATACATACATGTTCCGTGCTAAGCTGTAGCTCATATACCGGGCATACATGCACCTGTTCCGTGCTAAGCTGTAGCTCACATACCGCGCATCCATGCATGTGTTCCGTGCTTAGCTGTAGCTCACAAATATGCATGTGTTCCGCGCTTATCTGTAGCTCACATAGTGTGCATACATGCATGTGTTCCGTGCTTAGTTGTAGCTCACATACTGTGTATACATGCATGTGTTCCGTGCTTAGCTGCAGCTCACATACATGCATGTGTTCCGTGCATAGTTGTACCTAACATACTGTGCATACATGCATGTGGGTACTTGTTTCCTAGCACGGCGCCCATCACATACCATGGCATACCGTATGTGATGGTATGCAATGCAATGCGATATTCGGGTAAATGACCCGGAATGTACAATTAAATATCGCATAGCATCGCATGATAGCAAATGGCATGCGATGTGATTTTGAATTGTACAAGCACCCTGATGGGCGGCGGTATGCGTCCTATGACCTTTTCATACCCCCACTATCCACGTCGGCGTGGAGTTGATATTAGCGGATAAGTAATGCGCGTGCGCTCGCCACGCTTCGGGCTCGGTGGCTCGCTGCGCTATCTAAAAATCAACTCCACGCCGACATGGATAGTGGGGGTATGAAAAGGTCGGAGGACGTGTACCGCCGCCACTCTTCGAGTTGGCGTTGATAGTGGGGGTGCATTTAACATTGTAAGCACCCATCAGGGTGCTTGTACAATTAAAATTCGTATCGCATCGCTTGCCGCTATATTGCATGTGATGCGATGCACTTCGATGGAAATCAGGGGAGCCGTGCTATGAAACAAGTACCTGCATGTGTTCCGTGCTTAGCTGCAGCTCACATACATACATGTGTTCCGTGCTTAGCTGCAGCTCACATACATACATGTGTTCCGTGCTTAGCTGCAGCTCACATACATACATGTGTTCCGTGCTTAGCTGCAGCTCACATACATACATGTGTTCTGTGCTTAGCTGCAGCTCACATACATACATGTGTTCCGTGCTTAGCTGCAGCTCACATACATACATGTGTTCCGTGCTTAGCTGTAGCTCACATACATGCATGTGTTCTGTGCTTAGCTGCAGCTCACATACATACATGTGTTCCGTGCTTAGCTGTAGCTCGCATACATGCATGTGTTCTGTGCTTAGCTGTAGCTCGCATACATACATGCATGTGTTCCGTGCTTAGCTGTAGCTCACATACATACATGTGTTCCGTGCTTAGCTGTAGCTCGCATACATACATGTGTTCCGTGCTTAGCTGTAGCTCACATACATGCATGTGTTCTGTGCTTAGCTGTAGCTCACATACATACATGCATGTGTTCTGTGCTTAGCTGTAGCTCGCATACATACATGCATGTGTTCCGTGCTTAGCTGTAGCTCACATACATACATGTGTTCCGTGCTTAGCTGTAGCTCACATACATGCATGTGTTCTGTGCTTAGCTGTAGCTCACATACATACATGTGTTCCGTGCTTAGCTGTAGCTCACATACATGCATGTGTTCTGTGCTTAGCTGTAGCTCACATACATACATGTGTTCCGTGCTTAGCTGTAGCTCGCATACATGCATGTGTTCTGTGCTTAGCTGTAGCTCGCATACATGCATGTGTTCTGTGCTTAGCTGTAGCTCGCATACATGCATGTGTTCTGTGCTTAGCTGTAGCTCACATACATGCATGTGTTCTGTGCTTAGCTGTAGCTCGCATACATGCATGTGTTCTGTGCTTAGCTGTAGCTCGCATACATACATACATGTGTTCCGTGCTTAGCTGTAGCTCACATACATGCATGTGTTCTGTGCTTAGCTGCAGCTCACATACATACATGTGTTCCGTGCTTAGCTGTAGCTCGCATACATGCATGTGTTCTGTGCTTAGCTGTAGCTCGCATACATACATGCATGTGTTCCGTGCTTAGCTGTAGCTCACATACATACATGTGTTCCGTGCTTAGCTGTAGCTCACATACATACATGTGTTCCGTGCTTAGCTGTAGCTCACATACATGCATGTGTTCTGTGCTTAGCTGTAGCTCACATACATACATGCATGTGTTCTGTGCTTAGCTGTAGCTCGCATACATACATGCATGTGTTCCGTGCTTAGCTGTAGCTCACATACATACATGTGTTCCGTGCTTAGCTGTAGCTCGCATACATACATGTGTTCCGTGCTTAGCTGTAGCTCACATACATGCATGTGTTCTGTGCTTAGCTGTAGCTCACATACATACATGTGTTCCGTGCTTAGCTGTAGCTCGCATACATGCATGTGTTCTGTGCTTAGCTGTAGCTCGCATACATGCATGTGTTCTGTGCTTAGCTGTAGCTCGCATACATGCATGTGTTCTGTGCTTAGCTGTAGCTCACATACATGCATGTGTTCTGTGCTTAGCTGTAGCTCGCATACATGCATGTGTTCTGTGCTTAGCTGTAGCTCGCATACATACATACATGTGTTCCGTGCTTAGCTGTAGCTCACATACATGCATGTGTTCTGTGCTTAGCTGCAGCTCACATACATACATGTGTTCCGTGCTTAGCTGTAGCTCGCATACATGCATGTGTTCTGTGCTTAGCTGTAGCTCGCATACATACATGCATGTGTTCCGTGCTTAGCTGTAGCTCACATACATACATGTGTTCCGTGCTTAGCTGTAGCTCACATACATGCATGTGTTCCGTGCTTAGCTGTAGCTCACATACATGCATGTGTTCCGTGCTTAGCTGTAGCTCACATACATACATGCATGTGTTCTGTGCTTAGCTGTAGCTCGCATACATACATGCATGTGTTCCGTGCTTAGCTGTAGCTCACATACATACATGTGTTCCGTGCTTAGCTGTAGCTCGCATACATACATGTGTTCCGTGCTTAGCTGTAGCTCACATACATGCATGTGTTCTGTGCTTAGCTGTAGCTCACATACATACATGTGTTCCGTGCTTAGCTGTAGCTCGCATACATGCATGTGTTCTGTGCTTAGCTGTAGCTCGCATACATGCATGTGTTCTGTGCTTAGCTGTAGCTCGCATACATGCATGTGTTCTGTGCTTAGCTGTAGCTCACATACATGCATGTGTTCTGTGCTTAGCTGTAGCTCGCATACATGCATGTGTTCTGTGCTTAGCTGTAGCTCGCATACATACATACATGTGTTCCGTGCTTAGCTGTAGCTCACATACATGCATGTGTTCTGTGCTTAGCTGCAGCTCACATACATACATGTGTTCCGTGCTTAGCTGTAGCTCGCATACATGCATGTGTTCTGTGCTTAGCTGTAGCTCGCATACATACATGCATGTGTTCCGTGCTTAGCTGTAGCTCACATACATACATGTGTTCCGTGCTTAGCTGTAGCTCACATACATGCATGTGTTCCGTGCTTAGCTGTAGCTCACATACATGCATGTGTTCCGTGCTTAGCTGTAGCTCACATACATACATGCATGTGTTCCGTGCTTAGCTGTAGCTCACATACATACATGCATGTGTTCCGTGCTTAGCTGTAGCTTGGGTTTAAAGATTCAGATCAATCAGGAATGGACTTCTTCAAACATCAAAGGGACAAACAGAACACACAGTAATAAAAATATTGTAACCCTTTAAACTGCGCTTGTTATGTACTGGCAAATACAGCTCACATTTACACTGGGCAAGATAAATACTCGGAAGTCGGCCACTACAATGGAAAGATGGAAGTGAGATTCACATGTCTAGAATGAACAATTGGAGCAAACAAATCTAAAAGCAACTCCCTGTAGAACACACAAATGCTGGATTATAGACCATCATCAAAATGGTATATGAGCCATTAATGTGTGAACTAGCGTCACAGTCTCCATTACTGCCTAAGAGGTAGATTGGTGATGGAGGATTAGCCGTGGCAGCAGACAAATGAGGTGGGCTGGTAAAGGGGGAAATAATAAACCAGTCTAATCCTTTTACTAACCCATTTAGCAGTGTCTAGTCATCTTACACAGTCAGTGTTATACAACATAACCTATTTGTGTATTGCTGGTAGAGAGGTGTGGGTTGGGTTTTACTGTGTTCTCAAATCGGGATTGTATTGGCTATCCAAAACATGTGACAGCCGATAGCCAATACGATCACGATTTGAGAACTGCGTAAATCCGAGTAAAACCGAACCCGCACATCTCTTTTAGTGGAGAGAATAGGAATCAAGACTTCTTGTAACAATTACAGTTTAATTAAATTTGCTGTGAAGGGGGCGTGTTTTATTTGCAACAGTATTGAAATGCCACCAACTCAACCTTCCCCCTTAGGGATCCATTCTCTAGATATTTCCTCGAGAGCTTAATGGGCATACACGCGTGGCGATGTGAAGCTGTTTTCTAAGCAATCTGACCAGATGCACGGATCGCTCCTTGTGTATACCCTCGAGCCATGGCGATGTACGGTCGTGGGTACATCACTAACACTGGTTAGCAGAAATCAGTGTGTGTTTATGGGTGATCTAGCCACCGGGAAGTACAATGGCGATATCCCTAGCCTGCATCGCTCTGGCACATCGCAGGACACGGCCTCCAGTGCGGGTAAGCGGGCCCCCCTCGAGAATTGCCGTCTGCTGCTGTCCTGTCTGCCGGGGGGAGGTGTCTGGTGGGGACGGAGGTGGCGGTGTGTTACAGGAGGGTGCATCCTCCGGTGACCCTGGCAGTGCCGCCCTGCTCAGCAGATAGCCCATACACACATCACTATGTGTGTATGGGTGATCTAGCCACCAGGAAGCACAACTGCGATTTCCCTAGCTAGGAGAAATTGCCCTGTAAGATTTTCTAGTAAAAGATTTACAGATTGCATTTCAATAAGCAGCAGAGAGAATTGGATTTCACAGAAAGTACAAATAGTGCACTGGCTATTGATTACTTTTATCCCATCCCTAAGGAAACAAAATAACAAGCCCATATCATGATCAGCAATAGATAGGAGGTTTGTGTGTTTTACAGCACTTTCTGGTAGATACCTCAGTTCCAGGACTGCTAATACCCATTTTGCCCTATACACGCCGACTTGTACCCAGGCGCAACCAGGCTTGCAAACCCTTTCCCACTAGCGCCCCGACCCGGCGTAATACCGGGTGGGTTACGTCGTCGGGAGGCGGCACTGAGAGATGACAGCATCGACTTACATTGCAGTGAATGGGACCACGGTCGCAACGACCCGAGTTACCGGTTTCCACGGCCCTGGGTTCAATCAAGGTAATTACCCGGATTGGATTGCCGGGACAAAAGACCCAGGATTTTTCCTGCGGATGTGTTTCCACTAGCAATAAACTTGAGTCGATGTGTGTCCCTGTGCAAAATCTCAGGTTATTTTGCTAGTGGAAAAGGGGTATAAGTGTAACATAGCTAAGAAAGCATTACAAATGTGTCCCCATATATCTTTGCTGTAGTCACACCAGGTCTCGTGACACTGTCCAAGTGTTGGGCTGCCGATTGCTAAAGCACAGAAGCACCAGTCATTGGTTGAAGCACTCTCTAGAATCTATATAGTTCCATTCTGACTCTGGAAGAAACATCAGCATAACAACGGTTATTATATGGATGGATGGATGGATGGATGGATGGATGCGACTGCACAATGTTCTAAAATGTAGAGGACAGCCTTCCCAGAAGAGTGGAGGCCGCATTAGTAGAAAATGGGACGCAACCACATTATACCCACGGTTTTAAAAAGATCTTCAATAAAGGTGTACTGTTTAGGTGTCCACGTGCCAAATAGCATATTTTTTATATACATGCAGAAGAAACAAATAATTAATTGTCCGTTTTCACGTTTTATTGTTCTAATATATTATGAAGGTACAAACAACTTGTTGGTAGGTAACACTGTTGGTAGCAACACAGTTGTTGCTAGGTAACACAAAGCAATCAGCCCATTACTGGCAGGTTTCAACAAAGACTGTATAGGGTTAAACACACACAATATTAAATACATTCACCATGTTACAGACTTCTCCACCGTCTAATATAAAATGAGAGAACTTATACAATCTGCAAAGTGACACAGGTGTAATTACAGTGACAAATAGACCAGGCTGATCCCCACAACAGTCGTCAGTTACCATGGAGGAATAGGCACAAGACCGGTTGCTTGGCATAAAAGGTATTTTGATGACTAAGACCATAATAAAATAACAGATGTTCGGTTCTGAGGCACAATCTAAGAAAATGTTAAATAAAAATGGAAATACACCAACCAGCCATAACATTAGTGCCGCTGACAGATAATGTGAGAAACATTGATTATTCCATTACAATTGCACATGACTAGGGGCGCAGAGCGGCATTTCTTAAGCCTTAGGGCACACCACCATTCAGGGCAGGAGGCTAATCTGCTCCTCCTCCCTAATGCCCCTACCCTCTATTACCAGTTTTCCCTTGGTACTCTGCTGATGTCTTACATCACCTACTCCTCCCTCTGCTTCCAACAGTCTCTGCCCTCTTGTTCTACACTGTACATTAGAGAGTGATTGTGCCTTTGAGTGAATCAGAATAACCCCCATAATGTATAGAGAGATCATTAAATACATTACACACGATGGCTGCCATGTACCTGTATCAGAGACATAGTCAACAGGATCTGGCTTTTTCACTTTCAGAGGCTTTGTAAGTGGTGGCGAAGCTTTTGGAGGCCTTTTAGATTTTTTCACTGGTGGCGTATCCTCTTCAGAATCTGTAGAAAAGCAATGTTCAATAAATGAGGGTATCGTGTACCTGCCTTTACAACAGACCGTATATGGCTGTGTCCTATTTATTATCAGAGCTAATGGGCAAGTGCTCCAAACAAATACTGTACTCAAATTCTGCAGTTCTCTTTATCTGCTGCCACCTCTGTGTCACCGTTGCATTCACCAGAGCCCATTCATAACCAAGAGAACATCCACTGGTCCCAAATGAGCCCAATGCAACAACAGTAGACACAGTTGGCGTTTAGCCATCAGAAGGCAGCACCGGTGTGTGGATCGCTTAGCCCAATGTGTGGATTAACAAGGACAATAAAAGAAGCACTGATGGATCCAATTTGCTATCAGAAAAGGATTCAGCCAAAGATTTGACAAACGTCTGGATTGGAACACCAAACCAGGATATATACTATTCCTATGATAAACACAGCAAAAGCCATTTAGAAGAAAAAAATAACAGCCAGGAAGACACAAGGACGATCTCACCTGAATCATAAATTGTTCTCTTCTTCTTGTTAATTGGCTGCTTTTTCTCTGCATCACTGTCCGGACTTTTCACCTGAGACATGGTAAAACACATTGTTATTTATTAAGTTTCTTATATAGCGCACACATATTCCGCATTGCTTTACAGAGAGAATACTTGAACAGTCACATCAGTCCCTGCCCCAGTGGAGCTTACAATCTATATTCCCTACCACATGTACACGCACACACAGACATTCTCCGCACAGTTAGGGCCATGGTGGGAATGGAACCCATGACCTCAGTGCTGTGAGGCAGTAATGACAACCATTGCACCACCAATACTGCCCCAATTGTGAAACAGTCACATTAAGACAATAGGTGTTTCTATTTTAACTCCTTTGGGTTTTGAACTTGGCAAAGTTTTAACAGGATGAACACTCGAACACGATTTCGTTTAGTGAAGTCACCCAGCCCCCTCGTGAACATGCAGTTGTTGGGGACATAGTCAACATTGACCTGCATGTACAGATGACAGATACCATTCCACCCGAGGGAGCATGCATCGTTAACGATATTTTGCGTACACACTGGATGATATGAACAATACATAGTCAACTATATTGTTCACAATATATCATGAAGTGTGTATGGAGCTTAAGAGAAAGGATTTAATGCATCAGAAAATATCTTCTTCTCTTGGGAAACACTGGACCATGGACATCTCCCAAAGGGGACACATGCAAAAAAAAAAAAAGAAAAAACCCTGAAAGGGAATGCAGTTACTTGAGCTGTTTTAGGTGGTCGGGGGTGTTGATGCACTGCTACCTCGATCTGACTGAGTCTCCTATATAGGCTAGAGCAGTGATGGCTAACCTTGACACTCCAGCTGTTGTTGAACTACACATCCCAGCATGCCCTGCTACAGTTTTGCTATTTGGCCAAACAGCGATCAGCAAAAGAGTGATCCCCTGGAACCACAGATAGAGCCAATAAGGGGATCTTATTTCTTCCTTCAATTTAAACCACAAACAGATAAAAAGAGGAACCAACAGCCTACAGCAATGATGGGTAACCTTGACACTCCAGCTGTTGTTGGACTACACATCCCAGCATGCCCTGCATCAGTTTTAGCATGGCCAACTAGTAAAACTGTAGCAGGGCATGCTGGGATGTGTATTTCAACAACAGCTGGTGTGTCAAGGTTAGCCATCACTGGCCTACAGTCATTGTATGCAGATGTTACAGAAGCTATGCGCTTGGGAGGTAATCAATGCAAGAAAATAGCTTCTCAGATCTAATCCATTAAGGCAGTGAGAGACTCTGCCAATCCAGTTTCCATGGGTGCTCTAACCTGCTCCATAAAGATGGTGGTTGTAAAAGAAATGGAGGCTATGTGGACAAATCAATAAGACATGCATGCATTTCCAGCAAGTAACTGTACTGAATTTATGCTTGTACCTCAATATGATATGAGCAGCAATCAGCTAGTGTGAGTTAAAGAAAGAAGTTACCAGAACCCATTACGACTTAAGACCTGATGGTAGCACATACAGTACATAGTTAATGTGTGTTTGTTTGAAGGAGAGATTAAATGTAACCAGCAGTAATGTATGAACCCATCAAGGAATAAATTACCTTGTTGTCCTTTGAATTTTTCTGTCCAGTGACTCTGTCAGGACTTTTGATTTTGTCTTTTTTCACATCTTTCTCAGTAACTGTTTTCTTGACAACTGGGGTGGCATTGAAAAACTTTCGAATATCCTGAAACAGAAAATAACCATTATAAAATCATCATTACAACACTGGTGGGAAGTTTCAATAGCAGTGGCCAATTTTACTAGGTGTACAGGTGTCAAAGCAGACGTGTGCAAGTGTCGCAGTGGTTTCTCTAGTTTGTTATTCATTTGCTGTAATGTTAAGTTTGTCTCCCTGTACTGTTCCTTTGTACGGCGCTGCAAAACACTTGTGGCGCCTTATAAATAAAATTATAATAATAATAATATACACTGCCCAATATCGAGTCAGGCACTGCTCTGTCTGTGGCTACATCCAGTGAATACTAGCAAACCGTGCAGATCAGTAGCAAATATAGCTTTGCTCATCTCTGTGCGATCCTGTGTAGTACAGATTGTGGCATATCTCTGTAATTGAAATGGGCATTGCGGCTGTTTTGCAGGCATATGTAAGAGAAACGTTTTGTGGGCGTGCATTATGGCCCTTCTGAGCCACATCGTTTATAATATCGGTCAGTGTGTAGGCTCCATATAGTCAACGAAGTGCACTCCCGTGGATCGGTAATAATGTCCTCTGTCATATTGCATGTCCAGATGATGGAGCACATCGCCCTCGCTTTCCCGCCGGCATACTGTGTACCCAGCTTAAGCCCTCTCCACACATGTGCTTTTCCTTCTCTTACAAAAGGTGTGTACACATGGTGTGATGTGGCGGCCGTTGGGAAAGGCAGGGGGCATGGCAGTGGCGGGGCAGGGGCTGCATTGAGCTCCTTTTGATCTAGCACAATGGTGTCAAACTCATGACCCTCCAGCTGTTGTGGAACTACAAATCCCAGCATGCCCTGCCACAGTTTAAGCAATCCATTATATAAAATCTGTGGCAGGGCATGCTGGGATGTACAGTTCCACAATAGCTGGAGGGCCATGAGTTTGACACCACTGATCTAGCAGATCGAAGCAGAAACAGACTTGCCCGCACAGTCTATTTTCTTCCAATGCCACAGGGCCGAACATCTGGATCAAATCTGGATTGAATGTGGCTGTACATGTGCAATTCAGGGTCACTTTCTATTAGATTTAGACTATATAATCCACTATCAACGCCAACCCGAAGCATGGAGAGCGAAGCAAGCCCGCGAGGTGCGGCGGTACGTGTCCTCCGACCTTTTCATACCCCCACTATCCACATCGGCGTGGAGATGATCTTAGATAGTGTGGCAAGCGCAGCGAGCCCCGCGAGGGGACACGAAATACATGTTAAGTAATTTGCGTCCCCTTTGCGGGGCTCGCTGCGCTCGCCACGCTTCAGGCTTGGTGGCTCGCCACACTATCTAAAATCAACTCCACACCGACGTGGATAGGGGGGTATGAAAAGGTCGGAGGACGCGTACCGCTGCGCTCGCCACGGTTCGGGTTGGCGTTGATCGTGGGGGTGGCATTGCCAATGGGGGTGCAGTTAACATTGAAAGCACTCATCAGAGTGCTTGTACAATTAAAAATCAGATCGCATCGTATCACATGCCGCTATATTGCATGCGATGCGATTGTATAAGATGTAATACAATCAAAATCGGGGGCGCCGTGCTAGGAAACAAGTACCCTTTTTTGACTATCATGTCTAGTGATGCAGCAAGGTTTGTATACCATGTACTTGTCCTATACGGTCATGTACTGTGAAGGCCCCCATCCACTACTGCGAATTCCCAGAGGGGAGAAGTCGTGGCCGATACCCCCAGTAGACCACAGCAAGTAATTATTTACCATACCCTGACTTCAGCACTAGTGGTTACTAAAATATGGCTTGGCAGCTTGCCCATATTTCAAATAAATAATACTGTGTATATATAGATTCAGTATGTACCATTCGTTGGTCTGGCAGTGGCTTCAGTTACTGTTATGGTGGAAGAATAATAAAGCTTTGTGAAACCATAAAAAAAAAAAAAGAAAAGTTAACGCAATGTACAGGCAGCTCGTGTTTACATCTGACGTCACATGATAGAAACGCAGCAGCCAATGAGAGCAGTGCAATGTTCCCACTCGCTGCCACTTGATGTAGCCCACCGTGCCCGCAGATCGCTGCCTGGTCCCTGTGACAGGGGCGCCATAACCCTTAATAAACGTTATTACCCCTGCCCTCTAACACCCAGGACCATGTTGTATAGTGTAAACCACGCTATCTGCGCTGGTGTGTTACTACAAGTCTCAGCATGCCCCCACGGAGAGCCAGCACATGGCAGGCAGGACAGGAGGATGAGGGCAGTGAATGAGCCCGTTCGGGCAGCAGACCCCTTGTCTTGCAACCCCTCCGGGACACACACGCGTCACAGGAGGTGATATAAGGCGCGCGTGCATCAGGCCCACTCCTGCAGCGTGAGTGCGAGGCCCGATCCGCACTCCTGCGTGCAGCACACAGATCCCCCGGCCTTGTACTTACCATGGCCGGCGGCGGGTGGGCTTCTTATCACACGTCCACCGCCTCCAGCAGCCAGCACTTGGCGCCAACGCTCTGAATTCAGGCAGACAGGCCGGTACCTCCCACCTTCTCCGCCCCACGCGTGACACAGGCTGAGGCATGCGCAGGGGGAGCGGGTCACCTCTGCTCTGATCAACATCACCCCATTATCCCACACACATCCTTAATGGTTCCCTTCTATGTGACAGCCACACTGACAGCAGTAGCACCCATGGAGAGGGGAGGGGTGTCACAGTGGGCTACTGCTGGCTATTATACATATTTCAGATATACATAATATAGCCTGGGTGATGGGCATCAGTACATGGCTCATTATTCTGCATTGCTGCGTCGGGTGTGGATCATATTGTCGACAGTCATTGATCGACACCGTTGGGTCGACAGGCAGCAAGGTTGAAGGGGTTCTAGGTCAACATGGGTGAAGGTCGACAGGTGTCTAGGTCGACATGGGTTTTGGTTAACATGGGTTAGGTCGTTAGGTCGACATGGGTTTTTCCACTGTTTTTTGAGCCGACATGTGCCATGATGCTAGCGATATATCGTTGCTCTTGTACACACTAGAACATCCTCCATGCCACTCTGTTCTAGTGAAGGTGATGTCAAATCTGTCCGACATATCGTTTTTAACTCACAACCACCTGAGGATTTGGAACATTAAAGTGACCAAATTGTGCAATTTTTTTTAGAAGAAAAGTTGGAATTAAACTGGCGTCATCCTAAAATAGTAGAATAATAGTAGGGAAAACATAAAGTGACATTGTCATTCTTTCTACCATGTACATCTTCATTGACACCTGTGCTCCCCCACACGTATGGAAATACTGATTTTATGACCATGACAGGGTCTTGTGCACTGGCCATTTCTATTTGCCTGTAAAATGGGTGTTTCAGAGCGGCAACTAGGCAGAACAGATCCATTACATGTAGTGTCCTGGGTATAAAGGTCAGTGCTTGTTTCGGGTGGGCCAATGGATCTTTTGCAACTAGCTTGGGGTGGGTAAGTGATAATACTAATAATGATGGTTGTGGTGGTTTGAAAAACAGTGGTGACTACAACAATGTAAACAAAGAATGAGTGGCGCCACTTGTGTATCCTCCGTCCAGGCACCAGGTATCAATAGGCAATATCCCCCTTCTAATTATGGGGTGTCAGCCAATCCTCAAGGGTAAAAGTAATGGTAAGTTACTCGGGGTAAATTGTATACATTCAATAAATGAAGATGCGGCGACTGATTGCTCTAAAATAGTAAGTACTATTTGTGTGCTGGTCCGCACTTGTTAAGAAACCAATAAAAAGTTGTCTAATAAAAGTGGGTCTAAAAACACGATATAAAATTTACTATGGATAAAAAATGTCAAGAGGAACGTATAAAAAAATATATAAGCATTTATTTAAACAAAGTAGACAGTATGTCCCTTTAAAAATACACAGACAATTTTAAAAATATATTCTAACCTAAAAAATCCTAAAATCAATTATAAGGTGCAATAAGAGGTAGCTTAACTTGTAGAGATGAGACAGGAGGGCTAGAGAGTCTCTAGCCCTCCTGTCTCATCTCTACAAGTTAAGCTACCTCTTATTGCACCTTATAATTGATTTTAGGATCTCTAGCCCTCCTGTCTCATCTCTACAAGTTAAGCTACCTCTTATTGCACCTTATAATTGATTTTAGGATCTCTAGCCCTCCTGTCTCATCTCTACAAGTTAAGCTACCTCTTATTGCACCTTATAATTGATTTTAGGATTTTTTAGGTTAGAATATATTTTTAAAATTGTCTGTGTATTTTTAAAGGGACATACTGTCTACTTTGTTTAAATAAATGCTTATATATTTTTTTATACGTTCCTCTTGACATTTTTTATCCATAGTAAATTTTATATCGTGTTTTTAGACCCACTTTTATTAGACAACTTTTTATTGGTTTCTTAACAAGTGCGGACCAGCACACAAATAGTACTTACTATTTTAGAGCAATCAGTCGCCGCATCTTCATTTATTGAATGTGACTACAACAATATTCATATACTTTATATAGCTGGATACTCTCTTGCAGTGGTGGATTTTACCTAGGGACTGCAGCCTGGGTTGGACTGTCTGACAGGGGTACAGGGGGGAACACCCGGTAGGCATCACCATTGTTACATTATACTGCAAAAGACAATGGTAGATTTACTATAGTGTACTGCTGTTATAAATCTGGGACATTATCATGCATGGACTATGGCCCTTATTCTGGTTCACTCACAAAGGCAAATTCCTTCTCAAATGGACAAAACCATATGCACTGCAGGTGGAGCAGATGTTACATGTGCAGAGAGAATTCAATTTGGGTGGGATTTTACTTTAAAGTGAGATCTATATTGCAGTGTAAAAATAAAGCAGCCAGTATTTACCCTGCACAGAAACAAAATACCTCACCCAAATCTCTCTGCACATGTTGCATCTGTCCTCCTGCAGTGCACATGGTTTTGTCCATTTGAGAAGGAATTTGCCTTTGCGAGTGAACCAGAATAAGGGCCTATATGTGTCAAGAGGCCCAGGCCATGTACTGTCTAATAGTTAGTCAAGCCTCTGTGTTGGCAGGCCACACCCCTTCTGGAGGCTTACCCCACCCCAAAGCTTGGGCCCCTACCGCTGCATTCCTCTTTGTGGGCCCTTCAAGCCTCAGTCTGACACTGGCTGCAGACCCCTATATATAATACACCACAACTCCAAGCACTGGCAGCTGACAGACTTCACATTAGAAGTGATTTATGTTCTCAGTTACACACAGAAGAAGCACCATCCCGGACAACTGTGCTCAAGTGGTTTGCAGAATTTTAGCACAGGAGATGGTCCCTTGAAGGTGAGCAGTGTTTCCGCCTACCTGTGTCCGCCATCACCAAGGACAACATTACTTCTATGCAGACCATAGTTGAGGTGGTCCATCATATTTTTGTGGGGTCACAACTTCTTTACAATGCAAGCACTACCTGGTTTATAGGGACTGTACGGATGGTGTAATGGTTAGCATTACTGCCTCACAGCCCTGAGGCATGGGTTCTATTCCCACAGTGGCCCTAACTGTGCAGAGTTTGTATATTCTCCCCGTGTTTGTGTGGGTTTACTTCGGGTACTCCGGTTTCCTCCCACAATCCAAAAATATACAGGTAGGTTAATTGGCTCCCAACAAATTAACCCTAGAATGTCTGTGTGTGCGTGTACATGTGGTAGGGAACATAGATTGTAAACTCCACTGGGGCAGGAACTGATGTGAATGGACAAATATTCTCTGTACAACGCTGCGGAATATGTGTGCGCTATATAAGAAACTGTTAATAATAATAATAACTGCAACCAATACTTTGGGCTCGGCACACTATAATATTCTCCCACCACGCCGTAGTGGATGGTAATACCTCCTGTTGGCACATGTCAGCAAAAAAAGAGAAAAAAACGTGAAAAACCCATGTTGACCTTCCCAATGTCGACCTAATGCATGTTTTGGCCTTTTGACCTTCAGTGGTCGACCCAATGTATGTTGACCTTAATAGTCTCGGCCTAATGACCATATACCATGAGGACAGCACCTTCGGCTAATTTTTTCTTCGCTAAGGTGCACGCAACCTGAATGACAGGCAGGGGGCGGATATGGGTGGACCCACAAAACTTGTTGCGTCAATCTGTGCAGCCGCCGAGTGACTCCTGGGTGAGAGGAGGAGAATTCCTTGAATGGTTAGCAACATCCGTACGCAGCCCTGCACACCGGCTCGGCCAGCTGGGGGAGAGGTGTGACTTCGCCAAGGCGTTAACTTGCACGCTGGGCTCTGAACACACGCAGCCCAGCGGTGTCCATGTATTGGAGATGTGAGCAGAGCCTCTTCTCATACATATTTGAAATAATTGGATATTTAAATGATTTGTGTCTTAGATAAAATTGCTGGTGTGGTCGTAAAACAGACGTGTGGCCTGGAGAGTGTGATTAATGGTTCTTCATTACGTTCTCCAGTAATCTCCCAGACCCCGCACTGTGTGTGTCTCACTTACCATCAATTACAGACAAATGCCCCATATGATTGCCTGCCCTGTAATGCCGTCCCCCTGTAGGTTGGGAATCTGGCATAAGTCATAGTCTCTTTAGCTTTAATAGTTGGATGTTTAATGTAATATATGTTTCCAACCCTGACAACCAAAGTTTTAAAAGGAAGCACATTTTTATCCCAAATACACAAATGCCATGTGTATACATACCAGTCCTCCTCCTCAGCTCACTTTTATTCCTACAGGATGGTCATGCCATGATTCAGAGATTGTGCAAGGGCTGGTATGTGCAGGCATTGGAAAACAGATAAAGAGTTGTCAAATCTTGTAGTGCATCTGACATCTTCCCTGTACTGTACTAGTGTATGTGCTGATATGATCTGTTCCAACAGAACTCAATTTTATGTAGAGTTTCGCTGGTGGGGGAGCTTACCAACTTGGCCAAGTCAGCACCATACCTCCCAACAAGCCGGGCAGGGGACATAGTGGGCGGTGAATGCGGCGAGGGGACCAGAGAGCCGTGTAGCATAGGGAAAGCCGGGCAGCAGGCGGCGCAGATAGAAAAAAACAAAACATACAAATGAATGGACAGCCAGTGATTGACTGACAGCTCTCTCAGTCAATCAGCAAAATGAATAGGCAGCCAGTGATTGGCTGAGAGAGCTCTTAGTCAATCACTGGCTGCCCATTCATTTTGCTGATTGGCTGAGAGAGCTCTTAGTCAATCACTGGCTGACCATTCATTTGTATGTGTTTTTTTTCTCTATGTGCGCCCGCAGTCCTGCTTCCCCTATGCTACCCGGCTCTCTGGTCCCCTCACCGCATTCACCGCCCACTGCCTCTCTGTGTCCCCTGGAGCTGATTGGCTGGTACTTTATCTCCCTCTACTTTATCACTCTCCAAGGCTTCCTTATAACAATTAATATTAAATAAAGAAGTTTACTAGCCAGAGGTTGGACTTTTATGAAAAAACTCTGCAAATTTCAGAAGAATTCCCTGAACTCCCAAGAGAACAGGTCCTGTCCACTTGCTAGTGAAATGGATGTCCGCCATGGTCCTCGATTCCACCCCTTACACTGGCCACCTCTGTTGTCCCTGCCAGACCTTTCCTGGTGGGGAATGTAGAAGAGTGGGCAGGTATGTTTTTATATGACCTATCGCTGAATACAAGGAATCATCCGACCTGAAGTGATCATCAGACAGTATAGACCCAAAATGATTCTCTTTCTCTGTAGGCTGATTTTTGTTTACCGTTACTTACTAAGGGGCATACACATGTAGAGATGTGTGCTAAGCAATTTTGTTAAGCTATTTAGGGTAGGCGATTTCCTGGTGTCCAGATCTCCCATTGGGAGCACATACACATGCAGAGATTTGTGCTAAGTGATTTTGCTAAGCAATTTTGCTTAAGCAAAAAAAGGCCGGGTAATGGTTCAGAATGAGAGATTGCGATCAGTATCTCTCTTTTTTTTAAAATAAATTTTATTAGTGAGATGCCATGGATACATAAAGAAATAGTTAGACAAATAGATATGGTAAAGAATATGGTCCAAATATGTACAAATTAATGCAAAAATTAGGAACGTGCGCAGAGGTTCCCTGGACCAAATACAATACAGTCAAGAAAATATAGAGGCATCTCTTTTGTTTTTGTTTTTAAAGGTGATAATATACTTAAAGGCAATATAGATATAATGCATATAAACAAGGATAAATAATAATATATGTACATATATATATACACACATACACACACACATACATGCATACATACATATAGCTTACACATATATACACATACTAACATTTTATTTAGTCACAGAAGCCTTAAAGATAAAGTGTTTAAGAGAACTAATAGAGAAGAGAAAAAGAAAAAAAGGAAAGAAAAAAAGGGGGGGGGGGGACCCGGAAAGGAGGGGGGTCCTACCCGACTGGTCAAGTTCAAACTTTTAGGAGATAAGTTACTATGTTTTTAGTGGAAGGCTGGGGGTACATTGAAATACGTGGTCCAGGGCTCCCAGACCCTAATAAATTTAGCGGAAGAGCAATTTAAGATACTAGTGATGTACTCCATTGAATGAATATGCCAGATCTTGGCAGTCACCTCGGCTAGAGACGGAACAGTTTGAGATCTCCATAGACCCGCTATACAGGTTCTAGCAGCCAGAACCATATGAGTGAACAATTTATTCTTCGAGCGAGTTGTGTCTGGGATATTCATTGAAAGGAGAAAATAGCCAGCTTCAAATGGAATTTGCAAAGATAGAATCGAATTAGCTAAGGTAGTCAGCTTCTGCCAAAAAGGGATTAAAACTGGGCATTCCCACCAGATATGCAGAAAATTTCCATCCGCCTTTTTACATCTCCAGCATAGGGGGGATATATCTGCGTTCATTTTATTAAGTCTTACTGGAACATAATACCATCTATAGAGAAGTTTATATGCGTTTTCTTTCAGTTTAACACATATAGAACTAGAGGCAACATTAGAGTAAATTTCAGACCAATCGTCATCTTGCAGCATTTTTCCTAGGTCAGATTCCCATGCATTCATATATGAATCTCTAGTATCAGAAGTCTGAGGTAATAAAGAAGGATATAAATTTGAAATTAGGCCTTTTGTCGATGTCTTGCGAAAAACTAAGTTTTCTATAGAGGTGAGTGGTCTAGCAGTGACTTGTGCAATTACTGAGGAATGAAAATGCCTGATTTGGAGATATTGAAAAAAATATTTATGCGGAATAGGGTGTATAGATTGGATGTCTGCAAATGTGGGGAAGGATGAAGTTTGAGAGATCTCATTAATAAACCTTATCCCGTTTTTCCACCAGCTACTAAATGCCTTAGGGGAGCAACCTTGTCGAAAGTAAGGATTATCAAATAGAGGGATCAGTGGACTAGGATGCGATCAGTATCTCTCATTCTGTACACACAGAGAGATTTGCAGTCACTTGCTAAGCAATTTGACTAGATTTTGACTGCATGCACTGACTAAATCTCTCCGGGCATACACACGGAGACATCTGTGCTTACTTTATAAGCAATCTAGTCAGATTGCTTAGAAAATAGCACAAAATCGCTCCATGTGTATGCCCCTTAGACAATTCAGTGCTTAAACTTGATGGGAAAAGTGCAAAACATTATGAATATTTCCCCAAACATCTGCATTGCCGGTAGTGGTTGTGCGACTACTCCATGTGATTTTTGTTAGTGGCTGATTTTGATGAAGCTATTTTGACTATATGCACTGGAGATGTTGGGGGTTATTCTGGTTGATTCGCAGCCTTGCGAGTCCACCAAATCCCACCTTGCGGATGGTTGGCTGCCACCACCCAATCGAAAGCGCAATTCGCACGCAGGGCATGCGAATGGATGTTACACAGTAACATCCATTTGCAGGCCAGGGAGACCCACATACATCTTTCGATGGTCGCCAACCATCAAAAGATGTGGAAGGTGCACGCATATGTAAGGTTGCTCCGTCATGGCCTCATTAGCATAAGAACGCCCAGGGTTCTCATGGGAACGCCTATGAAATGGTGGGCGTTCCCATATGCTAATGGTGCCACACCACACCACCCTCCACACCCCGCACGTTGTCCGGGGTGACAGTCAGTTCGCAGTGGGTGCACGCACCCTCCATATGCACTTGTGCAGAAATGCGCATGCACACAACCCAAACATCGGACCCCGTGCGAACGCAGGCAATCTGCAAACGAACCTGAATAAGGTCCTTTGTCTATGTTCACTATGCTAGCCTACGATCTAGATAAAATTGCCTTGCCTGCACAGTCTAGTTTGTGAGGTGATTCTGATTCTGTGAGGCCGCACATCGGTATCACCGGCATGTTTAACCGTGTGATTTTGGCTAATCTTCTAGGCCACTTTAACTAACTAGTCAAAATCGCCTGCCAAAATCGCAGTGTGTGTACACCCCTATAGGGTATATTAAAGAAGACCAGTCTGGATGCATTATCTCCCCACTACTGTATCTGTGTTTAGAATGCCAGTACGTTGTCCCTATCAAGAATAAAAATACATGATCTTTGTACACCCTGTACCTAGATATGTTATGGTCAAAGTTCTTATTAAAAACTCATCAAAACAAGTAATAGCGCACGCATGACAGGACTTATCTAATACGGTAAGATCATAGAAAACCCGGGAAACCCTACAAGGCACAAGCTGAAGGGAACACAGGGGCCGATTCAGGATCGCTCTCAGCAACACAAATTCGTCCCCAGCCCTGGTCAGGGTTTTCACTTTCACATTTCTGAGCAATGTGCAAACCCGACAGCAAATGGTTTTCGGCAAGTTACACACTCGCCAGGCCATTCGCTGCGTGGAGGGAGGGGCCGGGGGCGATATCTGGGTTCCAACCTGAATGAGGCCCAAAATGTGATGCAAAGATATTGACATACATTTGCTTTTAGTGACCTGGAAGACAAATGGGAAACCAGCTGATGCAAGTTGATATTGCAATGTTTAATATTTCTGATTTCCCTGGTTGTAACGGATGCGTCTGCTTTCCTCATTTATTAAGTATTATCATATTATTAACTATGCTGGAGATTCTCAGCAGTGATGCTGCAGCACCTATAGCCGTATTAAGGATATTGGGTCTGATTCATGTTTTAAAAGTAAAGGAAACCATTGGGAACGGGTCATTCAGAGCTGATCACTGCTGTGTGATTTTGCTGAGCCCTGCCATCAGTAAGCCCCTGTCCTGTCAGGGTGAAAACCTGCCCTGTCTGTGAATGGCTTGAGAAATTGTCACGGTACTTATGTAGTAACTGGGCTGCCGATTTCTAAATCGGGTCGGATCGGGAGATCGCATCGCATCGCATGCGACCATGCGATTCGATGCGATGCGATGCGATGCGATGACCCGATTTTTCCATAGGAATCAATGTTAAAATGGACTGAGTCCATTTTAACATGGAATTCAATGGGAAAAATGGGTCCTTTTCATACCCCTACTATCCAAGTGGGCATGGAGTTGGATATAAACCTGTGGCGAGCGTAGCGAGCCACCGAGCCCGAAGCGTGGCGAGCGAAGCGAGCCCCGCGAGGGGACGAATACCGTCCCCTCGCGGGGCTCGCTTCGCTCGCCACGCTTCGGGCTCGGTGGCTCGCTACGCTCGCCACAGGTTTATATCCAACTCCATGCCCACTTGGATAGTAGGGGTATGAAAAGGACCCATTTTTCCCATTGAATTCCATGTTAAAATGGACTCAGTCCATTTTAACATTGATTCCTATGGAAAAATCGGGTCATCGCATCCGATATCGCATCCGATATCGGATGCGATGCGATGCGATATCGCATCGCATCGCATCTGATTGTATGCCTTAACTTAAGGCATACAATCAAAAAATCGGCAGCCCAGATACTACATAAGTACCATTGTCACTGATCGCCGTACAGCTGCAAAACCATTAGCAACGCACCCACCCACCATCGAATGATTTTCCACTGTGCGCAGTCTGTGCGTAACCCTGACCCTTCTACAACTCTGCGACAGACACTGGCTGATCAAGGCCAGAGTTGATGTATTTACTAAGATGGTTCTATTGAAGATAGAATGTTGCTATAGACAACCAATCAGATTCTATCTATTATCTTCTAGAGCAGGGCTGGGCAACACCGGCCCTCCAGATGTTGATGAACTACACATCCCAGCATGCCTTGCATCAGTTTCAGCATGGCCACATAGCAAAACGAATGCAAAGCATCCTGGGATGTGTAGTTCATTAACATCTGGAGGTCCGGTGTTGCCCAGCCCTGTTCTAGAGGGTGCTAAATAAATAACCCATGGCAACTCTTCAATAGATCTTCAATAGAACCCCATCTTAGAAAATAAACCCCAAAGACTCAGAATGGACAACAGTACCCCAAATAAATACCTAGCTTACATGGGTACTCTTTACCTAAAAGGGCGCCCACGATTTTGATCGTGGGCATCGTTAGTAAAAAAAAATTGCGTCGGTCGCATCGCATGCGACCAAAAAATCGCATGCGATGCGACCGACGCGATGCCCGCGATTTCCCATAGGGAACAATGTTAAATGTCCCAATTGACCCGATTTTCCTGTTCAATGTCTCAATTGACCCGATTTTCCATAGGAAACAATGTTAAATGGGCCACAGAGGCCAAATAGGCACCCTGAAGTGTGAAATGGCCCCCACAATTGTTAACGCCACCCCACGATCAACGTGAACCCAAAGCGCGGCGAGCGCAGCGAGCCCGCGAGGGGCGGCGGTACGCGTCCTACGACCTTTTCATACCACCACTATCCACATCGGTGTGGAGTTGAGAACAGAAAGGGTGGCCAGGGCCGGTGCAAGGCACCGGAGCGCCCCAGGCGAGTCGGGGTGGGGGCGCCCCGGTGCCGGGGGGGGGGGTGTACCTGTCCTGCGGCTGTGTATATAAAGCTTGCGGCGGCGGCAGCGGGGGGGTCCCTGCAGTCAAGAAATAACGAGCGCTATCCGCCTGGCTACGTGGAAGCGCTTCTGTTGTGAAAACACTGGCCGCACGGCGCACGCTGATTGGCTGAATCTCAGCCAATCAGCGTGCGGCCAGTGTTTCCACAACAGAAGCGCTTCCGCGTAGCCAGGCGGATAGCGCTCATTATTTCTTGACTGCAGGGACCCCCCGCTGCCGCCGCAAGCTTTATATACACAGCCGCAGGACAGGTACCCCCGCGGCACGGGGGGGGGGGGGGGGGGGGCGAAATGCCGCCCTCCAGTGGCCGGCGCCCTAGGCAAATGCCTAGATTTGCCTAGTGGTGGCGCCGGCCCTGAGGGTGGCGAGCGCAGCGAGCCACCGAGCCCGAAGCGTGGTGAGCGCAGTGAGCCCCGCGAGGGGACGCGGACAGCTGTGAAGCCCGCGAGGGGACGCGTATACCTGTGAAGGTGTCCGCGTCCCCTCGAGGGGCTCGCTGCGCTCGCCACGCTTCGGGCTCGGTGGCTCGCTGCGCTCGCCACACTTTCTATTCTCAACTCCACGCCGACGTGGATAGTGGGGGTATGAAAAGGTCGTAGGACGTGTACCGCCGCCGCTCGCCACGCTTCGGGTTCACGTTGATCGTGGGGTGGCGTTAACAATTGTGGGGGCCATTTCACACTTCAGGGTGCCTATTTGGCCTCTGTGGGCCATTTAACATTGTTTCCTATGGAAAAATCGGGTCAATTGAGACATTGAACAGGAAAATCGGGTCAATTGGGACATTTAACATTGTTCCCTATGGGAAATCGTGGGCATCGCGTCGGTCGCATCGCATGCGATTTTTTAGTTCATGCGATGGCCGCGATGGGTGCCTTCTAGGTAAAGAGTACCGTTACATGCGCTATAAAAAAGGTGTGGCTTCTTTTGGAAGGGTCGTGACCTCTCATCTAAGGGGCATGGTATTGTGCATAGTGCCGTGATCATGAGCCATGCCCCAATTTTTGTCACTATGGGCGCATGCCCGGCACTCACAACTATTTTGGGAGTGTCTCAGCCTGTGACTGCGATCAGGTACACAGCTGCAATGTCTTCAGCATCTCATTTCCTGCGGCCATGCTGCGCTACCATAGCGCTACTAAGAACTGGGATACCTTGCTAATCTGTGACAGAAGCTCTGTATTTGTATGCAGCCTCCAGGATTTGCATATTTGCATACACCTACGGAGCTACAAATGCATTTGTGACCATCCCTGAATCAGGCCCTGTATTGATAAGTACCAGTTCTGTCTTTTATCTCCTGTTGTGCTGTACTCACCACCAGCACTATGTGGGGATGTGGATTATACAAATGTTCTGTAATAAAAATACCTCAGGAGCAGAGCAGTGTTATCTCCATACCAAAGGTTTAACCCTTTGCATGACACAGGTTCCTGTCCAGCCCCACATTATTTATCTGCAGTAACTGCCCCAGTCTCTGAGCACATTACTGGGCAGTTAGCCAGGGTTTACACAGGTCGGAATTAGGTAACTAGTTGTGAAGCAACAGTTAGCGAGCGATTGCCTAAGCCTGACGTAGAACTATCCATCAGTTTCCTGACAAGGCATGCTGGATCTTGTAGTTCCACAACGGATGGCAATACACAAGTTGCCAACCTCTGATTTCATGCAATTATCTACAAATGTTCTGCCAGGTTATATAGGGTCCTTCATAATAGCTAATATGCCATTCTCCCTAGATGGGCACTGAATGCATTTTACACAATGGCCCTTATTCTGGTTCACTTGCAAAAGGCAAATTCCTTTTCAAATGGACAAAACCATGCTGCACTGCAGGTGGGGTAGATGTTACTTGTGCAGAGAGAGTTAGATTTGGGTGGGGTTTTACTTCAAAGGGAAATCTATATGGCAGTGTAAAAATAAAGAAGTCAGTATTTACCCAGCACAGAAAAAAAATAACCCACCCAAATCTAAATCTTTCTGCACATGGTTTTGTCCTTTTAAGAAGGAATTTGCCTTTGCGTGTGAACCAGAATAAGGGCCTATTTCTGGTACGTACAGTAGTCCAGTGCATATACATCAGGGCAATGCAGCAAGGTCATAGTGTAAAGAATAGATTGACTCTAGGTCGACAGTTATTAGGTCCACTGCTATTGGTTGACAGTGGGTAAGTCCACACCTTTAAAAGGTCGACATTTTTTTTTTTTTTCAGAATAAGAATCATCTTTATTGGCCAGGTATACTTGCGTATGCTTGGAATTTTTTGTGGTAACAGTGCAGCATCAATCAGGGAACACAAAGGGGGTGGGAAGAGAGGCATAAACATACATCACATACATTTCACATGTATCTAGAAAAGTTTGAGTTAGTATTTAGTATTTGGTATGTTCAATACGGTTTAGTTGGTGGACAGCTATTGGGAAGAAGCCTTTTGTAGTTCTTGTCGTCTTTGCTGGGATGGACCTAAAACGTCTGCCTGACGAAAGGGGTTCAAACAGGTTGTGGCCAGGGTGTAGCTTGTCCGCCAAGATCTTTCCTGCACGCTTATTGACCCTGGCTAGGTATAGTTCTTGGACAGTGGGGAGCTCCGCCCCAATGATCTTTTCTGCCATCCTCACCACTCTTTGCAACCTTCGTCTGTCATTCTCGTTTGCTCCTCCGAACCAGATTGTGATCGAGGAGCAAAGGACAGACTCTACTATGGCAGTGTAGAAGATGAGCAGCAGCTCCTGCGGGATGTGGAATTTCTTGAGTTGCCTCAGGAAGAACAACCGCTGCTGAGCCTTCTTGACAGTTGTAATGATGTTGGGACCCCATTTGAGGTCGCAGGAAATCTTTGTTCCTAGGAATTTGAAGGAGTCGACCCTCGACACTACTCTGTCAGATATTATGAGTGGGTGCATGGCATTTGGTTTCCTTCTGAAGTCCACCACCATCTCCACCGTTTTGAGGGGGTTGAGGTCAAGGTTGTTTCCGCTACACCATTTAGTTAGCCGACATTGACAGAAGGTTGACACAAGCAAAGGGTCAACATAGACATGAAAAGGATGACACAAGTTTTTCATGTTTTTTTTATCTATGTCGACATATATTGACATATATCGACATAAGTCGACATGGACACCATATAAGTGTACCGCGTCCCTTCGCAAGGCTTGCTGCACTCGGCACCAGTGGCGTAGCTATAGCTCCGCAGCCCCCACGGTGGCGGGGAGGCGCAGTGAGCCCGGGGGCTCCGGTGGTCTGCGGGGCTATAGCTACCACTTACCCGCTGCTGTCACGGTCCCGTATCTCCAGGCGCTGGCTCCTGCTGCTATAATGAAAACGGACTCATAGAAAATGTCTGCCCCCATAATGCAGACAGTTTTCTGTCTGCAGTATGGGGGCAGCCATTTTCTAAGAGTCCGTTTTCATTATAGCAGCAGGAGCCGGCGCCGGGAGAGATGGGACCGTGACAGGCAGATGGGGCCGGGCAGGTTAGTCAAGGGGAGGGAGGGGGCCGAGGGGAGGGGGGCCCCAAAAAATATGCGGCAGGGGGGCGACAATAAGGTAGTTACGCCACTGCTCGGCACACTATTCTGTTCTCACTCTATGTCCCCTTGCATAGTAAAGAATAAACCAAGTCGGTCTAACCCCCCCCCAAAAAAAAGTGTGTCGACTTTTTCAGTGTCTACCATGTCTATTTTGATTTTTTTGCTTGTGTCAACCTTCTGTCAATGTGGACGTTGAGTATGTCAACGATTTAAAGGTGTCTCGCTTCGCTTCGGGAACACTATTTTATTCTCCCACCATGCCATAATGGATGGTAGGGCATGAAATACCGCCTGTCGGCACATGTCGGCTTAAAAAAAAAAGAAAAACCTCATGTTGACCTTTTCACTTTCCAACCATGTCAATCTTAGCCATGTTGACCTTAGGCATGTGTCGACCTAAGCCATGTCGACCTTCAGTGGTCGACCCAATGCATGTCAACCTTATATGTGTCTAAAGCCCATATATACCTTCAGCACAGTAGTATCTTCAAGATGCTCTCTTTACGTGGAGCGGCCTCCACTAAAGGTACGACATCTGCGAGCATCAGCTGAAATGAAGGCTGTTATTGTCCGTGTTCCAACACTAGTTCCATAACAGACAGCGGTCGACAGGGAATATGTCAACACGTGAAAAAGGTCAACAGACTTTAGGGAAAGGGTCGACACAAGCAAATGGTCAACATTAAAATGGTAGAAACATGAAAAAGTCATCTTTATTTTTTCAAATAATTTTTTGGGGTATCTATGTCAAAATCTGCTAATGCCGATGCTGGGATTTGTAGTTCCACAACAGCTAGTACACCACAGATTGTCAATCACGGTACATGCTGACTGTCTAACAAAGTGACCTATTGACGTCCTATGCAAACGTCTTCATTCCTCTGTTATAGACCACACATTGATTTGTGTTGCTAAGGTCTCTGCATAATGTTACACTCTGTCTATAAACAAAGCTCATAGGGCATGTACCAATCAGGAACCATCTAACATTCTACAGTACACATGGAAAGTCAGCTATCAGCATGGAATACCTGGGCTGCTGGGTAGGTCTTTTATTAGCCGTAAGTCATTATTATATATTATATTATTAGAATACTAATTGCGGTATCAAATTACCCGTAGTAAATTACTGCTGCTAATGGAATCCCAGGGGGCTATCCAATTATCCCCTAGATGCGGCAGTTACGTTCATGTGTTGAGATGGCCATCGACCATCGATGATTCACAATAATCAATGGTTTATGACCGATGTTAAATGCTTTTGGAGAGAACCGGATGGTTTCCCTCCATTGATGAATAAACAGCTTCACCCCCAGACACCCCCGAAGCCTCGCCCACAGGCTGTGAGTGGCTCGCGGGCCATTCACGGAAAGAACAGGGATGACCATCAATTGGTGAAACCATTAATGGTCTCCATAGCATAGTTAGTGGCCATCGATGGCCACACACAGTTTATCCATCGATGGCAAGCATCGACCATGAGCCCACGATGGTCTTATTCCTGTGACTCAGACCCATGTACCATAAGCAGGCCACACATGTAGTATAAGCAGCCCAAAGAGCCGCAATAACACATGGGGAATTTATCCTGGATCCCATGTGTTTTTATCCAAAAACTCTTTTTTCAGACGATATCACATTTTTTTAGCTGACTGTGGGGATTATTCTGGTTCACTCCTTCTGGCAAATTCCTTCTTAGATGGACAAAACCATGGCCCTTATTCTGATCGGTGCGGATATTCCCGCTTGCGTACGGGCCGCCGATGTTTATCGTCTGCGCATGTGCAGAGGTCACTCTGCGCATGTGCAGGCGATTTCGCCGCATGGATTCTTTATACGCCGCACAGGGGGCGTAGAGGGGCGTGAGGGGCTACTTATCCTCATTACCCTATGCATACGCCCCCCGTTTCATGGGCGTTCCCATGCAAACGCGGGGCGTATGCATGGTAATGAGGCCGTGACGCGTGGGTACGGGGCGGGCATCTGACATCGCCGGATGTCAGCTGCCCGCCCCCATACAAGATTTCACACGGACAAGTGTCCGTGTGGTCTTGTGTTGCGGGACCTGGTGGAGCGTGCGGCCCTGCATTCGATGTTCGGCGACCATCGAATGCAGGGGGCTGCTCCCACCATGGAGGAGGCGTATCCCCGTCCACATTCATGCGGACCGCCACATATCCGCATACGGACGGAGGTGGCGATCCGTATGGAAGGCGGGGATTCGCCAAGACGGACATCACCGCATATTTCTGATCGGGCCGCACCGATCAGAATAAGGGCCCATGTGCACTGCAGGAGGGCAGATGTAACATGTGCAGAGAGAATGACCAACGGGCTAAAATAGGGATAATAACCCATTTTTATCTGCTGAAAATTTAGCATTACTAATTGGATATCCCCCTAATTTATTATTATTTTTGTTTTTATCATTATATGAACTATTATTATTACTGATACTAATGATAATATTTTTGCTATTTGTTGTTATTACTATTATTATTAGTATTATGACTAATTGCTGTTTATGAAAAGTATCACACTCACCAGAAGATACAAATGACAGAGGTCACACAGCTATCGATATAACATGCAGCTCTCTGTCACGTTGTGGAATACAAATCGTTATCTCCAATCCCCACGATAAGAACATGAATCGGTTTCTATGTGCCCAGTCCCAGGTATGAGGACTGAGGAGACTGCAGCTGATTGCTGAGTATAGACACTAGGACCTGGATTTGCAAGTGTCACCAGGGGGCAGATCCCTCCTGAGATTACGCTCCTATTTGCATTGCAAAAAAAAAGATACATTTCACCATGTACGTAAATAGACAGATAATACATAGATACATAAGAAATGGATACTAGCACCACGTCTTCTTGTCCCATACAGCAATTTGGTGCTTCTATGGGGAAACATATTGCAAATTGCAGGGTTCCCCCTTATATAGCACCCCACGTTTTATATGAAGCGGAACCTTGCGGTTTGCAATTATATTCCCCCCCTAGAAACAACTATTTGCTACTTTATTGCATTTATTGATACATTGCTTGTACAGCAAATGTGTTAGCTGTTAAAATATATATATATATATATATATACATATATATATATATATATATATATATATATATATATATATATATATCAATCATGTAATCAGGCTCTCCATAGCTGGTACAAGGACACGCCACCCCCTCTTGCAGAAACTCCTCCTGAACACACAGTCCAGGCTAATCATTGACAGGATTTTTACAATCCAGTTCTATAGACCAGCTGAGATAAGACAGTCCCAGCGCTTGCAGTAGAAGACAGCTAGCAGGGTCAGTGGGACACCCATTCTCTCTGCAGACCATTGCCCCTGAATGGAAGCCTCTCCATCCTGACACATGAAAGGAGCCCCATTGCCAGTAGACTAGGGGGACACAATGGTTGTATTTTGTCTGAAAGGACTCTGTCTTTTTGTGGCCATCATTTTCCCAAGAGATGTTGCTGGAAGCCCCGGAGATGGCAGGAAAGTCTGGGAAAGGATGAGACAAGTCAAGCCTTTAAGTGAGGAACAGTTTGCCAACCATGGGACCTTTCCTGAAGACTTTCTATGGGGAGTGGGAAGTTCCTCCCTGCAAATAGAAGAGGACCACTCCAGCAGAGGACCTTCTGTATGGGATGAGTTTATGAAAGACCACCAGCCCTGGCTTGGAAACCTTACCACTGGGCACCCTGCAGACACCCCAGCCAGCTTGCTAAGCAAGGAAGTAGTGCCAGCCCTGGAGTTCTTAGGGGTGGCTTTTTACCACTTCTCCATTTCTTGGCCAAGGCTTTTCCCCCAGGGGGATGATGTCCCCAGTGAGCAGGGAGTCCTGTATTATAACAGCCTCATCAACCGACTGATCAGCAAGGGCATGCAGCCCGTGGTCACCCTGTACCACTGGGACCTGCCAGTGCCCATCCAGGAGAAGTACGGGGGCTGGGAGAATCAGAGTGTCTCCCTTCTGTTCAATGACTATGCCAAGTTCTGCTTTCGGCAGTTTGGGGACCGGGTGAGGTACTGGATCTCCATGCATAACCCCTACCTGATTGCCTGGCACGGTTATGGTGCAGGGATAAATGCCCCTTGGGAGAAAGGAGACGATGCCAGGGTGTCTGCAGTGGCACATAACCTCATCAAGGTAAATAGGTCTGTAGGTTGTGTGGTAGAAGGTTCCTGTGCTCTCAGGAGGTGCGTGCAGCATTGATGCACCGAATGTGCTAAATACTGGATGCACAAGCGAACATTACAGAGTAACTATGGGGGAAATGTACTAAGATGGGATTTCTAGTTCACATGGGTTGTTGCTATGGGCAACCAATCAGTTACTATATATTATCTTCTAGAAGGTAAATAAGTAGATTCTGATTGGTTGCCCATGGCAACATCCCATCTTAATATAGATATATATAGATATATATATAGATATAGATATATATAAATATAGAGAGAGAGAGAGAGAGAGATATAGATATATATCTCTCTATATATATATCTATATATATATATATATAGATATATATATAGATATATATCTATAGATATATATATATATATATCTATAGATATATAGATATATAGATATATATAGATATATAGATATATCTATATATCTATATGTATCTATCAGCAATCTGGCAGCTGGATTGTTACCTTAAATACATTGGACTGTAAATGTGCTCAGCTAACAATGTAAACAATGATGTTGTAATTCCAATATAGTTGCATAACTTATTGGTTGCTGATTCTGGATAACATTCAAGACATTGATTTCTAGAACAATGCAAATCAAACTGAACCTTCTGTACAACACACAAAACTAGATATGTTTTAGTTTTCTCCATCCAGATCTCATTACCCCTGTGTATCCCCAAATCGTGTATGTACTGTCGCATAGCGGAGAACATGGATTTCACGTGCGCTCATTTTGTTTGTTAGATCTAAGGGTCTGATTCAGGCCCCTTCGCTAGGATGTGTATGTCCGCAGCCTAGCAAACAGGTAGACGCCGCCCGCCGCAACGCCCGAATCCCCTCTCTAGCATGCAAGGGGATGCGGTTGAATGGAGGAGAAATCATTCGATGGTCGCTGACCATCGATGATTTCTGCAGCGTTTGCTCTAAAAGTCCACACTTACTTTCCAGATGCCCGCTATCTGCTGAATTGGGGGCGGGCGCTGAAGTCATGTTCTCACCTTTTTTATGAGGATGCCCATAAAACGATGGGCGTTCCCCTGCTACCGCACCGCCCCCCCCCCTGCCCTCTCCTCCTCGATCGAACGGCTCAGCAAATGTGAAACTCGCCGAAGCCATTCGCTCCCGGGGGTTGCGCATACTGAATTGGCCCCTAAGTTGCATATCTTCAGTCTAGATTACATGCAGGGGCTATGGGCTCAATTCAGCCCTGATCGCAAGGCTGTGAATTCACACGGTGGGCCATTATGAACTGTGCATGCACATGGGCCAGAATGACACCCGGCTGCGATGAACCCCTGTAACTTTTGTATGATCGCTGGCACCTGGGGGTGGTCTCCGGCCATTTACTGGGGGTGTTAAGAGAAACGCGGGTGTGCCAGAAACTCTGGGAGCGTCGGTGTAAGCTCAGGCGTGCCAAACCGGTTTAGGGGGAGTGTTTGTGAAGTCAGCTTCAGCCCGTATATGCCTGTTGTCATCGCAGGCGCTGGGTAAGTCTCTGGCTGCGTGGTGCCTGCCATGACTTGTGCCCTATGTAAAAATCAATCGATGGTGTGCGGCTTGCGATGGAATTTGGACTCAGTTGCACGGGTGCGATGTCCGCCGTAGCTGTACACAACCATTTGCACAACAGTTCGCACTGCGTACTCATTCATTCACAAAGCAGGATTTAAATTTTGTGGGGTGGCGTCTACTTGGCAGCTGTGTGATCAGGTCTGAATTAGGCCCTATGCTCATTTTTAGAGCCCTGCGACCCTTTCAGCCTCTGCCCCGCCAGAGTGAAATCCCACCCTGTGCGCGGCTGCAAAAATATCGTAGATCGGCGATCAGATGCAGCACGGACGGTGTAATGGTTAGCTTTACTTCCTCACAGCACTGAGGTCATGGGTTCGATTCCCACCATAGCTCTAACTGTGCGGAGTTTGTATATTCTCCCTGTGCTTAAGTGGGTTTACTCCGGGTACTCCAGTTTCCTTCCACAATCCAAAAAATATACTGATAGGCTAATTGGCTCCCAACAAATTAACCCTAGAATGTCTGTGTGTGCGTGTACATGTGGTAGGGAATATAGATTGTAAGCTCCACTGGGGCAGGGACTGATGTGAATGTTCAAATACTCTCTGTAAAGCGCTGCAGAATATGTGTGCGCTATATAAGAAACTGTTAATAATTAAATAGTAATAAATAAATCCATTGCAACTCACTCTCCAGCTAATGTCCTCTCTTCGCACATAAAAGTAAGGCTGGACTTTTATGATGGGTGCTCTTGTCCATGTTCGGGGCAGGTTCTGACATTATCTGCTCACCCCAAACAGGCAGGTGTCCAACCAGCGTTTCCTTGGACGGGCCTGTAATTTTTGTGGGCACGCCCACAATATGGTGGGTGGACCCCAGCGTCCGCCACCTGCATGTCCATCATTTTGCGAATGTACTGGCAACTATGCTCATGTGCATTCCCCCTCCTTTGAAAACAAAGCTGAATTCGCTGCTCACCCAGCAGGTCTGAATCGGCCCCACAGTGAGATGTACTGCACATAAAAAGTCAAATATCTTAAATTATATATATATATATATATCTATATATATATATATATATCTTAAATTGATTGTTACATGTAGATGTATACGTGGCTAATGTGTATTTCAGTGCAGTGACACTTCACATCATTAGAGGCGTTGCCGCCCACTTGCTTACCCTATACAATTAATTATTACTTTTTTTTATGTTTTGCGGCTAGTTTACCCTTGACTTTTGTCACTTGTGTGTATTTTTCAGTCACCTCATCCAATGTTTACCCTGTCAGGGCCACTGCTGGTCAGAATCTACTCTCATCAAGGTCACAGTGTGACAACACCCAGCAATAATTCTTATAATATCTATCTATCTATCTATTATTATATTATCTATCTATTATTATTATTATTTTATTTATAAGGCGCCACAAGTGTTTTGCAGCGCCGTACAAAGGAACAGTACAGGGAGACAAAACATAGAATAAATAACAAAAAATATCTATCTATATTTTAACTACAGTAGTTATCTTCTATCTATCTATCTATCTATCTATCTATCTATCTATCTATCTATCTATCTATCTATCTCTCTTTTAGCTACAGTAGTTATCTATCTATCTATCTATCTATCTATCTATATCTATCTATCTATCTATCTTTGAGGTACAGTAGTTATCTATCTATCTATCCATCCATCCATCCATCCATCCATCCATCCATATATCTATGTATCTATCTATCTATCTATTAGCTACAGTAGTTATCTATCTATCTATCTATCTTTTAGTTACAGTAGTTATCTATCTATCCATCCATCCATCCATCCA